>NC_138178.1:103063975-103783975 GCF_964165515.1 Mesoplodon bidens | reverse complement strand
ATCGTGGTGCACAGGCCTCTCACTGTCGCGGCCTCTCCTGTTGTGGAGCACAGGCTCCAGACGCGCAGGCTCAGTAGTTGCGGCTCACAGGCCCAGTCGCTCCGCGGCATGTGGGATCTTCCCAGACCAGGGCTCGAACCCGTATCCCCTGCATTGGCAGGCAGACTCTCAACAACTGAGCCATCAGGGAAGCCCATGTTGTATGCTTTAACAAGGGGACAGAGCAAGCAGTTCAAGGATGTTTGTTCTCTAGGATCAGGGAAATACCAAATCATGAAAAATAATTTCCTAGGGCCGTCGTGATTGGAGGAGGACTCTGCAGCAGAGAGGCTAGTATTTCAAAGTCATGAAAAAAACAGAAACAAAAAAGCAAGCTCAGCAGAAACTGCGTACTGCAGACCCTATTAATGATCTAGGGCCACCTGTTCAGCAGGGAATTATGGGCCCAAGGTATAGCACGATCTTCCAATCCCAGATTGCAGCGTTAAATCATTCTATAGAGAGTATATTCGTAGTGAAATCCTTCTGTGGGGGACTCCCCAGGGGGTTTTTCACAGAGATCATTTGTGAAATGATCACAATTTGACATATACTGTACTGTCCTGCCCTCAATTTTCAAATATACATTTATTTGCCCTTTTTCTGTGCTTCTAACTTAGTTCTATGTGCATTGTGCTAAAACACTTTTAAAATGGTTTTCGAGTGAGTTTTCAATATTTATATCAAGTCAGAAGGTAGAACAAAACGGATTGAATATTCTCCATATTTGACAAATATGTTGAGAGTTGGGTATAAAAAGAATAAACATCTGTAGCTTACTGCTGTTGTGTGAATTTGGGGGTGACATTTAAAACCAGCAGCTACTGTGAAAAAGCATATCAAAAGAAAATGGCACCGAGTTAAATTTATTCCAGGAGAAGTAAGGAAGTTAACAGATAGTGAGTGCTCGCGTGGGCCAGGCTTTAAGTCTTATTTTATTTTCAAAACAACCTTATGAGGATAGGCTTGGTAATTCCACTTACAGATGAGAAACTGGGGTTCAAAGAACCTTGCTGGAAATCTTTTAAGTCTAATAATCCAGTCTGGTGTCAAAAAATGTTAATATTTATTTTTGCTTAAAGTTGGCTTATAACAAAGTATTTGACAATCGCAGAGTTAAAGAAATGTGTTTAAAAAGTTACCACAGGGACTTCCCTGGCAGTCCAGTGGTTAGGACTTTGCCTTCCAATGCAGGGGGTGCTGGTTCGATCCCTGGTCAGGGAGCTAGGATCCCATGTGCCTCGCAGCCAAAGAACCAAAATGTAAAACAGAAACGATATTGTAACAAATTCAGTAAAGACTTTAAAAATGGTCCACATCAAAAAAAAAAAAAAGTTACCACAGTTATTTTTATTACCGTCCTTTCCTTTATTACTTAATTTCTTTGCTTTTATGACAATTTAAAAAATACAGAAAAGTACAGGGAAGAATATAACAAACACCGCCGTGTATCCACCACCTGGAATGAACAGGTTTTGAACAGATTAAGCATTGTAGATTGAGCTGAAGTTCCTTTGAATCCCTCCAGTCCCCATTCCTTCCTTCTGTAAGACTTGACCGTCTTCATGGCAGTTTTGTTCAGCTAGGACTATTGTAAAACCTACATCTGTTAACACAGCCTTTTCCAAACTTCAGACTTTGTGGCCTCCTGAAAACATGTCCAGAGATGGCAGTGTGAGAAACCTGTGGTAAAAGTTAGCTGTACAGTTGGCAGCACTGGTATAAGTGGCTATGCCAGTGGTCAAGAATAGACTCATAGGGGCTTTCCTGGTGGTGCAGTGGTTAAGAGTCTGCCTGCCAATGCAGGGGACACTGGTTTGAGCCCTGGTCCGGGAAGATCCCACATGCCGCGGAGCAGCTAAGCCCGTGCACAACTACTGAGCCTGCACTCTAGAGCCTGCAAGCCACAACTACTGAAGCCCGTGCACCACAACTACTGAAGCCCGCACACCTAGAGCCCGTGCTCTGCAACAAGAGAAGCCACCACAGTGAGAAGCCTGCGCACTGCAACGAAGAGTAGCCCCTGCTTGCCTCAACTAGAGAAAGCTCGTGTGCAGCAACGAAGACCCAACATAGCCAAAAGTAATAAATAAATAAAATAATTAAAAAAGAGAAAAGAATAGACTCATAATGTTTTTTAGATTATCATAAAAATGAAAATGCAAATAGATAACTAATAAGAGCCTGCTGTATAAAAACAATAAAATAAAATTCAAAAAAAAAGAAGAGGGCTTCCCGGGTGGCGCAGTGGTTGGGAGTTCACCTGCCGATGCAGGGGACGTGGGTTCGTGCCCCGGTCCGGGAAGATCCCACATGCCGCGGAGCGGCTGGGCCCGTGAGCCATGGCCGCTGAGCCTGCGCGTCCGGAGCCTGTGCTCCGCAACGGGAGAGGCCACAACAGTGAGAGGCCCGCGTACCGCAAAAAAAAAAAAAAAAAAAAAAAAAAGAAGAAAATGCAGGGCTTCCCTGGTGGTGCAGTGGTTAAGAATCCGCCTGCCAAGGCAGGGGACACGGGTTCGAGCCCTGGTCCGGGAAGATCCCACATGCCGCGGAGCAACTAAGCCCGTGCGCCACAGCTACTGAGCCTGCGCTCTAGAGCCCGTGAGCCACAGCTACTGAGCCTGCGTGCCACAACTACTGAAGCCCTTGTGCCTAGAGCCGGTACTCTGCAACAAGAGAAGCCACCGCAATGAGAAGCCCACACGGGGGGCAACGAGTAGCCCCTGCTTGCCACAATTAAAGAAAGCCTGTGCGCAGCAAAGACCTAACGCAGCCAAAACTAAAATAAATAAATCAATTTATTAAAAAAAATGAAAATGCAAAAGTGAAAAATGCTCCTAGTGAGCTTCTGAGTTGGGAGAATCCATGCACACCTAAAGTGATGATCAGTGTTTGGCACTTAGGTGGCAGTAATCTATTTTGAATGAATGCATTATATAGAAGTTCAGTAGGTTTGAATATTTAAAGATTTACATACTATCTGTGAATATTTCCTGTTTTGTTTTTCAATGTCTCCTTGTGAAATTCTTTTCAGAAAATGTCAGCCTATCTCAGGTGTTCTGAAGGGAAATGAAGAAAAGAGGGACTTAGCTACATTGGGTCACAGCTTGGGAAGGAAAGTTCCTGATGACACTGGGCCCTGGATCAGAGGGAGAAGTGAACAGGGCTTCGACAAGGGGACAGACCTGAGCTTGGAAGTATGCTCAGCCTGAGGGTGATTGTTTGCCACCAGGTTGTGCTGAAACCTTGTTAGTGTTGCTTTGTTTTTATGGTGGAGGCTGTTCTCCCACAGGTCTTTAAAAATTCGTAGTGTTTAATCCTGGCTGGAGCGAGGGCGCTACAGGGCTGGGCAGAACATAACTGACAAACAGTACTATTTACAAACAAGCAGTCGCCGCCGTTGGCTTTTTGAATGCATCATACAGTACTGCAGTACTCTAGAAAGTTACCTCTGGAAGGGGATCTAAATGTTATTTCTTAGGCGTTACTACCACCCAGTGGCCTGTACATTTCATTGCTGAGAGAAGGTACTACAAAGCCCAAGAGAAGCTGAGTTTGGGGGAAGAAACCACAGATACCTTTGTGATAAAACCTAGTTTCTTTCCAGTCACAGGAGGGCAGCAGAGGTCCAAGCGGGCCTAGGTGTTGGGTGGGGCTTGCTTTACATTCTGGCCAGAGGTGGGCGGTGTCAAGCACAAAAGGGCATGCAACCTTTGTCACCTAGGGAAGACCAAGTGCACGGTGACCCAGAGATTGACTTTTTATTTCCTTTTCTGATCTGTCAGTTCGAGAGCTCCCTTTCCAGTTTCTTGCAGACCTGTTTTTGCCCTCAGCATGACCTCCTGCTGGCAGTCATCTTTAATTTTTTTGGGTGGGGGGGTTATTTTCCATTTCATTTTCTCTGTGACAGTTCACCTTATATTGAATTAGGTTTAGCCACCAGATAAGTTCTCAAAAAGGGAACTACTCTAAATTTGTAGAAAGTATTTTGAGTTAGCATATTTTCTCAACCCCCTTTTTTTTCCTGGTTGGAGGGTGAGATTCTTTACTTATTCTTAAAACCTTGAATCTGCTTATTTTATTTACAAAAAACCCAAATAATTGATGATTCTTGAATTAGTGATTGTGCTCTATTTGGTATTTGGTTCACTTAAAACTACCAAAAAAAAAAAAAGAGAGAGAGAGAAAAAGAATAAAAGAGAATATCAAGTAGATTTGTGTCTTTTTAAAAAAATATGGCCAAGCTTTGCGTTTTGCGGGGTCCTAGTTCCCTGACCAGGGATGGAACCCGGGCCCCGGCAGTGAAAGTGCTGAGTCCTAACCATTGGACCTCCAGGGAATTCCCATAGGTTTGTATTTATGAGGTTCATTCCCTGCCTTAGTTTCTCTAGCCTTGCAGCTCAGATGATTCCGACTGCAAGTCATTCTGCCCCCAGGTTGCATAAGACCCTCTTCTTGGGGCCCTCACGGTCCACTGTGCATGCCCCTAATGCTGCACTTAACCACATGGTTGTGAAACCATTCATTTTCTTGTCTCTCCCACTGGACTGTTAAATTCCCAGAGGGTGGGGACCTCAGAGCTTAGCACAGGGCTAACGGTCACAATGCATGTTTGTTGAATGAGTGTATGAATGAGTAAATCTTTTTCAGCTGCAACAAAATGCTGTATAAAATAGCTGTATCATTAGTGATGTGAATGCTAAGACATGGGGAAAGTGCTGGGGAAGAAAGATGCCAAGGGAACAATTCACACGAGGGACGATGGAGTGGGGCGTGAGGCTAGAAGTCGGAAGACCTGTGTTGTAGACTTTGCTGTGTTGTTAACTAGTTGAATGGAGAAATAAGCTTGAGCCCTAATTTCCCTATGTGCATAGGGAGGGGATTGGCCTGGATGGTCATTAGAGTCTTTTGCAGCTGTTAAAGCCTCTGATTCATGATATTCCCATTGTGTTTGAGGAGGATCATGCTGTTTGTGTGGATCCTCAGTTGAGCTTTGCTTTTTCTTTTCTTCTTGCTTTTTACCTTCAATTGTTGCTTTTTATCCATATTACCAGGTTTTCATCATCCATCAAAAGTGCGATTGTCTGTAACAAAATGCATAGTGTTTGTATAAGGCCTTTTACAAAATTAGACAACATTTGTCAAACGTTTTACAGTTATCACATAACCAGGCTTGCAGGACTCACACTCCACATGCACTTAAAAAAAATATTTATTTATTTATTTATTTATTTATTTATTTATTTATGGCTGCGTTGGGTTTTCATTGCTGTGCACGCGCTTTCTCTAGTTGTGGCGAGCGGGGGCTACTCTTCGTTGCGGTGCGTGGGCTTCAGTAGTTGTGGCTTGCGGGCTCTAGAATGCAGGCTTGGTAGTTGTGGTGCATGTGCTTAGTTGTTCGGCAGCGTGTGGGATCTTCCCGGACTAGGGCTTGAACCCGTGTCCCCTGCATTGGCAGGCAGATTCTTAACCACTGTGCCCCCAGGGAAGTCCCCACATACACTTTTACACATATCAACCCACGTCATCCTCACGGCCCACCCTATGATGGAGGTAGACAAATAGTAGTGTTCCTGTTCTGTACATGAGGTAATTAAAGCTTGGTGAAATTTAAGTTGACTTCTCCAGGGCCTGGAACTAATAAGTGACTGAGTGGGAACTCGATAACAGATACTTTGACTTCACACTTTTACATTTCTATTGTGTTCAAAGACTTTTGGATGATGAATATATACATTTTGTTAGAAGGTTTCCATTAACAGTATTAAGCTTGCTTCTCTTTTTCAAATGGGAAAAACTTAGGAGAGGTTGATAAGAAAGGATGAAGACAGGCTATCTAAAATGTTTCTGCAAAGTTGGTCATCTTTAGTATGATCTGGAAGAAGTGGAGGAGGATGCAGATCAGGAGACCCGACTTTATCCAGAGAGGGTGACCATGGGCTGGCGCTGTCCAGTAGAACTTTGCACTGTGTAAATCTAAGTCTGCACTGCCAAATAATGGTAGCTACTAGCCACATGTAGTTATTGAACATTTGAAATGTGGCTAAGTGAGGCACTGAATTTTTCATTTTATTTAATTTTAACTCAGCTTAAATAGTCACCTGTGGCGTGGTATTGGACAGCACAGCTCTGGACAAATCTGTCAAACTCTCAGGTGATGGTTTCCTCATCTGTAAGACTGAGAGGATTGGACGAGCTGATTTCTACAGCTCCTTTCATTTTCCGATCCGTGCCTTCTGAAATTGTAGTGATTCACATTGAGCTCTGAACCTAGAGTTTCTGCAGAATGGTCTTTGATTCACATTTTCTCTAATTTCAGTTTTAATTGGGTGACCAGGATCTAGGATGAGATGGATTGAAGGAAAATCAGTATTTGGGCATATCTGCTCAGTACTGGTGTCTGAATAGAGATGGTGCTGGGGAAGCAGATTCCAAACAGAAATGACCCTGTCTGGCATCATCTTTTGTGTCTCTACAGAGAGTAATTCTTTTTAATAGTTCTTTGTGTTGTGCCTTGCTTTCTCTTAAGATGATGAGAACAGGCTGATTGAATGGTGCTGTCTTTCCTGCTTGGGTGAATAGACTGAAGAAGTCATGCTAACTCTTCTCAGTAGGTGTCTTCCACTTTGCATGTCTTGATATCAGGGGAGGAAATTTTATTTGTCAGTTTCCTGAAACCTTTATCCCCTGGTTAACAGTTGAAATCATTCTTCTGAGCTGGTGAATAGTCCAATTTTGTTGAGCTAATATTTCAAAGACTCCTAGAACCTCTGCTTTTAGAGTACTGTCTGGTAGATATATTTTTGCCTTAAAAGAAAGGAGCAGATCTATGTAAATAGGAATTTTCTGAAAACCATTGTCAAAGAGATTTACTCTCATGAGTCATTTTTTGCCTTTTAGTTGGACCAATCCCAGTGTCTTAGATCAATATGTTTTATTGTCATAGGATCTCAAAACTTGACTTTTGTACTGAATGAGGATTTCTTTTATAATTCTCATTGTGTCAGGCTCTTCCCTGAAGTGGCCCTGTGCTCTATTCCTCTCTCACCTTGGCCATTAGAACTGATGTGTGGTATTAGTTCATAGTCTGTTGTCAGTGAGTTTGCTTTAAGACATTTGATAGAGTGAATAGGTTAGTTTTAATAGGTCTGTTTGTTCTTATTTGACACTGTGATCACTTTTGCTCCCTGTTTTTGCTCTTTGTTTTACATATTTCTCGTAATTCCACTGATGCAGGAATGTTCTGCAATTATGTAGCATTTCTCTTTCATTGTTAGTGGAATAAAAGCAATCTGGCTAGAAGTCTAAGATCTTTCCTCTAAACTCTGATGCTAGAATCTCCAGGTCACCTGAACCAATGCACAAAATAAAGTGGTGCCCTTTCACCTACTGGTGTAGCCCAGCTCTTCTGAAACATAGTGTTTCCCAACCTTTCTCATCTTCACACATAGAAGATGACAATATTTTTATGGCACACTGCAGGAAAATGGGCTGCTTGTGGTTGGGGACATTGGGGCCCCTAGGGCCAAGGGGTCACCTTCTGGCCACACCGTGTTGGAGCACACCAGGTGGGCAGCCCTCCTAGAGGTGTGAGAAGGGAAGTCTGTGTTTACAGGGCAGGGCTGGGCTCCACCTCACAGCTTACAGTCAGTCCCATCTGACTCTGGCAGCTGTGTGGCCTCTTCTCTTGGGGTTACTCTCCACCTCCTTCTTGCCAAAAATAATCTTACTGTTAAATGAAAAGAAAATTATTTCTTCTGTTTTGGTACTTCGTTAAATCTGAGATTGGGAATCTTTCTCTACTTTCTTTCGAATTCTTCCTTCTTCCACTCCCCCTACCCCACCCCCCAAACTGGAAGTTAGTGCTTTGTAAGCTTTCTAAATCCAGAAAAGCTCTTTAGGCTAAGTTGCAATCCTCTCACCACAAAGAGGGGTTTGTGGATCAGAGAGGTCAGAGTGACTTACTAAAGTCGTGCAGCTAATTAATTGCAGAGGTGGCGTTAGAACCCAGGGCTACAGTTCCGAGTCAGTTACGCCTTTGTGTGCTTGGAATTCAGATTTGAGCATTAATTTTTATGGATACCTCTATAAAATGTTCAGTGAAAAAATTTGCTTTATTCTGGTTGTTCTAACCTGGCTTAAATACTGTCCAGAATTTGGGAACTCCATAACTGCCTTTGTCTTTACGGGTTTAGAATTTAGATCGAAACCCTGTCTGTAGCATATCACAAAACATTTTTAGAAACCTTGAGTATCTCTTCTTACCTTTCTGCTTCTTTCTTAAAGGTTCACTTTTTGATTTCCCCTGGATAAGAAGAGCTCTTGAGATGGCTGTTTGTTGGACACACGGATTTACTTCAGATTTATGCTTACTACCGACTGATTTGGGATGCGGTTGGAGAGCCCAGAGAGTTCCCAGGCTTCTGTGTCAGAACAACTTTGTAATGAGCATTTATTAACACAACCTCTGCCTTCCATGAAGTGTAACCTTTTTGCCTTCCAAATTAAAAAGCTCCATGCGACTCCTTCCTCTGCCTCTGGCTCTGTTTTTTGTTTTTATTCTTTATTGGTATGAAAGTCCTTTTTTCCCTTCAATCCTCTGTGCAGAGCTCTTTAGGAGTTGATAACTTGCAACTGTGAATCTACCTCCTGTGTTTTCATTAAGTGTATTTGAAGTTAATGACAAAAGGCAGGGCTGATAACCCTGGGAAACCACAGTCCTTTGTCTTTTCCCTGGAGCTGGTAATCCCTTACTAATCCTTCAATTGTTGAGGGTGGTTCCGCTCTTACGACACAATGCTTCCTGGAACTGCATCATTAAGCACTTTGTGAGAAAAGTGTGTGCTTCCCCATTTATATCTCTTTCAATGTGATTTAGTGGTGAAAAGGGAAATATGTATCTCTTAGACCATGTAAGAAGAGTGCCAAAAGTGGGGTTTGTATATATGCTTATTTATAGGAGACACTACTTTCCAAACCACCTTCACAAATGTTCTCTCATTTTGTTCTTACCATTATCTCAGGGGTTCCAATCCTCATTAGATAGATGAAGAAATTGAAGCTCCGATTTGTAACTTGCTTAAGATCAGAGTTCATGACACACTTGGGTGGAACAATAGGTCTGCTGGCTGAAGTCTAGACATATTTATATGTATTGTGGTAGCAGCCCTATTTCCATCTTGGGTGCTATATACGGGAAATAAGCTATGTTGAGGATTCCACTATTTAAATTTGGCTGACTGCTGAGATGGTGAGTTGTGCTCTAGAGGTTTCCCAACTTGGTTGCACATTAGAGTCGCTTGGGGAACTTAAAAATGAAATCTCAATGCCCAGGGCACACCCCAGACCAATTAAATACAAATCTTTGGGGGTGGCATCTGCACTTTGTACCACTACTCGGGAGATTCTAATGTGCAGCCAAATTGGAGAAGTGCTGCTCTGGATTCTTGCTATGCAAAACATAGCCTGTTGACCAGCAGTATTGACATAACCTAGGAGCTTATTTGAAAAAGAGACTCTCAAGCCCACCCCAGACCCTCCTGAAGCAGAATCTTTGTTTTAACGAGGTCAGCAGGTGATTCACGTTCATATTAAAGTTTGAGAAGCACCCAACCAGAGCAGGGGTTCTCAAATTTTGGTGTATCTCACAATTACCTGGGAACTTGGTAATGAATTTGGGCCTCTGTGTTTCTTAGCTCTCCATAAAACTCTGATACACACTAAAGTTTGCGAATAGCTCTAGATTAGGAGTCGGCAAGCTTTTTCTTAAATGAATGGCCTGGCAGTGTTCCAGTAAAACTTTATTCACAAAAGCAAGCTGTTGGTGCTTGGGCCATGGTTTGCCATTCCGAGGGATGCTAGTTCACTAAACTATGACTGAGTAATTGAATATGCTTTAAAACTTTTATGTACACATTTTCACAGCCATAAAAAGAAACGAAATTGAGTTATTTGTAGTGAGGTGGATGGACCTAGAGTCTTGTCATACAGAGTGAAGCAAGTCAGAAAGAGAAAAACAAATACCGTTTGCTAACACATATATATGGAATCTAAAAAAAAAAAAAAAGTCATGAAGAACCTAGGGGCAAGATGGGAATAAAGACGCAGACCTACTAGAGAATGGACTTGAGGATACGGGGAGGGGGAAGGGTAAGCTGGGACAAAGAGAGAGAGTGGCATGGGCATATATACACTACCAAACGTAAAATAGATAGCTAGTGGGAAGCAGCCACATAGCACAGAGAGATCAGCTCGGTGCTTTGTGACCACCTAGAGGGGTGGGAGGGAGGGAAACTCTAGGGAAGAGATATGGGGACATATGTGTATGTATAACTGATTCACTGTTTGTTTGTTTTTTTGCGGTGTGCGGGCCTCTCACTGTTGTGGCCTCTCCCGTTGCGGAGCACAGGCTCCGGACGCGCAGGCTCAGCGGCCATGGCTCATGGGCCCAGCCGCTCCGCGGCATGTGGGATCTTCCCGGACCGGGGCACGAACCCGTGTCCTCTGCATCGGCAGGCGGACTCTCAACCACTGCGCCACCAGGGAAGCCCTGATTCACTTTTTATAAAGCAGAAACGAACACACATTGTAAAGCAGTTATACTCTAATAAAGATGTAAATTAAAAAAAAAAACTTATGTACACATTTGTACCTTTATCAGGAGGCTTCTGAATTATTTTTAGTGTAGATTGATAAACAGGTATTTTGAATAAGAAAAGCATCCGAACTTCAAGATAAATGGGTGGAAAACTGGGAATAATAGTGATAATTTTGTCAAGGAAGACATTACAATTTTCAGAGCCTTTAATATACAAACTTTAATGTATGTCAGTGATCTTGAGATACATGAGGTAGATACTAAGCTCCCACTTAATTGGGTTAGCTGTTATCTCAGAGGTGATTTACCCAAGCCAGTGGGAAACCATCTTTGGTGTGTCTTTTCACCGTTTGCAATATGGCAGAAGCCTATAGACAACTTTTGGAGTCTTGAGTTTAAATTTAGTTAAAAGCTCATTACGACTCATTTTTAGTCTTCTGTTCACTTGTTTAGTAGTTCTCAACTCGACATGTAGGAGAATTACCTGTGAAACGATTCAAGTTTAAAAAACGCATTACTACCGCCCCCCAACCACCGAGTTTCTGATTCTCTTTTTTTTTTTTGGCTGCGCTGTGTGGCATGCGGGATCTTAGTTCCCAACCAGGGATCGAACCCATTCCCCCTGCATTGGAAGGGTGGAGTCTTAACCACTGGACGGCCAGGGAAGTCCCAGAGTTTCTGATTCTTAGGTGTGTTTTTTGTTTTTTGTTTGTTTTTTTTTAGCTGAAGTAACTAAAGACATGGTAGATGAGAGGCTCTGAATCAGGATGAGTAATCTTTTCATTCGATGCATCTTCCTGTCTGGATCTTTCTTAATACCCACCGGCTGTGTTGTGATGGTGCCTGTCCATGGGCCTTACACCTGGGTGCCCAGTGTAGCATGCTGCAAGAGTGGATTTTGAGTACTACGGCACAGGGTGAGCTATATCCTAGCATTTTCTGCTGCTTCTAGCTCAGCATCTTTATGGGATGGGTTTATTTTCTGTGCTCTTTTGTGGGGCCGGGGGCCATTTGCGACACCACTGTACATGGTCTGTTCCCTGCCATTCTTTGCAGTGGCTGGAAGCCTGGCCCTCAGCACCTGCTGCCCACACATTTCCTGCCGCCTATCACATGGAAACCATCTCCTGTGTTTTCTTCTTTTAGCAGCCAGTACCTTTGGCCTCTTTGATCACATCCTTTCATCTTAGGCTTCAAAACACTTTTGTTATGATGGTTGAACATACTTGGGGCGGTCAGAGAGGCCTGCTCTCTGGTTTTGGAGGCTCAGTGAACTAGCACTGGTGGTTACCAGGGGCTGGGGAGCTCGTGTACAAACTCAGTGTGACTGTGTCCTCCCATCTTGGCTTGCGGCTCTGGGCTTCTGAAGTTTGAGTGCTGTATAACTTTCTAACTACAGTTAATTAAAAAAATTTTTAGCCCATATTAAAAATGGCTTTTTCCTGCCAACACTTCACAGAACAAGGATCTTAGACAAGGGAATGAGAACAAAAGAGGAGGACTTCTGAGGAACTAAAGAAAATATTTTATTTGCTTAGTTTCAATTAATAGGTGGGTTCAAGCTTATGCAAAACTTCTGTCAATGGGATGAAAAAGAGGTGTATCTTCAAGACCCTAGATAGGCAGCCCGGTGCTGCCGAAAGCACTTTGCTTGCCCTGAAGGTGTTGATTCAAGGACCTGTTCTGCCACTTACAGTCTGTTGACCTTCTGTGGACCTTTTGTTTTGACACTAAAATTTAGCCAATAATTAGGCACCCAGGCACCGTGCTACATAGTGCGTGGGATTACCAAAGATAAGACACAACCTTGGTCCAGCAATGAGTAGCTACCACTGAGCACCTACCATATGTGTGGCATGGTATTAAGTGTCCTCCTGTTATTTATGTTTCCCTATAATCCCATGAGGAGGGAGGTGGTGTTCTCCTCTTCCAGGTGAGGAAATGGAAGCTCAGACTGTAGTGTAAGGGTTTGAATCTTATTTCTGTCTGATTCCAAAGCATTTGGATTAGGCTTTGAGTGAGATAAATAATATAACAAGCATGGGGATAATAATACTTCACACTGTTGTTCCAACAAAACGTAAGTGAAAGTACCTTGTTAATGCAACTGCTCTACAAATGTACCCTCAGAGCAGCTGTCAGAAACACGGAGAACTGTCCACACATAGTGCTTTTCTCCCTCAGCTGCACGTCCAGTTTTACTAGCTTTCAGCTAAAGGACTGTGGTGGCCAACGTCAGGTCTTCCTCTTTCTCTGGAGAGAGACATCCTGAGGGACTCCCTAGATATCCCTAGAGACATCCCTAGGGTCTGCTATTCAGATCTGCTCTGCCTTTTTTCATGCCAGGGATGAACAACTTTGTTTTAAACTTTTTATTTCACACACACGCACACACACACACACAAACACACACACACACACCAAGAGATAAACTCGCAGACACCCAACATTCAGCTTCAACAATCATCGACGTTTTACTTATTTATTAAAAAATTATTTATTTTATTTATTTATTTTGGGCTGCGTTGTGTCTTCGTTGCTGCCTGCGGGCTTTTCTCTAGCTGTGGTGAGCAGGGGCTACTCTTCGTTGCAGTGCGCGGGCTTCTCATTGCGGTGGCTTCTCTTGTTGCGGAGCACGGGCTCTAGGCATGTGGGCTTCAGTAGTTGTGGCACTCGGGCTCAGTAGTTGTGGCTCTCAGGCTCTAGAGCACAGCCTCAACTCAGTAGTTGTGGCGCACAGGCTTAGTTGCTCCGCGGCATGTGGGATCTTCCCGGACCAGGGCTCGAACCCATGTTCCCTGCATTGGCAGGCGGATTCTTAACCACTGTGCCACCAGGGAAGCCCTCATTGACGTTTTACCCCATCTACCTTCAGGATGTTAATAAGAGATATCTGGTGGGGAAGCGCCTCCTTTCTATTACTCCATCATTTAGTTAAAAAATATTTGTGCGCCTGCTCTGCCAGGCACTGGCCATGCAGAGGTGATCAGAACAGAAAAGGCACCTCCCTTTCTGAGCCTTACATTCAAGTTGGGAAGAGAACCAAATTAGCACATAAATAGAATCGTGTTGTAACGAAGTAGAGTGAAGGGCATAAACTGTAAGAAGTGATCATGAGTGGAGATGGGGAGGAGGCTGCTCAGACACAGTGGTCAGGAAAGGCCTCTCTAAGCAGGAGTCATTTAGGCTGAAATCTGACAGCTGAGTAAGAATCAGCCATCGGACCGGCTGGCCGGAGGGTATCTAGCTATTACTTTACTAACTCTTGTTGCCATGTGATTGAGTAGTGGAGTTTGCTTGTGCAGAAAGTATTGCCTCAGGAGATGACTAATATCAACATTTACTGAGGGAGTGTCTCCTAAGTGTACCGGCCTCTGTTTTGCCATTCTTCTCTAATCCTAAAGAGTGATCAAGGAGGGGCAAGAGTCATGGAAGAGGGAAGGGACATGCAGGCAGAATATAAGACACCGATCTTGGGAGGGGGTCCTGAGACTCCGTCTTTTCCTGCTCTTTCCTCTGTGATGGCTGCATCTGGAACCACCTGGGACTTGGGTGTCCACAGGGCTTGGTGGAAAGTCTGGGGACCGAGTCTAGTGCTGATGTGGGCCTCATTCACCATGATGGCAAGTGAGCCACTTCACCTCTTTCCCCATTTGTGAAAGGGGGAGATCATACTCTGCCTACTGCTTAGCTTTCCTGTGAAGGTCAAAGCCAGATCATGTTTGCTTTGGTGTTGCACAGATACATGATATTCTTCATAAAGTTTCCAGATAAGGATGTCGGCCCACCCCCATCCCTTGGTAAATCACTGGAATAATTTGGGCCAGCAAGAAGCAAGGATGCCCTAGAGTTTGCTAAAAATAGTGTCTTGCTGTCTTCACTGGAAAGAAGACCTGTTTCATGTTAACCCAGTTTCTTCCCATCAACACTGGAAGCATGAAATGGAGACCAGTTGCTGACCACTCTCTGAACCACAGTCCTTCATCTCCTTAAACTCTCTGAAGTCCTGCCAGCCTTGTCTCACATTTATATGCTCTTCCCTTAATGGTTTCTTTTTTTCTCCTTGGCTGAATTTTGTGTGGGCGGTTCAGGGAGAGGGTAGACAAGCACCCTTTCTGCGTCTCAGTGGGATTTTTAAAAGAATTTGAAAATGGCAGGGCTCTCTCCTCTGGATCCTATTGCCTCCACAATGGGAGTGTGCCCGCATTTCCAAAGCAAACAGGGAGAATGGGCTGACCTTTTCCCAGAGGTGGTGAGACCCCCCTGGAATGTTGGAGGGTGTTCTGGCCTGGGACGATGGCGGCCCAGAGAAACTGCCTGCCGGAGGGTGGTCTGCCTTCATTCCTTCAGACCTTATGTTCAGCCAGGGCTCAAGGGGGCCCTTTTAAAGGCAGAGAGGCCCCCAGAGGGTGAGAGGGGCAATATGAAGTGGGAGTGTCCTGTGATGTTGCGATGAGAGGAGTCTGGGCCGCCTGGAGTGCTCTGGGGCCAGGAGTGTTGGCTTTTGTCAGAAAATTGGCTACAGCCTTGCCAGTGCCTCCCAGTTCTGCAGTTTCCCTTCCATCAAGCTCTCCCGGAAGCTGGAAGCCGTGGAGGGAGCAAGAAAATGCACATGACAGTGTAACCAGAAGCTCCTGGGCCCATAGTGAGGGGAGAAGTGGCCATCCGCTGGTGGGGCTGGGAGGCCTAGGCTCACCTGGGCACTGGCCTAGCGAAGAAGCAGCCCCACTTTCATCTCAGCGTGGTGGTCCAGTTTGATCCAGCTCAACTCACAGGACCTCTTCACCTTTCTGGGCATTCCCTTACATTTGCATTTCAGCTTACTAAGCTGAAACTGTGTGTGTGTGTGTTAATGGGAACAGTACTTTATTGAGATATAATTTACATATGCTAAAATGCACAAATCTTACGTGTGCAGTTGGAGTCATTTTGACACGTGTATACAGCTGTGTACCCAAATCAAGATGCAGAACATTTCCACCACCTGGAAGCTTCCCTCGTGCCCCTTTCCAGTGAGTCCTTCTACCCCCGAGTCATCCACTGTTCCCATTTCCATCGCTGGTGATTAGTTTTGCCTGTTCTTGAGCTTCATCTGTGCGGAGTCATGTATTTTGTACAGAGGCTGAATCCCCAGGGCCTGGCCTGTGTCTGGCACTTGGCAGGTATGCACTGTGAGAGGCGCCTTAGTTCTTAAACTGCCCTGTGAGAGAGCACTGACCCCGCTGGGAAACTGAGGCTGTGGGCGGTTAGAGTGGTGGATCCCAGCCGCCAGCCCAGGCTCCCTGCTGAGGAATCCAGAGGACTCTCTAGTATCCTGGGGGCTCCCCCAGCCCCTCCCGGGGGACTCCTTTCTAGTGCTCTGGATGAGGGAACCTGGTGATCCTAGGCAGGTAGTGCCCCCTGCTGTCTGCCCGGCCAGACCCTAAACCCTCTCTCCTCCAAGGGATGTGACAGGATCACGTGGGCCAGAGCCCTACGCAGTGATGGGCAAAGGGCAGGGGCTCGGCTCCTGGAGTGAAGTCTTCTGTCCTTTTATTTGCCTCTGAAAAGAGGTTTTCCTAAGCATTGGGGTCTTTCCTTCCTTAGAATAAGCAGAAAAGAAGAGGCATCTTTGGTGGAGTGCTGCTGCCCCCAGGTGGGTGGCCAGGGACACTACCACAGAGCAGGACGTCCAAGCACCGCCGTTCTTCGGGTCTCAGGTTCTGGTTCTCCTTCTGCGGCTCCCCATCTCCTGGCCTCCTGAATCCTGGTCTCCTTGGCCTCTGAGAGGCAGATGTCCATCACGGCCATCAGCCTGCACTTCAGCGCTGACCTGGAGCCGGGGCCTTCCTCGGAGAACCAGCCCCAGCTGTGTGTAGGGGGGAGGATGCGACCCCACTCCTCCCGGGGGACGGCGGGCCGGACTTAGCCTAGAGGGCCTGTCCTGTATTAAGAAAGGGTGTGATCGGGTGAGATCAAGCTTTGATCTTAGGGCTGGGTTGGTGGGCGGTGGGAGAGGCGGGGCGGGGCTGCTCCTCGCAGTGGGGTGTGCAGCACCTCCCCGGCCTGCTGTGGGCGTGGGTGCCGTTGCCAGGGCCCCGCCAGCCCCTCCCAGCTCGCCCACCGCCTTCCTGTCGCACCTGCGGTCGTGGTGGTGTAACGGCCCAGCCCTCCCGGCCCCGGCGGCACGTGGCCTAGGGTGATGCTATCTGTAACTCAGAATTTTAAACTCCTTTTTCCAGAGGATGTGGCTTCTGCGGGAGAGCTTCAAACGGTGCCCCATTTTCCCCTCGGGGCAGCCATGACGTCATGGAAATGGGAGGGGTCACCCCAAGCCCCCAGAACATCTGCGCGGAAGTGGTAGACTTTTTTCCACTTCCTGTCCTACTTCTGGCTACTGACTCAATGTCTGACCTGCTTATTAATTTCAAAATATAGCTCTCCGTGTGATAGTCAGAGGAAACCTTACGCATGTGTGTGGGGGGGTGAAACTATGCCTGAATCGCAGGGGGCCTTACACAGAGGCAGGGCACCGGCCGCCTCAGTCTCCTGGCTCATCAGTGTACTTAGAGTGACGGCACTGGGTCTGCACACGGCTTGCTCCCCTTCCCTAGGCCCAACCATCAGTCAGAAGTTTCTTTTCCCCACACATTGCTCCTGGAGGTAGATTGGAGAAGGAGTTTTAAGATAGGACGCTGGAGGAAGTGAGGTGGGTGGTATCGTGGCCTTCAGCCCTGGACCTTGGTATGGTGCCTCAGTGACTGGAGGGCTGACGCCTGGAAGCCCTGTGTGCTTTCCCAGAGTAATCATCCTCTAGGCTCTGTTGGATGAATGCCCGCCTGGGGCTGCACTGGCCAAGGGACCATCACTCAGATTTTGCTTTTCCTGGTAGTTATTTTATTTTATTTTCTAAATTTATTTTATTTATTTTGGTCTGCGTTGGGTCTTCCTTGCTGCGCACCTACTCTTCGTTGCGGCGCGCGGGCTTCTCATTGCAGTGACTTCTCTTGTTTGTGGAGCACGGGCTCTAGGCACGCGGGCTTCAGTAGTTGTGGCTCGCGGGCTCCGTAGTTGTGGCTCGCGGGCTCTAGAGCACAGGCTCAGTAGTTGTGGCGCACGGACTTAGTTGCTCCGCGGCATGTGGGATCTTCCCGGACCAGGGCTCGAACCCATGTTCCCTGCATTGGCAGGCGGATTCTTAACCACTGTGCCACCAGGGAAGTCCCTTCCTGATAGTTCCTGACAGGTTGGTTACTCTTAGCTCTTGGCTAAATTGTGAAATAGTGGCTCACCCGGCCACCTCGTCTATTAATCCCCACTTTCTTTTTTCTTATGCTCCCCCCACACCCCTACACACATATACAACTTGGCTCCTTCCCCAGTGCCTGATGGTACTAATCATTTATTTGTTCACTTGCTGCTTAAGTTTATATTAAGCATTGGTTGTGTGCCAGGCACTGTGCAAGTTGTCCCAGATACACGGATGAACAAGATACACTTTCCATCCCAAGGAGCACATAGTTGAATGGATTTTTTTGCTTAGATGTTACCTGATAACTAAGGTGATATCTGTTAAAGGCTTTACATGTGACCCCAGGGAAGTTGGATTCTATGGGCAAACCAAGAAGATAAACAATCCTTTGAGACTCAGATGGCTGCCTCTCCAATGGTGGGTCAGGGCAGAGGGGTCACTCTCGTGGAGCTGAAGACCCCACCCAAGTGTTCCTGAAGCACATACTGGCTTAGCCTGCTCTTCTCTTGACTGGACTGTGATTTCAATTGTACTCAGAGGGAAGGTCTCTGGGTGAAGTGTCAGAGAGTGTTCTAGAATCTTAGGCCTGGGGTCATGAGAAGTCATTTGGTCCATTCTTCTGCCTCCAGGGTTGGCCTGTGCTTAAAGCCTTTTGGAGCAGTAGAGCGTCTGTCCAGAGAAATGTGTTCTACAGCTGGCCTTGGTGACACACTCCCCCCCTGGGATGGCATGGACTTCCCTCCTTGAGGCTGGTCCCTGCTCATGGTGACTAGGGTTCTTCAGGGCTGGGCAAGTCTCAGGGAATTGATGACCATGTCTCCAGGTTTCCTCAGCAGCCTCTTCCCTCCACGCTGAACAATGCCGTGTCCCTTACTGCACCGAGGGATCTGCTACAGTGGCCCTCAGCCCGGTGCTGACCCTCCTGGTGGGCGTAGGCACCCTTCCCCAGGCCCCCTCACAAAGGCCACTTTAATCCCCTCTGATGCCCCCGGTGGGGCCTGGGCCAGACATGAGAACAGAGTGGACACAGGTGAGTGGACTCTGCACCACCCTCACACACCTGCTTGCTCTTGCTCTGCCCTCTGGCTTGGCCCCAGTTGGCTTTAGGCTTAACAGCCTCAGACTTGAGAGAAAGTTCTTGCTGGGATTGAGGAGCCTCTTGTTTGAGATGGAAACTGCTCAGGGGTGGTGCTGACCCTGCTTTCCAGATGGCCTCTTACCTGACTGAGACCTTGTCACCCTCAGCTTGGGCTGGGCCTGGAAGGAGTAGGCCTTGCTCCCTCCGTGGGTCTGGGAGGATCCCTAGCCACTGCTGCCACACCCCCTCATAGGTCCTTGGGTAGCTTTAGGGGTCCAGTGACCAAGGGGCCCTGCCACCTGAGGGCCCTGGGCTGGTGCGACCCCACGTGCTCCCTTGGCCTCCTTCAGCCCGGGCCTCCTCTGAGGTTCTTGGAGGGGCCTGTCTTTGGCCCCTTCACTGCCTTCCAGGGTCCCTGCTCCTGTCCCCTGCCCTAAGCCCCATGTCCCCTTCATCCTCAGCATCTTTGCAGCTAAACTCTCAGGGGCAGACTTGTCTCCTCAGATACTTACACATCCCTTGCCTGGATCTTTTGTGTACAGACCAAAGTGAATTACTATTTTAGGAGGAGGAACAAAAAGACAGACTAATTTGCCTGGGAGTTTTTCACAGTTGGTAAAGGCTTGCTCTGTTAACCCCCCCGCAAGCCCCCCAGCGGCATTTTCATTTAATATGGGGAAGCGAATGCTTTAATTAAAAGAAATTCCCAATGGTGGAATCTCTAGCACTGTGTTAGACAGATGAGGGGCAGTTTTTTTTTTGCGGTACGTGGGCCTCTCACTGCTGTGGCCTCTCCCGTTGCGGAGCACAGGCTCCGGACGCACAGGCTCAGCGGCCATGGCTCACGGGGCCCAGCCACTCCGCGGCATGTGGGCTCTTCCTGGACCGGGGCACGAACCCGTGTCCCCTGCATCGGCAGGCGGACTCTCAACCACTGCGCCACCAGGGAAGCCCGAGGAGGCAGTTTTGAGTTCCCCACAGGTGGTGCCTGTCCTCCTGTGTGTGAGAGTGACCTGCTATGATGGGATTTCCTCTGAGACCTTTCGCTTTAGTGATCTTTAAAGGCACTTGTATTTAGGCTGCACACGAGGCCGCTCAGAGAGAACTGGGGTTCCTGTGACTACCCTCGGGAGGGCTCCGGAGATGGACATGGTTTTTACTTCTATAGAAGCCAGAGAATCAGGCATGCAGGGAGTTGAGGCAGCCTCCAGTCCTATGTGACATAGGTTTTACAGGTGGTGACCCTGGAGCTCACCGAGGGGAGGGACATGCCTAGGTTACCTGTCGAGCTGGTGGCTCCATCCCTGTGATAAGAAGCGGCCTGAGTTGTAGCTGGAAGGATTTGCATGTTTCTGGCTGTGTGGTCAGAGACACACAGGTGAACTGTACAGGTATTTGAGGATGGGACCCTCCCCCGCCACTGCCCTGGGAATTGTTAAGCACTGAACTCCGGTCTTGATTATGGTAATTGTGAAGTGGATGGCTGAATGGTCTCTGAGGGGTGTTCCCATCAGCGTCCATGACCCCAGGAAAGATGCTCAGGCAGCAGGAGGCTCAGGAGAACCCGAGGGGCCCCAGGGGATCCCATCACCTGTGCTCTAGGTGAGGGCTTGAGACTCCTACTCTCCTTGGCTGAGTCCCTGGGCTTGCGGGGAGAGAGCTCATCTCTGCTTTTCTCATTCTCACATCCAGGGTGGTGGGAGTAGAAAGTGTGGCTAGGGTCAAAATCTTCTACCTGCTTCCCCCACTCCTAGACTGGGCACTCCAATGGGCTGGGCCTTGGGTTGGGACCCAGGCAGTGGTGGAATGGTGGGTGGTTCCCAGCCATGAATTTGTAGGTCAATGCACTGTTTCAACGGGAATCCAGTCTGAAAGGAAAGGCAAAGGAAATGTTCCTTCAGGGCAGGAGACAGTGGGTGGCCTTTTGGGGATACTTGCTGTGTGGTCGCTGTCTGTGGTCCCTGTTCAACTCCAGGTCATTACCACCCATGTACCTGGGCCTCCTGCTATGGGTGGCCCCGTGGAAGAGCAGGGACCTGAGCTTTTCAGCGGGTTCACCTGGCCCCCAGTGCAGCCTTCTAAGTGGAATTTTTTAGAGGTTTTTCCATGAAGAGGTGGACTGAAGCAGCTTGTTGAGTCAGGCTCCCTGAACGTCATCATGGACAAACGCCTTGGTTTCTTTCTGCCCAGCTAGTGATCCACAGCAGGCCGAAGACGATTCCGACCAAATCCAATCAAACAGGAGCACAGCCTCTGCTCTTCCAAATTGTTTTTAATGAAGCCATGGCAGCAGAATATACAGCGTGGCTCAGATACACAAGCAGAGCAGGGCCTAGATCATGAGATAATCTCCCCCACATCTTGGGAAAAAGGGTGATATGTATTTCTTTATGAACACTATGTAAAAAATATAAACAGCACACAACATTCTCCAGGAGCTAGAGCCCAAGAGAACCCACGGGGATCCATCCTTCAGTGGGACATCAAAGGCAGTCTCGGGGAGGGGCGGAGCAGGGCGGGAGTTTCCCCACAGCCAGGAGAGGCTGCAGCGGCCTCCGTCTTTGCTGAGGATGCCAGGCAGTGATGAGCAGCAGCGAGGGAACAGAGGGGGTGGCTACAGTGCTGGGCAGCTCTTCAGTGTCTTGATCACGAATATCTGGCAGGATCCAGTTGGTGGTTTGGCCAGTGGGGCCAGAGAGGTGGAGGGAGCCTTCTTGTCCACGGGGGCAGAGAGTGCACCTCTCTGCTTGAAGAGGCAGAGGAGGGGCGACAAGGAACAAGGGGAGAGGGAGCACGGGGCTCTCACGTTCTTGGAGACCTGGGAGGAGAAAGAACAGAAGTCAGGCTGCACACTGAGGAGGTGCAGGACAGTTAGGGATGTGATGGGGATGCCTCTGTTTGTAGAGTTCTAGGAGCAAATGGGTCCCGGCTTCAGTAGTTGTGGCACGTGGGCTCAGTAGTTGTGGCTCGTGGGCTCTAGAGCGTGGGCTCAGTAGTTGTGGCACACGGGCTTAGTTGCTCCGCGGCATCTTCCCGGACCACGGCTTGAACCCGTGTCCCCTGCATTGGCAGGCGGATTCTTAACCACTGTGCCAGCAGGGAAGCCCCCCGGGTTCTTTTTGATGGGATGCTCTTGTCAGTGGGATGTCCTGGGGTACTGGGGCCGAAGGGTCTGGAGACTCTAGCCAGGATTAGGGTGGATAATGAATACAATACCGTCTCACCATATTGGGGTCAGAGGGCCCGAGGAAAGGAATTGGGGGCTGCCCTTTTAGGATCTGCAGTGAAAGGGATATGATAGAAGGTGTGGGTATGAATGAGTCTGGGTCCTAAGTTTCTCCTAAGTTTCCCTCATTAGCTGTGTGGCCCTTGATATTACTTGGCCTCAGTTTCTTCATTTCCAAAATGAGGACAATAACAACGGTTCCTCATACTTTGTAGGGGAGACATGGCTCAAGCGAGGTGACTCATGTCACCTGAGGAGTATACTGTGTTTATCAAGTGTTTTGGGCCATTGCTATTAACAAGGGGAACTCCTAACAGGAAAAAAAAAGGAGGAGTCTGGTGGGCCCAGACTTAGGACCTAAAAGCAAGAGGCTGGGGGAGGTTAGCTTTGGGGACCCACCCCCAGACCCCCAGACCCCACCGCCCGGCTGAGATGCCGGCTCACCTCAGCTGGACCACAGCCGCAGCGTCATGAGCAGGTTGTACCCGACCACTTTCAGGAGGAGGACGCGGAAGCCGATCACTGACAAGTTTTGGAAGTTTAGGTTCATATCTGCAAAACCAAGGGGCCACAGCGGTCACGGGCACAGGTCTGCACAGCCCCCATGACACTGAAAGCAGGGTGGGGAGTGGGGTGGGCTTCGGCGCCTGGATCTGCCTCTCCCTTTGAGCTTTGGTGCACATCCCCTCATACACATATTTGTACATCCCTCCAGGGTCAACAGCATTTCATTTCCAAAGGGAAACACTGACTGCATTTACTCTTTGTTTTATTTCTGAGCCCCTCCATGGATGGGGATGGTGGGTGCTCAGAACTTATCACACGCAGCCCCCTGGGTCTGGGCCCCTTAGTGAGAATCTAGTGGCTGAACCACAAGACGGATGACTCAGTACAAATGGCTCAAATGGCAATGAATATGGGCCCAGGGTGGGTGGTGAGGAGTGGTGGGGATCTTTGAGAGACAAGGTCACCGCCTACACGAGTTCTGTTGCTCTTCTTGAAAGAAGGCAAAACCCCCTGGCTATGGAGGGAAAATGTCTTCAGGGTGACCTGGTTAGTCTAGGGCTACACAAAAGCTGGTCAGAGATTTCACACCTGGGCCACCCAGAAGCTCTCTTGAGCTGTGCTGACAGTGGAGCTATTGAAAGGAATACACAGGCCTAGGAGTGAGTCACTGGTCTAGCAAAACTAGACTCATCCTCAAAATACTTAGAGTGGAAAAGAAAATTAGAGATAGTGAGAGGAATCTAGGGATTTAAGAATGTCCCCAGGGGCTTCCCTGGTGGCGCAGTGGTTGAGAGTCCGCCTGCCGATGCAGGGGACACGGGTTCATGCCCCAGTCTGGGAGGATCCCACATGCCGCGGAGCGGCTGGGCCCGTGAGCCATGGCCGCTGAGCCTGCGCATCCGGAGCCTGTGCTCCGCAATGGGAGAGGCCACAGCAGTGAGAGGCCCGCGTACCGGGGTGGGGGGGGGGAAGAAAAAAAAAAAAAAAAGAATGTCCTCAGGCAGCTCTGACCAGGGCTCGGACTGCTGTTCTTGTTCCTCAGAACTTCGTTCCTAGATCCACACATTCCTTCTCATCACCTCTATCCCGTCCCAGTAATTGTGGGTTCATCGCCTCCACAAACCTGTGTGAGGCCAGGATAGACCCCTCCCTTACCTGTTTCAAAGCTTTTCTGTACTATCTTGGCATCACAGGGAATTCCTAAAAGGAACAAACAAAGAAATTTTTCTTAGAGTCCCGAGCATGCTGGCTCTCCCACCCCAGAAGCTGGGCTGCTGAATGTCTCCAGCCTCTCCGTTCTTCCTTGTGCAGAGATCTGGAGAGAACCTGTCCCATATGGGCACCTGCTGGGATGAGCCACTGACCCCTGAAGGACCAACACCCTGGCTTCTAGGCACCATTTTATTCACTTAATGAACACTGGTTGTGCTAAACGCATGTTACATGACACAAGGCCCTAAGGAGCTGTTAGACCCTGCCCTTGGGCGAGTTCCAGTCTGGAGTCTGATAGAGGAAGTAAGACAGACACAGTGACAAGTGCCATGAGGGGTATAGATGCTTTCGTGTGTTCCACAAAGTTTTGACCCCTGCATCCCAAATTTGTTTGTTTGTTTTCTCTGACTCAGTAAACAGCATTACCATTGACACAGCTGCTCAGAAATAAAATCCAGCCACCTTCCTTGATGCCCTCTTTTCCTTCTCATCCCTGCATGGTTCTACCTTTGCATCCCAAATAGTGTTGGGCATGGGCATTTAACTCCCCTGCCACAAGCCCGTCCTGGCCTCCATCATCTCTCTGCTGCAAGGGCTTCTTTTCTGCTTCTACTCTTGGCTCCTACAATCCATTTTCTACTCAGCGGTCAGAGTGATTTTTAAAAAAAGTAAATTGGATGTCATTACCCTGTTTATAGCCAATCAAAAGCTTCTCATTGTACCTAGAACAGTGTCTCCCTCTCATGACGGGTGAGGCCCCGTGATGTGGCCCTTGCCTATCTCTTCCATCTCATTTCCTCCTGCCCTTCTCCTTTCTCACTGAGCTCCTGGCTCAGGCCTCTATAGGGTCCTTTCTCTGCCCTTGGCATGGCTGGTACCTTCTCAGCCTTGAAATCTCAGCTCAAATAGCATTTCCCCAGAGGGCCCTTCTGTGACTTTTGTTCCTAAGGTGGCTGTTTCCCCAACTCCAAGTTAAAGCACGTATTACAATCTGGAGTTCTTTAGATTCCCACTTGCTGATGGTTGGTCTCCCCCAACCGGAATGGGGCTTGCTCAGGGCACACCCATCATCTGATGTGTTTGCTCCTCCACGGCAGCAACTGGCATGTTGTAATGCACAATCAGTGATCGCTGAGTGAATGAATGAATGAATGCGTGAGGTTAGGAGCTGGGAGAGACCTTTGGCAGAGAGGGAGAAATAAGGGGAGGGATCTTGGAGAAGTGCATCAGGGCAGGGCCTGGAGGAGCAGTAAGGGGCTGAGCGGAGCCAGAAGGGTGGGGACTCAGAGTGGGTGAGCCTCAGGGCCAGTGTGCCCCTCGCCTCTCCCCATCTTCTCTTTGCCCATGGGATTCACTGGTGCTCAGTAAAGAGAGGGGAGGTGGCTTTGCTGACAGTTGATGAGGCTGAGACCACCAATCAGAGCAGCTTTTAGATACCAAGGACCCGAGACCCGAGCACAACCAGGCCTCTCGAAGGAGGAGACTCAGCTTAGACCGGCACCGAGGCTGCACTCACCTAAGTTGGAGTAGAAGGTCTGGTTGAAGGTGTCTGCGCATCCCAAATTGGTCCTGCTGTCCCAAGCCACGACCCCGTTGCTCTTGGAACCCATGGCTCCCATGTCTAGCACGGTGCTGTCTGAGCTGAACTCCATGGACCTCATTATTTGTGACACATTGGTTTGAGATTCAAAATCGGTGTATAAGCAGACGGAGGTGTTGCTGGATTTGGGGCTTCTCAGCTGGTACACGGCAGGGTCGGGGTTCTGGATATCTGTGGACCCAAAAGACACGGGTTAGGAGATGTTCGTTTCCCTCCTTGCCCCAACCCAGGCCTGAGTCCAGATGCCAGTGATGGGCAAGAATGGGGCTCTGTAGGGCTGACAAGTCATATTTGTCAGGTTTTAGATGGGAAAGAACATTGTAGACACCAGCAGCTTGCAACAGATGGGACTCAGGGACAGGCACAAACCATGAGTCCTGGCCAAGAGGCCAGTCTCTTAGTGAATGCTCTCTGCCAGGCCCTGCCTGCCATTCAAGGAAACCAGAAATGCAGGGCTACTTAAGGATACTGCCCACTCTTCTGCTTAAGGGAACTTCTTCAAAGCTCAGTAGGCACAGTAAGCAACAACATAATTCTGGCAGGACAAAACGAGCGTAGAAAAGATGTCCAGCAAAGCAAACCATACGTCTTAGAATCTGGGGTGGTCTCCCCCACTAAGGTTGGGCATTGACAGGAATGTGAGCTTTATGATAGGCTGGCATGAAGTTGGAAGATCACCAGGAGATTTCTCTCACTGATAAAAGTTTTAGATGCTAAATCAGAACATCTGCATCCAAGCCCTGGCTCTACCATTTACTAGATACAAGGCCTTGAGCAATTCACACCAGCTCCTTGAGTGTCAGGAATTTCATCTGTCAAATGCGGATGTTGCCTCATCCACTTTCCTAACAAGGCTATTCTGAGAAGCCATGAGAGTTTCTCCATATAAATTATATTTAATAAACTGTGAAATACTGAAATAATTTTAGTAATTGTAGCTCTTGATACTACCAGGAGACTGCCATAATAATGTGCTACCGAGAGTAATACACAGTTTCTACTCTTCACCCCCCAGGGAAGCAGGAGTTGCTGGAGGCTTTTCTTTAGTGCTGAGAATGACTCTTCAGTGTTTTCATAGGATTTTGTGTTTTTAATGCAACCCTCAGTGTTTATTCTTTCAGACCTCTTGCCCTTGGAGGAGGAAGCAGAGCTTTGCCTGGAGGATTAACACGTTAGGGCCACCCAGAGAGTTTACAGCAGGGTTGGGACAACAGCTTCCTGCCCCTGTGGTTCTCTGCTGCCCCAGCTCCTCACCATGCGTGCAAAGTTTTGCAGACCAGTGATGCATAATGCACCCCACTAGCTGAGCCAGCCAGGGTGGCCTTGGCAATGCAGACATCCAGCTTGATACCAAACCAGGGGCATCAGCCCTTGGCATGGCCTTGGGATGGTGAGTCAAGGCAGAGCTGTCTGTGGTGGGGCTGTCCCTGGAGCAGCAGAGCAGGGGTGGGTCCATGGTCACATGTGAGCGACATCCAAACCTCTGGCTTCAAAGGATTCTGCCTGCTCCCCTCTAACCTCCATCTACCTGTGGGGCTGACATCACTGTGGGTTAAGGATCTATGGTGTAAATCTCTTCCTGGGAGGGGAGAGATGGGAAGCTATTAGCCAATACCACACTCCAGTGGATTTGTTAGTCATCAGCGGGGGTCATGGGTGGGACCGGCCCGGGGGGGACATGGAAGGGTGTGGAGGTGCTGAGAGAATGTGGCCTCAAGAAGAAGGCAGAGGCTAAGCTGCCACCAGACACAGGTTGGCCTTAGAGGGGGAAGGGGGTTACTGTGGGGGCCAGATGCCCAACTTTGAGTCCTGGTTAAACTCTCACTCAAGTCCTAGTGCCAGGGGGTTGTCAGGCTGGAGAAGGTCTAGACCGCACTGTCCAATGTGATCGTCTTTAGCTACTTGTGGCTATTGAAATTAAGACAAACAAAAGTCAAGTAAAATTAAAAATTCAATTACCCATAAACCTTCATTTTAAGAGCTCAGTAGCTACATGTGGCTGATGCCTACTGTATAGGACAGTGCAGAATGACAGAATATTTCCATTGTCATTGACAGTTCTATTGGACAGCATTGGTCTGGAGTGAGCAATGCCACGGACCATGAGGAAAGGCACCAGGGGCTGAGGGTGAGACTTAGAGCCAACTTGAGCTCTGTGAGGGGTGATACTGGGGCAGGCCAATTGTAGCTCAACTTTGCTAGTGAGAGATCAAAATGAAAGAGCAGTTAGTGAAGTCAGAAGAACTGAGGTGATTTTTAGCCTCTTTCAAGTCTTGTTTTTACCAGTTGATACCCTTTGGGCTTCCCTATGTGCATTTTGGCTGTTGTTTCTCCTGTCCGGCTTCCCTACCCCTGATTTCCTCTCTTACTCACCCTCTCCTGCTCCCCACACTTCCATCTCTTCTTTGAGCTCATCATCCAAACGACTTGTCTAAAACTTGGAGCTGATTGGGTCACTTTTTGTTCAAAATAATTCAGAGACTCCCTATTGCCTATACGATGATGCCCACACTTCCTGGCATGACATTCAGGGGCTGCCATGATCGGGAGAGCTTGAATTTCTTCTCTCAAATCCTTTATATGCCCTGTATGAGTACAGCTACACCAAACTCTTCACACTGGCTCCCTGGAATGTAAGCTCTGTGACAGCAAAGGCCTGTCCCTAGATTACTGCTGTGTCCCTGGTCTCTGCCACATACTAGGGTCTCAAGAAATAGTTGTTGGATAAACAAGTGGCCTAGTGATCATCGGATTTGCAGAATTTCTGCTAATTAGACCTTTTGGTCAAAAAAGCTGGATACTGATCCCTAAACTTGACTCTTTAAAGCCCCCTTTTACTTTTACGCCCTGTGTACCTCTAGCGACCTTTTTGTCTGAAAACAAAGAATGAGTCACTGTTAATTTGGAGGGCTTTAGGGGTCCATCTGCCAGAGCCCTGGGAGGAGAGACATCCTGTTTCACCTTAGCAAGATAAACGCCTCCTACCACTGATGACATCTCAGAAGGTAGCCTTAGCAAAACTGGATCAATTTTTCAGTGTGGAAGTCACCTATTCTAGTTCCTAACTGTTCATTTAAATTCAGAACTAACGGCAGAAGCACATGTCCGAAGGCTCTAGTGCATTAGATCCCCGGGGGCACAGCAGTGATCGAAAGCTCCCTTACCCCTAAATCTGTTCTTGGTAGTTAGGCACCAGGAACCCAAAATGTGAGTTAGCAGCACTGACTCTGAGTCTGAGTTCCACGGAGGCTCTGGTGAGCGTCAGGAAGCAGTGAGCCTGTGCAGACTTACGGGAGTAATGGAAACTCTGGTTCCCTTACCAAATTGCATCTGGGAGGCAATACCTCCATACCACTCTGAATGTCTCCATTACAGAGAGCCTAGGTTTCCCCTTCTCTGAGGGATGGCCTCTTACAGCCCACTGAGCAAGAAGGGGGAGGTCTAGGCCACAAGCCGTCCATGGAGAGCTGGCCCCTCTCACCTTCACCTCTGGTCTGCATTTCTGAATTGGATTCCCAATTTCCTAGTGGCTGGTCCTGGCCCTAATTGTCTGTATTCTCTCTCTCTCTCTCTCTCTCTCTTTTTTTTTTTTTTTTAAGACTTTGAAGCAAATTTGTATTTATTCATTTTACCATTTCAGAGAAATATGATATTTAAAAAATAATAAAAGTACTATATATGATCTATTATTATTTACTATATACCAAGTTTTGTGATCAATACTGTATTCTCTTGAAGGCTCTAGTATTCCTTTTCTCCATTGTTTATAAAGTTATCTTTGGCTTTCTCTCCATCTAACTTCATTATTAGATGTGTTTACTTGGCCAAAATCATGTGCCTTGTTCATTCCCAAGATCATGCCTTCTTTCTTGGTGTTCCTTATGCCTGGAAGTCCCCACCTGTCCTTGCTTTGCCCAAACAGATCTTACTCTATCCTTCAGACTCAACGAATGCTTTCTACTGCATCAAACCTTCTCAATCTAGGCCAACTTTTCAGCCGGGACTCCATTCCTCTGTATCTCTACTGTGCCTGTTGACATCATCAGCTGGTATCAACCAGCTGATACTAAAATGGTTTTCAGGTTGCTAAATTTACAATAGTTTGGTCCCTTTGGCTAGTTTTTATACTATTTGGAGACAGGTCAGGCAACTATCTTGATATCTTCATACTCAGTCTCACATTTTATAGATTGATGGCCACATAGAAGGCATTTAAAATTAGCCACTGAATGACTAGAGTAAAATTTTAATGCGTTTGACCTAGAGAAACACAGATCGATAGTGTGGCTTTTCCCGTTCCCAGAGGCCTCTGTAAGACAATTAGTTGTAATACCCACAGTTAGCCTTACCAAAGTAATACTAATATCTCTGGGGAAAAGATTAGTGACACTGGCCCATAGGGTTGCAAATGGTGCCACCTAGAATGACTCACCAAATATTATGGCCACTTGCGTTCCTTTCCCAAATGTGTGTTTATCGGTCATTCTTCTGGTATTCACACTGCAGGTGACACCATTACAGAAACTCACTGGACCTACCTCCTATTTCAGTAGCAGAAACACTGGTCTCTCACAGGGGACGGAGGGTCACACTCTTCAGAGGTAATACCTTCTGATCTTCTGTGTTGAGACTTTGTCTCTTAATCCTTCCCCTCCTGCCTTATCCTGCTGTAGTGCCCTCGGTTGGAGGTTGTGGTTTCCTTAAACCAAGAATTCAGTAGAGCAACCCCCCCCACTCAGGGCAGCAGTATCCTGGATCCTCTCGTGAAAGGTCCAGGACTCCTTGCCCATCACCTGACTCATGATTCTTCAGGTTGTGGCCCAAGGATGTTTCCTGAGCATTGAGCACAGGATGAGAGGATTTTCTGGGATGGGTGGAAAGAACCATTTGGGATCCTACAGAAGATAATACCTGGGCTCAACTCAGCATCTTGGACAAAGAAGAATTAGTTATCTATGTCCACCCTTGCCCTGCATTACTTACTTGGTTGGACACTTAGTCTGGTCCCTGCTCCAAAGTTTAACTTGTTACCACTGCCGAATCCCCACTGAGGGTAAGGTCTTTGCAATAACCTTCCTGATGTTAACCTGCTAAAGCCCACCAGACTTTGAGGGCACCATTCTACAAGGCACCCTGGGTCTTTGTTTCTTAGGTTTCATATTTCCCAGGGAAGTCATTCCCCTTTCCCTTTACAATAATGAAGTTTTAGTAATAACAAAGCCTTGTTGATGATGATGATAATTACTATTAATATTATTTAGTAAAGCTACCATTTATTGATTACTTGCTATATGCTGAGTATTGTCTTGTTATGATGTGGTTATTGTCATTTTGCCATTGAGAAAGTGGAGACTTAATTAGCTAGAGATGGTAGAGCCAGACTTTCCCCCAGGTCTGCCAGCCTCCCAAGCTGTGCTATGAACCCCACACCATCCTGCCTCCATGCCTTGTTATATTTGCCATTCAGATAGGGGTCTGGGTCACTTTTACCCTGGGAGTGGTTCAATGCTCTACTAAGCTCCAGAGAGGAAGATTCTGTGAGCAGGTATCCCCACACCATGCTCATTAGTCCATGCACAGAATTTAGCTACCTGCTGCAATAAAAGAGAATTTGTGTTTGCCATGAACTCATCTCTTTCCCCAAGAGCACTTAGCTTATTTCCTGAATCTTCAGATCATCTGGTGCTGACATTATCTGTTTTGCTTGAAAGCACTGAATATCTGCAACTCTTTTCATGTTTCTGTAAATGATTCTCCTCAGATTTTCATTTCCTCAACTGGCCCTTGGCACTTCTGTCTTTAGTATGAGAAACGGGAACATTTTAAGATACCAGAAGAGTTTGTAGAAATGGAAACGAGTGTTTCACATATCCTCGAGTTTACTGTAAATCATTGCTGGTTTTCTCATAGACAAGTTGTCACTTACTTTGCCCTGGTCATTTGCACCATAATACTCACATGGGCATACAGTCAGCCTGGTCCCCGCTCCAAAGATCAGCTTATTGTAGCCACCAGACAACACACACTAGGAGGGTGCTTTACAAGAACTCTAGCCCCCGGCAGGGTCAGCTTCACTCGGGCAGAAATGTCTCCTGTGCCTGTTTTACAGGCTCTTCCAAATTCCCCCTTTCTCTGGCACAAGAAAAAGTCTGGCCCACTGAGTCCTAATTCCTCAGCTTTCTGTGTAATAATCTCACAGACCTTTCCCTCCTAGCTGGCCTTGAGCAGGTCAGGCCTTCCTGGAGGGTGGATGCCCATTCTGGGCTCCACACTGGAAGTGAAGGAGGACAATTGGAAGGGTCTGGAGAAGAGCCAGGGATTAACTGGGAAATGAATCTTGAGGGAAAATTCACAGCACCGGCAATAGATGGAAAACCTTGGGTAGGGCTTAATTCATGGAAGGGAGGCCTATGAAAACTCTCCTTTTAGAAAGCAGTTCTATTAGTCTTTGAAGGCAGAGACAGAGAGAGACTAATATTGCCATAGGGATATCACATACAATGCACAAGGAGGACTGCTTAACTCTGAAGGTTGTGAGAATCAGGAGTGAGTTATGGATGGGGCCTGAGAATCTATTTCTCTGGAGGGTTCTAAGATTAGGGTTGACATTCATATGGGGACAAAAAAAAATCTCCAAAGTTTGAGAGTGGTTTAGACAAGTCCTTCTCAGTGAGAAATTCACAGAACTCTAGTCCTAAGTTTCTCTGCAAAAAAGATTCTAAGCTCAAAGAAGTTTGGAAAATGCTGTATAGCGTATTTCAGTCCTGAAGACCAACAGCGCACAGTAGCATTTTAAAGGCTCTGAGAAGTCTTACAATAAAGAAATTTAGAGCTTCTTAAACTTACTCGATTCAAGAATTTTTTTTCTTAAAACATCCTTTAACCTCTGTGAAACATGTACAGGTTTAGATACACATTCCCTGGAAATCCCTTTTCTAGTTCAAAGAATTTAAAATTCATCCTAAATTTCAGCCTAATTTTATCCTTAGGCTTTCTGTGTTCTGAATCTGTTTGTTCTCCTACCAACTCCTACGGACACAATTAGGGGCCTCATTAATGCTGGTTATTTCTTTCTAATCATTATGAAACAGCTTCATATGTAGCAAATTTTCCTGCCACTGTCAGGAATGGCTCGAAGGCAGATACGTACGTAGTCATTATGCAAGACCACATCGCCCTAACACTTTGCAGGGTTTACCTACTGGGAACAAAGGCAACTTTAAAGCCTTTCCCAAATGTGAATTTATTGGTTTTCTTTCCACACACCTTCCTACACACCTTAGAGCTGTGTACTTCAAAGAAGGTTCTGGTCCTAAAGGAGAAAAGTTTCCTTAGAACAAATGGAGAAAAGTTTCCTGGGTGGCGTCTCAAGTCGGGACATAGACTTCATGTATTTATCATTAGACCTCTCCTTTTTGCTGCTAAAACCCATTTGTGCTGCTTCCCTCTCAGGGTATTGTAGTTCTTATGCCTCTGAACTCTGGTTCTTTAGAAATATGATGGATTTCAGGCTTTCTAAATGTAGCCTGGACTGACCCAGGGCAGGGAAGAGGCTTTGGTGAAGTGCACAAATGAACAGATAAATATGGAGGAAGTTTTCCCCAGAGAAGTGGGCTTTCGCCCACCCACGCACGTTCAGATGGATTCTGTAATCTCCCGGTTTTGAAATCTAACAACTCTGTAGGAGAATACTTGCTACTGTCTAAACCAATATGTTCTAAATAGTTACTGTCCCTCCACTGAAGCCTTCCCTGAGTCTCCCAGCTAGAGGCATTTTTTCAACAATCATTTCTTAGGTGACACCTATGCAACAGGCATTGTGCTGGAGTGTGGAGGTGTAGGATGAATGAGAGAGAGTCTTGACCTAACAGAGTTTATGATGCAGTGCAGAATGCATGAAAGTACCAGACAACTAGGATAGGAGGTCGGGGATGCCTTCCTTTCTGCTATTCCATCGCAACTTGTGTGTACTTCCACTACAGTGTGGTGACACTGGGCTTAATTGTCTCTTTATACGGATGTTTACCCACTGGGAGATCCTGGATGGCGGAGACTCTGCATTTCCCTCCCTCCCCTCCTCCCTCCTTCTATAGTGCTTAGAATATAATAGTTGCTTGGTAAATATTTGTTGAATGAAAGCCCTCTAATTATTTTAATTCATTTTAAATGCAGTCCTGTCCTCTACCTTCTTTTATGAGGACTGTTTCATTTATCTTTTAATTCTGTATGGGTCCATTTTCTAAACCCAGCATTATTTTTATTGTATCATTTAGGTCTTAAGTTCTTCCTATCTCTCTTGATCAGATATGGAGTTTTGTGAGACTGTATTACATGCCCAGGGTCTTTAGGAAGTTTAACTTATCACCTCTCATGAAAACTAGATAGTAACAAAAATAAAATTTTTTGGCATAATTAGTCATGATTTCTGATAAAGGTCTTTTGTCTCAAAGGAATCTAGAAATAGCAAAAGAGTCTGCCTCTGTAACGATGAAAAGTCCAGGCCCCATTGGCAATTACTACCTTTAGAAAATAAACCGCTGTTGAGCTAGTGGCTGGGAATTCAAATTTCAAAACATTCAAGCCTCATGAAGAATCATGAGAAATTAGCTCGGGAAGTGCAGACTCAACATCTAAGAAAGCCGAGTAGGGACTTTCTGTGTCTTTGGCTGGAGTCTAAGGTCAGGCACTTACTTGGATGCGCTTGGAGTCTTGTTCCACTCCCGAAAGTGAGTGTTCTGCTGCTTGTGTCCACACCCTGGTACAGTGCAGCACAAATACCTGCCATCTGCCACCCAGGGCTGCTGCTTGCGCTTCACACCTCCCGCCCCACATTTACAGCCTTCACTCTTGGGAATGGAGCTTTTGAACAGCCTGTTCCATCGTTTTGATGATAAATGTCTCTCTGTGTCACTTTACGCCCAATAATCAGTCCCCCTAGGTTTCTGCTTCCCTCCCTGCCATACCTGCATCCTACCAACCCAATTCAATGACTTTACTCATCTCTTCAGAAACGCTAAGTCCTGGACCAAAGCTGCCATGGTCACCATGGCAAGAAGGCTCAGTATAGGTATAGGCAAACCAAGGACCAGACAGGTAGCCTTTGAGGTCTGGGGTCTTCCTTCACAGAGTGCAGGAGGGACACTGGTGGCAGTGTGGTGGCATGGTTAACAGTAAGGCCTTGGAGTCAAATAGATTAGAGTTAAATTCTGGCCCTATTATTCCTAGCTGTGTAATCTTGGGCAAGCTACTTGCCCCAAGCCTCTGTTTCTTCATCTGTAAAATGGGCCTAATACCAGCTACCTAGCATTAAGATGGATGTGAGCACTGAATGAGAAATTCTTTGAAGGACAGAGTATAGTCACTGGCACATGTCAGGCATTCAGTAAATAGTAGCTATTAATATGGTGGTTCCCAGCAGTGCTTTCCACTGAGGGAAGGATGAGGCTTCTTGTAGCCAGAGGAGACCTGTCCCTGCCCCACCGCCCTCTCCAGCACCCCAGGGTGCCTCAGCATTCTGGCTGGGATGCTGTCATGTGCGACAGATATCTCATGGATCCAAGGGGACGTGGCGAGAGATTCTCAGCCAGGGGGTTGAAGGGCAGGATGGACCCCTTGGCTGCCAAGAAGACAGTTCTGCTTCAGAAACCTAACCAAGAGTGAAGCCTCTTTTCTCAAACCTTGGTGATCTGTCCTCTGCACGCACTGTGCAAAACCCTTGTCCAGTACAGCCTCAATCATTTCATTAGACCTGACACAATGGTAAGTTACCCCCAGACAGCAAAGGGCTCTTTCACGATGGAGCAGCCCAGTCACAGACTCCCTCATTTTTGCAGTATCCTTCCATCATATATCCTCTGTCTACAAAATATCCCTTGACCGTTTCTATAATACTCACATGGATGAACAACAAACCTGGTCCCTCTTCCAAATATAAGTCCATAGTTTCTTCCTGATACACACAGCGAGGAAAGCTTTTGCTAAAACCCATCTCCCGTGACCTCCCTCTACCTATTGCTCCAGTGCTTGGGGCAACAATCCAGGGAAACACTGACCAACGCGCCCAGAGTTGCAGGAATCTCCCACAGCTGTCCTGGAACCCTGAGCCGAGGGGTGGTGATGGGAGCCAGGGACTGGGGACTAGAAGAGCTCCTCACCTCCTCTACCCAGGAGAAAACACACGCTCCTGTCAGTGGAGAAGCAGGGCAGCAACTCCCCAGCAGCCGTACCTCCAGCACCACCCTGCTTGCCTGGGGCCACAGCAAGGTGTGACTCTGCTACTCTTTTGTCAGATACAAGTGCTCCCAGGATGGGCGGCAAAGGAAAATTTTATATTATTCAATGTATTGTCAGTGGAGATGCTGAGACGAAGGGAGGGTGGAAGAAACAAGGGGCACACGAAGGTTTGACACAGTGAGCTTTAAGGACGTTAGGGGTGGCATCGATGGAGGACATGCCCTCCGCCCTCCCATGGACATAAGAAGTTGTCCGGTACCTACGGGGTAGGAAGAGCGGTGGGTGGGGGAGGGGTCATATGTCCAGGAGGATCCCGGCTCACTTACTTGGTGTGACCAATACTCGAGTCCCCTTTCCAAAAGTGAATCTGTTCCCATAATCACACTCTGGGAAAGTGCATTACAAAAAGGTCCTGGGTTTGCCCACCCTCTCATGGAGGACACACACACTTCCCAGTAGCTCTAAAAGCTGGGATCCTGGGAAGGCTGATCCTAACCTTTTCCTTCTGATGGGTGCTCTAAGCACAGGAGGGAGACTCCCTAATGGCTGTAACAGCTTCAGCCCTGATGCTACCCATCACCTCCATTTTCCTCATCACAGCCATCAACAAACAGCCTCTGGCTATTTCTCCTCTGGGAAACACAGAACCTTTACAAAACTTGGTGAAAAACCTGCCTCCCACATAGGCCGGGTGGGTATACGTGTTTCTAAAGATACCAGGCAGTGGGACTTCTCTTGCAGTGGTTAAGAATCCACCTGCCAATGCAGGGGACACGGGTTTGATCCCTGGTCCGGGAAGATCCCACATGCTGCGGAGCAACTAAGCCCATGCACCTCAACTACTGAGCCTGCGCTCTAGAGCCCTCAAGCCACAACTACTGAAGCCCGTGTGCCTAGAGCCCGTGCTCCGCAACAAGAGAAGCCACTACAATGAGAAGCCCGCGCACCGCAACGAAGAGTAGCCCCCGCTCGCCACAGCTAAAGAAAGCCCGTGCGCAGCAACGAAGACCCAATGCAGCCAAAACAAACAAACAAACAAACAAATAAATTTAAAAAAAAAGAAAAAAGAAGAAAGATATCAGGCAGCAGCCTGCATTTTCCCACCTCAGCTGCCCCGCCAGAGAGGAAGGCGCCATTGCCTTAGGGGCATATGCAAAAATGTATTTTTCACTTTGCCAGAAAGAGTAGGAGCAAGAGCATTTCCAGCAAGCCAGGCCAGGGCACATGCTAAAAACACGCCTCAGCGTGACTCAGAGTCACCGCATCCTCTCTGGGGCTGAGCGAGGTTTCTGGGTGACTCACGCCTGACTCATTCCTGTTTCTACTCTTTCTATCCTCACCTAAGTCAATGTTGCTTTCTGTCAAGGGGCTTTTCTCTCAAGAAAATCAAACATCTCAGCAGATAACAGTCTTAAATCCTTTTCCAGAAACAGAGGGGTGGAATCCTGCTTGCTCTCTGCCAGGGAATATGGACTATCCATTGTCACTGCTGTCCTGTCTCCAGTCACTAGGGTCCCAGGTCCTGCGCATGACCACACACAGCACACTGCTTGGTGCACCCACATATAAATTGTTATTAGACTTTCAACAAATGAGTGTTTTGTTTTTCTGACGAGACTGGAAGTTCTTGAGAGCAAGAACCGCATCTTATGCTTCTTCTTTTCTTGGTTTGTTTGTTTCATTTTAAACCACCTATGGCCCTTGGCTTGATGATACTCAATAAGCACTTACTGAGTTGAACTGACTTTTACTGTGCATAATTATTGGGACAAGAAGGCCAGTTTCGGGAGAGGTTAAAAGCTAAGTATACTTTTGGTAAGTATGAGCTGCAAAACCTAAGTGCTTAGGCAGGGAAAAACCAAGGAAGCAACTCAAAGAGATAATCAGGAGGCAGCATAAAACCCACGACATCGTGAAGTTCCTATGGACCCTCAGCAGAGAGGGGGCAACTGAATGAACAAGTACTTGACTGCAAAGGAAACTCAACCAGTTTTCTCCTGATACCTTGACACTGATTCTCCTTAAAGGGTAAAACGAATAATACGGCAGAAAAAATATATTCCGAGGTAGCAGCATTGTTATGATCAATAATAACAAAACGGTAGTGGTAATAATAATAATGATGATGTGACAATAATAATGATAATCATCATCATCATAATATTCCATTATAGACCAGAGCAAATGCTACATATACAAATATAAACCCAATGCTGGAGGTGGGCTTACACATTTCTGGAGAGCTGACTTACTTGGGCTGATCAAAAGTTGGGTGCCAGTTCCAAATACAAATTTCTGAGAACCTGTGTTCACACTCTGACATAACTCTATACAAAATGGTATGCTATAACTGGGCCAACTCTATACAAATGGTGCCCTATAGCTGGACTATAGCCGGGGATTCCTGAGTCACACACAAGTTAGTTGCTAAGCATGTTCCCGAGTTTGTGTACATGCGCCAAAGTGGGAAGAGGTGTGTAATTTTACTCTTTAACCTTCATTTCTAAGACCATTGGAAGATGACAAGAAATAAGTCACAACTCAATAGGAAATCCTGCTTTGTATGCAGTAGATTATATAAAAAATGTCATGAGTATTCAGGTTGAAAAAGCCATTTATGTAATTACAGAGTTTCAGTTCTAGATGGGACCTAGGGTAGTTATGTCCATGCACACTTACTAAGTGTTTACTACATGTTTCTGGCATGAATGAGGCTCGTGGATACATATAATGCAACATTACCATCACCAAACTATTTTCTTACTTAAATAGCAGACAAAACCCTTGGGGGAAAATCAGTGAAAACAGATATCCTTCAACTGTAATAAAAATCAGGCTATTTCAAGGAACTTACTTGCTTCAACAAATAGCCTTGTTCCTGTCCCGAAGACAAGGTTGGAGCCTCCACTGTTTCCCACAGTGATTTATGCTGTGACAAAGTAGGCTGCCTCATTTTCCTTCCGTTTTTTTTTTTTTTTGCTGTACGCGGGCCTCTCACTGCTGTGGCCTCTCCAGCCGCGGAGCACAGGCTCCGGACGCGCAGGCTCAGCGGCCATGGCTCACGGGCCCAGCTGCTCCGCAGCATGTGGGATCTTCCCGGACCGGGGCACGAACCTGTGTCCCCTGCATCAGCCCGTGGACTCCCAACCGCTGCACCACCAGGGAAGCCCCCTTCCATTTTTTTAACCACAGCTGTGAAGCAGGCCCAGGGAGCCTATGGGAAGGTGCTCATAATAAGGAGCAATTTTTTAGATTCTCCCAGTAAATCCATTTGGTTTCTTCCTATTCATGAACAATCTCATACCTCCTACCTACTGGAAGGGTTAGTTCACCAAACAGTAGTCATGGAATATGGCCCAGGGACCAGGATCCCCACGTTTTCATCCCAGCCCTAGTTCACACTGATTTTATGATAAGATTTTATGATAATGGACAATTCAACCAACCTCTCTGGGTCTTAATTTCTTTACTGGAAAAAAAGAGGTTTGGATTTCCCTTTCAGAGCTAAAGTTCTATGATCCAGCAATGTCCAAAGTGTACTCAATGTTGCATATTTCTATAACTCACAAATGAGTCAGGCACTTATAGATGGGTTACACTGGACACTGGTCTGCATGGGGAAAATATAAGAAATTGTGAGGGGAAGGGAGAGTCAGAGTAAGGAAATGGCTGCTGCCAGCTCTTCTGTCTCCTCTCTCCATTGGGGTAAATTCTCCCAGCAGCCCCTGTACTACTTGTTTCCTCATTAAAAAGGGAAGAGAACCCTTTAGATTTGGGGCATCCAAGTCAAGATTTCCCAAAGCTCCATGTCTCAAGTCATGGCAGTATCTAAGAATGGAAAAGATAAATTCCATGTATTTCCTTACTAACTCTGATTGGCAACCTCTCTCATTTCTAGGTAAGCCCTGGCACAGGGTCTGTGACATAATGTAGTAGAAAGAGTAAGCTTCGAGTTCAGGCAGGCAGACCGTGGTTTGAATCTAGACCCTTCCACTCACTAACCCTGGGATCTTGGGCAGTTACTTCTCTGAGCCTCAGCTTCCTTTTCTGTAAAATAGGCATACTGTTCCTTGATCCACAGTTGTTTGAAGATAAACAATACTGTCTGTCATGCCCCTAGTATTGTACCTACACATCATAGAAACTGAGGTGGTGGTTATGATTTATATGTTAAGTTAAATGATTGATTAACAAGTTTTTTTTAGTATTATAGAACTTGTTTGTGAAATAGCCATGAGTCCATACCCTTGGGCTGTATAAACTCTAGGATGGTATAGGAATAAGAATCACAGATTTTGAGGGCTTCCACCCTCTGATCTCACACTGGAAGAGCCTGAGGCACACAGAGGGGCAATGACTTGTTCAGCGTCACACCGCCTGTTGGGGCTCAATCAAATCTAGAACTCTAGACTGCAACCAGAAGCCCTGGGCTCCTTTCTCTGCACTTCACTGACTCTTCTTGAATAATGTTTAGTGCAAAGGGACATAATCTCTGGAATGAACTTGGTAGGGCTTATTTGGGGCATAGGTCAAGTGACCTTGAATAGTCTCCTGCAATGAGTCTCAGCATCAATGGCAGTGGAAGTAGAAAAGTTCCATTAGATCATGGCCATGCAATTTTCTGCTCTTCTGCTTTTTTCCTCTTTCTGGCTCCATTTAGCTCAATTCTAGTGCTAAAAACTCTAATACTGGACAGAGCTTCTGTCAGCCTCACATCTTGGGAAAAGTCTTAATAGCTTGCTAAATTCTAACTTAAAGAAAATGTTCTTGGACAGTCTTTGAATATTTTCATTAATTTATCTGGGTGCCACAATTCTTAATACTTCAGCACTAGATTATGGTTAATTATAAATAAGATACCAATGACAAAAATAACATCTCCTTTTCTCCCATTCACTGTCACTGGAATACATTTTGTAGTTACCTCAGAATTGCACACTTACTCAGCTCCACTTTTAGCCGGGTGCCTTTCCCAAAGGTGAGTTTGTCCGTTCCTCCCCATGAGTCCCACAGTGTCCGATGCCTCACAGTAAACTCCCTCTGTCACCTCACACCTTTTCCTGATTTACCCTGATGAGTTAGAAAATACTTAAAATTTAATATAGCTATTTGACTTATTCATATGAGAAAAAAGCTCCCCCCACCTCAAATGGAATAAATTCATAGGCTGCTGGTGCCAGGAGGGCAGAGGGGACATCAACCAGACCTACTTCCCCTTTTATAGAGGAGAAAACTGAGGCCTAGAGGCAAGGGATCTGCTCCAAGTTACACTGCTAGTTGGTAGCAGAGACAAAAACACGGGTCTATTTGATTCTCAATCTAGTATTTTTCCTTCTCCACCACATACTGAATGTACTGTGTTGCTTACTATATTCACTTCTTCCCTTTGGCCAGGAAACTTGATTTTTCTGGGTATTTGATTTCAATTAAACAAGCACTTACTCTGTAAAAGGACCATATTAGACACTTCATGGTATATAACAGGAACCTCTGCTCTTAAGGATCTTTCAATTTTAATAGGCAGATCTTCTCAGTAATGAAAGAATTCTGTAGCTGTAGGTGTCACAGATTGTCCAAGACTCCTCAGCTAGATTGGGGATATAGAGGGAAGAGGAATGGGAGGGATGCCTGGGGTGAGGCTACAGTCTAGTCTTTAAACAGGAAGCCAGGCTATTTCTGGAGAAACCAGGTTTGTCTTAATTATCTGGGTATTAGTCTCTATTCCATTCTACCTAGCAAATTAGTTCTACTAATTCAACTAATTCAACTTCTAATCCTACTAATCCAACTCCTCTGTTGGTTATTTTCATTTTTCAAAGTGCTCCATGAAGGCTCAACCTTAAATTCATAGGTCAACTGATAAAACAAGGATGATGCATCCACAAGGGTAAAACACAGAAATTACATGTAGAAGTCTTAAACCAGAGAACAAGAAAACAGGAGTGGGATTGGGTCAACATTTACCTGGAGAGACCAGAAGCATAGTCCCCTTTCCAAAAGTAAGTTTGTCGTATCCTGAATTCACACTATGGCAACCCCCTATACAAAAATGGCCTGCAGTGTTGGGTCTTTCAACCTCTGATTGCTTACGGAAGGGAAAGAAGACCAGCATTTATGGAGAACCTACACATGCCAAGTGGGTTGACAATCTCTATATATCACCTTGCCTTATTTAGGCCGTTAACTGTGCCATGAACTCTGATATTATTGTCCTTATTTTACAAAAGGAAAACAGGTGATGTGGGGTTAAGCACACTGAACCAGCACTGCTACACAAGTACCCTGGAGACATGAGACTTTTTAGCATAGGGCAGATACATGTTAGGAGGAACTATGAGTGAGGAATCCTTCTCCTCCTTCCTACGAGATTGAGATTGCAGCTGTACTGGGGTTAATTCTCTTGCTAGAACCAGACATTAGACCTCTAGTAACAGTGATGCCCCAAACTCCAGCGTATCCTCCACCACACAATCATTTCCTGAGACATGAAAATATTTTCATCAATCTTCCTGTTGTTCCCTTGATACTCTACTCACCAGCCCTGACCAGCAGTCTTGTCCCTCTCCCGAAGATCCATGTATAGCCTCCACCCTTCCCACAGTGTTTCGTAGTCAGCCAAAAACACCCACAAGCCCACACACCCTTCGCATACCCAAGACTGAGAGATACAGCCCTTTCACCTATGAAGGGGACTACATCTTAACTTTCTTTTTACATTCCACATAACACACAGGCCATTCAACTCAAATATGGGCATTTATTGTGCAACACTTAAAATGAAGCCTCTCTCTCCTCATCGCTCTGGGTCTGTCACCACCAAACTTGTGATTTTCAACTCTATGCATCCCGCAGATGTATCTAGTCCTTTTGTCTCCATCACACTTATCAATTTTTAGATTTCTGCCATAGTGTCTCTCCTAGTTTTAACTTCAATCAATTGAAACTTCATGGAATAGCATCCAGATCATTGAGTGACAGCTTCCTGCTCCTACAGTCAACTTATTTTGCAGACTTAGGCCTAGTGGTAGCCTGGTTACTTACTCGAGTCCTGTTCTGTCCCCAAAGCCAGGCGTCCTGATTAAAGGGCACCCACTCTGCTTCAGGTCTGGTAAAAAAAACACCCCTTGCCTTCTCTTTGGTTCCTATGCTCTGCAAATTTACTGTTTTCAATTGGCCTCATGGGTAGTATCTTGGCTTTCTTTTCTATTAAGAAAGAACACAACTTGGATGGAATAAAACTATTATAATGTTAAGGGTTGGATGAGGGATCTTTCTATAATATCTTTATTTAAATCTTCTGAAAATGGCCATAAAAGACCTGTTATATCTCCGTTATGTGCTCCAAATGTTACAATCTGAGAGACAACAATACAAGTGAGGAGAAGTGCTTAGGAATTTAGACTTACTTGGGGTGACTTGAAGCGTTGTTCCATTTCCAAAGGTAACCTTTAGACTACCCCTCAGAATTCACACTGCATTTCAGGCCTTTACAGAATGGTTTCCTTTCTGCCATTCTCATGTGGGTGACATGTGAGTCTCTGTACTTCAGTAGAAGAGAGAGTGGTTTTCACCGATGCCTATGGCTACAGATCCACATGAAAATAGCTCTTTTACTAAGAATCTACATATTCTCTTCATGTTGAAAGAATTATACTAGCTGTCCTAGCTTTTTCTTTTTGTTCTGAAAACAAATAATCATAATATTTTACAGGTGCATAGCATTTACTAGTTTCTAAAATACTTTCATATCCATTAGCTTATTTTATCTTTAAAAAAACTTATGAGGTGAGATGAAATATTTTCATTTTACAGGTGAAGAAATTGTGGCTCAGATACACTGATCAAGCCAGGATTAGAAGGACAAGCAGCGTTCAGGCAAACTTTGCCTTTTTCATTATGATCCACTCTCTGACTGAGCTGTTTCAGTCTGTTATTTCTGGTTCATCGACACTGCTATTTTTCCTCCACAGTTAGATCTTTCTAGCCTCTGTGCCATTACCTTAACATTTCTTTCTATTTCAGAATGCACTTAAATCCACATAAACCATGCATTTCTTGATATTTGGGCCCTACAAATACTGCAGTAAGTTCAATGGGTCTCAGTCACCACATTAAGCCTCCTACTTTAGTGACATATTGTCTACTTACTGGGTTTTATTGATAATCTTGTCCCAGTCCCAAAGATGAATGTATTATAAATCACAGCACCATGCTGCCTGACAAGAATTCCTGAGCTACCTTGATAATAGATTAATGTGATTAGCATGTATCTATCCTCCTTCCTGGGAGCTCTGGCTGGGATTTCCCCCTTTTTCTATTATTGAAATAAAGACTAAGCCATGGAGTTAAGCCTCTGAAAGCCTCTTTTCAGAGCACAATAGAATTGATGGAGGGGAAAGCCTGAGAAGAGTCCAGCTGATGGTCTTTAGACAACCCTGACACATTTCCTTCAAAAATTTCACCAAGTCATCTTGTTTTACCAGCCAAAGCATATCAGCTTTGATTCCCATTTTTTACTTAGGAATCAATTCCTGTACACGAGCTAATTTTACCAGTGGTTAGAAAATTGCTCCTATCCCTGTAGGTCATCTTTCTTTCTTTTATCAGTTTAGTGTGTTTTAAAAAATTTGTGAGCATGGGGTGGGACAGGGGTATGGTTGGAGTATTAGACACGAGGGGCAGCATCTGTTTTTTTCATTTTGTTTTGATGGCTTTCATCATTAAACCCCAATACTCCTTGAGTTAAAGAATAAGGAGACGTGTAGTCATGTGTGCAATGTAAGTCTGCAGGATAAGTTCAGGCATTATGATCAATAATAACCAGGTACTTACTGGAATATACTGATACAGTGGTTCCTTTCCCAAAGACCAACACATTTCCTGTCTGGTAGGCACAGTGAAACAAGGCCCTGCAAATACCCTGAGTACCTGTTCACTGCCTCCAACATGTATTTAACTACAAACAATGACACTTGTATTCTGTCCTTGCCTTTGGCAGGGAACTCAGTGAGCTCTCAGTGTTTGGGAATGCAACAGTAAAGCTCTGTTACTTTGTGAGAAGGAGAGGGTAGATGGGGGTGTGTCCTCCATTTACTCAATAACTATTCACTGAACACCGCCATGTGTAAGGCACTGTGCTAGGCGCTGGGATAGAGCAGAAAGCTGCTAGGACACTGTCCCAGTCCTCGTGGCGCTTACAGTCTAGTGGGAGGCACACAGAAACAAATCCATAGATAATACAATATCAAGTGATGAAAGTGCAGGAATAAATCAGCCTGGATAATGGGATGGAGAATCAGGTAGCGGCTGTGTTTGGTGGCTTGTTAGAATGGTTGGGCAGGAAGGGTCTCTCTAAGGAGGTGACATTATCTGAAGTGAGATCCAAGCGTGGAGGAAAGAATCATCACCTCTATGTACAGATAAGCCAATAGAGGGCCTGAAAGATCAAAGCCTGGCTCCAAATCACACAGTGTCAAGGACGGCCCTGGACGCTTAGATCATGCCTTCTCTCTGTTGAAGTACTAGATCTAGTTCTACCATGTAAATTCCTGGTTAGGAAAGACAAAATGAGACAGAGATTCTTCCAAAGTGACTTTGGGATGTTATCTGGGTAATTGGAAACTGTGGCACCGGCTGTTGAGGCATCCAGGTTGTAAGAGGAGGCCAATTGGAAGAGAAGGTGTTAGCATCTCAGAGTGTTTCTCTGATGGCTTTTCTGATGGAGCTGGCCACTGAGATGGGGAGACTTCTTCCATCCTGTTTCCCTATTAAGTTGGCAAGCAATGCAATCCATTGCCCAGCGAAATGAGCTTTTACACTTACGATGGGGAGGATGCAGGGAGAGCTCTGCTCCCCACTAGATCTGAATAAGCCAAGCACATTTGGCAGTCCACTGAAATGAACAGAAAAGCCTGCTACATGTCTCAGGAACTAACTGAATTCAAATTTCATGACAATACTTACTAAGATTCACCTTGAACGTGGTCCCCCTTCCAAAAACCAGCTTCAGGCTGCTTGAAAACCCCACAGGGATCTATTTCACCACAAAAACCAAAGTGAGCTTCATTTTCAAGCACAGGAATTCTCCCAGGTTCTCTCACTTGGTTGAAACCCAGTTTAGCACCAAGCACATATTTAGGTAAACTCAAGAAAAGTCTTAAACTCATACATTCTTTGGAATGGTAGGAAACCTCCGAAACCATTTCCTACAAGCTCACAACCTCAAGCATTTCTCTCCCAAGTCATCTCAGGTTTTGATGATCTCCAGGGACAGTCTTAGTCACCAATTCTCACGTTCTATTTTCTCATAACTAGAAAGGTTCACCCTATATCCAAATTCAACCGTTTCTCTGCCATAGCCAAGATCCATGAAGCTTTTTCATCCTCAAGTTTACCCTCAAATGGAATTTTTCATAAAATCTGACTCTCAAAAAAATCACGAATCACCTGACTGCCCATACTTTTCAAAGAGATATCACATACATTATCTCATTTGAGTCTTACAAAATCCTTTGAGCTAGACAGAGCTGGAATCATAATCTCCATGTCATAGATGAACTGAGGCTTAGAGAGCTTCCCATGGACGCATGGTTGGTGAGTGGCTGAGCAAGATCCATTGTCTTTTGGCCCCAGGTTGAATGCCTTAATGATTTATTTGTACATGTTCACGTATTGATCATATCACCTTGGCTTTCAAGTATCTCTCCCTTCTTTATTCTCTTCCTTAATGAAAAGGACAATAGCGTCAACAACAAAAACAATATCCACCCCCTTCCTCAAAAAAAAAAATAATAAAGCACTCTAAACAAACCTCCAGCTCAACTTTTTCAGAGCAATGTCTTTTTAATTCTCACACACTTTCTGTGAGCCAGGAGATAAGAATTACCAATATTTCAGTTGCATTAATTGGGAAAACTGAGGGCCAGAGGAGATAGATCAGAATGATGGTTATAGAGGCTGCAGCCTGGAACAGACAGCAGTATATTGAACCTTAGAACACATGGGTCCTGGCCCTGCTATTGTGACCACATTCAAATCGCTTAACCACTCTGAACAGAGAGAATCATCGCTTTCCACCTTCCTCTACCTTGTGGGATGATCAGCCAAAAGATGTGAAGAAATAAGGAAAGTGCCTTAATTGTTTTCCTTTTCTTAAGGAGACAGACCCTAGAAAATATCAAGATGGCGATATCCTTTACCCACACTGAATTTGTGCATACCTATGTGCTTATGCATAAGAGCAACACTACACATTTCTAAGGCAAGTTTGAGACAGATTAATGTGCACCAACACAGCGCATTCAGTTTAAAATTGATGGCTAGGCTCCTGCTTCAATGCTGGAAACAGAACAGTGGCTCAAGAGCCGGTACTCACTCGGCTTGACTAACATCCTGGTTCCTCCTCCAAAGGTTAGCTTGTTCCCTGCAGAGTTGGTCACACAGTGATTTGAGGCCCAGCAAAAACCCACAGGGACCAAGGAAATCACACTCCATAGATGCCTGTCGAAGGCCCTGTCCTATGGCCATGGCAAAGTGGAGGGCTTGTGATGGTTAAGGTAATCCTGTCTCCCAGTGCTGTGCACACTTTGTAGAGATGGAATGCTTGTTCCTGGGCACGTATTTGGGTCTCGCCCTTTCATATATTTACTTACTTCTCTGCTTTGGCTGTTTGGACCTGGATCTGTGAGTGAGGATAATAGGTGTCAACCATAAACTCACTCAGGGGCCCATTTGACCGTTCGTAACCCACAAAGGAACCTGAGAACAGGAAGCCCTGTAAGCTCTGGGAAACTTCAGGGTCAGGCTGGTCATATATGCAGCGTGGAAATGCTGATGAACTCACCCATACACAGGCATGCACGCCGTTAGCATCTCTATATTCAATTTAGTGCACAGGGAAGAGCCCAAAGAGAGGAAGGATACTTTAGTCTTGGGTCCACCCAGGCCCTCCGAGCTGCTGTGCACTGCGGATCAGCTTTACTTTCCCTGGTCCAAGTTTCAGACCCAGACCCCCTCCAGCTATTCTAGAGCCCATTCATCGGTGAGGCTTGTACTAAGGAAACTGGGAGGAGGCTTCTTGGGGAAAGTTTACAGAATATGATGGAGAGGTCATTCCTGATAAGAAAGGAGTTGATGGAGCCTCTGATAGGGAGATGGCTGAGAATCACAGGACTCCAGAAAAATAACCCTGGCAACTCTGTACCTCAATCTGGCATGCCCAGCCTGGGTTGAGGGCCACATCCTTCCCCACGCGTTGGGTGTGGACCAGAGCAGGTGTTTTGGGATGCCTCACACCCTCTAGTGGGGCTGCCCTTCTCCTTTGCCTTTAGTGGGGACACATACAGTCTCCTCTCAGAGTCTCAAGTTCCTGAAAGTGATGCTAGGTGGTCTTGACCTTCCTTCCGCTTCCCCATCCCTGTCTAACTAAGAAGGAGGGTCCTCCAGTAGCAGCAATATACATATTCCCTAAGACATTTCCCTAAGTCTTCCCTAAGACTTTCCCTTTAGTCCCTAAAGACTAAGGACATTCATTCATCTCCCTTTCCAATTTCTTCATAGTACTGTTTCCCTGGAGTAGAAAACAACCCACTCACCAGGCTGTACAGTTAGCTGAGTTCCTTTTCCAAAGAAGAGCCTCCCCAGACCTGAGTCTCTATCGACACAGTGCTGGGCCCCTTTACATGAACTTGGTCCTAATGTTCCCCGTCACTCTCTCCCCTGCCCTGGGGGCCAGGGTTGAAAGTTCACCTTCATCCTCCTTAAGTGGCTTTAAGTCTTTTTTCTTGTGCAGCTGACAGTCTGAGCCGGACAGTCAGATCTCATAGGCTATCTCTCAGGGGACAAATGGTCTGGGCTAACAATAGTCTTCCACCGGCAGAGGCCCTCTCCCATCAGAAAGCAATTACACAGCCTTTTGAGAGTGTTTAAATTGGAAGGAACTTTGCTTCCCTGGCCCTATTTCCCAGTATAAAAGGCTGCTCACTTACTTGGATTGTCATTGTGTTTGGATCCCTTTCCAAAGCTGAACTTGTGAAAACTTTTATAGACTAGTTCTGTTCTCTGCAAAATCACCCCATTTTCCTCATTCGACCTCTGGTCGTCCCTCCAGGTATTCTCTTTTCCTCTTCTTTCTTTTTTTCTTCCTGATATGGCCCTTTATTTTCCCATTTATGGCCCTGGGAGATCATACCCCACCATCTTCTAGGTATAAAAATCCCAAATAGGCTTTAGCTGATGAATAATTCAATGACATATTTCTTTGGCTATCAAAATAATAAAAATAGAAGAAACAGGTCTGAGCTCACCTTCTCATCCTCTAGGCTGGAGTCATGAGATCTTAGTGCTTAGCATTGAAAGGGAGCCCAGAGATGATTCAGTGCAATATCTAAAATAGCATAGAAATCCCTTCTACAACATCAGATAGTCAGCCTAAAGGACCCAGCATACAGATCTCCAAGGAGAAACAGTCCTGCACTTCACAAAGCAGCCTTTCCACTGCAGACAGGTTCCCCTTGTTTAACAAGATTGTACAGGAGGCTGAGACACACATCCTTTCAGCCACTGGTACTAACCCCTTTCCTTGTCTAAATGGCAGTTCTTCAAATATTTGGAAAGAGTTATGTCTCATCTTAATACAACCCAGTGACTTTGGGGGGGTGCCTGAGATAATTTCAGGTAGCTAGCTTGGTTGTTATCTGACCGTAAAGCCCATGCTCTCAACAATTTTGTCCTTGTGAAGGCATCCCTGAGGCAGAGAGCATTTTGGGGTGGAGGAGGATGTGAGGGAGACACGTGAGGTAGTCAGGTTATGGTCCTAATGGTTATGGTCTTAGTGCAAACTGGGAAATCTTTTGGGAATTTAGTTACTGACCATTGTGCTTCCCAGGTGGAATTGCTTGTAACTGTGCCCACCATTTTGTTCTAAAACTAATCTCATTTTTTCCTTCTTACTTACTTGCTCTTACAGTTACTGTTGTTCCTGCTCCAAACGTCAACTTGTAGTCATTAGAGTCACAGTGCTACGTCTTCCTACGCAAACCTCATCCTGGATAAGAGAGTAGGCTGTGGGGACAGGCAGGCTGCCCTGAGGTCTAGCGCTGCCCCCTCTGTGTAGGAGCCCTCTGGTAACTATTTTAACCTCTTACTTTATTTTTCACTTTCACAGTTTCCTCACCTGTGAAAGTGGGGATGATAGTATCTATCCCAGGAGATTGTGAGGAAGGTTAAATGACTTAAAGTATGAGAGACATTTACACAATACTTTGCACATAGCAAGTGTTCAGTAAATGTTAGATTATTATCAATATAATTATAACATATAATTTAAATTTAATAAAATTTTAATTTGTCATATCTCCTCTCTGAAATCCTGGACATTCATAGGTCCTTTAAGTTATATCGAAATGCTCTTTTTTTCGGGTCAACTAATAAAAGCAGCAATAGTTAAAATTTGGGAATTTTCCGTATATAGGATACCATCCCAAGAGTATGGTTGGCAGTTTCAGAATGTTTACTGAATCATAGGATTTGTTTACTACATTTTATATCTGTTTAAGGGACATATGAACAAGGACCCAAAACACAAAATAAAAGAACTCAAAATAAATACAGACTGGTAAGAGGAATTTAGGATAATACGTTGGTGACTTTTTCCTGTAGACAGCTGTCACTTACTTGGCTTTACACTGAGTTTCGTCCCAGATCCGAAGTAAAAATCTGGAGTTGTACACCATGTTTACTATCATTACAAAAAGTCTCCTGGACTTCCTAAAAGGGGGGTGTATTATCCAGAGATGACTAACCAAGTTAGGCCAAGACTAATGCAACCCCACCAGCTTTTTTCTTTTTGCTACTTTCCTAGAAAATTCAAGAACCAAAGTGAGGAATGAGGCAAGAAGACCCATTCATTATCAGAGACAGGCAAGACAAGGGCATCTGATTTTCTTCAGTGCTTTTATCGATTTCTTTTCTTTAGTTTTCTGCTTGGGTTCTTTCTTGTGTCTTCTGTGCTTCATACGCACAATATTTGAAACAAGGACACTGCAAATAAATGCTCTTTACCTTTCTCTTTTCCTAATTATAAATGGAATGTCTCCTCCGGTGGTGGACTGGATTGTGAGGAGAATCCTGATTCTGCCTTTAGTTCCAGGGCTATCTGGAAGCTTCTCTCCTTGAGTTGGACCTAGGTCTGTGTCTTGCTTGGCAACCTGACCTGAGCTTCTTGTTAAGGACACCCTGAACCACATCAACAAGCTAGCAGTATTATGTACGTATGATCAAACAAGATCACTGCGTCTTATCTTTCAAAGTACCTCCATTATATAACCAAATGTACTTTAACAGCCCCCACCCAGCCCCATAGTGAAACTACATTTTGGCTTTTTTTTCCTGCTCTCTGCCTGCATATTCCCTTCAGCAAGGGGGGGAGAAAAAAGAGGCCGCAGAGTTGGCTGTCATTTGCAAGTCTAGATGAAACATTATTTATGGGCAAAATATTTTGCTGACACTTTCAAGAGAAAGGAAACCTCAGAGCCAAGAGTTAGACACCCACACACTCTGGATTTAAACAAATCTTAACAAATGAACACAGTTAGGAAAAATAAAATAGAGGTGACTTCAGTCTAAGGCAAGTAATTATAACACTTATGCAGTTTGGGAGGGCAAACTTGTTCTTACTTGTAGAAATGATAAGCAGTATGTTACAGGCACACTATGCTGGAATGGCACCAGAGAGCTGTAGAAATAGAGCTTCATTTAAATATCTTAAATAGGCACTTTTGTGTTTAGCAACTTATGTAGAAATAAGCCAGGATAGGCTAGAAATATGGCTGGCCAACTAGACTTGGTTTAAGATAGTTCCTGGTAAAACCATCTTGTAGCATTTCTCCTGGTTCTAGTGAAAATATTATGAGAAAGAGAGGTTCCCTTTATGGAATCTGTTCCTATTCTTCTAGGTTAGGATAGCTTCTTTTCTACTCATTTTCACCAGCTCCTATTCCAAACTTAGCAAAAAGTCTTCTCTTTCTCTTTGGTCTTTGATAAATAATTCTCTTCTTATGTTACCCTTTTAAGTATGTGTTTTTAGTATCTCTCCCCCCACCCTACTCCACCCCCCCGGCCCATTACGTTACATAAATGTACAGCATACATTTATAGATTAATAAATCCGTGAAAATAGTATTTAATTGTAACGGCCTACCAGGTACAACAGTCAGTTGGGTCCCAGATCCAAAGGTCAGTTGCCAGCTTGAACCAGAGGAAACACTGTGATATGCCCAACAACAAAAACCAGATCCAATAGGCCGAGTTGGCAGAGCACAGAGTAAAGAGTTGGCAATTACTTTATGAATTAGGTGTGTATTATTGTCAATCTAGGTTTGATCTGGAGTGACCAAATTGCCTATCTACAAGTTGTAAATAAAGCCTTCTTTGTCTTTATAAGCTCACCTTCTTTTAGGGCATCTTTGCTTCCCACTTTCTACTACAGAGTTCCAGGAGTCAAATATATGCTTTAACATATATAGAGCACTCCCCGATTTCAGAGGTCAAACCAGTGTTCACATCTTTTCAGACTCACAAAGCCCAGAACAGAGAATATTTCTCTGCTGCTCTGGGGATCTCTGGGTTACGTCACCAGGAAACTGCCTGAACCCTTGAATCCTCCTTAGACTGAGTACAGGATCTAAATGAGGTATAGAGCTGCATTAGTTATCTAGTTAATTTGGCCACGAGTTTGATATCAATAAAATAATTTTAGAATGATCAAATTATCAGGGAAATTTCTAGTTTTCCCCTTCACTTCTGGGCCATTTCTTTTCTCATGACTATGTTGATTTCACTGCTAAAAGACTTTAAAACTGCAACAAAGATCAATTTTAATATTACCTAAGGTAGTGAGGATGGTATAAAAGCTCAAGAGGGATCAGGATATGGATGGTCATATCCCAGGGAACAATGGGGTCCACCTCCAGAATGCAAGTTCCTTGAGGGCAATATCACATTGAGTTTCTTCCCTGATGGGTCAACTGGTCCAAACGCTGAGGCTGGCATAGAGTAGGTACACAAAAATATTTGTCACATGAGTCTTGCAGATTCCTCAGACCTCAGGCCAGGAGAATTAATGATAGGGACTTAAATTCTAGTCTGAGCTCAGCCATGGACTTACTGTGGGACCATGATCTGTCTCTTCCCTGGGCCTCAGTTTCCTTAGAGGTGGACAATCAGAAAAGATGACTTTAAGGGTTCTTCTCTCAGCTCCACGAGGCTATGTTGTACAAATTTTTGGCCTAAATTCTCAGAAACAGAAAGTGTCCCAACAGTACTTACGAATAAATTTTTTTTTTTGAGTGATTTTTAGACCTTGGGAGAGGCTAATCACCGTTATTCTGGTCAGTGATCATTACTTACAAGATTCCTTCTATACGTTGACATAATCTTAGCCAAAAAGAATAGCACCTGGCTTCCCTGGTGGTGCAGTGGTTGAGAATCCGCCTGCCAGTGCAAGGGACACGGGTTCGATCCGTGGTCCGGGAAGATCCCACATGCCACGGAGCAACTAAGCCTGTGTGCCACAATTACTGAGCCTGTGCTCTAGAGCCCGTGAGCCACAACTACTGAGCCTGCATGTCGCAACTACTGAAGGCTGTGCGCCTAGAGACTGTGCTCTGCGACAAGAGAAGCCACCGCAATGAGAAGCCCGTGCAATGCAACGAAGAGTAGCTCCTGCTTGCTGCAACTAGAGAAAGCCCGTGCACAGCAACGAAGACCCAACACAGCCAAAAATAAATAAATAAAATAAATTAAAAAAAAATAGCTCCTTAGAGTCTTGTTAAGGAATTAGAAGTCTCGTCACTGATTACCATACAAGTCCAGGGCTACAGATCCTAGCCAATATCCCAAGTAATCAGTCACACATCATAGTCCCACCATATATATTCTGGGAGCAATTCCCAGACACTCCCCTGTGTGGCCCATTTTGCACACAGATGTCAGGTCCTAGCCAGGGGGAGTTTTGTCCTTGTATCTGACGCTCATTCACCCTTTCTAAACATTCTTCATACAGTGTATAATTGAGTCTAAATCAGCCCTTAATCCACAGACATTGCTTAATCCAGGGCTACACATTTATACTTACTGGGCTTCACAGATAACTTGGTTCCCTGTCTGAAGATAAGCTTTCCTCCCTGGTTATAATTCACACAGTGTTACGTATCCTGTCAAAAACACATCCAATCTTCCTGAACACATTTCTAATCCTCCACCCCAGAATCCACAGCCGATCTCTCCCACACCACAGCCTGAATCACGGCTCTACTTCTTCCTGTAACTTTATTCCTTGTAAGGGGAATCAGGTACTTACTCGGGGGACTGATAGAGAAAAATGAGAATTCCTATTTATCCAAAAATGTTCCTGTTTAACACCAAACTGATCTCTCACTTTTGCTTACTGGCTCTGGGTATTGCTGTTCAGGGAAATGGCTTCCTTTCAAATATGTCATGGTCTCAGCTAGAAATACTTGGCACGTGGGTTAGAATTAAGTGCAGGTGAGGCTCCAAGGAATCAGGCTTACCTGGGGCGACCACAACCCGGGTCCCTGCTCCAAAATTCAATTTCCCCCAGCCGTCAGTTGTCACACTGTGACGAACTCCTCTACAAAATGGCTTCCCCAGAGAAGACAGTGGCTAAATGAAGACAAACGGCTCATGGGGAAACAATCTGGCTACAAAATGAGGGAACTGCATGATATGAGATACAAGCTTTCTCCCCCCCGCCACTTCTCTTCTAATTTCTCTTATTGCAAGACACCAAGGATGATGTTGCCAAGAGCTGCACTTCCTAGGCTGCAGGGCCAGAGAGTGGCACTGCTGGGGTTAACGAAGACCAGGTTTAGGGAAGACTGGGCTCTGCAGTGATAAAACCCCACCATCTAGGAGTTTACCTACTGCCAGACCCAGTCCTCAGCACCACGGAACTCAAGTTACAGCTGTTTACCACGGCTCCCCTCTCATTTAAATAACCTGCTGCTTCGACTTCACCGTCTACCTGAAAAAGTGCTTGCTCCCTGCGTTCTGTTCCTGTTAGAATATGCTGGTCTCTGAGAGGCCTCAGTTTTTAAGTGCATGAAATGGGCATAACCCTATTGGAACCTCCTTCTGAGGAAGACTTGCCATCAGATGGTTTTACTTATTGGAAGATTAAGAGAATGGACGGAACCCAAGGCTGGGTTGTCAGTGGGGTCCTGATGGCTTTCTTCCCTTCCGCACCTCCCAGAGCTCCTTCAAGGACAAAGGAGATGACCAGGCTCTGGGCCTTGGTCCGCTCAGCCCCTTTAATAGCCTTCTGGTCCAAGGAGGCCCCCGTGGGAAAGAGAGCAGGTCTTCCTCTTGGAGATAATCATATTCAGTGCACAATTCAAATTGGATGCCACTTACTTGGCTTGACAAGCAGCCTTGTTCCCTTCCCAAGGACACGGGAGAAGCCTTGTCCTTGTGCACAGTGATTATCTCAGCATCAAAAACCTGCCAACTCAGCTTTCCCCCCGACAAAGCCCTCCTGAGAAGGGAAAGCTCCGATGTACTTCCTCCAGCATTATTCCCACGGGCCTGTGATTTTCCTCCCTGAATAAGCATCCCTCGCACTCCTTATCGTCCTCTCCATCCCGGCTCGGAGGTCACAATGGGCCCAGGCCTCAAGCACGGCTGGTTTCTGTTCCCACCTCTCCGTACTTACAGGGCAGCACAGACAATCTGGTTCCCCCACCGAAGGTCAAACTCTGGGCATAGCTATTCCCACAGTGCCTCTGGGCTCTACAAAAACCCCTTAGAGCTTCCCCCCGAACTCACCCCACCTCATATCTCAACACCATCAACGGCACAGGACCCAGACCCTGTGCTTTTAGCTTTAGGATGAAAAAAATCAGCCTGCTTGTCCTGTTAAGTCTGAGAACAAAGGGAGTTTGGGACACGACAAGCAAGGGTTCCAAAACTTAACCCAGCAACCCCGGTGTCCCGAAGGATGCAGCTCTGCATTAATGAACCAGAGTTTTTTCACAGAGCAGCTCAGGGGCTGGGAAGAGGCTCTCTCGTTTCTTCTCCTGCCTCGAGGCAGGGCTGCACTCCAATCAGCCCTGAGACGAGGGTGTCTATCTCCGGACGGGCAGGCTCAGCGGCCATGGCTCACGGGCCTAGCTGCTCCGCGGCATGTGGGATCTTCCCGGACCGGGGCATGAACCCGTGTCCCCTGCATCGGCAGACAGACTCTCAACCACTGCGCCACCAGGGAAGCCCCTATCACGGAGGTTTTAATCACTAACCTTAACTCCCTTCCTCTTGCAGTATTAGCCACGTCCTGTGGTCTGAGTCCCGGTGGGTCTGGAGAACGCAGCATCTCCAGCTTTTGTTTAATGCGTCTTCTCCCAGACTGAGATGTGACTTGATTCCCACCTTACACTCAACCCCTTGTCTTCAATATTAACTGGCCCAGTTTTGCCTCTATAGGCTCCTGATCCTCCCTCCCCAGGTCTGAGAGTTTCATTTAGGGACTATTTTTCAGGCGCCATATTTCTCACAAGCTTCACTACCCAGAGGAGCAGAAACACGATCTGGGGCAAGAAGCTCTTCCCTATGAAGCTTCCATCCTCTCTTAATCCCTGTCCCTCCACATGGGGAACCCGTGCCTTGGGGCACTTTGGAGGGAGTCACCCTGGGGTCAGCTTGGTGAGAGGGTGCTGCAAGGTTTCTGCTGCCGCAGCCCTCGCCCGACTATACTGTGAGCTGCATCCCTGCTCTAAGGGGTTATTGTGTAGCCTCAGATGCTCCAGCCATGCAGCTCTCTGCAGAAACCTCTCCCCTGCCTCTGACACTTGGACAATTTTGTATTTAAATTAGCCAGGAGTCTTTCTATTTCCACTTAGACACTTTCCAATCCCAGGTGAAGAATTTCATAGAACAGGCTGACACTCTCCACCCTCCCCCACGCCAGCTCTTCTGCTGCATGACAGAGGAGCCTGAAGGGCGAAAACGAAAGCTCTACTGTGTGTTGGAGATGATGTTTATCATTATTATTAATAGCTAGGGTTTAATGAGCTCTTTCTGTGTTTTGGGCACTATGCTAAATATTTTAGCTGTTATTATTTTATTTGATCCTTTCAATAACACAACAAGGTAGGGATATTTATCCTCATTTTATGGATGGGGAAACCGAGGCTCAGAGAGGTTAAGTAATTTGTCCAAGGTCACACAGCTGGTAAAGTCATGGTGCCAGGAGTCGAATTTAGGTTTTTCTGTCTCCGAAGCTCACATATAGTGCCTAATCTGTAATCACTTCGGGACACATGGCATCTCAGAGGTGCTGTAGAAGTCTACTCAGTGCTGAGTCTCATATTTACAGCAGAAATTTTATTTGCAAACTAGATGCCTGAAGTTGTAGTGGTTCTTTTCAGAGATTTAAATCACAGTGACAGGGGGGTGAGTAGTCAAATTTAGATGTACAAAAGTACTTTCTGGCAGCAGGGGCTGCTAAATTTTGGAATTGATTACAGAGAAAAGCTGAGGAATTTCCTGCCCTAGACCATCAGACGGAGCCAAAGCGTATCCATGTTGCCAGGGAGCCTGCAGGGAAGCCAAACCAGGGGTCGGGGTGCTGGGTCCCCGGTGGAGGTTCTTCCTGACAGTGTCACTGGCTCAATTATTGTTTATATCTCTATTTATTTGAAAATGTTGTATATGCTCCTGAAAGCTCCTCACCATGAGCCAGAGCAAGTGTGTGTGTTATGTGCACACGCGCACGTGTGCACGCACACACATCTCATTTTAAAGCAGAAAAAGAAACCAATTCTCTTTGGCCTGGGGAAAGAACATAAAGAGCCCAAGCCGATGCACAGGATTAAAGTATTTTTCAAACTAACGATTTGATTGATTGCCCCTAAAGGCACAGCCAAAGAAGAACACAACTTACTTGGCTTCACAGTGAGCACGGTCCCGTCCCCAAATGTTAATTTGCCTGCACTGGTGTTACACAGTGTTCGGTGCTATTGCAATAACCTTGACTCGGGCCTCTAGGAAGACAGGTGGAGGTGGAGGAGGCAAGCAGGAAAACAAAACCTGGAATGACTGCCCACGGCCAGAACAATCTCCTTGTAATTAGGTTAGAACGTGGGGCCAATACGAATAACTAGCAACTTCCCACTCCGATTCTATTTGCGGTAATTTTCCTTGAAAGAATGGGCCTTGGCAGGAGCAACTCCTGGGAAATTCACTCAAAGTGGCTACTGCTTGGTCTCCTGGGATCCCCTCTTGTTTGTTATTCCTGCAAGCCCTTTATCTATTTTCACCCAATTCCTGCCTTTTTCCCCCCCTCTGCCTTCCTCCTCGTGGAGGTTCACATATTTTCTCAGGGAGAGACTACATGGATCTTAAAAGCCAAGTACAACGCCCCAGGGAATATGTGCATTAATAGCCTTGTTTTCCAACTGGTATCATGAACCACCCAACACAAACCAAGCAAAGAAAACACCACCTGTGTTTTGACAGCTTCTGCATGATGGAAGGCAGGCATCTTGGGAAGAATAATTAGCCAGAAAGAAGAACTTACTTGGTGTGACCAAGAGTTTGGTGCCCTTCCCGAAAATGAGTTGGTAACCCCCAACTCCAGAGTACACACAGAGTTTCCTTTCTTTGCAAAAACCCCACAGATGCTGAGAAAATCAAACCACTCACAGCACAGGAGCAGTGCTGACAAAAGCTCAGGTTGTAACAATAACCAGATGACAGGCAAAAGAGAAGGGCTGTCACAGAGGCTTGCCATGCGGGGGTGGGGTGGAACATCCCTGAGTCCTACAGAGACCTGGCTGGATTTCAGAGGTCAACTAGTCCATCCTCCTGTCTTCAGCCAAGGTGTTCTTGGACCAAAGACCTATATATTCTTTAAGAGCTCCTGGGAAGGTAACTCTTTTTTGCCAAGGGCCTTTGCATTCAACCAACTGTTCCTTGTATCTAATTGAAATCTGCAGTCTGAGTTCTTTATGTCTTGAGCTCCTTTCCTTGAAGATGGGCAATTTCATGTCAATATGCTCCAAATAGAAACTTATCACAACACACAAACCAGTGGTCACCTCTGGGGAGGAAATTGATATTGAAGGAAGGGGGGTCAAGGTGCATATTGGCTTTATCTGTAAGTTGAATTGTTTTTACAATGAGAAAATTTCACGTATTACTTAGACAAATTAGAGTTAACAACAACAAAATTAATAACAACAATAAATAGAAACACACAATATATTTTCAAATGACTCTTGGATCTCAGACAAGCCTTCCTGTCCTCCCTAGACTAAAGAGTCTCAGGTTCTCTGTCCTAGGGTTTTGGTCTCCTGGGATCAGGGGAGGGAACTGGGTAGGATGTGTGGCCAGAACAAGCTGGAGGCACTGAGGACGGGGTGAGGCACGGTGCTTGCCCATGATTGTCTGGTTAGCTTTTGAATTATGCCAGAGTAACCTGTCCATCTTCCTGCTTAGCACTGACTTCCCAGCTCCTACCAGAACTTTCTTGGGGGTAAAAGCATTCATAGGTTCATTGAAAAAATCATTTAAAGGCAGAAGCCATTCTGATCAAAATTAGGGATGGCCAGGGGCACTTACTTGGAATCACAGCCAGTCTTGTGCCCTTTCCGAAGAGAAGCTGCCTGCTTCCTGAATTCCCACAGTGATTGCTTCCATAACAAAAACTCTGAATGCCTGGCCTTGGTGGTTTTCTGAATGTTTCTTCATGTTAATCTTTTTCCCTGGGTGGAATCATACAGAAATCTCCCCCCTTAACCATAGTTTTTGTTTTCCCTTAGCACGTCTTTGCCTCCTTCCCCCTGATCCTCTACAAAATGTGGTATCGGTAAGATGCCCCTGGTTTGACTGTGTACTCTGCCGATACCGGCTTCCATACATGGAGTTGTGGCCCAAGAATGCATTTGTGAACCGCCTGCAAACTTCCGGCTTATTGTTAGCCTGTGAAAAATATTCCAAAGGAAACCCTGTCTCTGGCATCATAATGAACTCTTTGCTGTGCGAGGAATAAAAAGGAGTGGCTGCTTTTTCTAAATGAAAAAAAGATTTTGAAAATGGCACAGAGTAAGAAGGCTCCACACAAGATGTTGTTTTTGGCTGACGTACCATCTTTGTTGCCTCTGAATTAAAGTAGCTCTTAAAAAAGTTATCTTCCACCCACCCCTGGAACAAGGGAAATGTGAAGGCATGGGGCACCAGAGCCAGGAATCTTAGCAGAGGACAAACGGAGAAAATGAGTCTTTTATAAAGAGTGGAAGGAGAGGGGTCATAGGTAGGCTGGGGTCATTTCCAATGCCACTTGGCTGGAGTCAGAAATCATCCTGGGTTTAATGATGTGTCCAAACAAAGTCCACTGGGGACAAGCCTTGGCGGGGGGAGACTTGAAGATGGACTCGAAAAAATTTCACAAATTTTTTGCTCTTCATAATGTATAAACAATGAAAAAGGTAATTGATATTTAAGCAGCAAAAACACTGGCAGCAACTTTCTGAGCTCTAGAGGGGAAAGAATTTGATATTTGGCTAAGCCGTGGAAGGGCCAAGGACTGGGCCTCTGTGCGAGCAGAAGGACCCAGGACTTAGAGGCTACCCACATGTTTAGAGCCTAAGAAACTTTTCCCACCCAACACCAAAACCACTTTCACTCAACGGGAGCCAATATCAGAAAATCACATGAACAGCACTTACTGGGGAGAACAAGAAGTTGAGTCCCTCTTCCAAAGACAATTTTGTTAGAAGTTTGTTCGCACTGTGATTGGGACCACAACAAAAACTCCTAGTGACTCTTCAGCAAAGCTACCCATCCCTCATTGGCTATCTCAGCTTCATAGGATATTTCCTCCTCTACTATAATAAACAGGCCTCATTATCTCATCAGCCGTCTCTCTCCGTGTCTCCTGGTTGTTTTGCTTGAATTTTTTTATGCTGCTTATTGCAAATGTGCAGAGGGGAAATTGGATGACCTCATTTGACACTGAGGGTGAATTATAAAAGCAACAATTCAACAAACTCCTGTGTGATAGCTAACACAGTTCTGTTACCGCAGGGAAAAAATGGCTGGGTGGACAGCCACAGAGCTAGAAATCTACTCTTCAGAGCCTAAAGAAAGATGGGGGCAGGAGGGGCCACGTAAGACACACATCTGAATTTCACCTGAGATAGAACTGCATCACAGAGCCTTCACCTCACCCTGGGCTCTGTTCTGGTGTGGTGTATCGGACTAGATGTGGACCTTTGTCAAAATGGGACAAAGTTTGAGTTTTATATTGGGTCTTTTAGAATAAATACATATGCAGGCATGAGTGACAAAGGAGGTATCTTATCCACATGAATAGCATTTAAAATGAGATAGATTTTTAGTAGAATGGAAGACAAGTTCTGTGGGCAAAACCCAATAAACACAAATCATTGCAGAACATAGTTTAAGAGACACTGTGGCTTTAAATAACTCATGACTCCAATATCTCTTCGGAAGAAGGGCGGCTGAGCTGCCATATTAAAGGCAATTTGGGATGGTCTCATTCTGCGTCTATTTATCATTATTGCTCTATTCTCAACAATCATGAATGTTTCATGCATTTACAAAAGTCATTTTTCAAAAGGTACATTTGTCTACATATTAAATTAAATCTCTACTAACTCCACAGCATTTATTTGTTTGGTCAAATATAAATAGAACATGACCACTTACTGGGCTTTACCAACACCTGGGTTCCAGTTCCAAAGACGATTCTGGCATTGTTATTCCCACAGCATTTCCTGCCTTTACTGAAACCCCTAGTAAAACCCCACTACACACGTGGCATGGTGGTGAGGGGGCAGTTGGACTCACCGTGATTTTTCTTTTTATGTGTTTCTGGAAAATGGTATTTTATGATAGGAAGAAGAACATTGGTTCTGCTACATAAAGCAAATCATTTTTACTTAGAAAGACCAAACTTTGGAGCTTCTAAGACCCTTTTGCATTGTTAGGCTCAAATCTGCCAAGGCTGAATCAAATAATTTGTTAACAACTCTTGCTCTCATATGTGTGAGCTCAGCCCTAGACAGACGGGTCTGAAAGGATGATGCATTCCTATATCCAAAGGGATGTTTTCCAGCTACAGAGCTCCCTGAACTCCTATCCAGGCTCCACCCAAATGCCTCGGTCCTGGCCCATACTCACTGGCCAGGTTATTTCCAAGCATTCTCACTGTGTAACAGTGTCTGTGTGGTAGCCTAGGAAGATATTTCACCAGCAAAGAGAAACAAGAGGAAAATAGTCCTATCTTTTCCTAAAGAGGTGCCACCATGGACTCATATGATGCTTCAGATGGACAGGAGTAGGGAGTTATAATACACCATCTCCTACATTTTAAGCAAGTCCAGTCCTGAAATAAATGGAAGAAGTGAACATTTTCTTTAGAAGAAAGATTTTATCCTAAAGGCAAGGATAAGGGCCCACAAGAGCTCCTTTATCACAAAGCTGAGCATTGGCTGGATTTTAATATACATTTTAACATACACTGAGAATCAAAGAAAAGAGAGAGGGGTGAGCATCCAAGACAGTGATACCAGGTCTTGGTTAAAAATAGAGCATAAGTGACAGGATTTTAAGCTTGGAGAGAGGAGAATTGATCACATCCCCAACGTAACTGTGACTTGTTGCTTCTTCAGATTTGAAGAGAGAGTTCAATGCTAGTTTTCTCTCCTCTTAGCCTGGGAGCAGTAAATGTCCAGAATAAACCAAAAGGATGTAGTCCAGGGAAAACGAAAGGGAAAACAAATGGAGGACATATAGGGAAGGTGTTATTGAATATATGGGTCACCATATTAATATTGATCTAACCCACCCTAAGCCTTGTCTTTGCCCTGCCCCACCCCGGGTCAGTTTTGTCTGCCTTCTCAGCAATCTCTCCAACCATAGCTCTGAGGTCTCTTCTGGGAGAAAAATAAGGTGCTTGGACCAGCTGACACACAACTGTACAGATAGGTTAGCAGAGATTGTATCTACCTAGGTAAAGGTAGGACTGGAGCTGACCTGGGAATCAGGTTCACAGAGCAGAAAGCCTGTAACATTTAGATGGGAAGAATTTTTCTACAGTGTTTTTTCTTCCTGGGATTTACCTTAACACTAGCCCATTTCCCCTTCTCTGACTGTGTGGAGCCATCAGGAAAATGGGAAATTTGAGAGCCTGCCTAAATAAGGGACGGCAGTGGGGTAAGAACTCTACCTTCATCCCTCCTTTCACTGAGGAGTGACTTTACTTCCCACTTGCCAGGGACACAGAATCCCACTACTCACGTACTTGGCTTGACAGAAAGCAGTGGCCAGTCCCAAAGAGGAGCTCGTTGGCAGCACTCCCATAATTTGCACAGCCCTTCAGAGCCTTACAGTAATCCTCAGGAGGGGGCATGGCAGGATGGGGAGTATGGGCTTATTTTTCCCAGGCTAAGAGCTCCTTAGTCCCAATGCTGCGAAATCAGACTTGCCAGGTATCCCTTTAGGCTCCATTCTTCCCTCAAGTACCCTGACACTGCCTTTTATTTATTTTTTTAACATCTTTATTGGAGTATAATTGCTTTACAATGGTGTGTTAGTTTCTGCTGTACAACAAAGTGAATCAGCTATACATATACATACATCCCCATATCTCCTCCCTCTTGCGTCTCCCTCCCACCCTCCCTATCCCACCCCTCTAGGTGGTCACAAAGCACCGAGCTGATCTCCCTGTGCTATGCGGCTGCTTCCCACTAGCTATCTATTTTACATTTGGTAGTGTATATATGTCCATGCCAATCTCTCACTTCGTCCCAGTTTACCCTTCCCCCTCCCCATGTCCTCAAGTCCATTCTCTACGTCTGTGGACACTGCCTTTTAAGTTACACCCTTGTGGGACTCATGCTGAAGCCCAGAACCCCAGGGGATTCACCAGCAAATGACCAGAAGCTTTGCAGGTATCTGCTCCCCACGCAGGACAGCAACCAGAGATGAGGGTGTCGGGAAAACCGCCCGCACTGCTTTTCACCACTTGGTATTTGACTGTGGCCCTTTCCCTTTTCTCTGGATTTCTCTTTTGATAAAATGAGACTGGTTATATCCTTGGGAAAGAATTCCAACCATATTAGAGGGAATTAGATACTCCTTAACAACCCAGCTCTGCTCTCTTGGAGGGCTAGTGAAGCATTATTCATTCTGGAAGCAACTAGATCAAACAAGAGAGTTGGTGGCTGACATTGCTTCTCGCTGGGAATGAAAACTCTATTTGGGTCGAGTGCATTGTCTCCAGCAGGCTGGATTGTTCTTAAGAATATAATTTGCATGCGATGCCTCGTGTATTATTCAACCTGTGTCTCCTCTCCCTTACGGTTGGTCACATCTCTGAGACTTACCTGGCTTTATAATTAGCTTGGTCCCAGAGCCCCAGATCAACCGATAGTTGCCATCCGCACAGAGAGAAAAACCTTAACTAAAACCTTCACTGTCCTTCTGGGGAGCCTATTAGAGATAAATCCCAGATATAAAGTCCAGAGCCAAGCACATAAAACAACGTAGGACTATTGACTACTGAAGACTATTTGCTCATTTAATTACATTTGATTCCCTCTCCCATTATAGATTCCAGACACAGATGATGAAATGGGATGACTAAACATCCAAAGTCAATCTCGATCTCTCTGCATATAAGGGAAGCAAAATTCATAAGCAGTTTTCAAATGGGAGAAGCTGAACTTGCTTCACCTTCCCTGATGTTTTAAATAAAAATGCAAAAGAGAGAAACAGGGACTTCCCTGGTTGTGCAATGGTTAAGAATCCATCTGCCATTGTAGGGGTTCGAGCCCTGGTCCGGGATGAAGAGTAGCCCCCGCTCAACACAGCTAGAGAGAGCACGCGCGCAGCAACGAAGACCCAGTGCAGCCAAAAATAAATAAATAAATAAATAAATAAATAAACAAACAACAAAAGAGAGAAACAGATAATTTTTTTTGGAGTTATAATGCATCGGATTTTCTAGTGTCTTGTTTTCACTGCGGAAAAGATTCTAGTCAGAACCATGGCATTCGTATATAGATTATACTGATTTGGTTTACAGAATGTTCTCTCTGTGAGAAACGGCATCCTGAGGGAACAAGGACCAGGCAGCCAGAGGTGGGGAAGGCCCTACAGAGTGCAGGGCTGGGAAGGCTGGCCCAAAGTACCACGAGGATGAACCAAAGCGAGTTGACTGTTTATACAAAACACCTTTGCAAAATCACTCCTTGTTTTCTAGGACTTACTTGGAAAGACCTGTAATCTGCTTCCAGCCCCAAAGATGAGTTTGTCTGTGTTGGAGAACACAGTGATGCCGAGGCCTACAAACCCCCCTGAGCCCAGCAGGGTGCTCTGCCTTTACATCTGGCCCCTCTGCTCTGTCCCCATCTCTGGCACCAAATAACTACCAACGGCAAAGCAGATTTGGGCATGTACATTTCAAACACCAATGCAATCATCAGACGGTCAGTTTTTGTTTTGGTTAAGTTCCATCCCCACTGGATTCCTATGGCCTGTGCTTATTATGTTTTCAATTCACCAAGGTGACAACTCAAGATAATTCACCATAAGAAAATGGGGAATCTCAAGCTCTAATCCCAGTTCTGATTTTTGGGGTTTGACTTCAATTATTTAACTTGTCTGTGCTTCAGCTTTTCTGTGAAACTGTGTGTGATGATGTGTGACCCTGTTTACCTTCTTAGAGAATGTTGTGAAGACAAAAGGGCTGGCGGTAGAGCAGTGGGTTACACACAACAATGCATTTTGTATAATGTGGGGAAAATTGCTTGTTGAAGCCAAGATATTATTAACACGAATAGAAGGGAATAAGTTAGCTAAAGTGTACTGTCAAAATAACTAACCAAAAGCTTTCTTAGGAAAAGCTGAAGGAGAGAATATATCTGTCTTGTGTGTTTTCCTTCAAGAAAGTTAGTGGACACAACCATTTAATCTGCCAGAGGAGACAGGCCTGGAAAAGGTCAGCTGAATTCTGAAGTTTAACTGCCGGGGATAAGAAGAAATGACTGTCCTCCCATAGCAGCGAACGAGCATAGATTAGGTTCCCACGACGTGCTAACTTCCCTTTGCTGTTAGCAGCATTAATTGAAATCAGTCAAAGTTATATCTGAAAATGAATTTGATCATCTTAATGGTCAAACCGGCAGGGCAGCTGGATCCAGAAATTGTATCCCATCAGTGACTAGCTGGGAAACGGGGGTGGGGGGAGAACTCCTCTATATGATTGACAGACATACCCACCCACAGAAATGAGAAAAGATGCACTTACGTGGTGTAACAATCACTTGAGTGCCGGGGCCAGAACGCTGTATGCCCCCAAAGCCTGACTGTCCACAACGGCTGATTCCACTACAGAAACCCGCCCCCTCTTCAGAGCCACAAAGGTCGAGTCAAGGTGGAAGCTATAGTTTCCCAAGTAGGAGGGGACTCACACACATGCATCATGAAGACCGTAGTGGTCCTCATTCTGGGGCGGTCCTCCACTTCTTGGGGGTGGGGCCCTGCCCTTAGGGAGGATTCTCTCAGGTACCTGAGCCTTTGGAGGATCACTCAAGGGGGGCTAAGAAACTCCTTAGAAATACAACGGATGGCCCAAAAGGCCAGGCGGCCTCTTTAGTGTGTGGTAGGGTTGGTGCTGGGTATGGGCATGGGAGTCAGGGGTCACAGGAGACAGAAAGGAGCTAGACAGAGGAGTGGGAGATGGAAGGAACAGCCCTAGAGCAGAAGGGTCTGAAAACAGGAGTAAGAAGGGTGGACACACAGCAACAGCTGATGTGCTCTGCTTTGTGAGACCCCAGGAGCTCTGGGGAAAGACATGTTCCCGGCTCTGTCAGTCACCTTGACCCATTTAGCACTGTTTTACCCCCTGTAACAACCTCTCACATGCAGCTGAGAAGGCCTACACTACAAACAGTGAGCCCTCTCCCTGTCTTATTTCTGTTTTGTAGAACCATCTGACCAAATGTTCTACACGAGGGGGCAAGGACAGCAGCCACAAAAAGATACTCGGACTCTGTTTCTCTCTTTCTAATTAGGCTGTTAATCTGTTTAGCTAATAAGTCCTATGAAGTGTCTTAATCTCTTCCAAGGAAGGGAGTCATATAAATGCAAAGTAGCAGCAGCCATAAGTCACATGGCTTGCTGGGTCTCTTTTCTTTGTGTGCAGAGATGTTGTTGAATAGAGGGAAAACTTGCTGTGTGGAGAGAAGACAGACGGGGGCGGTGGGGGGACACAACAGCCTCTGTTTTTATTAGGCTGAGTCTCTACAGCACAAAGTAAAACAGATCTGGCAATTATTTAGGTAATGTGACAGTCAATTCAGGCCATTTTGAGTGCAAAAAAGGTTTCTCAAGGAAGTGCCTAAATATTTGGATCAGCTACTGACAATTAACCAAATTAACTAGACAACTGTGCTATGTGTAGTCACAAGCTAATAAATGTGCCCTGAGACGGTTCCTCTGAAAGGGTCACATTTTATAAACTTAATATTAAAACTGGTCCAATATTTATACCCACTCTCTTCATTTTGGCACCGCAATTGACTTTTCCCATTTTTTCTTACAACAGGCCTTACATTTAGAGCTGCAAAGGTAAGGGTGACCTTCTCCCTGGAGTGTCTTATCAGGTTAATACACGGAAGCTCATTGAGAAATTCAATAGGTGTCTGGGATGTGAGAGCTGGTCATTGTAGATTAAGGGCTTTTTCTCAAGTGGCAAAAGACTTACAGGGAATGACAGTGAGTCTTGTTCCCATCCCAAAGACAAGCTGGTTTGCCCCAGAATCTGACACACTGTTTCTGCCCAGTACAAAACCACTTTACTCTGGGACATTTTCTTCCTCTTCTTCCTCCGTGAAGCTCACCTATGTTTTGACCCTTTTGACTCCTACTTGGTGATAGCCTTTTACCAACCATCCTATGGAAAAATGCTGTTTTCCATGTTTCTTAACAAAAAAAAATCCAAGTCACCAACAGTCTCCCATCTTTCCTCCCCATTATTTTTCAAACAAAACCTTGTCATTTCTGTGTTACCCCTTTTCTCCTTGAAAGACAGTTCGTAGAGAATTCTAGCCTCTACCAGTGTGGTTCTCACTGTAGTATGCCATTATGTAAAATCACCATTTTTTTTTTTTTTGGTGCATCTCTCATACTAGATGTTTTTTTTTTTTTTTTTTTTTTTTTTTTTTTTTTTTTGGTACGCGGGCCTCTCACTGCTGTGGCCTCTCCCGTTGCGAAGCACAGGCTCCGGACACGCAGGCCCAGCGGCCGTGGCTCACGGGCCTAGCCGCTCCGCGGCCTGTGGGATCTTCCCGGACCAGGGCACGAACCCGTGTCCCTTGCATCAGCAGGCGGACTCTCAACCACTGCGCCACCAGGGAAGCCCAGTACTAGATGTTTTTATGTCTCCCATAAAATTATATTCTCTCAGTCTTAGCCTAGAAATTCCAGACCTAACTCACTTCAAATCCTGCCCCCCTTTTTTTGCCACTAGCTGAAACCAAATGTGTTAGAAAAGAATGTAGCCAGGCTTTACCCACTTTCTCCTTACTACTGTAAAAGAAAAATAAAATCTAAAAATAAGAGTCTTTGGTTAGAAGTTGAAAAGGCAGAGATGATTAACCAAAGAATGAATTTAGTGGGTAACTCTGGCTTATTCGAGAACATTCAGACCTACCTGGTTTTACTTGTAACATTGTCCCCTGCCCAAAGGTGAGTCTTCCTGCATTGCCAGAGCCACACTGTAATACTCTACTTTACAAAAACTTTAAAAGGAGATAGTTTTTTTTCCTTCCTTCCCTCCAGCAACCTGAGCTAGTAATAATAACTAATATTTATTGAAGACTTACTAGGTAAGTCACTATGCAAGGTCCTTGATAGGTATTAACTCTTTTAATCTCATAACAATGCAGTGAGCTAGGTACTGTTATTATTCCCACTTAACAGATGAGAAAAATGAGGCATGAAGAGATTAGGTAACCTGCCTGAGGTCACACATCTGGTAAGTAGCAGAGTTAGGGTTTACCCAGGCAGTTTGATTCCAAAATTCACCTATAGTGGCTATACCTTTCATTAGTCTTAAAAACATTCTGGGTTCCCCTTTAAAGTGTGCATCCCAGTAACACTGACAAAATAGTTAGCTCATCCATCCTAATAAATGTGCCTTGAGCCAGTTCTTTTGGAAGGCTTACGTTTCATAAACTTAACATTAAAACTGGTTCAATATTTATACCCAGTCTCTTCATTTTGGCACTGCAGTTGACATTTCCCATTTTTTCTTGCAACACATGACTTCCATTAGGTAAGTGTGACCTTCTCCCTGGAGGGTCTTTATCGGGTTAACACACAGAAGCTCATTTAGAAATTCATTAACACCTGTATCAAAGATGTCTTTCCCAAAGCCCCTGGACTCCATTGTATCACACCCCTTCCTCTCCCCGCAGCTCCAGCCTGGAGCTCCAGAACTTCCCTGGGAGCTAGCCCCTGCCAAAGCCACAGCAAACACTGCTAGGAACAAGTCTGGTTGTACAAAGCACAATTCTGAACAGGTTAGGTGGTCCCTAAGATGCTCCTGAAGAGTCTTGGAGAGAAGAACTTTTCAGGAGAGACCAGAATTAGGATGAAACCAACTCCTTCCCTGTTACTTCTAGCAAATCCACCATAAGGCTGTAGGCCAAAGAGAACTGAGAGATGCAGAAATTATATGGTAAGTTTGAGTCATTCTGGATAATCCATGGTGAGGAGATGTCCTCCAGGGAGGTCACTCGGAGGGCCCTAAGTCCCAGGAGTTCCCAGCAGCACCTGAGTTATCTTTGGCTGGGAGGAAACAGGATTCACCAATGGCCCATAGTGAGGTCAGTACAGTATGGACTAAGGAGGTCTAACTTTCAGTGCTCTCTGATGGCTCTTTTTGGAAAGGGCCACCTGTTTGCTCTGTAAGAAAACAGTCTTAACAGTGCAACTGCCTTCCTACCAGGCACATCTGGCCCCCTCTCTCTAGTTATTTTGGTTGAGAGGTGGGCAAGGGCTCAGCTTGGGTGGACAGGAGGAAAACACTATTCATTACTGCACAGTTAAAACATGAGGGCTAAAGAAGGAGATAGTTTCTGAGATACTTCCAGCTACATAGACAGGTTTGAGAGAGTTAATTTGAAGACTCACTTGGATTTACTGCCACACTTGTCCCCAATCCCCAAATCAGCTTACGGTTGTTGCCAATATTACACAGTCATAGAAAGCTTTACAGAAACTGATCAGGCCAATGTGTACCAGGAAATCCCTTTCAATCCCCAAATCCAGCCAGCGTGCTTCTCCAGCTAGGACCCTGGCCAAAGAATCAGTGGGGAAGACTTTATTATCGTGGTCAATTCACAGCATGGTTAGGACACAAAGGCTTTTCTGAGGTTAAATACCAACTTCGAGACTGAGCTGTCCCCTCACGAGGCCAGCAGGGCATGGCAAAATACTGACAAAGTCCCTGGAGAAGGTTCTCTCACTCCAGTGCTCAGCCATCCCCGTGTTCAACACAGACTTTCAGACCCAGATGGTTAAGACAAAAAGGACAAGGAATCTGTTATTCTCCAGCTTATTTGTTCCTGTGCCAGATGATTACATATGTGCCCGTTTTCACATATACATATGGCATATATATACACTGTATAATCATTAGGATTAATGATTAGAATTAACTTTTAAAAAATTGGGTGGAAAAAACAGCCCCCAGATGAAGTTCAGTGCTATGGCTTCCTTTAGAAATCAGAGCAATCATTACAGATTCAGCAGAGATACTCACGGGGTTTGACCATTAACCTTGTTCCCCCTCCAAATGTGAACGTGTTGCCTGCATTATTATTCACACAGTGATCTTCAGCTCAGCAAAAACCTCCTAGAAACCAAACTAAGTTTTCCCTAAAGATCTTCTGGAAGAAGTGATACCATGAGCACAGAGAATATTAAGTAATAACCTGGCACAGAATCATAGCTCCAGCCTGGATTTCAGGACTGTTTACACATTGGATGAATGGAGGATATTCTTTCTAAATATTCTAAAGGAGTTTTCCCGCATAAGCCCAGCATACTGACTGCCAAAAATCCTAGCTATCCTCCGGTGTTTTACACAATAATTCTCCAGGGGTTCTGAAGATCATGTACCTCATTTGGACAAAGTAGGAACAGTTATTGTCCACGGCACCAAAGCCAAAGGAGTCAGAGATATTGTCATCGCAATGGGAGAGACTGAGGGCAGCTGCAACTGCCTACCCGGCAAGAGGGGTCAGCATGCTGGTCCACCCTTTCAGGGCGCTGGAGCCAGACACCTCTGACCGAGGTAGTCACAGGCGCTGGTCAGCCCTGGAGTTCACCCTTGACTCCAGCTCCAGGCCTTTTCTTTTCTTTTCTTTTCTTATTTTTTTGGTATGCGGGCCTCTCACTGCTGTGGCCTCTCCCGTTGCGGAGCACAGGCTCCGGACGCACAGGCTCAGCGGCCATGGCTCACGGGCCCAGCCGCTCCGCGGCATGTGGGATCTTCCCGGACCGGGGCACGAACCCGTGTCCCCTGCATCGGCAGGCGGACTCTCAACCACTGTGCCACCAGGGAAGCCCTCCAGACCTTTTCATCCCCAACTTAGACGGTCACCAGGAAAAGGACTTTCACTACTTTCTATCTGTGTCCTAGTGGGGACTTTTGCATTCTCACTGTCCCTTTCCCGGGAGATAGCATAACTCAGGGACTAACCTGAAATCATTCTCTTACAGGTAGCTTCTCCCATCCTGTCAAGGTGATCCTTTTGAGCCTCTGTTAATTTTTTTGGCTTAAAACAATAAGCATTTATTAGACCATGAGCCTGCAGTTCAGTGATTTAAGCTGGGCTTAGCTGGGCAGTTCTCTTCATTTTGGCTGGACTTATTCTCGGGTCCGGGAATCAACCAGCTATATAAACTGATGTAGGCTGGCTATGGGAAAACTGGTGCAACTGATTCTGCTCCATGTGCCCTTAAATGTCTGGGTTGCGCATTTTCTCTCAGTGAGGACAGAGATGCAAGGGCACAGTTGAAAGCTTGCAAGTACTTCTCAAGCCTCTCTGAACCCCTCTTAATTTTGAGGTAGCTTGAGGAAAATCTGAGAAGGAAACTCCATAGGCACCACTGCTGAGTGTACAGCATGGTCTCCTCCCTCTTCCCCACCCTCTGGCCATCTGGGGGACCAGGGGCTTAACAACCAGTAATTCGGAACGGACCACTCCAGAAGGAAAACAAGAAACGTACAGGGAATTTGGCAGCCCATAAATTTCCTACTTGGATTTAGTCAGTGCTGTTCTCTTCCAAGAATGTCTTCCCTCCTTCCCACACCCATTACAGAAGCATCTCCTTCCTTCCTACTTTGCTATTTGCCTGCTGGATCTCTTACCCAAGCCTCCTTCATTTTTAAGAAGAGATATAGTTTCTCAAGTTGTCCCTATGAAATTAAGTCTGGTGACACTTGTGCTGGCTAAAGAACAATTTGTTTCATGTATGCTGGTCTATTTTCAGTGGGGGTCTATGGTGTCTGATTTATGGACATTAGGTACAGGTGTGGGCATGTGTAAGCATTCAGGGGAAGTAGGCGTCCAGTTTGCCTGGAGCAAGACATTTGAGAAAGGGAAGAGCTGGAAACAGATTTGGAGAACAGAAAGGGCCCAGGTTTTAGAGAGCCTTAAGTGACAGGCTAAGAAGTGGATAGGATGCTTTCTCAAAACATGAATGCCCAGGTGAAGCGTTGAATTGGATGAGGGAGAAAGGCATACAGAGGGGTAGGAAAAAGCGAGTGAAAAATGTGGAATGAGGGTACAGTTTTAAAAGAATTCCCGTGTTTAGAGGAGTCTCTCAAAGTCTTTAGCTAATAAATATTTTCTAATAATTAATATAATTCTTATGAAATTGGTGGTAAATTCATTCCAGCGAGCCTCCAAGCTCTCCTTTGTCCTGCCTGTCCAGAGTAGATGGACCCAGAATGGCCACTTCAGACAGCCTTAATTTTTGCTTCCATAGCCAGTATTTCCCTTATTTTACCTTCCTTTGTGTCTCAGACACCAAAAACATTTAAAATGTCTGACTTGCCTGTAATACTCACTTGCTAAAACCTGCAGGCTAGTGCCTGCTCCAAAGACGTATTTGTAGTTTCCTGAGTCACAGTGCTATGTGGCTCTACGTAAACCACCATAGGGTTACCATTTCTTGGTGTAGTTTTGCTGTCAATTAGCAGGATATTGTATGCACTTTCTCCATGGGAAGGTTTTGACCTCGTGTTTTTCTGAAAGGGATTTACTTGGGATAATATCTCAGTTCATATGAAAGTCCTTTTGCTTTGATTAGGTCTGGGCTTGCAAAACTTCCTCAATCTCATGCTATGTTTATCTTAAGTGTGTTTATTAAGTAAAGAGGTTGTTTTAACAAACACGTCAGGATTTAAACATCTAAATGATGGTTGAACCCTTCAAAGTACTCCCTTTAGGACTCTCTCTGAGAGTCAGTTTATGGGCCACACATACACAATAAGGACATTATTTTATAGTCACGCCTCATTTTTGGAACCAAAATAGTACCAGTAATTAATTTGGGTCCCTCCTTTATTTATAACTCATGGCTCTGAAAGCCTTTTGATTCTTAATAAAAATGAAATCCACCTTCAGAAGATAAAACCATCATGGCTGCTACAAAAAGAATGTTTTGGGCCCTTTGAGGGTAGATTCAAAAGAGGAGGTTAGCAATGGACAGCGGGGGGGGGGGGTGGGTGCGGTGAGGGGACTAAAGGTGTGTTACTTCAGGCTGAATGGTTTGACTGAGCCACTCATTTACGTGTATAAACTCTATTTGTTAACAAATCAGCCCCATTACCTATTGTCACACCCGGTTCAGGCACAGAGGGTGGTGGGCAAAATACGACTGAAATGTCAGATGGCAGGCATTTCTGCAAATAGTGTGCCTGCATGGAAAGCACCCCATTTTCTGTCATTCTAACAGAAAAAACCAAAACTAAAACCCCCAAACACTGAACTCTGCAAGGCTGGAGATAGCTTGTAAATTCTCAGTATTTCTTTCTGTAATCCATCTCTCTTCCCCTCTCCCTGACAGCTTCACAACTCAGATAAACATTCTGCTTTGTCACAGGAAATCCAGTGGCAGTGGGGAGGCTTCCAAGGTACCGGGATTCTCTGTCCCTCCCACAGGGTTGACTAGGCCAGCCTGGGTGAAGGGGAGAAGTCCATGTAGGGAACTACTTTGTCCTTGGGGTGAAGAGGGGGCTTCCACTGATATGACCCATAGAGGGCTGTCCTCTCTCCAGAGAAAGTTTGATTGTTCAACTATTCTCCCAGCAGAGGAAAACCACGAGAAGCTTGTGGCTCTTGCCGCCCACCCCTCACCCAAGCCCTCAGTCCACCTGCCAGATTTTCCAGTTCTACCAGGTGACATGGCATAGGCGCAACTGGGTCCTCAGCACTTATCTGTTAAGGACATGCTTCCGTGGCTGCGTGCTGCTGCTTTGGTAGCCTCCCTTTTCATTGGTTTGTTTCTCTCTCTATCACCAAGCTTTTCTGCCTCTTATCTCTGCCTCTTTCCCAAAGCCTCAACGTGCTTTGTGGACCTTCAAGAAACACTGACTACAGTATTACAATTTATCAAACTGCCCATGGAACTGGTAACCAAATCCAGCCACCAGGGAAACATGTATTCGTATCTTGCTCACACATCTGACATAGTTAACAACTGCATGCTAAACGAAGCAATTAAATTCAGCCGTGTTTCAACACGTCCCTTTGGGTTTCTCTCCAGAAAGGATAATGAGTTAACCACAAGAACTCACTGGGTATGACCAGCAGCGAGGTGAGTTTGCCAGAGGTGAATGCATACCCACAGTGCATTTTCCCTAAACAAAACACCCCTCTCAGTAGCCACTCTGCCTCTCTTCCTCATGGGATCCTCCATTAAATCTAATGTCTAAACACCTATCACCCAGCAGTCACACAGACAGTCGGTCACCCAGGGTCCTCTTCCATGAGACCATTGCTGAGAAGGTCACCCACTCAGCACAGTGAGGTGGGTGATCACTCCTGAGAAGTGCCATCCTGGGGAGGGGGCCCTGTTACATGTTATAAAGCCCAGAATTTTCCTGTGTCCAGCAGAGGCCAGTGCCCATCTGGCTGAGGACAGCCAAGGGCCTAGATCAGGGCAACTCTGTAGGCTCATGGGTGAAGTGTGGGTAGACTCCACAGAGAAATGGAGTTGGTAAATTTCTTCTCATTCACTCTGGGCTGTGCTTTAGCTGCACTCACTGATTAATCTCTGAAACCCGCCAGTACTTACTTGGTTTAACAGGGAGTGTAGTGCCTTTTCCAAAGGTGAGCTTTCCTTGGCTGCCTCCATAATTCACAGTCATATGGGGCCTTACAGTAATCAGTGGGTGGGAAGGATTGAGGCAGAGAAAGAACAAGTGAGACCACTTTCTCCTCTAGTGGAAGTCTCACCACTTTGCAGCCTCAGCTCCCAGCTCCTTGGCAGGGAGAGGACATTTCTCTGAAAATAGCAGCTGGCTGTGCAGATAGATCTGAGCTTGATCTTAAACCACCAGTTTTGCTCCCAGAATACTGGGTTCTGATGGCCGACTCATGCCTGAGACACATGGGACAATTGCAAGGTCAGACAGAGACATGCCATCTAGCACAGGTGGTCAACAGGGGGTCAGAGAGTGGCTATTCTGGGGACTAGGGACCATGCCAATTTCATAGTTCTTACAAAGAATAACAACAATAAAACCCAGTAAAAACCGCAACAAAGGAGCTGATTGTGGTCCTCTTGGAGAGGAGGAGGTCTTCTTGAGGAAAACCTGATTTCTGAGTTGTTAGATCTTTTTACTTGGTCTTATCACAGAATATGGGTTTTGCATATTATCATTAGCGTTTTTATATATCCAGAGCCAATGAGGGTTGACGGTGAAAATTTCTACTTCTTCATGACCTAATTCTTAGGATTGCTAGAATTCATCAACGAACACACTTCCAACCAACTCAGGTACAAAGAAACTAGGTGCATCTACCCTCTTGGGAGAGGCAGTATCTTAATCCCACTGAATTGCACAGAACAGCACTTCCACTCAGGTCAGCCTTGGCAATTGACCCGCTCCCATCACTTACTTGGTTTCACTGTCAGTCTGGTCCCTGCGCCAAAGTGTAGGTCATTGTTATTATTGCCACAGCAGTACACCCTCTAACAAAAACCTCCTGGGGAAAGCTTGCAGCCAGGCTCCCAGCGTGGCAGGCAGAAGGGGGAGAGGCACCAACAGAGACCACAACACAACAGTCCCATTCTCCTCTCCTACAGGAGTGGGGCCATTTATCATGCTTCTAGGCTGTACAAGTGAGCACTTTTCAGTGCACTGAGCACAGCTAATCCAGATTCCAAGTTGGCACTCTGAGACATAGAATCAGCTTGCAAACAGGTTCCCAAATTATGTATAAACACATGCCACAAACAAATCATGCCCAAACACACGGTTTGTCTTCAGGGACCACTGTTTATAAGGTACTGCCTGGTGGCATGCTTCAGATTGTTGATAATTTGCATCTTAGTTATGGGTTCAAAATACTCAAACTACTCATCTATGTAATTTCATGCTAATTATCATGTAGTTATTTTGTAATTGGTAAATAATGAAACGTGGCAGTGCGTGGGGGGAGAGGGTTGACATCTCATTATGTTTTCAGAGGATCGAGTATTTGTTTTACTCCACCAAGTGTCTAACCCAATGATTCCTCTCAGAAGTTGAGTGTGTAGAACATTAAGCAACTTTCCTGAGAGTTACTCAAAAACAGTCATTAGAAGGTCACTCTAGCCCATTTCCTCCCATTTGTACACATCACCCCTGAAAATTTATCAGGAAAAGCAGGGCTCTCTACTTTCTATTTGAGAACCCTTTTCATTCTGTTGCCCAGAGTGAGAAAATCCTGATGATAAATTAATTCCCAAACCTGCTGCTCCAAAGAAAACAGAGTAATGAAGACTGAAGAAGCTTGAAGCAGGGAGAATTCTGTTTTCACAGGTGGAAAGGAAAGCCTCAGTAGTAGAAATAAAAATAACACAGATACTGATTGAATGCAGGTACCCTCAGTGAGACCCTCTCCCGCTGGAATGAAGGCAGGACTACTTCCAGCTAGGATGTCCCCCCCAGAGCACCCCTGTTTTAAAGGACACACAGTTGTTACCTCATGGTCCCTGTTACCTACCAAGGGTGACCTGAAGTCTCGTTCCAGTCCCAAAGATGAGTTTCCCGCCACTGCCCGTGGCTACACTGTGAGATGCTCCATGACAGAAACCTGCCACTGGAGTTCCCATCTGGTCTCCACCCTGCACTCCCTTACTCGGAGTTTCCCCATGGATGGGCAGCCTGGGCAAGCCCTGAGGGATCCATTCCCATCTCCTAAACTCTGCAGCATTAACCCCTATGAGGGCAGCAGGGCTCTGGCCAGATACTACCTGCCTGTGGTGCTCTTTTTTTTTTTTTTTTTTTTTTTGCGGTACGCGGGCCTCTCACTGCTGTGGCCTCTCCCATTGTGGAGCACAGGCTCCGGACGCGCAGGCTCAGCGGCCATGGCTCATGGGCCCAGCCGCTCCACGGCATGTGGGATCTTCCCGGACCGGGGCATGAACCCGTGTCCCCTGCATTGGCAGGCAGACTCTCAACCACTGCGCCACCAGGGAAGCCCTTTTTCTTTTTTTTCTTTTTCTGTGGCCCTCTTTGACCTCACCTGATCACGGGGTGCTGGCTAGTTAATGAAGGCTGAGGAGTTGTCAAGTTCGACTCCCCAGACATTGGGAATTGAGCTCTTTGTTCTTTCCCTTTCTGGGTTTTATGTTAATGAATCTCTCTTGTCAGAACTTGAAGAATGATTGGGACTCAGAAAATCAAATGATTAATAACTGTTCTAACTTAAGGCCCCTAAGTCAGGCAGAGAAGAAGACATGAAGACAGAAAAGGAGAAACAATCAAACCTCTATCCACACAGCCATGTCCACAACACCCATGAAAGTCATTTTCATTGCAAAGGTGCTGCTAACAAAACGGTCCTTATACGTTCATGCCTCAGTTCTAAGTGGTATCTTTTGTCTGCCAGAGCCCAGAACCCCCAGGAACGTCCTTGGAGTCAAATACACTCACAAAAGCACCCAGGAGACCTCCAGGCTATCATCTCCCGCACTTACACGGCTCAAAACCTTCTGGGTGCTTAGGACCGTGCTGATATGGCAGTGGTACCAGAGGCTCATCAGCAGGGTTTGGAAATGTCCTCATGGCGTCTGCATTTAGATCCCCATCTCCTGGATGGAAGCACTTACAGGGCTGGATGATGAGCTGGGTCCCTTTTCCAAAGATGAGTCTGTTAATACCTCCTCCTGTATTCACACCTCGAGTCAACCCTTTACATAAATCCCTCTGCCAGAGACCCATGCCCTGAACCTCCAGAACCTCTATCTACAGCTACTCTGAAGCCAGGGGCAGCTTGTAGCCCTGGCTGGACCTGCTGGTCATTTCCTCCCCTCCCTTGTTGCTGTTGTAAAAGCTCAAAACACACATAACTGAGGTAAGGGCCCCGGCAACGAGGGCAGGGAATGCCAGCACATGGTTATCAACTGCATCACTGCTGACTTCTTTTTTTTTTTTTTTTTTTGCGGTACGCGGGTCTCTCACTGTTGTGGCCTCTCCCATTGCGGAGCACAGGCTCTGGACGCGCAGGCTCAGCGGCCATGGCTCACGGGCCCAGCCGCTCCGCGGCATGTGGGATCTTCCCGGACCGGGGCACGAACCCGCGTCCCCTGCATCGTCAGGTGGACTCTAAACCACTGCGCCACCAGGGAAACCCTGACTTCTTCATGAGAGCCGACAAGGTCACAAAATGCTCCCCTGTCACATAGAAGATGGAGAGGATGGAGGCCCTCAGTCACACACATTTAAAGGGGTTATGGTTTGTATATCTGGCATCTAAAACAGGACAATTCAAACGTTAGGCTAGAACAAATAATAGGCAGAGACATAGATATTTCACTTTCCTCTCAGACTTACTGGGCCTCACTGCTAAATGCGTTCCAGTCCCAAAAGTCGGCTTTTCTCCACTGCCACTCTTCTCACTGTTGTCAGCAGCTTTACAGAAACAGGGTGGACATCTGTCACGAGGGTCACGTCAACAACCTGTCTGCCTGGCTTCCTCCTGACACTGATCTACAAATGCTCTACAAACCAAGCAGTGTGCATCTTCCCTCACACCTCTCCAAGTCACAGGCTCAGGATAAATCCCTCAGCTCAAAACTACAGGCTAAGGTTTCCATTTTGCAAGTCTAGACACCCAAACAGCAAGCAGTGTGGTCCCACAGAGACGCTGACATGTAAAAAAAAATTTAAGTTCTATTTTAAAGCTGTAGTTCACACCAGCTAATTGGTGTGTTTAACTCTCTCAAAGGCAATGCATGGGAACTCTTAAGTGAATCACATTAATAAAGTGTTTGTGTTGCTCCTGAAACTTCACTTTTTCTCTCTTTAGAATTAAATCTTTCTAAACTAGAGTCTATTTGATTTGTAATGAAACACAGGTTGGGATTAGGGTGGGCCAAAGCGTTTTCTATACTCACGAGGCTTGACTGTCAAAGTGGTTCCTGAGCCAAAGATCTGTGCGTTTCCATAATTCACACAGCATTAAACTCCTCTACAAAAAGAGCTTGTGGGCGTGGTTGTGTGGTGGCATGGGGGCGAGTGACTCGGTCCTGGAAACAGAGGACTGTTCCTCTTTGCATGTAGGACTTGCTGGTATTTGGCCAAGAAGCCAGAGACATTGGAATTATCACAGAAACTTCCCAGTGTGAAAAGGTCGATGTGTATGGAATTTGGCTTGTGTTTGCTCTTTGCTTCTTGGACTAGAATAAATGCTACAACTCTTCTCTAGAAGGAACGCTCCAAAGGTTCAGTGTATCTTTTCTTTCAGTGCTTTTCTAGCCCCCTAGCCAGAATTTTCTTTCAGCTCATTAATCCCAATCAGACTCACCTGTTCCAAACATTTCTACTCTGCTGTGATGTCCTTCAATTTCAAAACTCATAGCAATCACCAACCAGTAAAAGTTTCTGGAAGCACTGCTTGGAAATGAACTCTTTACAGCGGGCTTCCACATACAGTTTTTGAGTATTTGGGGCTCTGAGCTGGATTAGAGCCACTCTGACTGTCCCCTGCTGGGTAAAGCATTCTTTTACTGAGTTGCTCTTGGTGGCACAGAGGAGAGTGGCATTTTCACTGGGTGTGTTATGTTTTCACCTGGGGACAGTCCCCTGAACACTTCTGGCTACTATGGAGTCTGTGGTAGGGAGCAGACTGACCATTACTAGGTCCCCACAGCTCAGCTCTGTCACTGTCTTGCTTTGTAACTCTATGACACCCTCAGAGCTCCCTGTCCCTAAACAGTGGGGAGAATACCGCTTCCTTATCTTCTCCAGACAGAGAAGAAAAAGGCTTTGATGCCTAAAGGTGCTTTATCCAGCCTAGCTGGGAGGTGCATTATAATATAATTTTTACTACAAGAGTCTGAGCCATCCAAGCCCTCAATACTCATGTCTTTAATTTCTAATGCAGAAAAGAGAGACAAAGATTCCTCTAGGTAACTGAATGGTTAAGGCAGTTGAGAAATCCAGACTTGGAAAAGTTCCATCTGTCCAGTTCTTGCTCTTCCAATGTTTGTGAGGTTGTCTTTTGTTACAAAGTGAACATGTTCAGATTTTCCACAGCTTTTAATTTTTCAGATGCAAGAAATTTATTTGCCCCATGCTTTTCATGTTACTCTACTCTGTGTATATATACCCAGTATCTATCTCATTCTTTCTGTCTGTCTCTCTTATCTATCTATCATCTATCTATCTATCTATCTACCTATCTATCATTTCAGACATAGTTTTTTTTTTAGCAGTTAATTCTGTGCCTTATCCACACTGCAATTTACTAAATGCAGATGTGCTATCACACTGATAAACTCCACTGGGGAACACCCCCCACCCCCCGCCACCGAGTTTTCCAAGTTTAAGCCTTCCCCTTGGGATCAGTGCTCAGCATCCCATTGCTCCGCCCCACCCAGAGCATCAGCTCTTAGCACCTTTCAAAATACCTTTGCCATCTGCAAAGAGAGACACACACTGGACTAACTTTGTAAAACTATACTCTCTGGCATTCTGTCTGCCTGCCTCTCTGGGTCTTGTGGTTTTCTTGTCTTTTTGATAGCCTACGTTTCAACCATTTCTTCCAAATGCTTGCAGTACTCAAAGTTCAAATTATCATACAAGATAAAAGTGAAGATGCAGTTATTCTATCTAAATCCTCTTCACATGTCACATTAGCACATGATGGCAGCGGCAAACACAGAATTGTGAATCATATTTTCCAGTTTTGAATTAAATATTCAAGGCTGGAGTTTCCCCAGAAAACTCAGATATTTGGCTGACACCCATCTCTACCAGTTATGAAAAAGGACAGATGGAAATCCTTGTAAGCCTGCACAGTCTAGTATGACCTCCAGAATCTTACATAGGCCAACTGGAAATTAAAGAATAACTGATTTGCTGACCAATAATGAGGTACTTACTTGGTGTAATGGTGAGTCTAGTTCCTTTCCCGAAGGTTAATTTGTTTCCGTAGTTAGACACACAGTGTTCTAAATCATTACAAAAACCATGGCTCCAATCTCTCCGAACCCTACTGTGCCCTCCCCCCCCATTTCTTGTGAACCCCCTCCTCCCAATGCTTCACCATCAAAGCCGCCAGTGATCCCTTCATACCATTTCCTGCTGGACCCACTGAGAGAAAGTGGGAAAAAAGCTATAATTAGAAGAGGCTTGACATGTGAGATCTGTTTTGATTTTTCTGTCAAATTTTCCTTCAGAGAGAGGACTAGACATCCTCTTTCTCTCTGCAGGTGCTGTCGCTGAATCCCTTGGGTCTAAACACAGGATGAGTCTGGACAGCCCTGCCATCTTTCTCATCCTCTTATACCATTCCATAGTTCAGCTTTCTCTGAAGTTGCCTCTTTTCCCTTCTCTAGCCTTCTGGCCTATTCTCTCTCAGTTGAGGCTTGCCCCTCATTCTCTGATCCTGTGGCCTGTGCCACAAAGGGCCACGCTTCTCTGGTCAGTGCTGGTGTGAGGGGCGAGCTGCAGGGGATGGCATGGCTGCAGATGACACTGTTTGACCCCCTCCTCCCAGGGGTTTCCAGGCAGGGAAGTAAAGACCTGTCATGGCATAAATCATTCTTGGGGTGGACGGGAGAGGCTCTTTGCTCTGTTCCAGATAAAATTCTACCTATTTTAGAGAAACAGAGTAGCAGACTTTTGACGATTTCTTTCTGGAATTTAAAGAGTTTGCTCAACACAGAGGTGATGGAAAATTTTCTTTGACTTACTTGGAATGACTGTCAAACTCGTCCCTCTCCCAAAATAGAAGTTCTGGTTGTCGGTGTTCCACTGTGATAGGAAGCTCAGCAAAAACCAGGCAGAAGACAGAGCCGCTGCTGACACCTGGGGCCCCACCTGAGGGACAGACAGACAGACTGTCTCTTTCCCTGTGCAGGTGCAGGGGCAAGGGCATTAGTGGAAAGGAGCTTTAGGGCTTAGAGCAGCTGTGAACACGAGCGGCTGGAGGGACTGAGTCCCCCTGAGAGGGGACCAGGGGGAAGGCTAACATGCATTGTGTGCGGCTCGCTGTCTAATTCAAGGTGTGGGCCCATTTGTTTTATACATGGACATTAAAAAAAATTCTTTTCCTCTGAAGATTTAATTTCTCTCCTGATGATCACATGATTCTGAAATGCATTTTCACTAGGTCTCTTCGTTACATCTTTTAACTCTGGGAAGGCTTTTCTTTCTTTGTGAAATTTCTGGAACAATTCCTTTTCTTGGGATTAACCCAGTATGAGGCTCTGATCACTTGCTCCTTTCCCACCTGCCTCATTTCTCTAACACCCCGTTAGGCAGTGTCCATTGTTCACCACCCCCAGCCTTGTCCCCCATGAGCAGTGAGGGGGTGGGAGGGAGAACACAGGTTGGCAACTTGTTTTTCGAATTGCCATGTTCAGACCCCAAGCTCTCTATGCTACCTTTTAAGCACTAAACCTACATTTGCCATTCTTTAACCTTCTTTTCTGATCACAGTTAATACATCTTGATTCCCTCAGCTTTGTGTCTTCAACCGCCACGCCACCTGCACAGCCATTTGAGCCCCATGCCTGTGACAGTTAGCCCTGCCACACTCCACAGGCAGAGTCACGGGCGGACTTACTTGGAACGATGGATAAGCTTGTCCCCTGCCCAAATGTCAGCTTGTTGTAGCTGTCACACAGTCACCCGACCCTTTACTATAACTGACAGGGGACTCTTAGCGATCTCAGACCCCAGTCTTTTTTGATGCCAGTTCAAAAGGCAACTCAGGTACCTATGGGACAGGATCTGAGAGTGTTGGGCCACAGTTGGGTCGGAGTGATGTCACCCTCCTCTAGGGCAGGGGTCTCCAACCCCCGCTACTGGCCCGCAACCTCTTAGGAATCTGGCCGCACAGCAGGAGGTGAACGGTGGGCGAGTGAAGCTTCATCTGCAGCTCCCCATTGCTCCCCATCGCTCTCATTACCTCCTGAACCATCGCCCCCCCCCGACCCCCCCACCGAGGTCCGTGGAAAAATTGTCTTCCACGAGACTGGTCCCTGGTGCCCAAAAGGTTGGGGACCGCTTCTCTAGGGGATGGTAGGAAACTTGCTAGGAACACGTGCTTCCCCACCTTGGGGTCACTGCAACTTCTGACATGCTGAGGGTTTTAAAAGCATCAGTGAGTTCCCTTGTCTCCTTCTCCCTTCTCTGCTATCGCCCCATCCATACAATGTCCCCATCCGCACCTCATTTCCATCATCTCCAGGCCCCAGTTTGGTGACATCAGGTCCTCAGGCACCATTGATTCGCCTTCTTTGAGACAGCGTATGTTTGCCGGCTGCCGTGATTAAACGGCTTGAAATGCCAGCATCTCAGAGGCTGAGATCTGGGCTCCTCTTTCTTTTTTTTTTTTTTGCGGTACGCGGGCCTCTCACCGTTGTGGCCTCTCCCGTTGTGGAGCACAGGCTCCGGACGCGCAGGCTCAGCGGCCACGGCTCACGGGCCCAGCTGCTCCGCGACATGTGGGATCCTCCCGGACCGGGGCACAAACCCGTGTCCCCTGCGTCGGCAAGCGGACTCTCAACCACTGCGCCACCAGGGAAGCCCAAGAGCTCCTTACTCTTTATCATTGGTCAATATGTTATCCTCCTTTGTCTGGCTAATGAAGAGCTGACTTTTCTAAGTGGATGCATTTTAGCTGAAACGACAACTGCCGAAGAGCTAACAATAAAAGCAGAGCTCTGAAGGTTGTGTTGGCCTTTCAGACCCCTTTGGCATATCTCAGTCAAAGCATTCCCAGGCTCAAATGTCAACATCTCAGCTTTGGCTCCCACAGTATTGGGCTTGGAGAAATTCAAGAAAAACTGGGCAATATTGGTCCAACCTACCCCTTGTTCATTAGACCCGGCTATTCTTGGAGGCATCTTGCACATTCAAGATGGTCATAACAAGCCAACATTCAGCTTTATAGTGGTACGTCTAGCTCCACACCCACCTGATACGAATTGACGCTGCTCCTCAGTGGAGCTGACAGAGGCCACGATACCAGAAGACCTCCCCCCTGCCCCCTCCCCACATGCAAAGTAGAGACTATGCTGTCTGCCTGATCTACGCAAAGACGGACCTGGACCCTCATCCCTTTGGCATGGGAGGACTCTGCCATCAATTGAGAGCCTAGGAAAACAGTGCCTGCAATATAATCGGAATGATGTCACCCTTCTCTTTGACACCTTCCTCACCATCTCAGTCTTATCACGCTGCTGTTAAAGACATATTCCTGCATTTTAATATTTTAATGTTTCCCCCTTCTTGTCTGTCATTCCTTCCATTTACGTTTCTGAGCACCCACGGGGCTCCAGCCTCCCTGATCCATTTCGATCCATTTTCATCCTTGCAAGAAAAGGACAAAAGTCCTAAAATGCAAGAATACCTGGGGGACCCTGTGAGTTTGGGTCTTTCCAGCTTCTTGGCTTCACGGTTAGTCAAGTCCCCTTTCTAACTATCAGCTTCTCAGAGCCGCCTTGCTTCTCCCTGCAGCGGGGAGTTTTACAACGACTGACAGAAGGAACTTTAAGAATCTTAGAAAAACAGTCAGACTTTCCCTCTCTTCCTGGTGGGGAGCAGCAGCAAACACACCAAAGCCAAATCTTTCTATCTGCTCTAATTATCAGCAAGGATACAAGTCACCTTAAGGAGAAAGGTAGTAAGCCTTGTATCTGAAATTTTTGGAATTCATTGTAATCCCTTGGCTGGTGGTTTCAGTGATAGGAATGGACACAGTGGATGTGTATTTTTTTCCATCCCTTTTTTTTTTGTCTCCTCTCTTTTTGTAGTTTTTGCATCTAGAGAAGCCGTAGGAGACATGCAGGGAACATAGAGGGATTTGAAATAAGACCTCAGATTCCCGCTCAGTTTTCATTTTTTCCATCTCCGCTTTCATTTGAAACCCATTCTGAACTGAATGCCATGGACTTATTTAACCTCTGCTCTCAATTATCCCTCTCCACTCTGGATGATACCAGTGGAAATGGCCTCAGCTGCACCAAGAAGAATTTAAGATTGATGTAAAGAAGAACTTTCTGACGGGGAATGGTATAGAATGGGTTACTCAGGGGAGTGTGTTGGAAAGGGTGACACCCTCCTCTGCCACCAAAGTTGGGCATTATCTCCAGAGACGTTTCTGAAAGCTGCAAAGATTCTTTTCTATCTTTCCAGGGACAAGATTGGCTTTACTCAACAACAGGGGGATAGACCCAATGGCTCAAGGTCCAAAAAGGAATCTATGAATATTGAGATTAAAGAAGAGACAGGACCCTGGAGGCTACTGGTTAACTTCAAGCAAGATCTGGTTCCTAGGCAACACACATTTCTCTCAAAACTAACACCAGGGGTGAAATTCCAGAATTTCCAGTATGCTGCTGTGTCCTGTTACACTTACTTGGATGGACAGTCAAAGTGGTTCCTTGTCCAAATGTCAGCTTTCCATAGCCAGCACCACCACCAGTGGTAACACTGCAATGGAAGCCTTTGCAAGAACCCCGGGGGCACTCCCGAGGCTCACAGACAACTTCCTCTTTAATTCTGGGGAGAAGAGACTCACCCAAAGGGGTCTGAATCTGGGAGAGCTTCTTCCCACCGTAGGTCAGAGAACCATTTTCATGTCTGGTCCTGGGACACTGACCTCCTGCATCCCCCCCAAGGGCCTGTTTCCCGTCTCTCTCCATTTCCTCTGGTTTCCATCCTGAGGCTTACTGATTTCTCATGTTCAGCATTTCTCTTTCTAAAGGTCTCATTTCCATTCTACGGCATCATTTTCAGGGCAATTTCTCTGATCAGTTTTCAAGACATGTCCTCCCCTTCCTTCGAGGTGTCACGCATGTCTGATGACAATGAATTGATTACAAGGAGACGTGAGGAGAGTGTTCAGCTTTCTGCAGGCTGACTAGAATTTGATGAGGTTTAGGTTCCAGCCCCAGGAAACACCAACTCCTGAGCTTCCCTTCATGCCCCAGCGTAAGGAATGAAAATGATGGGCACATTTGACTGAGCTTTCCAGTCAGCCTGGAACATGAATGACTCACTACTGTGAGTAGTATCTCACAGAAAGTTTACATCTGAGCTTTGTTACAGTGATTAACTATCCTGGGGGCTGTTTTGGGTTTAGCAAAGAAAGGCCTTTATTCTGGGAGGCCCCTCAATCATAGGCAAATCGGGTCAGCTGGTCAACCTAGAGTCTCACCCAAGGTGTCCTGACCTCACAGAGCTGCCCAGTGGCCATAGTGGTAGCTAGTTGAGGCCTCTGTTAGAGGCAAGCTCTGGCATGTTTACTTGGAGTTGCTGTAAATTTCATCCTTTGACCAAACACAGCTTCCATTGCTGACAGTCACACCCATAGGAAGCCCAGGGGTCTCCCTGGCTGTGTCTGGTGGCTGCCACAGATGTTGTGAGTAGCCAAATACAGGCAGTCTCATTATTTGACACCCCGGTGATCAAACCCTATCTCCAAAGAAGATAAAAAAACAAATATTTTAGCTCCTTAACTTCACTCAACTTTTAAACTCTTCAACTGGTGTGACTGAATTTGTGCTAGTCTCACTAGTCAAGCAACCACTTATTAACAAAGCGTCAACATGAAACATGAAAAGGGTGAGGAAACTAGGCTATTATTTAGTAAAGAAGAAGTGACATCTGCTTTAAGGACAGTGGTCAGAGATTCAAACGACACTTCCCATCTCTTCCCTTCCCAGCATCACAGTATACAGAGCTCCCCACACCCTACTTCAGCCACTGAAACATCAGGATGTAAGCAAAATTCGATGCCTGCCATCAGCTAAACCTCTCAAACAGAGGGCACCAAAGTGTTGCTGTGGCAATAACCTCTATGCTCTGCTGATTGAAAGAAAACACAATTTAATCATAGGACCCTGGGACTCCAGCCTTGCCTTGGTAGACCTTGCAGAAGAAGAGTCCATTGTATGGAAAATCTGGCCTACAGTTACCGTCAGGAGCTCTGGAAAGATGCTCGCCCTGCACAGATATTTTCTTTGCATGGTCAGGCTGGCCTCTTCTACATTTTACTGTGTAGGGGTTACAGCTCTCAGTCCCCTAAGAGGGCCACCAAGTGCTGAGAGGGGCTCCCGGCTTCTCCAGCATTCTGGAAAACCCACCACAGAGTTCTCCCTAGTGTGTTTCCAGCGAGACAACAAAGATAACACCTCCTGTCGGGTCCCCTGTCTCAGCTGCCCACTCCCAAAAAGGTGATGTCCTTGAGTCTCCCAGGAGGTTCATACGAATCCCCTTGAAGCTTTAATTAGCTAGGACCTCAGAGACTACTGAATGCATGGGATTCCACAATATCACGCATTATTCACTATTTCTGTTGTTGCAGACATGTGCTGGTTTTGCCCCTGCTGAACAAGACACTTCTGCATGTGACAACTTCACGGCTAACCACACTGCATGTTCTTTAGGCAGGACCTAGCCCAGAGCATTCCAAGCCAGCTGCTACCAGGGCTGCAATAACTCCTTCAATGCTGCATGCACTGCATCACTTCGTCATTTACACCCCCGTGATCCAGTTTTTCAAGAGCTTCGACTGGGCTGTATTTTTCAGCCTCTCCCAGTGCTGCATCCTCTGCTAATCACAGAAAGTAGATCTGAATAAATGAAACTCAGCAACCGGGGTGCTTAGCTTATGTCAAAAGGGGGCTTTCAACAGGTTTTTCCCATTTACCCAAATTTTGTCACAACTCCGTCTTCCCGGCATTAGTTTATAAGCACCACTTTCAGAAGCCCACCAGAAACACAGAATCTCAAGAAATGCCAGTAGAAACCACAGTTCCTTACTGTTATATATAGCACTTAAAACTTTTCCAAGTACTTAACACACATTATTACCCTTATGAAAGGGTGGGTGTATATGTGAAGGAGAGAATAAAATGCAATATTTTCACGATTCAGAGGACAAATGAATTTTTTCCCCTTTCCTTGGATGAGCTAAGTAAAATGGTGACTCAATCAATGATTTTGGTAATGGAGGGAAAAGTGGGGTTAAATGCTCTGAGTTAACTGGACAGTTCCACCTGTGGAGACCTCAGTTACTGGACTGGGGATGGAGAATAGAACCTTTAAGAGAGACAAAGTGAAGGTAAAAGAAGAAAAGAAATCTGTCTGCAGAATTTCCAGCATTCATTAATGAAATCTCAGGGTCCCACTATTTCAAGAGATAAATTTAGGGGAGTTTTAGTATCTACATCAGGAAGATTTATATTTAGTCTACTGAATTTGCATAGTCGCAATATGCCAATTTCCTCTCTATCTTTTTGGCAAACATTTACTGGCTTTAGCTGAATCCCTCAGCCTCTTGTATTCAATTTTTCTCTTTGTACCAATAATCTCATTTAAGATGGATGATAAGAATATTTTTGGCTGAAGGTAGTTTAGTCTTTGTACAACGGAGTGCTAATCTCTCTGATGGGGATCATATCCTGCCAACGCAAGCATTAGATTTGGAAACTAACCTGGGATGTTTTGGGGGCACAAGTAATTTAAATCAGAAGAAAGAAATGTTTTGAATCCCTCCCACTCCCCACCAGGCCCTTCAGACTTACTTGGATTCACAATTAAGAGAGTTCCTTTTCCAAATGTCAGTTTATAGCTGCTACTTCCACTAGTCTCACAGTCAGTGGAGGCTTTACAAAAACATGAACAGGAGCTGCTCTTTGCAGAAGGGCCCTGGGGGTCATTATGGTCTCGATCCCACAACCCTGCAGTAAACTACATGTTATTTGACAACATGCCCAGAAGGCAGCTGCTGCAGGTGGGAGCTGGGCTTCCAGAGGGCAATGGAGCCCTGATAAATATATACTTCATTTATTACAAATTTTAAAATTGTTTTTCTTTTTCTTAGTTGCCACCTTAGTTTGGGTAAACTATCTCTTTTTCTTTTTCCCTCGTTGTCTACCCCTGGTTGGCACTCACACAGTTTTCATTTTATTGTACTTCAGGGCTACCTGTTTCTCTGTTTTTTCTTAAAATTGTTCTCATCAACACACTAGATTCTGGTTTACTGGAAACCGATTGCAGAAGGGGAGGAGAGTGAGGGAGTTTTACAGGGCCATATTCAAGGTAGGAGTATGAGGCATTTTTGATCTTTCCCAATCTGCTTCCCTATGATGGACCAGGCAAAACAAGTACGTGCCCATCCAGGAGAGGCTTTGGGACATGGTCTAGAAAGGATAAAGCTCTCAGGAGACCCATGTGGCTTCACCCTTTCATACTCACTGGGGTTGATGGTCAGGCTGGTTCCTTGCCCGAATACCAGCTTCTGGCCGGCACTCCCCAGAGATGCACCACAGCAAAGAGCTTTACAAGAACTGCACACACGGAAGGGCCCTCTCTCCCCCTTGAATAGGAGCCTGATCTGCTCTCAGCACCCGAGCCTGCTGGGGACAATGGCCCGAATCTCACAAATCAGGGAGGTTTAGGACAGTGTCTCTTTGGGGCTGCCTTCTTCCTCCTTGACAAAGTCCCCTTTAGCAGTTAAAGTGCCCTTTAGCAGTTATAGACATATACCATATTTTTATTCTCTTTGTCAGTCAAACATCTAACATCTTTATTTCCACTTCACAGAATTTTAACTTTTTTTTTTTTAAATATCCTTCAGCTTTTACAGAGCTCTCCCTAAAAACAGCTGGATTAAAAGAATCTTTCAAATCAGAATACACCAGGTCTCCTGAGTGAAGTTAAGCTGGCTTCCTCCTTGAAATTGGTGGTTTGAATCCTAGGGTCTGCTCATCTGGGACTTAATCCATTGGCTAAGACAGGAAAGGTTAGAAGTCAAGGCGGAAAATCCAGGGGAAATCCTGTCCTGTGACCCCGTCTTCTCTGCACACTTATTTGGACTTATTTTTGGACTTAATCCCCCCTCCCCCAAGACATTGCCAGCACTTGTCTCCCACAGGGAGCCCTCCTCAGAATCAGTACTAGAGGACACCCACCCATGCACCCTGAAGTCTGAAAACAGACATGGTTTCTTTCTTCTGCTCAGGGAAATTTGATTGAAAAATAATTTCCAGTTTTGCAAAGTGGAAAGTATCAGGAGAAAATCTGTTTGCTTCTATTCTCCTCCTTCTCCCCTCTCCTCTTCAATAGTTTTAAACTATTCATAGAAACAGCCCCTTTAGGGTTAGAGAAATGTGGTAAGTTTCTAATCTCTTCATCTTTTTTTCCTGCTATCTATTTGCTGCAGTCCTATATTTACAATCTAAATTTACATTTCATTTCCATTTGCTGAAGTTTCTAATGCACTTTTTCTATGACTTCCAGAACACCATGTGTAATGATAAACTCTATTGAAATGAACAAATTCAGAAGGAGTTTTTAGGGCTGGAGGCTGACATTTCTGTCTTCCCAAGACAGGTCTGGGGGTGAGCAAGTCATTATTACTCTTCCAGGCAAGCCCAAGATAGGGGCAGTGCAGCCAGCTGAGCAACTAGGCTTGTGGGGTCGACGTGCCTATGTCTAAATAACCATCTGCTGAGCGTTGCCCTTTGGGGTTAATTGAGTTTTCTTTTTAATCTAGTTCCCAAATGTCAGCTTCCCATCTTTTTAGCTCTTAGAATCTCTCTGACAGGCAAAGCTTAAGGTAAATCTCATAGATGTTTTTTGAATCTCAACCAATATTTCATCTCTGTACACATCACAAATAAAGGGACCAAAAGAAGGATGAATATAACTTTGGGAGAAAATTTATAACAGTTCTCTGGGAGAGATGAGAATTATAAATAAAAATGGAATAACATGTGCCTTTTCTGATTATCATTGCTAGTGTCTGGAGGACTGTAAATATCCAACCCAGTTTGGAAACATGGTAGCTGACTGGCCTGCTCTTTGAACTCTAGTTAGCAAATGAACACACAGGTCAGCGTGGAAACACTTGTTTTAAATCTCATGCTATTTTAGGCATAAGGGACTTCAGGAAGGTCATCTGGAACTAACATAATACTCACTAGGACATCCTGATTCTAGCCTTTCTAATATGGATACTAATTTGGCCATGAAAGTAGAGTTTGAGGTATCCGTTGGGTAGTTGGTATCTTATGAATTGTAAACAGAAGTTAAACCCCAGATGGCTGTCTGGAATGAGCTTCTGTTGTAGTAAATGGAGACTCCCTCATGGAGCAACATTTCAGCTACATTCAAGTTAATTAATCGATTTGTTTTGAGAGTGGTAGGTAGCACTCAAAATCTCCCTCTGGTTATTGCAAGCGGGAGAGAAGGTTGTTATTATATAAGATTAGGGAATCCTTCTCTGACACTTCCCAGTGTGGTGCCCCATTTCACTGAGGGGCACAGAAATGAGTGGATATCCAAAGGGGCTTCTATGATAAGCTCAGCCAAGGCAAGGATGAAAAAGTCTCAGTTAGAAACGTTGTGGTTAACAGCATCCTGGGGCATGTTTTCAGCAGTTCATGATCTTTCTGACTATTTTGAATATTTGCTTTCAATCTTACCCTTTCCCTAAATATCAGCTTGTGATCAGCATCAGCACCAGAAAATCTTACATGGCTTTCCTCAACTTGGTGTGGCTCCAAGAATTTGAGAATTATGGGGATCAGACAATTTTTTCCCCTAATTGCACCAACATGGAGGCTTTGGGAAGACAAGTAGCTCACCTGAGAGTGGTCATTCAGTCGTTTATATCAATAGGCTGTATCTCACTGTTTTCCTTTGGGTCGGGTTGCATTGCCCACCCTACGTTGCTATGTACTTTAGTCTCATATATCCTTTCTTCCTAACTGCTTTCTGCCCCGACACATTAAAACTTTAGTTCAGATTCCATTTGTCAGACACACATCTCCAACAACAACAAAACCCAGCTTTTAACATTTCCCGAGGGCTTAAAGGTGTTGAAGAAACAGCCCTAAAGGGGCTCCATCAGAGGCTGCCCTCATTATCATGTTCGCCAGAAAGACCTGTGGCACCAAGTCTCCAAAGATGCTAATCACTGGATGAGTAATTCAGTGACCTTTCACTGAATGTCTAAGAATGGTGGCTTATGTTTAGAAACAAGCCATCTTCTTTAAAACATACCTGGTCTAACACTCAGGTCGTTCCTCTTCCGAATGTCAGCTTATTAGTGGCTGTGGTACCACACGAAGACACGAGACTCTGCAAAAACTTAGCTGCCCAAACTCCCCTTACTACCTGCTTAAATGTTTATCTATCATCCAAGAATCCCCTTGATAAAAGCGCTTTTCATAATGAGGGTCTGGTGGTAAAGTTTATGGACCTTCTGCGGCCCTCCTTCTTCCTTGTCACTTAGTTGGAAATGTGCCAACATTCCCTCACAACATGCCTGCTCTGGTAAAACAGGAGTAGGAACTGCCTCCCTCATTTAACAGAGGGAGACACGAGAGGCTCAGAGAGTTCATTGATTTTCTCTTAGTCCCATGGAAAATTCTACCAGTTCTAATATCAAATTAAACTTTCTATCAGTCTGACTCCTTAGTTTAATGCTGCAGTAGCACTGTCACTCTGGTTTATTAGATAAAATAGCACGTGAGGGTAAACAGCGGAGTCCCACGGGAGGCAGGTACACATCAACGGCTGTTTCAATTGGAATCCACCAATGGGGCTGCCATGGTTTGGACTTGCGTTATAAAAGAAAATGGAAAATTTAGGAATCAGGGTTCCAGAGAGAAATTTGGAAGCATTAGTTATTCAGACTTACATGGGCTTACTGTCAGTTTCGTTCCCTTTCCAAAGAAGAGTCTTTCAGATCCACCCTGAGTTACACCCTCACAGACTGCTTTGCAAATACTGCCAAGGCCTTTCCACCAGGTGCTGGGAACCCAGGCTCCTGCCGCTTTCCCAGAGGAAGCACAAAGGCAGAAACACAATGTTGTGCAATTACACAGTTGAATGATCATTCCTGAAAAGGGGGTGGGGAGGATCGTGGAAACAATTTAATCCATCTTTACCTAACATTAGATTACCTCCATTAATTGACTGATTAGCTTAGTTGGTAGGCAGTTGCAATTAATTGAAATAGCTCAGGCTTTGGGGTCAGACAGACTTGGGTTTGAAACCCAGGGCGAGTCCCTTAACTTGCTGCCCCTCACTTCCCCTATCTGTAAAATGGGGAGAATGACGCCGCACTGTGATGCTGTTGTACAGACTAGGATCTGTAGGTGGGTTGCAGTGGTCCTTCTGCTCGATCTCTGGCTTGCTTAGCTGAGAGCACACTTCTCTAGGGATTATTTTAACAACTCTAGAGACCAAAGTGTCAGTGATTTCCCACCCAAACATAATCCCCCCAACTGGTAAACATTTAGCTCTGGAAGCTGAGTCTCAAGAATTAAATTCCAGGCCCTCTCTCTCACTGAGTCAATCTGAAGAAGTTACTCAACCTCTCTCTGTGCTTCTATAAAAATATAAAATATAAAAATTAAAAAAGTTCTTTTCTATAAAATGAGGATAATAATAGCACTTAACCCACACAGCTGGTATAAGGATTGACTGTGGTAATGGATCGAAAGCATGCAGCACATTGCCTAGCACATAGTAAGCAATTAATAAATCATCATTATTTTCCTTCCCAGAAGCCAAACACATTGACCATGTTCCTCTTTGCACAATGACCTAAAAGTCCTAAAGTCCGTGGGCACTTCTCTTCCTCTAACTGGTAAACCAGCAGAGCTGTGAGGGCAACAGAAGAACCACCAAGCAGTTTGATGAGGAGGGTAAGTGATTTTGTGAGAATTTAGCAAAAGCTGTATCCAGCTGCACCTTCATGGTTGAACCATTTTGGGGGATGTGGAGAGGATATCTTTTAGCCAGGCAGGATTTAAATATGAGCGGAGATGGGCCAGGAAGCCACATCCCTATCAGTCACCATAAAAAGGATCTCATATCATTTTCAAGAAGAGGGTTCAGTGCTGTCCTTCACTTACCAAGATGCACTGTGAGCTGAGTCCCTTTCCCAAATGTCATTTTAGAGCCACTGGTTTGCTGAACACAATGCTGAGGGGCTTTGCAAAAACCTGTGGGGTTAATTTAAGGAACCCAGCTTTGCAGAGCTTCCCAAGAACTAAAAATTTCCTTCAGCCTCCAAGCTTTTAAGACAGGATAAGTGATGGTGTCTCTCTTTGTGGTAGCCCAGAGCTTCAGTGCTGAGAGATACGTCCAGAGATGATTGCCACTTTAAGACACAGGAAGGCTCAGCAAGCCGATTCTGTATACACATTCTGTGGTCCAAAGTAATTGCATAGTTGATGCAATCTATCATAGAATATAAAATCCCACTGGGAGAGAAATTAACTCTGTGGAATTTATAGGTAGTGTTTGATGGTCACAGTCAATTGTCTGAAGACAAGACCAGCATGTTCATTTTGGCTTTTTGCATCTCTGCCTCAGTCTGCAGATGGCTGCACCTTTCCCCTCATATCAAGTTTAGTTGTTCTGACTTTAGCCACCTTTCCCCCCCAAACAGGCATGCGATGATTTTTATCTCCCTTTAGAACTCTGTGGTTCTGTTTTGAGCTCGCTAAGTCCTGGATAAAGAATGTTTGGGGTTCAAGTGAAGTTGCTTAGTCAAGAACCATGATGTTTTCTTTCCCTTGGGTCTGGCCTGGTCCAGAGCTATGAGCTGTCTTGGCTTTGCCCTGGACCAGGCTCAGCTGCGAGACAATAAACAAGTTCACAAACCTCTCTGAGTTTCACTGTCCTCATTTGCAAAATTAAAGAAGTGAGTTTGGTGGTCTTTATGGGCTTTCTGAGCTGTTAGTCTTTGATTTGATTCTCTGGACCTAATCTATCCAAAAATGCTGTGCAAATGTATTTTTTTCCCCTCAGCGTGTCTAGTCTTCCTCCCCATTTCCTAAACAAAATAAAACAAATAAGCAGAGAATAGAAAAGTAGGTCTCTACTTATTATACAGGGAAATAAAGTTTTCCAAGCCTACCGTCTGCCTTAACATTAGATCTTTTTAGACGTTTGAAGTCAAAATTTTGGAACCAAATCCTCAGGGAGAAGTGTTCTTTCTTTGGAGCTTCCAGATAATTCAAAAACCAAACCAAATAAACTGACACCTTTGGTTTAAAGCTAGTACTTACTAAGTTTCACTCTCACTTGAGTCCTGGTTCCGAGCGTAACTTTCCTGTTTCCTTCCTTCCCACAGGAGCTGAAGCCTTTACATAAACTACAGGCTCTTGCTTACCCACAGGAAAAGTGATTTGTTACTTACAGTCTTTTCCCAACGGATAAGGGAATTCATCATCTAGCCAAGGATGTCAGCTCTCTGGTTGCTAGATGTTAGATGCTGAGGGGATTTTGTTAACATTACGTCTGAAATGGAGGTACTCACCCAGGCTTACAATTAACTGAGTCCCCTTCCCAAAAGTGGGTTTCTCAGTGCTCTTCACACAGTGCCTGGGCCCTTTACCAAAAGTCCCTCTTAGTGCTGGGCTGTGACTTCCCCTTCTCAGATGCAGCCTGTCTCTAGTGTGATTAGGGCCACAGCAGGGGGCCAGCTTCATGAGCAAGGTCACTTAGGGTTGCCCCTCTCTTACGAATGCAACCCAGGACTCAGGCCATGAGCAGAACAGGACCAACCATGTTGTGGGGGGGGGTGCTCCAAAGTTCTTTTCTGGCTTCCTGGGCAGCTGAGACCCCTGTATCCTGAATATCTCGCAGGCAATTTCTTATTGCCCACCCTGTTGTACAGATCAATAAAAACCATAACTGCCTGGTGGTTCATCGTTAGTTTTTTTTTTTTTTTTGGTGATCAGGACATCGTTAGTTTTGACCTACAAAAGGAAAGGACACCCCCGTGGGCATCAAGTATAGGAGGGATGCCAGCCCCTCTTTTTCCCTTTCAAGGGAAAGGCAAAAAGTACCACTTCTTCCTATGTTGACGGCGAGCCTGATTTCAGAAATGTATGATTGATTCTTGAAAAGCTTTCCCCCCATAGACTTAATAGATCAAGAAGACTTACAGCTGGGAAGAGAAACCTGCCCTACAAAATAATGAAATATGTGCTAAAGCCAATCATAAAATAACATTTTTGATTATCTTGTGTATTAGATTATCCATGCTATTGTGTACATTTCTTTCTCCCCTGAAGCTAAGCTACTTACTCAGGGCCACAGTTAACTGTGTCTGGGTCTCAAAGGTAAATCTGCTGTCATTGTTCATCCATTGACAAAACCCCTCCTGCCTTAGGGCAATGATACCATCGCCTCAGAAGCTGGCCCAGATGATCCCTGGGAAAAACTGTGGGCACTTAATAAATATTTGTTAAATTGAATTGAATTATAGTAAACATTAATCTTTTGTTCCTATTCCTTAAGGAACCCTTGAATATCTCTCTGACAGTTTTCAGATGAAAAAAAATTAATTCTGCCAGATATTACTTACTGAGTTTCAAGATTCCTCTAGTCTTGGCTCCAAATGTCAGTTTCCTATTAACCCAATTCCCACAGGGGTGAACACCTTTACAAAAAACAGAAGCGTCAGCATGGTTGAAAGGGATGTGGCATCAACTTTGTTCTCCTTCCTCACTAGTCAGAGACAGCTCTCTGTCCGCCACAGGTACCTTATCTTTCCTGGGAAAGGTCTGCCCTCCTTCCTTCTCTCAGGGCAGAGGTAGGAGGGGGCAGAGTAGATTTCAGGGATGAAGATGATAAATAAGATATCAAAATGTTATCACACTATGCAGAGACTTCTTCTTCTTCTTCTTCTTTTTTTTTTTGCCAAATTAATGGGGTTTTTTTGTTTTGTTTTGTTTTTCTCCCCAAAGACTGTTTTCCGCACTTTCTCTCTCCCAGATGCAATAATCACTGGATTCCAAGTTGGCATCTGGGCACAAGCCTCCAGGCTCTGATGAGTCACCCATATTTCATCAAGAAATGATGCTCCCAGTGAAGAAGTGTGCTTTGCTTTTTCCCCTTGCTGGGGCAATGAGAAGTTCAAGCAACATGCAGAGGGGAATATAAACCCATAACTCTCTCAGGATAGATCTGCAGCTTCAAACATTAGCATCCTAGAATGCAAGACCTGGAAGGGAATTTAGCAGCTGCCGGGGCCAATGTCCTCAGTTGAAAGATGAATAAGCCCAGGCCCCGAGGGTTAAAGTTGCTCAAGCCCATGCCAGTAGATAGAGGCAGAGCTGAGACTAGAACTCAGAACACCTAAGTCCCAATCCTGCCTTCTTCCTTCCTGTGACTCAGGAGAACAGGGATCTTCCCTGGGTTGTCCCCATCCTTAGTGGCTCTCCTGGCCAGCCCAGGTATGATTATCTCTGTTAAACAGTGAATAAGCCACACAAGGGAAATGTTTGGTTTCAGCGCAGTGTTTAAAATTTTAAAGGGCGGTATAGAACATCTTAATTCATTTAAAAAATTTTATTTCTTAGGCTGCTGGCCACAGCAATTGATAGTGGGGGAAATGGCCTGTGAGGTGTCAGGGAAGCCAAGGGAAAGATAAAGATTTAGAAATTTGTCCTTTACCAAAAGGATAACCCAACAGAGAGCTGGCTCTGATTAGTTTTTCTCTGCAAGACTCATTACAGGACTGACATCTAGAGCAGGGGTCTTGGCACACCCAAAGTGGTGTGGTGTTACCTCCCGCTCCTGCTTCTGTGGCAGATATTGCTAATAGATACATCACACCTCTCCTCTGAGTCTAGATGTGGCCTCAGTTCTTTTTCTTAATTGAAGTATAATTGATTAACAATATTGTGTTAGTTTCAGGTATACAGCAAAGTGATTCAGTTCTCTCTCTCTCTATGTATATATATATATATATATATATATTTCTGATTTTTTCATTATAGGTTATTATAAGATTTTGAATATATTTCCCTCTGCTATACAGTAAATCCTTGTTTTTTTTAATCTATTTTACATACAGTTCACAATCCTTCCTAAAACTGTGCTCCAGATAGCTACTACCAACTGCTAGCCCTTGGTAATTGAGATATAACCTGTTTGCCCTCGTGCCTGGGGAATAAGTGGAGGGAAGATCCTGCCAATGGCTTGAGAAATCTGGTTGGCAAGGGTCAGGCCGGGTCCCACACAGCCCCAACATGAAAGGTATCACTCACCTGGCTGGACCAAGACTGTTCCTTCCATAGGCCGCTCCAGAGGTAGCAACAGTAAAACCATGGAGTATCTCTTTGCCCTCACAGCTTGCTTTCAAACGCAGGCTTTGGGAAACAAACCAAGGTAGCGTTCTTCGTGCTTACTCTTGCCTAAAGAGCCTTCAGCAAGATTTTCCCCCCAAACAGAGGTCCTGGGGGTGGAAGACATCTACTGGACCTTGGTCCCTCCCTGGCATGCTTCGTCTTATCCATCGACCCAGGTCTGTCCCGGGGCTCCTGGAATGGAATGTGGCACAGGAAGAAGGTGATGCAGAAAACCTTTCTCTAGACCACTCACTCCCGTTGTCACACATTCAGATGTTTCTAAGCTTTTCCTTTTAATCACATTTCTATTCTTTCATAAAAAAGAGATATGTTTGTCTATATCTATCCAAAGACATTTCCCTGTGTCCTTTACTGTTGCAGTAGGCTTTGGTTTGACAGGGATATGCCCATCAACCCTTGTGGGGTGCTATCTCATGTCCTCAAAGACAGTACTCTGAGTGACTGGGGAGGTTGGGTCCTTTGGGCCAACAGAGCAGCACCTGCCAGTGTCAGGGTTGAAAGGGGATCGGGGAACAGAAGCAGCAACTTTGACTTAAGTTCTGAACAAAGTATATTTTCCTCCCCTGACCTATTTTCTGCCCTCTAGTATGACCCATTTATGGAGATGGGCTAATTAGAACAGCAGAGGGCGCCGTAAGGTCAGAAACAAAGCTGCCCGCCTCAGAAGAAACTGGGAGAAAAGTCCCTTTTTTTGAGTGATAATAGTGATCAAGGTCCAAGCCTGGGACAAGAGTGGCTTATTTACCAAATCCCTGGGACCCCGCCGGTCTGAAGGCCTCTGTTGAGTGGTGGTTTCGGGCTAATGAAAGTCAGTCCAGGGCGCTCACTGACAGCGGGAACTGCTCAGATGCAGACATCAATAGGTTTAAGGGAGATGGGGTAGGGAAGTTCAAGGACAATACGTCTGTAATAGGTCATTAAATCTTGAGACTCTCTTAGCCCTAAACTTTGGCGGTCACTCTCTTGTACATTGTGGTCTCCCATGAACAAGCCTGTTGAAACCTTTGGAAGACATAGGACAGTGGGCTAGCAGGCTCATTTCCCATGTTCCCACTGCTCTTAGGGGTTTGGGGTGAGCACAGCTTGGCTCAGGTCTCGGGAGAGTGCAGAGCTCTATGACACGCTTACAGCAATGACAGCAAATGAAAGACGTGAGTCACTTTTTTTTTGCCATCGATTGGTACAACATGTTTTGTGGGGTTTTTTGCCAGATTTCACAACTTTATTTTTTAGATTTACTCAGCATCTTATTTCTGAACGTCTTTGATGAGACTCAAGCTCTCAGGAAATTTATTCATCCATCAGTCTATTTCATAAAAATGACAATAGGAACAGCAATGCCTAGCGTTCTTAGATCACTTGCTGGGTGTATTGCATCTGTTATTTCATTTAATTATCCAACGGTCCTGTGAAAAAGGTATTATTATTATCATCTTCATTTTACAGATGGAGAAAATGAGGCTTGGAGGGGTTAGGTCGTGTTCGGGGTCACACAGCAAGTACATGCTGGAGCTGATAGGAACCCAAGCAGTCTGGATCCGGAACCCCACTCCTTAACCATGACACTGCACTGCTGTTCTGAGAAGTGCCCTTCCTTAAGGGATGCCTTTCAAGGAATGTTGGAAGGACACCATGGTGGGGAGTTTCATGATGTGCCACCCAAGGAGGTCTCCATGTGAAGGATTAGGGGGAGGGCTTGTCCCTCTGAGTGAGGGTTTTGAAGCCCTTTCCTCTGTTTTCGGCTATGGGCAGATGTAACTGAGGTTGGGCCATCAGAAGAGGAGCAGCAGTTTAATTTGTTAACTGTTACACTGCCTAGATCAGGAAGGGAACACTCAGCTCTCATAAATATCATGCCTGGCAACACCTTTAGAACAAAGACAGACTCCCAGAGGCTGACTGGGGGCTGCTAGAGCCCGTGAATGTCTGAGAGCGGGAAGTTCTGAAGTGGCCTTCTTCCCAGCAGAGGGGCTGGTGCCTTTGAGAGGGGACACCTGTCTGCAGGGGGCAGTGCAGGCCTGGCAGCAGCTGATCAGACAGAGCAGCCCCGTTGCTGACCCTGCCTCTTCCACAGCCGGGGGCCTGGGTATGCTCACGCTGGGGCTGCAGACTTCCTGGTGCGCACTTTTGCTAATCTTCACGACAAGGGCTGCCAGATAAAATGCAAAATTTCCAGTGAAACTTGAATTTCAGATAAACAACGAATACCTTTTTAGAGTAAATATATCCCAAATATGGCAAGTCCCAATTATTACTAAAAAGTTTTTTTGTTTTTCATTTGAAATGCAAACTTAACTGGGTGTCCTGTATTTTTATTCGCTAAATCTGGCAACCTTACTATTTACAATAGGCAAGACATGGAAGCAACCTTAATGTCCATCAACAGAAAATGGATAAAGAAGATGTGATATAAAAATATATATATATATATATAAAATGGAATACTACTCAATCATAAAAAAGAATGAAATAATGCCATTTGCAGCAACATGGATAGACCTAGAGATTATCATACTAAGTGAAGTAAGTCAGAAAAAGACAAATATCATGTGATATCACTTAAATGTGGAATCTAAAAAAATGACAAAAGTAAACTTATTTATGAAACAGAAACAGATTCACAGACATGAAAAACAAATTTATGGTTACCAAAGGGGAAAGGGGTTGGGAGAGGGATAAATTAGGAGTTGGGATTAGAAGATACAAACCACTATATATAAAATAGATAAACAACAAGGTACTACTGTATAGCACAGGGAACTATATTCAGTACACTGTAATAATGCATAATGGAAAAGAATATGAAAAAGAATATATATATATATAACTGAATCACTATGTTGCACACCAGAAACTAACACAACACTGTAAATCAACTATACTTTGATTAAAAAGTTTTAAAAAATTTGGCAAACTTATCCATGCCATTGGTGAGTTTTTAAGTGGACAAAGTTATATTCCTTTGTTCACAAATATTTGTTGATTATCAGTTACGTGGCAGACACAGTCCTAGGGGCTGGGACGGATCAGTGAAAAGATAAGCAAGGCCCTGCCTTCATGGAGCTTATATGATGGTGTATGTGTATGTGTATATGGGGTGAGAAGGGAAAGACAAATAATAAACGTGTAGAAACCTGATGATGACAAATAGTGATGTGAGGGAAAATAAGAGGTGAAATTGAGGGTGACTCTGGGTACCCAGGTGAGTGACTAATTTACTTGCCAGGGAAAGCCTCTTTGAGCTGAGATTTGTGAAAACCTGGAAGCAGAGTTTCAGGGACCTAGAAGAGGGAGGCAGGTAGAGGAGCAGAAGGAAGGCCACAGCTGCTGAAGGGGAGTGACAGAGGCAGGAGAGGACGTGCAGGGAGATTGGACAGGGAGCAGAGATCCCACCATGTGCCGTGGGTCATAGGCCCAGGAAGGGGGGCCCTGCTGGCATCATCAGATTTACATTTTTATAAAGACCTGCAGAGGAGATGGTCCAGGGGCAAGAGCAGAAGCAAGGGGCCCTGACAAGGGGCGTTACTGCCGTGGTCCTGACAAGAGATGGTAGTGTTGGTGGGAGGTGGTGGGAGTGGCGGTGGAGAGAAGTGGATGCACTAGAGACACACTTCATGGTGCAACTGACAGGCCTTCCTGATGAATTGGAGGTGGGGGACCAGGGAAACAAAGGAGCTCCGGAAGTACTCCTAGAAACACTCCTAGGTTTGGGGGAGCCAGTTGGTCTTCTATTTTTTAGGGCAGTGCTTCCCAGCAGTTGTCATGTCTTGGCTTACCCAGAAGACAATATTTGTATTGAAATGTAGCCGGGAGGGACTGGCCTCCGGGGTTCCAGCCACCCCAGGTTCCAGTGTCCACTGTGAGCACTGTCTCAGCGAACCTGTAACCCACTCACAGCAGTTCACCCACTGGGAAGGTCTGCTTCCGGAGGGAGAAGTGTCCAGCTGGAGCCAAGTGTGTGCTGCAGAGGGAGAGATGGAAATCAAGCTGTGGGAAGTGCAGTGAGCGTTCTCAGGACCACAGCACTCCCTCAAGCATGAGAAATAGAAGAGTTCAATATTTTGTAATAACTGTCAGTGGAGTGCAACATTTAAAAATTGTATAAAAATTAAAAATAAAAAAACATAACAGCAACAGCAACAAAAATAAAGAGTTCTAGAATTCAGGGCTAGAGCAGATTTTAGAAATGACCTCATCCGACCCTCTCCTTTTTCTTTTTACACAAACATGTAAGACTAGGTTAAGGTCCTCATTCATTTACCCCATGTATAGAGTACTTCAGGTGTGTGCAGCTGTGCTACTGCTGTGTGACAGTGCTACCCAAAGTGCAATCCTGGACTGGTACCCGGTCTGTGACCAGAGGATGCGGAAATGGAGGATGAGCCACTTTTAGGGCAATTTGATATAGAAGTACGTGATCATTGGACTTGCAGTCTCTCTTTCTTTTTTAAAAACTAATTCATTTTCATTGTGTTTTACAAAAAGATTAGTTCAGGATGGATTGAGGACCACAAAAACAATAACAACAACTTCTCCTGGGTTGGAAGCATGCGCCCCAGAGTGTTACAGCTAATTCAGTCACGTGACCGTCAGGGCTGCCCTGCTCCCCTCACTTCCCTCCCATCTCCTTCCCTTCAGAAGCACTGAGAAGGTCTCAGAGATTTAAGGAGCCCAGTTTTATTCTATATCCTCCTCCCTGATATGAAAAGATGATGATTCTTCTTGTGGGCTTCAGCCTTTTGTTTTTCTGTAAGTACACTCATTGTTATGTCCTGCTCGGTCTATCGCCCGTTTCCCTTTTCCTTACTTTCCAAGGCTTGGGCTCTTTCTCATTCACACTGGATTTTCCAGTTATTTTCTGCCTTTAATTTTCATCTCTGTGTCTTTCCCCTGCCTCTGCCCATTGGGTTCCCTCTGGATGGGCCTGTGCTGGACCCAGTGCCTGCAGAGTGTAAGACTTCACTGTTTTCTTATTTTTTTCTCTTCACAGACAAGGACGTGCTGTGTAACCAAGCGACCCAGATTTCCCAGGAGCAGATAGCGGCGAGTGGCAGTGAGGTGACACTGCAATGCACTTTCCAAACCACACACTCAAATCCATACTTATACTGGTACCAGATAAGACCAGATCGTTCCTTCCAGTTTGTCCTGCACAGGAGTAACATTAAATCCCATGATGTGGATTTTGCTCGGGGTAGATTTTCCGTGCAGCACAGCTTGACCCACAAAACCTTCCACTTGGTGATCTCCTCAGTGAGGCCTGAAGACAGTGCCACTTACTACTGTGGCTTGAGCTTCCACGGTGATGCAGGTGTCCAGGAAGTCTGCACACAAACCCCTGGGCACAGCCTGGCAGAGCTGCCTCTCCAGACAGCTCATGTCCTTGGACACAGCATCCTTCTTCCCTGTCATTCTGTGGTCCAGTCTGGCCTTTAGAGGTGCCCTAACGTGTCTGCCAAATAAGAAAAGGCCTGGTCACATCCAGGGGAGCACCCTGGCTTCCGATGGAGCAGACATCTCCCCACTTCTGACACAGAGGGCCCTGGTTGCCCGAGTGCCCATGGTGGGGAAGGGAGACTGCACATCTGAGAGACTCCGGTGCCCATGTCGTGCCTGATACAGAGCAGGGCTTGACAAGGATGTGCTGCATGTGCCAGGAGCATACCAGGATGGGGCTGGTGAAGGGCCAACTTCAGGAGAGCCTTTTGGAAGTGTCTTTATTTTAGTCTCCATCATTCATCCATTGCTGTGAATTGGCCTGTTTCCTTTTAAGACCCAAATTGGACACAAAGTTACTTACTTTAAAAAATTTCCCTGGTTTACCTTTCATTTGCATCTTCTTGTGCAACCACCTTATTTCTCCTGGATTCTCTTTGGCACCTCCATTTTACTTACTGTGCTTGGAGAACATTTTTCTTTCACTGAAGAGCACTGAGATATTCCCAGAAAGCTGTCTGTGAAAACCAGAATCCCAGCTTCAAAGTCCCTGAGTTTGGAGCTCAGTGGTATCCCCAGGGGAGAGAATTACCTCCAGGGGAAAGCAACAATGTGATGTCAAAAATAGATATACTCTCGGCCCTGGGAATCCATCCCCCCTTCCTCTACTTCTACGGGTGTCTCTTCCTTAAAACAACTATTAGAGTTATTAGATGTAATCTTAGAAATAGTAGAAGCCTTAGACGGTATTTTATAGGAAAAGTACCGAAGCCCAGAGAAGTGAGGGACATTTGGAAGGTCGCTGATCTGGTTAATGACAGAGCCAGGGGTGTGGGGCTGCATTTCTGCGGGCTCCCTTGCAGCTGCACCCTAGGAGGCTGTATCAGTAGGTGGCTTGGGCAGCAGTATATCTGGGCTTCAACACAGGCAGGTGGAGAGCAGTCGCTATAGAGAGGGATGGAAAAGACATGCGTGAGGGAGCCAAAGGGTCAGGCCAAATGACTCAGCCTCTGGGGCTTTTGTTCTGCCACCTACTGAGCGTGTGTACTAATCTCCTGGAGACTCCTTTGGGGTCACATGAGATTCTACACGTGAGAGCTCTGGAAAACTATAATCCACGATAGCATGGTTTCCACACCAGAAGGCAGCCTCAATCCCCTATGGCTCCTGCCTTAAATCTTTTCAGGAGCATCATTTTGGTGGAAGAAATTCATGGTCCTATAAAATACTGGGATGCCTTTCGCTGATGATCAAAGTAAGCCAGAGGGTGGCTCGTTCATATGCTATGTACAGGACTATCCTGAAGTTCAGCCTAGCTGAACTTCAAAACAAGCCCTCTTCCCTGTCTCAGGGATGTGCTGTGCCCTTGTAGAAGGAACTTGGGGCTGACACTCCTGATAACTTTGTTCTGCTCCCAGAAATATTGCTGCCTCTCTGAATGACTTTGAACAAGGTACATACCTTTTCTGGGGGACCTATTTTTTTCCATCTGAAAAATGAGGATGTGTTGTTTTGTTCTTAGCAACTTCAGAGAAACATTCTAAGAATGGCCCAAGGTAACAGATGGGAATGTTTTGGAAACAGGCATTCTTGATGCACATGAGGTGAAGATGTGTGGAATCTTTTAATAGTTTTCCCCTGGATGGACCTGGCTTATCCATCTAGATGGTCCTAAACTCATTGACTCAGAATGCTACAGCCTCCTTTCTTTGGTTTGGGTTGTGAGGACGTGACATGGGGTTCTGCAGATGGCAAAGATGGGGGAGTTGTGGATGAACGTTGCTCTTTCACTCATATCCTCATGAGCCCCTGCCTGACAGCCCACATAGGTGCTGAGGAACCCACAGTGGTCAGTTGCTAGACCTTTGCTACCTGGGTTCGTGCACCCGGAAAAAGCTGGCCTTGCTGAGGTGGGAGGAGCCGAGCTCAGAGGCCACACCAGGGACGCTGCTGTTGTTGGAGTAGCAGGAAACCCAGGGGTGGGTCCCTGAGGCAGGAGCCTGCAGGCTGGGGGCCCAGGAAGCTGCGGTGTGGCCTATAAACTCAGTGTGGTTTTTGTCTGACTACCAGTGAATTCACAGCTCCCCTTACCCCCTGAGATGGCCTGCAATGAGGAAAGCCAGAAGCAAGGCACACACAATGCACTTTAATACATGCAACAGAGACAAAGAAGAATGGCAGAAAACCATCGATACCAAAGGTCCAATGCCTTCAGACTTCTGGGCATAGATGGGCAGGCAGGGGGTCATGAAGACACTGTTCTTACAGGGGAAATCTCGGGGTCTCATTCCTGTCCCTCCCTCCCAGAACACTTGCACAATGAGTTGCTTGAAAGCAAGACCCATGTCTTACGTATTTTTGCACCCTCAGTACAGTGCCTAGAACTTGGAGTAATTCACATTCGTTAAATCAATTAATAGAGAGAAACACATTTCCTCTGCATTTTACTCTGATCTCTGCTAATAACTCTGAGAGTATTTAGATGAGATTTGAGAAAACCCATTGCCTGGGCAGAGAGTGTTAGGGAGTCAAATGTAGTTTTGTTTGTCAAATACTAGGAAAAGCAGAAAGTGCCTTTGTGAATGAGGGCGCTAGTTTGGGGCAAACCTAGTGCTGGGTTGAGCAGAGCCTTTTATGTTTCGGTAGAAGCCCAGGATCTATTTTCCTCTTGGAGAATGGAGCTAGGAACCCGATGGCTCCCGCTTTCTACTTCTGGAGGCAAAGAAAGTCAAAGGAACAAAACACCATTTTCAAAATGTGTCAGTTGTAGGAAAAAAAATGTGTCCTATATACCTTCATATCTCTATATCCTTTTATAAAGCAGCATGTAAAACAGTTGGGACCATAAGCCCCCACTCTCCAGGACTTCTGTCTTTCATCAGGCTGAAGGATAAGCTGGGTTTGTTGCCTTTAAAGGAAAACTGGTTTGGGTAACAGCCATTTAAGCAAGGCTGGGACAGGTCAACTTAAACCACCAGGAAGTTGAAAGCCTAGGAGACAGCACCTCTGTAGGCTTTTGATTTCTTTCAGGGCGTGTAGCCTTCTCATGCCAGTCAGCCTGCAAGTGAAGGAAAATTGTCAGGGTTATAGAATCATAGACTGTCAGTGCTGGAAGGAATCATAGCAGTCATGCAGTCCTGGGGATGGCCAGTACTTGCTGTGGTTGTACCGTTGCAGACATCACTAATATATCCTGGCACATTCCCCTTCTACACATGGTGATAGTTCAGCCAGTCACTGTCAGTTTATCAATGTTGGCACAAGTCATAAAACCCATCTGCTCTCCTTTAGTTATTCTTCACTCCTTTGTTTTACAGATGTGATAACCCAGGCCCAGAGAGGTGAAGCGACCTGGCCTAGGTAACATAGTGAGTTAGTGACATAGGCAAACCTAAGCCCCGGGTCAAATTTCATGTCTAAGATAACCAGAAGAGGCAATGCAAGTAACAGGCAAATAATTCACGTCTCATCCTCAACTTTGCATGCATCCTGAGTGGCTAGTAGTGAGCTGTTCACTAAGGATGGGAGCATAGGTTCATCCCAGAGATAGGCTGGTCTACACATCGAGTCCTATGATTAAGTATCGAGAGCTGACATCCCCTTTGTCTAGGCAAAGATAGGTTCTGCTCCCCTTGAATATTCTTCAAGTGAAGCTTTACTGATGGCCTTGCCAAAAGCCCATGGTCCCCTGGCCATATAAACAAAATTAGCAGTAAAGAAAAAGATTTCTCCTGTTTAGGTCCAATTTTTTTAGCTCCTGAGTTTGAGGTGAGGATTATTGGCTGATATATTATATTACATGAATTTTGAGTCTGGCTTGAAATAAAAGGCTAACAGGAGATGGGGTGTTATGCTGAGTATCTGAAAAGGTCCACCTTAGTAAATCATAATATGTCTCTATGTGTTTTTCCTTTCTCAATGCTTCTTACCATTCCTAAACTCCTTTCCTCCATGTGCAGCATAGTTGGGGTGGAGGTAGGAATAAGAAGCAGCTAGTTCTTACCTTAAAAGAAAAATAACTTGGCAGTCAAGAGAAAATTGATGGCAACACTCTTGGCAAACAGCATTCGGAGCCCCAGCACTGCAAGGGACATCATGTTCACCTTCCCAGCTTGAACTGCAATTGAATGAGAATGAAGATGGTGGCTTCAGCAAGAGACTAAAATTTCCTTCCAGAAATTGGACCCACAGCACCGAAACCAGACTGCCCTGAATCACCATCATCCTTCCTGGTCTGAAGCCCAGCTTGGTGCCAGACAGCCTTCAGAGACCTAAGGCTGCTATTCGCATCTAGCAAGGCAAGCTTTGGAAAAACCCATGCTTACATCCAGGCAAACTCTGCTTAGAGAGTCAGAGGGAATCAACTGGGCTCAGGTATGGTTTTTGTTTTCTTTTGAAATAGAATGATTTTGGGCCCCATCTGACAATGACAGAGTTTGCTTTAACCTCAATTCTGAAGTTGGCCCTTTGGTTTCAACTAACCTTGGGGCTCATAGCAGGTCTCTGGAGTTTGAGTTTGCTTGATGTTTTCAGGTTCATTTGGCGTTGGATTTTCTGGAACAAACAACAGTGGTCAGGGTTACAATGATAACCAAGAGGCTCAAGATATTTCAGGTTTTAAAACTGGATTTCAGGTTTTACTTACTTAGACTTTAAGTAAGTAAAGTAAGGACCAGAGAAGTGACTTGGTTAAGGTCCCATAGCTATTTGCACAGTCAACATACTTCCTGTCCTGAGAATTTTTTCCATTGTACCATGAGGCCCACATGCAGGTATGCCTCTAATTTGTAAGAACAACTAGAATAATTAACACCATGATAAGCTGGGCTGCCCTTTGTTATGGCATTCACACTAGATTAGACCTCACATGAATTTTCAACCCTAGAGTCTTTAGTATGAAGGAGACAGGGGTTTGGTGAAGAGGAGAGATGGGGATGAAATAAGATGGGCTTTATCTTAGATTCCAGTGCAGAGATGCAGAGATTTTAATTCCTAGTCAATGATGGGAATTAGCCTAAGTCTTGAGTCTGAGCCTAAGTCTTGTTTTCCAGCATGACGTCATATTGAGAGTGATCTGTCAAGAGTTTACAACTCTAACTTCTCTTTCCCTTGACTTTTCTTCCCCACAATCCCAGCCCCTTGAGGCCAGATAGGACCTACCTGAAGTATTTTTCTTCGGTTTGAAGTCAGTAGAGCGCCAGGTTTGTTTATCATGTTGAACTGAACATGTCACTGAATCTGGATCTCCATACTGACCAAGCTTGACGGCACTGTACCTCCCACTGGGAGAGATGACGATAGCAGGATAATATTCTCTTATTATCTTGGATGATTCCAGACTTATAGTTACATCTTTGGGGTAGAACTCCTTCACCAGACAAGCGACATGTGTCCCATTTTTCATGACAAAAACGGATGGGTTGGCAACAGCCTGAATTTCTGCAAATATAATCAATTTATTTTGTGAGATGATTATCCACGTGTGGGAGTTAAACCATGATGCTTTCCTCAATTCCTCTGGGGCCAAACACTACAATCCAGACTTTCCTGCATCCTGTTAGTGACCTGAGCTTGTTAGCACCTCTATGAAAGGAAGGCCAAGAGAGGTAGACATGAAATGCAGCAGTTTGACTTCTAGTTAGGAGCTGCTAAGAGATATGGCTGGGAGCAGAGGTAGAAAATGACAAATACAAAGAAGTGTCTGGGTCTTTTGAGTTTCAAATATTTATGTTTTATTAAACAATCCTCTGGACAGTCCAGTTAGGCTGAAAATCTCTCTGAATCAGTTGGTTTATTTTAAATGCATGAGCCCTTGGAATGAGATCAGGGCAAGGTCTGGGAAGGACTATATAACTGGTTCCAACACTCTCCGGATGGAGGTGTTTGTGTCACTTCAGGGTGTCATCCCCATTTTTTGGACTGGAAGGGATCTGCTAAAGTTAAGTGGTCCATCTCTGTGCCTTCAGGTGAATTCTTAGTCTTTTGTAAGGGACCACCCTACAGTTTCTTTTGAGTCTTTAATCAGAGAATTACAGCTATCATTCTCAGAAGTCCTTAGGAACATAAAACTAGTTTAAGCCCATTTCTTCTTGTTTTGTTCTAAGTCGAGCTGTGGAACACCGGTTACAATAATTGGGTCTCCTTCTGGCCTTCTCTCCTTTCATGCCTCATCTTGGACAATCATCTATCTGCTACTCTGTATATGCATCTTTTTCTTTCCTTAAAACCAGAGGGGGGTTGGGGATTTTTCAAAGGGCTCTCCTGGAACGTGGAAGGAGAAAACCTTCATTGTTTTGTTTCACGGCATAGCTGAAGCCACTGATAACAGACACGGATAACCCCAGCAGTAACGGCTTGGAAACCACATGTTCTGCTCAGTCACCTCCCTCCAGAACTGTGGCATTTCTCTCTTACGATACTGACTTTGGTGAGATGGATTCCAGTTGATTTTCAAGGGAGCTTGAAAATGAGTTATACAGAAAGGAAACTAGTCCATTGAAAAGCAAAACCAAAATAACCCTATCTCCTTCATTACTTAAGAGTGTGACCCAATCGTAGTCTGATTTAGTTGGATAATTAAGCCTTGCTTGGGATTTAAGAACCTAATTTCAAAGGCAGTTGCTAATGATCACTTTGGGCTGGAGAGACCTGGCTTGGATAATTTGAATAATGTGATATAACCAACAAGAGAGATGTCTGAAGAAGGTCATACGCTCAGGATATTGAGCTCTGAATCTGTTACTCAGCATTTCAGGTAGAGCATAACGCACTGGCTTGGTAAAACATTTTTCTCAGATCCTCTTTCTCAATTAATGTCTATCCGTTCAAAACAATTGTTTGAAAGTAAAGTGTTTAACCCATTCTTTGGTGTCATGGTAACTAAAGAAAAGGCTATCTGACTGAGTTGAACCTTTTTTAAAAAATGGGATGCATACAATATAGTTGCCATATGTAACCTAGTCTATTTTATATTAGACCTAAACCAAAATTTGAAGTTGTATAAAATTTGCACTACATTGTAGTCTAAAATTTAAAGATGTAATCACTTATCTTTTGAGAATTTCCAGGCTTTCTCCTTGGTCCACAAACGTAATTACATTTCAGCATGTATTGCAAAGTGCTATTTGTTTGGGGAATTGTTATTTTATTTTCAGACTTTCTCTTTTTATCAGTACCCATTTAATGCTAAGGTTATGTGCTGGTAAACAATACAAAAAGAAGTGTATACCTTTCCTGAACAGTTTTTCTTAATTTATAAACTTAGAAGTCATCTATGTTCTAGATTCTCATCGAGTGTCTTACTGGTTCCCTAAGCATCGCAACATGGATAACAAATGTCACTCACAGTTTCAAAGATCTCTGCCAATATGGGATTTAACTTGAACACAAATCAGGTAAGTTTGCTCTACCTGATTACTCTGACCAGGTTGACCATTTCTCTCCTAAATCTTCCAGTGGCAGGACATTTAACAGGTGGCAACAAGGCATTCACACTAGTCAGCTTAGCTAAAGGGATGCCTAAGGATGAAGCAACCACCTTGGAGAATTTGGGCCTCTGCCCCTCCTGCACCTGATGCTCCAACTATTAGTATAATTCTTCTAGATTTCTTTGTGCTTTCTGGGCTGCTCTGAAGATTTCAGAAGTAAGTTTTGTTTTTTTTTTTTAAGTAAAAATAATTACAGAGCTACTTCAGCTACTCAGCCTAATATCTTTACTGTGGCCCACTCCATCTGTACTACTCCATCTCCTAGTTACACTTTTTCACGTAGTGCAAACTGGATGGCAACCCTAGTCCCAGGAGTCAATTCCTCCCTAGAAATGTATGGAAAAAGAAATCAACTCACGGGGCTCCACGAAGAGTTTGGTGCCAGCTCCAAAAAGCATCTGTTGGGTGTCCCAGGAGCACATTGTGATGCTGCTGCACACGTAACCAGCCTGGGGCTGGCCCTGGGGCCTGGGCTAGAACATCTGTATCCTGCCTCCCCAGCCTGGGTCCCAGCCGAGAGACCCCACCACTCAGAGAGCTACAAAGCGGCCCTTGGTTAGATCAGGGGTGGAATTCATAGAGTCTCAGTTCCCTTTGAACCCAATAATAGTTTAACTGCTGGGTAAGGATGAAAGCATGAAATCCCCAACCAAGAAGCACTGGGACAGGGGACAGGGCTGAGACAGAGCAACAGAAGAGGGTGACAGGTGACCAATAGCTGCCTTCAGGATGGAATATTTAACATCCCGTTTATTGGGAGGGCTCTCCAAGAAGAACACATTAGCTTGGGAGTAGGGATGGGGCACTGAATATTGACATTTCTTGTAATGAATGTTAGGCCAAGGAGGGTTTAGACACAGATCTTGTTCTCATATTCTGGTTCCCTTCTCTTGGGTCACAATCCACCTTTTTGATTAGAAACCTAATTTCTTCCCCATCACTCAGACTGAGTCTCACCATAACAGCAAACCTACTTTCTAATTCCCTGAGTCCATGGAAAGGCTTTCTAAGGACCTGAAGGTTAAACAAGAAATTGGTAGCTGACAGGGGAGCCCAGTGGTGCTATGTGTCATGGGTACAGGTCAGAGCAGCCAGCGCTTGCTTTGGATTGCTTATTTTTGTTTTATAATTTCTCTTGAGTCTGGATCCAGATACAAGCCTCAGGAGGACAGAGTAATCATGTGAAATAGAACTTAAGGATGATTACTCTGTCTTATCACCAAAAATCAAGAGTCTAGGGCTAGAGCTAGGCAAAGGGAAGGATGGTTGTATAGGGCCATTATAGGTTATCAAAACTTTAAGGACTGGGGGTTTGATTTGAAATCCTCAGTCCCCCTACCTGAGCTTCATATCATCATATTACACTCTATCACTGCAGGAAGAGAAAACCAGAGAAGCAACTGGGGTATATCTGGAGAGCTCAGGTCAGCATCTCAACAGAGGGGCTAAGCATCAGTTTCATGTCTGAAGACCCCCAAAGGCACAGCCTCAGAGATTTGATTCTAACACTGCAGATAACTCTGAATCTCAAGTGGAAATGATTTAAAGGGAAAATGAAACAACACCTTTTGCTCAGATGCAATTTGCCCAACATCAATCAGACTGCAATCAGTTACAACGTGATCCTGTTTCTTTCCTTCTTTTCATTGCTCTAGTCTCTCTCCCTTCAACGATAAGAAAACTCACCAAATTCCACTATTTCCCTGGAAGCAAGAGGCAGTCAAGTGTGCCTGTAAGTCTATATTACCCTCCGAGAGGCAGGGACCCCACTGACACTACCAGTCCCTTTCAGGACTGTCAGCTCGCCTCCCCACATTCATGTATATTTCCCCACGTTTTATTTCCTCTGAAATAAACAAAATCAGAATCTAACCAATGCCCCATTGGTTTTGGCATTTTGGAAAGCACCTGAAAGATTGCTGTTCTCTGGACTGGTCACAGTGACTGACTGTTGGCAGCTATCCAGACTACCTGAACATGACCCCTGGGTTTCCAAACACTGGAACAGACTGCCAGTGGACAATACCTCTAGGAGAGCACCACTACTTCGCTATTGTCTTGAAGTTGGGGGCTGTGTTTCTACTTTGGATGTGGGCTCCTGAACCTTTACAGAATCCTCAGATTCAGGGCTAACAAGGGAGATGCGCACATTACGGTTCTCGGCAGACCCAGACGAGGATGGGACCTTGGAGAACATTTAGTGTGAGCCAGGCACGATGATTTAATGCAAGTTCTCAGCAAAAAAGAGACAAGGGCAGATTGGCTTTTATCATCTGAGGCAGACAAGGCTATTTTGATCTAACTCCTTCTTTAATAATATTTTTCTTCTTTCTAACCCTCCCTCTTCCTATGCTGTGACCATGACTCTTTTTCCTCATAGACAGTGGAAAGATTCTCCTTATCTAGAACTTGCCTTTTTCCTGGTCCCAGTCCCTGACCAGAGGGCCAGAAGCCTGACCAAGGGCTTTATTTAAGCAGTTGTAGAAGACTTATCAATACTAATCCTCAGAACAGAGTTTCCAAGCATACGTAGAATATTTTCTTAAGAGAAACCCAGTGAATTTGTCCTCCAATTTTACCCTGGCTCTTTGTAACAACAACAATGGATTTCGCATTTAAAACCTCCTCACTTCTCAAGAAGTTGCGTTTATTCAGGACTATGCCACAACTCCAAGGGAATATACACACTGAACACAATGCATAACTTACTCGGTTCCACGATGAGTTGAGTCCCGTTTCCAAAGGTGAGTTGTACGGTCAGCACACCATTTCAGACATCATGACCAAAAACATTACTACCTATTTGCCCCCTGCCTAGTGCATCTGTTTGGAAGGGGGTGGGTTAGCTAGAGACATAGAACTTTGCAAGGGTTTCCAAGATCTAAGCGTTTCATGTTAGCAGCTTCTTTGATGTATGTTATCTTCTGAGTGTTGACATTGAGGGACATCCCTATGTTTACTGCTATTATCTCCTCAAACCTGTCATCTCTTACCCCCAGATCTTGCTTCAGGATCACATTTTCACAGGGAAAAAGGAATTAACTGTCAAATGGCTATTGTCAGCAGAAACATAACTGTAAGGTTCAAGTCAATCAGAAAGGACTATGCCTCAGTTAGAGGTGGAAGGACACGATGGTTGGACCAAGAGCCATTGAAGAAAAAGACTTGGAGTCTATTAAAAGGCTGCTAATACTCATAAATGACTACCATTTCTATAAGTACTTTACTACTTACAAATGGCTTGTGCTTACACTACCTCAAAAGATACTACTGTAACAAACTCCATGAGATGATATTATTAGATCTATCTTACACATGAAGTCACTGGAGCTAAGCGTGGTTAAGATAGTGGCTGAGCTGGGCCTGACTCTCAGGTCTCCAGACCCCAGATTCCATTCATTGAACCAGAGGAATAGATGACAGGACTGAAAGGAGCCTCAGCTGTCACTTGTCAAAACCCCTGATGTCACACAAAGTCTAAGTAATGGACACATAGGGAGAGTTTTGATTCCCTTTTCAGCGTCTTTTTTCATTAAATCTCAGAATTCCCACTGGGTCATAAGATATTCACATCATTGGACTTCCTCGCTTTTCCTACTATATTGTCCCTTAGAATTGGTCTGGATGATAATCAGGATCTTAGTGTGCTAAAGCTGGAAGACACCTGGGAAATCATTTGAACCAGCTAGAGGGAAACTCGAGTTCAGTGAAGTCACAGAGCTCGTCAAAGAGGATTGGAACTCAGTCTTTGAACTCTTGGTCTAACATGCTCACCACTGCACCTCATATTTACTAGATGTGCTGTAGTACATGTCTGGTCATTGCCCAGATCTGTAAGTGGTGAATGCATGGGTGTTAAGTAAGCTGGTCCACTAAGGCTAGTCAGGTAGAGGGAAGGCCACAAAAACTCTTCTGGATGGAGAGTGGACCAAGAAGACTACTGCAGCACGTACCCACCCTGGATTGTATCAGAAACTCAGTCCCTGCCCCTCAAATCATCCCTGGCTAAATTACCTGCTGGAGGGATTTTCAACAACCTAAGAAGTGTTTCCCAAGCTGATGAGTTGGGAAAATATTTAACAAAGGTAATTGCCAAACATAGTGGTCAAAAGAAGAAAAACAACGAGTCACTTACTTGGTTCAACGTTCAGATAGGTTCCTTTGCCAAATATCAGTGGATAATACACAGCTGATTAACCCAGTCTAAAAACTGCCTTTCTTTTTTCTTACCACAACCCTGCCCCCAGTTGCCAAGTCATGTGATAGTCATTGGATGGGATTTTCTGTCTCATCTGCTTAACCTCTTTTCTCCTCAGTCTTGGGGGCTACCCTTCAAGACAAAGCAGGAGGTGGTTCCTGGGTCAAATAGAAATCTAGGCTTTTGCCATGTGCCACAATCTGAATTTGTGATCTGAACGACAGAGGCTGGAAAAGAGTTTCTTAGATCAGGAGCAAAGAAAGGTAGACGGTTGATCATAGAGTGGGTGATTGTCAACCCTTGGCTACACTTAGGTGGGGCAAGATCTAGTGAGTGACATGCCCCACTCAGAACCTTTTAGGAGAACTCCATTTCATATCCAGTCAGAGCTTTGCATCATTGACAGGCACTGTGCAGCAGCCAGACTTAGTATAAAATAGAACTAGAGTTTTTGGAACATTTTAATAATATGTGCATGAACTTCAAATTTGAGCAAGCTTTAATGGCATACTTACACTTAGAAGGGACAGTTAGATTAGCCTCTGTCATATGTAAAAATCAGTGTCTGTGAGATTGCTTGTATGTCACTCACAAAATCCAGGGAGAAAAAGTGCATCTTCAGATCAGTTTACAGCCCATACAGGATTGCATATCATACTTTGAAAATCACTAAAATGGAGAGTGCTTCTCAGTTGCGGTGAAGTAGGGGAGATGTCAGAAAACCTGAAATCGAGTTCAACTCAGTTTCTTACTTACTAAGTGTGTAATCTTGGCCAAGTTCCTTAAGGTCACTGAGCTTCTTTTGCCTCCTTTATAAAACAAGGATACTGTCTTCTGTATTGGGAGGTTGTAAGATTAAATGAAAGGGTGTATATATAAAGCATTCTGTAAATGCTCGGTGTAAGTAGAATGTTTATTAGTGTTAGACTCAGAGTAAAAAGTGTTACTTGAAGCAGGAGCATGTAATTTCACTAAGCTCAGAGCTCCCTGGGACAGGGATGTAGGGAGAGGTTGCTGAGGGAGGAGAGAATCCTGTTTCTTTGGTGTTTGGGATAAAAGTGCCCACTTCTTAAAGCTGAGGGTGAGGACTGGAATCCAGATTTCTGTCTCCCTTGGTCTCTTCCCAAGGTCAAGTGTGACTGCCATTCCCTTCTCTAACCTTCCCTCTAGAATCCAAAAGCCCAAGTCCTTACAGTGACTTAGAAGCCATCCTTTCTCCATTACCAACCTGACCTCATTCATAAATTCCCTTCAGGTCACTCACTCTCCTCCAGCCACCCAGGCCTCCTTGGTATCCTTCACACACCCCAGGCAGTGCTTGTGTTCCCTCTGCCTGGAAATGCTCTTCCTCCAGAAACCTGCATGGCTCCCTCTGTAACCCCCTCAGGTCTCTGCTCAAATGTCCCCTTTCCAATGAGGCCTTCTGTGACCCCTCTGTTAAACATTGCACACTGCCCCCTCCCACTAATACTCTTTATTCCTCTTCCCTGCTTTATTTTCCTTCACAGGGCTTATTACCACCTAAACTACTATATATATATATATTTTTTTTTTTTGAATTTTTGAATTTTATTTTATTTCTTTTTTTACACAGCAGGTTCTTGTTAGTTATCCATTTTATACATATTAGTGTATACATGTCAATCCCAATCTCTCAGTTCATCTCACTACCACCACCCCACCACCCCGCCACTTTCCCCCCTTGGTGTCCATACGTTTGTTCTCTACATCTGTGTCTCTATTTCTGCCCTGCAAACCAGTTCATCTGTACCATTTTTCTAGGTTCCACATATATGCGTTAATATACAATATTTGTTTTTCTCTTTCTGACTTACCTCACTCTGTATGACAGTCTCTAGATCCATTCACGTCTCTACAAATGACCCAATTTCGTTCCTTTTTATGGCTGAGTAATATTCCATTGTATATATGTACCACATCTTCTTTTTTTTTTTTCCTTTTCTTTTTTTTATTATTAGTTTCTGCTTTATAACAAAGTGAATCAGTCATACATATGCATCTGTTCCCACATCCCTTCCCTTTTGCGTCTCCCTCCCTCTCACCCTCCCTATCCCACCCCTCCAGGCGGTCACAAAGCACTGAGCTGATCTCCCTGTGCTATGCAGCTGCTTCCCACTATCTATCTACCTTACGTTTGGTAGTGTATATATGTCCATGCCTCTCTCTCGCTTTGTCACAGCTTACCCTTCCCCCTCCCCATATCCTCAAGTCCATTCTCAAGTAGGTCTGTGTCTTTATTCCTGTTTTACCCCTAGGTTCTTCATGACATTTTTTTTCTTGAATTCTATATATATGTGTTAGCATACGGTATTTGTCTTTCTCTTTCTGACTTACTTCACTCTGTATGACAGACTCTAGGTCTATCCACCTCATTACAAATAGCTCAGTTTCGTTTCTTTTTATGGCTGAGTAATATTCCATTGTATATATGTGCCACATCTTCTTTATCCATTTGTCTGTCGATAGGCATTTAGGTTGCTTCCATGTCCTGGCTATTGTAAATAGAGCTGCAATGAACATTGGGGTGCATGTCTCTTTTTGAATTATAGTTTTCTCTGGGTATATGCCCAGGAGTGGTATTGCTGGGTCATATGGTAATTCTATTTTTAGTGTTTTAAGGAACCTCCATACTGTTCTCCATAGTGGCTGTATCAATTTACATTCCCACCAACAGTGCAAGAGGGTTCACTTTTCTCCACACCCTCCCCAGCATTTGTTGTTTGTAGATTTTCTGATGATGCACATTCTAACTTGTGAGGTGATACCTCATTGTAGCTAAACTACTATATATTTTATATAGTGAGGTTACCATCTGTCTTACAGTGGTAGTTACACTACACTGTAAGCTCCAATAAGGCATGGGTTTCTGTCTGTTTTATTCATGCTGATTCCCCAGCACCCAGAAGAGTGCCTGGCGTATAGTGACAGTGACTTGTCACAGGTTGCAGAGCTGAGATCAGGCTTGGCTCTGGAGGTGCCTAGCTTGCTTACATTTCTATTTCCTTTTGCCTTAAACCACCATTGACTTATCCTCTCATTCATTCATTTGTTCATTTGTTTGTTCATTCATTCAACAAACATTTACTTAGTGCCTTCAATGTATCCATGGAAATGGTAAGGCACAATTCAGAGCCCTTGCCTTCATGGGACAAGGGAGATGGCTGATAAGTGAGCATTCAAAGTTTCAGGTGGAGGCGAGGGCTATACAAAATGAAGCAGGGTAAGGGGACTGTTGAAGACAGGGGTGGTTGAGGAAGGCCTAATTAGATGTGACATTTGAGTAAAGACCTGGAGAAGGTGAGGGAGAAAGCTAGGTGAGTCTCAGGGAGAAAATGGTTCCAGACAGAGGGAAGGGCAGGTCAAGGCTCTCTTCTGGGAGAGGTTCATCATGAGTGAGAAGGAAGGAATGCCAAAGATGGGAATGGGAAAGCTATCTCTTGGCGTTTTAGAAACATGTTGATGACCCCAGGATTTTTTCTTGGGGGAAAGGGTGATGCTCTGATCATTGTCTGAACATTTCTGAGTTTAGGGACCCTTGAGCCCTAGGGGTGTAAATTCAGGGACGGCCCTTGCCTGGAGAATGCCTCTTTGGGTAATTGGTTTTGGTTTGGGGGCAGGAGCCCTGTTTTGGTGAAGGACTGTGGTGGGGATGGAAGGGAAACAGCCTAACTGTTGCTTAAGACTCTGCAGGCAGCTTGGAAAGGAGCTCATTAGAAGCCTGAGGGGGAGGCTGGGACAGGCAAGAAAAACCTCCGCATGTGCCCCAATCGAACTTCAGAAGAGCAGATAGAAGAGCAGAGTTCTTAAGTGCACAGGTTTTGGAATCAGACAGATGATACAAATTTTGAATTTGCTAAGCTGTGTGATCTTGAGGAATCCCTCCTGACCTGTAAAAATGGAGGTAATAGTACCTAATTTTGCATGATCATGTGAGAACCAAGGACAATGACATTCATTTATAAAGTGCCTAGTACAGTAGCCCAATACATAGTAGGCACTCAAAAAGTAGTAGTTGATATGATGATGATATACGTATGTTGTATAATAATATATATGACTCTAAGTCCATCCAGTGGCCCACTGGCAGGAAGATGTTCCTGATGACTGTGGCCGTTTCTAAGCTCCTGTCATTGCACACATTTACATTGTGGTACTTTATTCCTTGCTGTTTTATCCTGTTCTCTTGTTCTGTTTTATAAAGTTAAGTGGCAACCCCAGGTTTTCTCCATCTGGGGGGCTAAAAGCTATGGTGGATCTGGGCTGTGGGTCTGTGTAGACCTGTTAGTTTGGTGCTGCCTGGGAGCCCTGCAAGTAACAACTTGAAAGAAGCACCTTTCCTCAGGTGCCTCAAAAGAAAGAGCATCAAAAGAAAGTAGGCTTCTGAGAAGATAAAGGGTCTGAGTTTGCAGTGATGCCTCTTTATTCAATATTTGTTGTCTAAAAAGAAGGCACCATACAAAGATATTCTGGATCCTGCCCTCTTTGTGTGCCCCTCATCTTTTTATTTCAAAGGACAATGGAAGTCACCGGCTCAGTGTTTCCTAAACTTCAATTTATCACATCTCTTTTTGGGTTGTTTTGGGTCACATCCATCAGTCATAAGATTTGCTTAATAATTTTCTTTAAATTTACTCACATTTTAACTTAAAATATAATTAAGAGGAAACTTTAAATCACATGGGTTTGACAACCTAGTTGTACTATCCTGATACCATTAAAAGACAGTGCAGTTGAAATGGAAAGAAAGTCTATCTATGCACCATATAAAGCCACGAACTATGCATTCTACACTTAGGGCAATGCTGGCTCAAGTAAGTCAGTAAACAGAAGAACTTAATTCATTCGGAAGAACTCGGCCAACAAAGGGAGATAAGGGAACTCAGTCACTTTGTCAGGAATGTGGATAAACTATTATTTTAGTGAGAAAATTTAAAGCCAGTGAGGTCTAATGGCAAGAACCTCCATTACTTGAATTTTCAAAGTCTTACTATGACTTCTAAAAAAATATGAATTTTTCTGTGCTGACTCTGCTAGCTGGCTTCGGATCTCTATCTTTTTCTGGATGCAAAGCCCCTGCCCCACTTTTCCCTTTAGTGTGTGAGGTCTGGGAATGCCCAGCTTGCACTCCTCCTTTTCCCTTCCTTTGCCCTCAGTTCTATGCCTCCTTCACTTCATACACCAAGGACTGTCTTGTCCCTAATCATTCTCTGAGAGGCGTCCACCCCATCACATTTTCACCCCACCTCTCTAAAGTCTTCGTTTACTTTAGAAAACACAAGCTGAACGCCAAGGCATCAGGCCAGGACGTGCTGTTACTTTTCCAGCAGCCAGCTCAGCAGATTTGGGACCCCATACCTAGACTTCCCTAGGATCTTTGAAATGGGGTGTTTTGTGTTTGTTTATTACATTTTCTAGCTTAATATTAATCTCCACTATCTAACTGGAAGCTGCTGCCCAATGGAGACGGATGTCTTTTTTTTTAGCAAGACACAATTTAATTCAAATGTCACTTAAATGACCCGAGAAGAGGCCTCCTGTGCTGAGCACAGTCCTTTGACAACGTTAACATCGATTCCTTTATAACAGTTAATTAGTGATGGGCACCGCATCCCCTTAGTGAGGAAGATGGATGCCATGAGTCCTTAGGGAGCTATGCCTGGCTGTGTCTTATAGCTTTTAAAGGAAGCATTGCACATTCACTTTCTTCTGCTTGGAATCTGGTCTCAATGGGAACCAGAATGTTCCAGCTTCCTCACTAGTCACCTAACTTCCATTTGCAGCTCAAACAATTAGAAACAGATTTCTGGAACTGGTTCCTTTTTTCTGAAGAAAAAACAGAACAACACTAGCGCCTACTTACCCTGGCCTAACCCTCTGTGCCCAGGAGGCTGACTCAGTTCTGAGCTCTCCCAAGAGCAAGTGTTTGGCCTAAAGAAGGTCAGAATTCTTTACATCTGGAGCCACCTTGATAGAATCCCCCAGACTCAGCTCAACCGTGTCCTTGGTCAGTTCTGACTCTTCTAGGGGAGCTGAGCCAGTGACTCTGTGGTCTCTACAGCCTGACCCAAAGCCCATGCATTGGGCAGAAACTCCTCAGTTTCCCTGAGCTATGTGGGGTCTTTCACGGCCCTCAAATCTATGTTTTCTTATAGACAATCCCCTCCTAATTCCTATGGGGGGGATTAACAGTAGTTCACATCTTCCCCAAACTCCTCCTTGACACAATATTAATGCTACTACTACCCATCTCACATTCCCTGATATTTCTGCCTCCTTAGATAGAGGATTAACCTCAAAAAACAGATAAACAAATTACTTGGTTCCACAATCAGGCGAGTTCCTTTTCCAAAGATGAGCCTGTCTCTCTCATACAGCACTTGAGGGCTTTCCAAAAACCTCAGCAGTGCTCCCACCTTTCTTCTGCCTGTCATCTTGAGGATGGGAGGATCTTAAGGGTTTGGTTCTTTGAAAGATGGCACTTGATGCTCATCCACCTGGTTCGTGATGGTATAGTCAATTGCAGATTCGCAATTGCTTTTGGGTTTGCTTTTGGGAGGTTGTAGTCTGAGAGTAAGTAGGGGCACACACTCCTGTGGTGAACATTTCCAGTATAGGACACTTCATGAAGTTCTTGGAATGGTTGCTTTCTGTTATTTTAGACTTTTCTCACTTCCTAGACGCACACCTAACTCTCAGTCTTAGAAAACAGGTGTTGCCAAGGGGATCGGTCTTGGATCCATGACTATTCCAGAGTCAAGGCATTCACAGACACCCGGGCTGCTTTAAGTCAGATAACATGTGGCATACCAATGGTGACAGGGCAGCATGAAGCACCAATCATGTACTGGGGATTTATAGTATATTCAGTGTTAGAATGAGCAACTACTACTGTTGATGGCCTAAAAACAAATCCCTCTCTTTAGATCCATCTTCCCAAACAGCACAACAAAGCTCTCAGGCAAACCTCTCTAGGAATTTTGATTCAGAAATTCCATAAGATTCCTTTTTGCAATAGAAACCAAGACAAGGATAGTTTTGAGAATCACCTTTTTGTATTCCTCAAATACAGTTGAAATGCCAGTTTCACTCAAGAGAAAACAGCAGTGGGAGAAAGAGGCCAGCAACTGGGGGTCACCTCTCCTGGTTCGGACAACTTTCTGGCATCCCATTTGGATCACTGAGCAAGGAAGGACACCTACTTGTTGTGATAGTCCCCGGGGCGTGGTAGCCAGGCTATGGATTTCCCAGGGAAATGTCACTTTGACCCCTGCAGTTTTTGTACAGGTCCCTGTGGGTTTTGTATCACTGTGCGTATCCCACCCACAATGCTACAGAGCTTTATAAAAACCTCCCTTTGGTTTTGCCCAATGTGGCCTCTAAGAACTACAGGGCCGGATGTTTTCTCCAAGTCATGCTCCAGCAAGATCAAAGGGATTTGGCTTAGTTCAGGGGAGACTGGCCTGGGTGCTTCTGTCTGAGACTCTTTTGAACCCCTGGCTAGATCTGTCCCAGAGTTTGTGACTGGAACAGGTCAAATCATGATGTCTACTCCCACTGTGCTTTCTGGCCAGTCTACTCTCAGATGGTTTCCCACAGAGGAGTTTGCCAGACCTGAATGTCTCAAGTGGATTCTACAAGTTGTGGTTGGCAGAAAATGTTCGTGGGCAATGTAATTTCTCCTGTCACCTGCTAAGCTCCTGAATCACCTCTGTCTGCCCCACTTTGCACATAGAGGGTGTTGTATAATTGACAAAGGGCGTTCACATAAACTTAGAATTTTATCCTTTCCATTGACTCTCTGGTTGTTAAATTGAAAGTCAGTAGTCCATATGCTGGTTTATGTGACTTGGAAAAGGTGACCTACTGGGCAAATGCAGTGACAGCTCCTAGGGTTCTAGTTGGCAAACAGAGGTTACCTTTGTGAGCTTTATGAAAGGCTTCCCTTTCTCCAGCTGATGCAGCCTCATACCAGGGCCTTGGCTCGGCCCGCAGAGCTCAAGCTGAATTTTAGCCCCACTTGTCCCCTTGGCTGAGAGCTGATTATTATAGATGCTAAGCCTTAGGGGGATCCCAACTAAGGGGTTACTTGCTAAAATTTATGGTAGCTCTCCATTATGCTCAAGATAAGATGGTTTGGAATACAGGCTTTTGCTTACTTTCCTAGGCCTACATCTTGTACTTTTCCATTTGCTCCCTTAAACTCAGTTGCCTTGAACTACTTGCTTTCTGAAAGCGCCATGTTCTTTTATATCTCTTTACTTTGCCCTGTGATTGCTTTTGCTTGCAATGCCCTTTCCTTCTTCAGTTCCCAATTTGGTCCCTAACCCTGCTCCTTAGATCTTATTGATTCCCTGATCTGAGCTTAGCTGTTGACATCCCTGGGAAGTTCTAAATGACCACCAAAGACTGTACTGGGTTAGATGCACCCCTTTCCCTGAGTCTTCTTGCATCCAGGGCTTATCCCTATCATTGCTCTCAGAACCCCTTTCCTTTGTTTTCATTAGGTACAGACCCTTGAGAGAAGGGATTTGTCTTGTTTATCTCTGTCCTCTGTGCCAGTACAGTGCCTCACTGAGTGAGTTCTCAGAAAGTGTCTTCTGAAACTATTTTAAGGATGCGGTATCTCATATTCTGAGAGGATAAGCTGGGAAGTGACAGGTCCATGGCTAGAACGCACATCTTCCCAATTCCTAGTCCCTTACTGTCTCTGGCCCTGGGTGCCCTATGGAATACTACCTTGCATTTGTTTAGGAGAGCATGGCATCATTAGTTGTAAATAATTGGATTTTTAACATTAGCCTGAGTTAAGCATCATTGGGGACATAAATTTGTTGTGATTTTCTCCACACCATGAAATATATTCCAAAGGCAAAGAGAAATGAGTTTCATGTTGTCTACATATTTGGAGTATTCAAATCACATATCTGGAGTATTCAAATCAATATGTTGTCTACATATTTGGAGTAATGAAGGGTCAACTGTGCCTCTAGAGAAGCATCCTAGGATGTCACAGTTGCGAGAGCCCTCAAGGATCATATATTTGCTCCCCGATATGTGCAGATGAAAGGGTGTAGAAAGATCCAGAGAGGTTTTGGAACTGGCCAAGGCACTCAACTTCAAAAGAACATACAAGAAATCAAGTATCCCAATTCTTAGTTCAGGAATATTTTTTTGTACACTTGGCAGATACCAAGTCTTCTTTGTTCCTTTATTCTGACAATTGTAATTTGAAAGTCTGGGTATCCTGTCAGTCCTCCAGCTGATCTCCTTCCCTGGAGTGGCCTTAGAATGGAAATATTGGAAGCCTGGCATTTTCTTTCTTTATGTGGCTTTTCATTTTTGTAGGATATGCTCTTCTGTCGGAAAGAGGAGAGGCAGGCACAGGGTGGGTTTATCCTGAAGTTTCCCTCTTCTTGGAAGGAGGCTAGGTCATTTTCAGTGCCAGATAAGTGCATTCCCAGAAGGGATCAGAGGACAGGAATGGTGTGTGGAGACTGAGTTTACCATGGTGTTGTCCAATGCTGGGTGGGATCAGGCTTCCTGCCTGGATATTCAGAGCACTTGGGAAAATTTATGGGATGCCAGGCCAAGAAAAGAAATAGGGATTGGACAAGGGCATCCTAGAGCTTTTAATTTTGAGATTGTGGACTTTGAACTTGCTTTATTTATCTTCACTGCTTGCTCCTGATATTGACATGTACTCTTTGAAGGTTATAGACAAACTGCAGTGGATTCAAAGCTGATACCAAGCTGTTGAAAAGACTTCAAACCACATACAGGGAGGAACAGTTAGAAAACTTTGGAGAATATAGACCAAAGGAAGGGAGGTGTTTGATCATAGTCTTCAGATAACCATCAGGGTAGAGCTGGCTTATTAGAAGACACCTGGATTCACATGTATACTTATGCCTTCTATCTACTGCAATATATTAGTTTGGCTGCAATATATGAGCAAAACTTGGCCTTATACATACAAACATGTAGTACAAAAAGGTAGGTTAGTCACAGTATGAAATCCGAAACCGTGTTAATGGACTTACTATATTCTTTTCCATTAAAATCCTTTGGTCTAGCTTGCATTTTGGATGGAACTTTCACCCATGCATGGTTTTGTAACTTGATCCATTGGTCTTCTGAGAAATAATTGGCTCTCTGTGTTAGGCAACTTGCGTGTGTTATCACATTGCATTATACAATATCTAATATATCATAGTAGTTAATATGATCACCAATATCTTTAAATCGGAACAGTATTTAAATACTGGGGAGCCATACAGCTCATGGTAGCAGATACAAGTTTCCCAAATTCTAATTTTTGCCTGAAAGCTTAGAGTTTTATCATTAGCAACAATGGTCCATTGTTTTTCTTGATGTGCAGGCTCAGTTCATTCATTTTCAAGAAAATGCCTGACAACTACCCAAATTTGATTAACCATGGTTTCCCTGCCAGTCATTCTGTTCAGCAAAATGGTGTTTCATGGAAAAAGTGGCTAGTTCAGCCTGTAACTCAAACGATTGCACAAATATTTTCCCTTGAGATAATATAATAATTTGGAATGCAACAGAAGTGCATTATGTGTACTTCCACTTTTGTCACACAGAATACTAAAAAGACATATACTCAAGAGTGGAGATTTAATAAAATTAATAGTTTTACTGCTTTTTCAATGTTATGGACTGAACTGTGTCCTCCCCAAATCCATATGTTGAAGCCCTTACCCCCAGTACCTCAAAATGTATCCTTTTTTTGGAGATAGGGCCTTTAAAGATAAGGTGAAATGGGACCATTTGGACTGGATTAGAGTGGACCTTAATCCAGTCTAACTGGTGTCCTTATGAGAAGAAGAAATTTGGGCACACAAAGAGAAGAGACACAAAGGATTTGCATGCACAGAGGAAAGTCCATATGAGGACACAGAGAGAAGGTGGTCATCTCCAAGCCAAGGAGGGAGGAATAAGGAGAAACCAACTCTGTGGGCACCTTGATCCTGGATTTCTAGCTTCAGAGCTGTAAGAAAATAAGTTTCTGTTGCTTAAGCCACCTGGTCTGTGTTATTTTGTTATGGCAGCCTTAGCCAACTCATATAGTCAATAACATTTTTAGGTGAAACTGGCTTTTTTTTCCCCCTTGCAAATATAGAAATGAAGGATATATTGACCACTAATACAGAATTGAGGCCTCTGTCTTGATTCATGATGAGGGACCAGGAGCTTTATCCACCATTGCTTTCACACCATCAGGGCAATGTCAACACAAAGAAAAAGGCAAATATTCTTTTGATATTATTATGGAACTAGTTCTGACATCACAGACTCCCTGAAAATGTCTTTGTGTCCTTAGTGGGCCATGGACCATCCTTTGAAAACCACTGTCCTAATCTATGTGGTTTGTGCTGCCAAAGCTGCAATGGCAGCAGTCAATCCAGGCTTTCTCTACTGCTTGACCACTCTCTTCTTGTTTGCTAGTGATTAGCAGATCAATTATACCATATGCTTTGACTGATAGATGAATAAGTGGTCAGAAGCCATTGTGAGCAGTAATTTTCCAATTCCTTAAAAAAGATGAAATTGTCCTAAATACTTTGGTGGACTCTCTAGAGTCAAAGACCATGGACCTGTATGTCCTCTGCCTGGGGCTTGTTCTCCTTGGTGGTACTCGGTGTCTCAGATGCTGGATCCATGGAGTTGGTGCTTTGGGGACAGTGGGAGGGCTCAGGGAAGGCCCAGAGTCTGACTATATTATGTTCAGTATCCAAACTATATTTCTGCAGCAAAGCTTCAACCTTTCCACTAAAAATAGTATTTCTCGTTTAAGTGACAGGTAGTTAGGACGGTGACTTGAATTTTTGGCAAAATCCTAAAGGGGAGGAATAGATCGACTTGGCTTTCATGGTTAATGGATCAAGCAATATACTTAGCAACTGGACTGGAATTTAAAAAGGCCAGGCTTTTGAACTGAGACCCATATAAAGCCCCAAGCATGGATAAATCTTGTTAAGTTCCCCTCACTGAGGAGGCCTCCAACACACTTTGGCTTTTGTCAAAACCTTCTCTTACCTTCTCTGTGATGCTCACCCCCCTGAAGGAGAAGTGAGCTTGCCAAGCCACTGACTGGAGTCTTTGGTACGTCTGTAGAAGTCTGGCTCTGCCCCACCTCCACACAAGTGGAAGACTGGATTTTGAGCTATTATCATTATCTCAGATCTTGAAAGGCAGTGATTTTAAGATACACCACTTATGCCTCTCCAGTTCAAGATTGTTCTTGAATAAGAGTAATCCAAAACATGGAAAATCATCACCTGCAGTTTTCGCATTAATTTTACATATGTAGGCAGTGACAGAGTCCATTGTTGTCTTAGAAATATGTCATATGAACACAGAGTTTTAATATCTTTAAATATCCGCGGATTCACGGTTTCTTTGAGCTGAGCAGTATTCTTCAAGAAATCATGCTGATTTTCAAGAAACATATTGTATTTCACTTTTTCACTGCTTAAACTTGCTGTAGACCTCTTGGCCACTTAATGGCCAAGAAATGAAAACATTAAAAATATTTTTTATAAAGCTTTTGAAATATTAGGAAAAAAGAGGTGAATACAATCAATATCTTGGATTCATCATTTAGATTTAACAATCTTTAATGTTTGTCATATTTGCTATTTATTTTGTTCAAGTATTTAAAATAAATTATAAATATCATGACAACTCCTTTCCAAAGACTTCAGCATGCATTTTTAAAAAGAAAAATATTTTTTTTACATAAGCCTAATACCACTTCCCATCTAACAAAGTTAACAATTCTCTAAAATCTTTTAATATTCAGTCCATGGTCAAATTTCCTATTTATTCACCAAATGTCTTTTTCAGACGGGTTTTAAAAAGTCTAGTCAAATACTATGCAATTAATTCGGTTGCTACGTATTTTAAACTTCTTTAATCTATAATAGTTCTCCTTCCACTACTTTCCCTCCACTGTACTTGTGTTTTCTTTTCATCACATTGATTATTGAAGGGACCGGTCCTGTTGTCCTGTAGAATCGTCACCTTCTTTGTCTAGTTGTTTCTTTGTGGAATTCTTTTTTTTTTTTTTTTTTTTTTTGTCTTTGCGGCACTCGGGCCCCTCCCCGCTGCGGCCCCTCCCGTTGCAGAGCACAGGCTCCGGACGCGCAGGCTCAGCGGCCATGGCTCACGGGCCCAGCCGCTCCGCGGCACGCGGGATTCTCCCGGTCCGGGGAACGAACCCGCGGCCCCTGCATCGGCAGGCGGACTCCCAACCACTGCGCCACCAGGGAAGCCCTTTGTGGAATTCTTTAACTTCTTCTGGCTCCTTTGCCTCCTGATAGAACTAAAGGTTTGATTAGGCTTATTTATTTGTTTACTTTTGGCAGAAATACTGTGTAGGGGAAGATGTGTACAGCATCATGTCAGGATAGACATAATGACTTGATAAGGCTAAGATCAATCACTAGGATAAGATGGTGACAGAAAAGTCTATCTTTTGTAAAGTTTCGTATACCCATTGCCACCAGCAAGTTATCTGAGACTTTGCAATGTTTTAACACTTTCTTTTTGGCTTGGAGTGTTTTTTCTGCATGATTTTTTTAATGTGAAGCCTGAAGCTAGTCACATTTCTTCTTTTATTTTTCAATGTCTATTGTTTATTTAACTACAAAGGTATCATAAAAAATAAAAAACTATAAAATAATATAAATAACAGATGCCACACTCCATTAAGGGGGATTTGCAGCAATCTCTTTTCTCTTTGCACTTAGGGAATCTCATTACTAGCATCTTCTTGTACACAGGGGATTCAGGTCCAATAAGACTGGATTTCCCACACCTTGTCTCTCATCTTCTAGAATCCTAGATCAGTGTGGGATGCAGTTCGCACACTGGCGTCTCCTACCAGTTTGCGTGTTCCAGTGCAAGAGGTACAATGTTAACAATGTTTATGCTTATATTAATGATTTTTATGCTTTAATTTCTATTGCTGTTATTAGGGGATGGCTTATTCAATATCTCATGAAAACTAGCATTTCACATACCTTCTTTTTTTTAATTTTTAAAATTTTAAAAAACATCTTTATTGGAGTATAATTGGTTCACAATGGTGTGTTAGTTTCTGCTTTATAACAAAATGAATCAGCTATACATATACATATCTCCCCATATCCCCTCCCTCTTGCGTCTCCATCAATTAGGATGAAAAATTTTTATATCCATAAAAGAGAAAACAAAGGATTATGTAAGCTCTCCCCTCCCACACACATGTAGGATTGTTTCTGCAACGCTTGTGGTTGGGTTGATAATGGGGGAAAGAGTTAGTTGATCTTAAATGTTTCATTATAATGCTCCTTCTAGATATCCACCACCTTATTTTTTTTAACATTTTTATTGGAGTATAATTGCTTTACAATGTTATGTTAGTTTCTGCTGTATAACAAAGTGAATCAGCTATATGGATACATATATCCCCATATCCTTTCCCTCTTGAGCTTCCCTCCCACCCTCCCTATCCCACCCCTCTAGGTGGTCACAAAGTACCAAGCTGATCTCCTTGTGCTATATGGCTAGCTACCCACTAGCTACCTATTTTACATTTGGTGTGTATATATGTCAATGCTACTCTCTCACTTCGTCCCAGCTTACCCTTCCCCCTCCTCATGTCCTTAAATCCATCCTCTACATCTGTGTCTTTATTCCTGTCCTGCCCCTAGGTTCTTCAGAACCATTTTTTCTTAGATTCCATAGATATGTGTTAGCATACAGTATTTGTTTTTCTCTTTCTGACTTACTTCATTCTGTATGACAGACTCTAGGTCCATCCACCTCACTACAAATAACTCAATTTCATTTCTTCTTATGGCTAATATTCCATTGTATATATGTGCCACATCTTCTTTATCCATTCATCTGTTGATGGACACTTAGGTTGCTTCCATGTCCTGGCTATTGTAAATAGAGCTGCAACGAACATTGTGGTACATGACTCTTTTTGAATTATGGTTTTCTCAGGGTATATGCCCAGTAGTGGGATTGCTGGGTCGTATGGTAGTTCTACTTTTAGTTTTTTAAGGAACCTCCATACTGTTCTCCATAGTGGCTGTATCAATTTACATTCCCACCAACAGTGCAAGAGGGTTCCCTTTTCTCCACACCCTCTCCAGCATTTATTGTTTGTAGATTTTTTGATGATGGCCATTCTGACCAGTGTGAGGTGATACCTCACTGTAATTTTGACTTGCATTTCTCTAATGATTAGTGATGTTGAGCATCCTTTCATGTGTTTGTTGGAAATCTTTATATCTTCTTTGGAGAAATTTCTACTTAGGTCTTCTGCCCATTTTTGGATTGGGTTGTTTGTTTTTTGATATTGAGCTGCATGAGCTGCTTGTAAATTTTGGATATTAGCCCTTTGTCAGTTGTTTCATTGGCAGATATCTTCTTCCATTCTGAGGGCTGTCTTTTCATCTTGTTTATGGTTTCCTTTGCTGTGCAAAAGCTTTTAAGTTTCATTAGGTCCCATTTGTTTATTTTTTTTTAATTTCCATTTCTCTGGGAGGTGGGTCAAAAAGGATCTTGCTGTGATTTATGTCATAGAGTGTTCTGCTTATGTTTTCCTCTAAGAGTTTTATAGTGTCTGGCCTTACATTTAGGTCTTTAATCCATTTTGAATTTATTTTTGTGTATGGTGTTAGGAAGTGTTCTAATTTCATTCTTTTACATGTAGCTGTCCAGTTTTCCCAGCACCACTTATTGAAGAGACTGTCTCTTCTCCATTGTGTATTCTTGCCTCCTTTATCAAAAATAAAGTGACCGTATGTGCATGGGTTTATCTCTGGGCTTTTTATCCTGTTCCATTGATCTATATTTCTGTTTTTGTGCCAGTACCATACTGTCTTGATTACCGTACCTTTGTAGTATAGTCTGAAGTCAGGGAGCCTGATTCCTTCAGCTCCATTTTTCATTCTCAAGATTGCTTTGGCTATTTGGGGTCTTTTGTGTTTCCATAAAAATTGTGAAATGTTTTGTTCTAGTTCTGTGAAAAATGCCATTGGTAGTTTGATAGGGATTGCATTGAATCTGTAGATTGCTTTGGGTAGTATAGTCATTTTCACAATGTTGATTCTTCTAATCCAAGAACATGGTATATCTCTCCATCTGTTTGTATCATCTTTAATTTCTTTCATCAGTGTCTTACAGTTTTCTGCATGCAGGTCTTTTGTCTCCTTAGGTAGGTTTATTCCTAGGTATTTTATTCTTTTTGTTGCAATGGTAAATGGGAATGTTTCCTTAATTTCTCTTTCAGACTTTTCATCATTAGTGTTTAGAAATGCAAGAGATTTCTGTGCATTAATTTTGTATCCTGCTACTTTACCAAATTCATTGATTAGCTCTAGTAGTTTTCTGGTGGCATCTTTAGGATTCTGTATGTATAGTATCATGTCATCTGCAAACAGTGACAGTTTTACTTCTTCTTTTCCAATTTGGATTCCTTTTATTTCTTTTTTGTCTCTGATTGCTGTGGCTAAAACTTCCAAAACTGTTGAATAACAGTGGTGAGAGTGGGCAACCTTGTCGTGTTCCTGATCTTAGAGGAAATGGTTTCAGGTTTTCACCATTGAGAATGATGTTGGCTGTGGGTTTGTCATATATGGCCTTTGTTATGTTGAGGTAAGTTCCCTCTATGCCTACTTTCTGGGGGCTTTTATCATAAATTGGTGTTGAATTTTGTCAAAAGCTTTTTCTGCATCTATTGAGATGATCATATGGTTTTTATCCTTCAATTTGTTAATATGGTTTATCACAGTGATTGATTTGTATATATTGAAGAATCCTTGCATTCCTGGGAAAAACCCCATTTGATCATAGTGTATGATCCTTTTAATGTGCTGTTGGATTCTGTTTGCTAGTATTTTGTTGAGGATTTTTGCATCTATGTTCATCAGTGACATTGGCCTGTAGTTGTCTTTCTTTGTGACATCTTTGTCTGTTTTTGGTATCAGGGTGATGGTGGCCTCATAGAATGAGTTTGGGATTGTTCCTTCCTCTGCTATATTTTGGAAGAGTTTGAGAAGGATAGGTGTTAGCTCTTCTGTAAATGTTTGATCGAATTCACCTGTGAAGCCATCTGGTCCTGGGCTTTTGTTTGTTGGAAGATTTTTAATCACAGTCTCAATTTCAGTGCTTGTGATTGGTTCGTTTATATTTTCTATTTCTTCCTGGTTCAGTCTGGGAAGGTTGTGCTCTTCTAAGAATTTGTCCATTTCTTCCAGGACATTTTATTGGCATGTAGTTGCTTGCAGTAATCTCTCATGATCCTTTGTATTTCTGGAGTGTCAGTTGTTACTTCTCCTTTTTCATTTCTGATTCTATTGATTTGAGTCTTCTTTTTTTTCTTGATGAGTCTGGCTAATGGTTTATCAATTTTGTTTGTCTTCTCAAAGAACCAGCTTTTAGTTTTATTGATCTTTGCTATCATTTCCTTTATTTCTTTTTCATTTATTTCTGATCTGATCTTTATGATTTCTTTCTTCTGCTAACTTTGGTAACCCTCATTTTCAATCTTCTAATTGAGGAAGAGTGGGGACTTACTTTATATTATAAAGAATATACTATATACATAAAATATAGTTATGTACATGTAGTTATATGTATGTATAAAGTTTTCCTCATATATACATATCATAATTTTAAATAATGGAAATGTTACATATGGATATATTCCTTAAAGCAGTTTTTACAATAGGAGAAATGTAGAAGTTGCCCAAATTCTCTATCACACAAGAATTGATTGATCCATAGCAGGTTCCTAAGTACAGTATTAATGTAGCTCATTAAAAATACTGATTACTAAAAGTATCGAATAAAAACACATGGAATTGATTTTATAATGTTAAAACAGATGAATTGTGTATATGGAGTATGAGTACATATACAGAGTATGTAATAATCTGTACTTTGAAAAGAAAACTGGGAAGGAATATACCCAAATAGTAACTGTAGTTGCTTTTAGGTGTCAGTTGAGTTTTTTTCGACATGGAATACTGTAACGAATTTTAAGGACAAAAGAGCTCAGGTCATTGAATTCTAGCTGCCAACCATGCAGACAACCTTCCTAGTGTGGTCGTCCACCTGAACTCACTCTCTGATAAGGATGTTTGTTTCTTGGCTGAAGAATGTCAACTATACAAAACTATTCCTGCTATTAGATTAAGTCACACACATTTAAATTTTATATTTCTATTGGCCACAATTCGGGACCTCTTTCTGAACACAAGAATAGAAGTGCCTACTTAGAGACTCCAGATTCTCTTTGTCTGATCCACACTGAATCTCCAAACACGGAGAGAACAAACTTCCATCTTTCATTTTGGGCAGTGTCCTCAAGCTTTGAAAATTCTGCCACGGTTGCTTTAGTCTTTAGCTCATGGCTATTATATCCATTAAATACAATGTTCCCTCCCTCCCACCCTAACCTCAGAAAACCTAAAGTCTCCAACTATTTCCATTGTTCACAAAATTAGTATGAATTTGTTTCAGGTCATTTCTTGATACCAGGTTTTGATGGGAATAGAATAGAAGCATATGAGGGATGTGATGGGGAGGAGGGTCCAGGGAAAAGGCCCAGAAAGATGAGAACAAGGAGCTATGTATGACCTACTTTACAGTTTGCAAAGGGTTGGCAGCTGGCAGCCTCCCTTAGCTACTGCCAAGGCTTTGGATCATTCCAGCTACAGTGAAGCACTTTTTTTTTTTTTTTTTTTTTTTTTTTTTTTTTGGTGTGGAAACTGCAGGATTCAAAGATTCTGTACTCCATGAATTCTCATATTTTCTTTCAGAGACACTGAGAAAATACATATTTTAATACTGACCTTTACATTTGCTGGGGAGATAAGGTTAATATCAATTCAAGTTTTAAATACTCGGAGTCTACAAGAGTATTTTCCCTGGTACTAATGTTTTTGTGTCTTTCCTTATACTTTGTTCATATGCTTCCTATTTTTCTTAGCTTTATGAAGTAGGCAGTCCACAGAAGGGACTATTTTCTTGGGTCACAAAGGTAGTAAAAGAAGTCTACAGACTTAGGAAAAGCCAGGGTACAATCTCTTACAGAGAGTTGCAGTACAAGGACATCCTTGTAAGGTCTGGCGCAAACTAGCAATAACATTCTCAGGAGCAGTATCTCCAGCCCCACTGTCCTGCACGTGGAGAAAGGAAAGGTCCTGCTGCTCACGACTTTGAAAGCCCGTCCAGTGTGTGATCACCTCATGGATTCAGAGAGTGAGATGGGTAAGGTCAGTGATTTACGAAGGCATTCTATCAAAGTTTTGGATAGATCTGCAGGCATTCCTATGGTACCTGTAGAGTTGTAATAACTACTTTCCAGTAATTCACTTAACTTTCAGTCTCTTAAACTTAGTCATGACTCAGGATCCTCAGTTCTCAACAGGAAGCATTAAATCTGTGAAGATGCTCAGGAGAAAGTCTCCCAGTCTCTCTCTTTGGGCAGGTGTCAGGTGATTGATGGGATCACAAGTATGGGACTTTCTGAGAAGCTGATTCTCATGACCTGCTCTGGTGGATGCTTCCTGGTTAGTTGGTGGTTGTGCCCCACATCTATTGTGAACTGGCCCAAAGCCAGCAGCTTTTGTTCTCTGAATAGGAAAGGAACTCAAATGTGGGGTGTCAGGGGGTACAGGAACCATAGAATGTGGATATTCTGTGTCTCTGGTGCCTCACAAGGAAGACATTATTAGGCGGGTGGTGAGAAGACTGAGTCAGCAGTGGACTTGAGCAGTTTCCCAGCACCCAGGTTCCATCCATCCCACCACTTTCCACCTCTATCTTAGAATACGGGCTTTTCCAGGTTTGCTAACCAATGTATATAGTCAGGTCTGATTTCTGGGATCAGTGTGATGGCATCAACAATGCTGAACCAGGAGATCCTCCTCCAGATGTGGTGGAGAACAGATGGCTTGGGGTGTGGAAGCCAAAAAGCAATGGCAGAACCATCTTAACCCTTTGTGGCAAACACTCTATCCAGAGAGAAAGCCAGTGTAGGAAGAAAGTGTCTATTATTTTTCATCTGTAAATAGAAACTAAATAATCTTAGTACAAAATTGTCTTCCCTTTACACACTCATTCTACACTGATAGTTGAGTTATTAGTGTAAGTAGGGTGGGGTCTCCATTTTCATCACAGAATTCTCCATATGTAGAACCTATGTACAGGAAGCGGGAGAAATATATCCAAATGTAAAAATAGGGTGCATAAAGACCTGCTTTATACCTAGCTCTTGGATTCTGTGCTGGAGAGAGGGAAAGATTTTACTCTGGAGTCAGATTCATTTACTTTATTTTGAGTCTGAAGACTTGCAAAGACTATGTCTTCGTCCAGTTTATTTTTCAGTAGATTTGATCTAACATAAATGTTAGAATGAGGTGTGGTATCAGAGAACACAAGTAGCCGAGAGAGTTGGAGTTTTTTAAGGTGACAATGTTTCCTTCTTCCACTGAAGGCCTATGATCTGGACAGCTCCCATCACAGTCCATAGAACTGGTGCACCTGAGCTTCATACATCCATATATCATGTAGAATCCGAGATTCAGTTCTGGGACTTTCAAGGAGTGGTACGAACATAGCCCACCTTTTCCAATGGCAAATTCCAGTGATACAGTAGCTGGACCTGAATTTAGGTACAAACTTGCAAGTCTTTCTGAGTCAGGCATCTTCAAGTGTTATAGTATCATGGACTCAGCCCCAAATGTTGCTCTGGTGACAGATCTCTGAGAAAGTGTCCACAAATGGGGAAGGTGGTCCTAACTTTCCAGTCCTACATGGGTTGGGGTAGGACTGAGAAGCAAAAAACTGAAATAGGAAGGGACCTGTTTTGCATCATTTTTCAGTTGAGATACAAATGTTCTGGGAAAGGTCATTGTCAGAAAGTGTAAAGCCCAGGGTGAGGGAGGCTGGAAGGAAGAAATGAGAGGTGGAAACTATCAACACTGTGAGTAGATGTCAAAGAAGTATGAGTTTATAAAGTGGAGGCCCAAAGATCAAGTTTAGAGAAAGATATTGAGGAATAAACGCCACAGAAGACACAGTGAGTAATTTGCTATGCAACAATGACCTGGTAGGCATGTTTATGGTTGCTATATGTCCCAAGGTTGTCTAAGCTTGAACTCTTTGCTCCCGATAGGTACCTGGATCACAGAGAGATGGAGGAGGAAATCTCTCCATAGAGGTGTCTGAAGAAATTAAAAAGTTTTAAGCTGTACATTGACCTTGTAATGAAATGAGAAAGCGTAGCAAAGCCCTTTGGGAGTTAGCTTTAGAAAGGAAACACTGGAAAATACAAGTAGGATAGAACATTTACAGGAAAAGAGGAGATTCCCTGGTTAGTGAATGGTCAGATTTAACACAGTTTGGAACATGTACTTTTCCATCAAAACATTAGTAACAACGTTTTAGTGAACTTGGGTCTGGATGCCTTGTGTGAAGTAAAAATGGCAGCTGGTATTTTGTGGAAGTTCAGTCAGGGAGTCATGGGAAAATTAGTCTGATAGTCATGGTAGCCAGGCTGCAGAATTCACAAGGAAATTCCACTTTTGCCCCTACAGTTTCTGTACAGGTCTCTGTGAGGTTTGTTGTGCTGTGAGAGTACCTCACTCACAGTGCCCCGGAACTTCACAAAAACCTCCCCTTGATTTCGACCTATCTGGCCTCTGACTACCCACATCCCTGCATTTTTCTCTAATTTGAGCTACGGTAAGATCAAAGAGTCTTGGCTGTAGATTGGGACAGGCTCACCCGGGTGCTTATTTCTCAGGCTTTTCTGCCCTGCTACTGGGATCTGCCCTGGAGTTTGCTACTAGAATGGACTTTCAGAAATCATGACATCTTCTCCCATCTGTGCTTTCTGGCCAGTCTCCTCTCAGAAGGTTTCCCACAGAGAAGTTTATCCGTCCTGAATGTCTCAGCTGGGTTCAACAAGCTGTAGGTAGGCAGAAAATGTTTGTGGTCAATGAACATCAATAAATGTCTCCTTTATCCTGCTAAGCTTCTGAATCACCTCTGCATGCTCCACTTTACACCTGGAGGGTGTTACAGAGCCGAAAGGGCTTTCACATAAACTTAGAATTTTATCCTCTCCATTGACTCCCTGGTGCTAAATTCAGGGTCAGTAGTCTATATGCTGCTTGATGTGACCTGGAAAAGGCAACCTGCTGGGGGAATGCAGCGGCAGCCCCTTGGGTTCAAGCTTGGCAAAGAGAGGGCACCTTTGTGAGCTTTCTGAAAGTCTTCCCTTTCTCCAGCTGATGCACCTCCACATTAAGGCCTTGGCTTGCCCAGCAGAGCTGGAGCTGAATTTTAGCCCCACTTGTCCTCTTGGCCGAGGATCCTTGTGCCAGACAAAACCTGTGCATCTGGATGCATTTGCTCTGGCCAAATTCAGTCCATGCTTTCTATTTATATTCTTGTGGAACTTCTGATTTTTAACATCATCACACCCTTTTTGAAATCTTTCGCCTGGTGCTCTCAAGACCCTGGTCTTGGTTTGCCTGTGATCTCTGTGTCTATAACTGTGAAAATAAAGCGATACACTGGGTCATCGAAAGAGACCTCATGAAATGTTAACCATTAAAGAAGACTGTGAATTTTACTCCTGTTGTTATAAAGAGGGAGTAGGATTGAAACAAAGATTCATCTCACTTTCCCCGGAGGATCGTATCCAAATCCAAATTAGATAATTAATTTAAGTATCACAATTTTAGTTATAATCTTGTGACAACACCTTCCCACCCTCCATACAACTGTATTTCTGCCCCATGAACTCCAAGAAACTTCAGCTCCACACACAGGGTCTAACACTCTTTTGCTGATTAAAAAACTCAAAAAACAAATGGGAAAAGGGAAGAAGAAATGTTATTTTCCCAGTAGCAGACAATGTAACAAAGGATGGCTTGAGCAGAGAACAGGAGAATGTGGACTTCATGGGGAGAGGCCAGTTGGGAGTAAAACATTGAACTTGGACGGTTGAGTACGGCTGGTTTAGGTGCTATTCTTTGAAATAGCAAGAGGTGAGTGGTTAGCGTGTTGAATAGTAAATTCGGCTTCTGACGCACCCCTGTGAGGCTCACTGACTCCCTCCTATGCTGGTGCACAGACTTTCCCAAGCAGCCATCAGAGACTGGTTTGAATGGAACTAGCTTTAAGAAACAAAAAAATTGGGAGTGAAAAGGCAATTAAAATCTTGAGGAAACCAACACGTAAACTCTGCAACCTTGTGGGTCTGGGGCCGTGAATCTTACAATCCTGTGGCCATGGCAGGAAGTTTTGGGGTGCTGAATCCTGAGGAGAATGCAGCTGTTGTGTTTCCCAGTGCTTCACTCCTCCCTGTATCATCCAGGGACTTTGCCACGGGACTTTGCAGGGCCTCCACTCCAGGTGGGTGTACATCCCACTCCAATGACCTGGAGCGTGGCCATGCATGGATCCATAGATTGTGGGTGGTGGTGACAGTGCCAGTTTCAGGCTGAGGCCCCACATGGCATGACATCATGGATTTCTGCCAGCACTCTTGAGCCTGTGTCCTCTGAGGTGAGAAGAGTGTGCTCAGAGGGTCATTGCTGCTTCAGCCTGGGTCCCAGAATGAAGACACGTAGAGCAGCTCTGAATGCAGCCCACAACTTGAGGCCAAGTCCAGCTGGTCTGCTGACCAATGAGCAAAGGCAATATATGTTTATAGTTGCAAAGCAACTGCGATATTGAGGTTGTTTGTAATAGACAATAATCATAGCAGACATAGCTATTTAATACAGATGCTAAATCTACAGGAACTTGACCTACGAAATAACATGCTCAAATTTTGGTAGCTCCTCATTATGCTCAGTATAAAATGGTTTGGAACACACAGTTTTGCTTGCCTTCCTAGGCCTACATCTTTTACTTTTCCACTTGCTCCCTTAAACTTAGCTGCCTTGAACTTCTTGCTTCCTGAAAGCTCCATGGTCTTTCATACCTCCTTGCTTTGCCCTGTGGTTGCTTTTGCCTGAAATGCCCTTTCCTTCTTCAGTTCCCCAATTTGGTCTCTAACCCCCCTCCTTAGATCCTATTGATGGAGTATGATCTGAGCTTTTCATAGCTGTTGACCTCTTGGGCAGTCCTAAAAGGCTGCTCAAGACTGGACTGGGTTAGATGTATGCACTTCCCTTAAATTTTCGTGGCATCCAGTACTTATCATTGCTCTCAAACCTCTTTCCTATGGTCTTCACTAGGTAAAGACCCTTGAGAGAAGGGATTTGTCTTGTTCATCTCTGTGTCCTCTGTTCCAGCACAGTGGTTCACTGAGTGAGTGCTCAGAGAGTGTCTTCTGGACCTAAATAGACATTTCTCCAAAGAAGATACACAGATTGCCAACAAACACATGAAAGGATGCTCAACATCACTAATCATTAGAGAAATGCAAATCAAAACTACAATGAGGTATCACCTCACACCAGTCAGAAGGGCCATCATCAAAAAATCTACAAACAGTAAATGCTGGAGAGGGTGTGGAGAAAAGGGTACCCTCTTGCACTGTTGGTGGGAATGTAAATTGATACAGCCACTATGGAGAACAGTATGGAGGTTCCTTACAAAACTAAAAATAGAATTACTATATGATCCAGCAATCCCACTACTGGGCATATACACTGAGAAAACCATAATTCCAAAAGAGATATTCACCCCAATGTTCATTGCAGAACTATTTACAATAGCCAGGTCATGGAAGCAACCTAAATGCCCATCAACAGAGGAATGGATAAAGAAGTTGTGGTACATATATACAATGGAATATTAGTCATAAAAAGGAATGAAACTGGGTCATTTGTAGAGATGTGGATGGACCTAGAGGCTGCCATACAGAGTGAAGTAAGTCAGAAAGGGAAAAACAAATATCATATATTAACGCATATATGTGGAATTGAGAAAAATGGTACAGATGAACCGGTTTCCCAGGCAGAAATAGAAACACAGATGTAGAGAACAAATGTATGGACACCAAGAGGGGAGAGCAGGGGGTGGGGAGTGAATTGGGAGATTGGGATTGACATATATACACTAATATGTATAAAGTAGATAACTAATAAGAACCTGCTGCATAAAATTAAATAAATTTTAAAAAAAGAAAAAAAATTTTTACATAACCCTCATACAACTTCCCAGTTAAAGTTAACAATTCCCTAAAATCATTTAATAGGCAGTCTATGTTAAAATTTCCTAGTTCTTCCCAAATGTATTTTACAGATGGTTTAAAAAACAAGAATCCAGGCGGTCGGTCCAGTGGTTAGGGCTCAGCACTTTCAGTGCTGGGGCCTGGGTTCGATCCCTGGTTGGGGAACTAAAATCCTGAAAGCTGAGGGGCTTGGACAAAAAAAAAAAAAAAAAAGGCAAAGAAAGAATCCAATCAAAGACTATGCATTTAATTAGTTTGCTAAGCATTTTAAGTTTCTTTTTTCTGTAATAGTTCTTCTACTGCTTTCCCTCCACTGTACTTGTTTTTTCTTTTCATCACATTGATTATTGAAGGGACTGGGCCTGTTGTCCTGTAGAATGTCTCACCTGGATATCTCTAGTCATTTCTTTGTGGAATCCTTTAACTTGTTCTTCTAGCTCCCTTGTGTCCTGCTAGAACTAAAGGTTGGATTAGGCTTTGTTTAATTGTTTATTTTTGACAGGAACACTGCGTAAAGGAGGTTGTGTCCTGTGTGTGACATCATGTCAGGATAGACATATGATTTGATGAGGCAAAGATCAATCACTAGGATAAGATGGTGACAGAAAATTCTATCTTTTGTAAAGTTTCATATTCCCATTGCAACTTGCAAGTAATCTGAGACTTTCTTTTTTTTTTTTGGCTTGGAGTATTTTTTTTCTGCATGATTTTTTAAATGTGAAGCCCGAAGCTAGTCACATTTCTTATTCCTGTAACTGTGAATGCCTCCAGTCTGCTCTACCAGAAAGAGATGTTATAAACTCACCACTAGATGCTGAAGCATTAATATCTGAAAGAATCTGCTCTTTTAGAAATAAGTACCTCAAGGAAGATATGTTGCTTTTATGCTCTAAAAATGAGAATTTCATTAAAAGTTTTATGCCTGTGAATGGTTTATATTTCCTGAAATTGGGTCTTCTGATTTTATTTTATTGAGCTGATGTATTCTATCCTTTAAGGCATAAGCCCAGTTATATTGGACAATCTGGGAGGAAGCCTAGGTATAGTTTTCTTCCTCTGTTCATCACTTTTTCTCTTATAGACTCACAAAGAGCAATTAGACCTGATTTGCTAACTGGTGATTGTAATCCCAGGATGAAGGGATTAATCCCTGTGCTCTAAGATCAAACACATACAGGTTCAGGAGAAGAGTGAAGGAGAGCCCAGGACTGGTCAGTTCTCAGCCTTGTGGTATTCACATTGATTGATCCTCTGATTGAACAGAAATCTTTCTTAGTTCCCAGGAAATATCTTTCAAAAACACATAGTGTAAGTGAGTGGGGACAAGTGGTGCCTTTGCTCTGGGATGAGGAGAGAGCTTAGTGGCTTTAGGTCAGAGAGAAGATTCCTTGACTCTGAAATAACATTCCCAGTTGGGGTGGGTCTTGTGACATCTTCAAGGACCAGCTCAAGATTCATCTCCAAGAGCTCTTCCCAGCTAACTCTACCCAACTAAAATTTCCCTGCCTCCACTGTAACTTTGTGATGACTCAGGTTTTACTTGTGAAGGGTCTGTACTCTTCATCGCTTAACTGGGTCATTTGTCCAGTGCTACCTAATAACGACCTTCTTGCTATCTCTACTCCCTCATTTGACAGTTTTCTCATCCAATGAACTATCAGGATTTGGGAATTTAGTGTCAGGTTTTCACCTTGTGGATCTGCTTCTAGTTATGGCCTTTAGGATATATTATTTAAAGAAATACATACACATGCCCATTCCAATTAGATTATATTCAATTCACAATAACCACCTTCCAAACACTTGTTTTGTTTTGTACTGGAGACTGAGGTCTTTTAAAGGAGGATTTATGTAAATTAGACAGACGTGGCCTCAACTTCTTGCTTCATCATATTCAGGTGTGTGACCCAGTACATAGGTTCACGGTCATTGTTATTTCCATCCCTTTACTTCTTCCATGATGTTCTCTTTTACTTTGCTATTGGTATACTTAATAAATGTTCTTAAAATGTGGTGAGATTATTTATTTTGATGACAACGGTGATGCTCATTCACATTCTGAAACTATTGCAGTAGACTTAAGGGGTAAATCTCAAAAGAAAGGAGTCAGTTGGCAAGTGGGTAATAAGCTCATGTATTATTTCCCCCTGATGCTCAGAGGTTGGCTCCAGATGCTGAGATACACACAGTGGCTCAGAGCTCAGGTTTTTGAACAAATGCTTAATACATTCAATCTCTGTGGTATGTAGACACGGTGAAACACAGCAGTACAATAACCTTCCTCTTCTTTTTATCCTTTCCTTGGTATTTTGTCATCACCACCCTCTGCCATCTAGAATACCTCAGAAATCACCTTTCTTCAATGCTCTTATCGTGATTAAATGCAATAAAACTCAGAGGCGCAAAATTATTACCAGAACACAAACCAATAGGTAAACCAGTAAGACCCTAAAAGATAAATGGGCAAAGGACAAATGAAGAAAGTCACTCATTGGTTAACAAACTTAGAAAAAATTTTAACCTCTAGAAATAAAATAAATAAATGAAACATTAGTAAACCATTAATAAAACAGGTATTTAAGCAATGTTTAGTTAGAAAGGTGATGTTCCCAATGATGGCAAGATGTTGGTAACAATACAAATTGTTATATGTTTATTGGAAGCCAATTAGTTAACATCAAGAGTGTGAAATATTCATGCTAGTTTGAGCAAATATTTCCACTTTGGGGAATTTACATTGAGAAAGTACTATGTATGCTTGATTTAAAGTGAGGTTTATTATTATCCTCAGAGAATATGAGTTCCCTTACACTTGATTCTTTACAAAATTACAAAAAGCAATATTATAATACTTTTATGCAATTCTTTGATTTTGCACAGTTAAGCACAGTTTAGTGAAGACACATTCACCTCTAATAATCTTAATCAATGCTAGTTCATGAATACTTCTGGAAGTCAGCTGATGAGATTAGTAAAAATGGTGAAAAATAAATTTAAGAACCACTTAGCTACTATTCTTGGGAGTATGCTTAGAAATTACAAAGTGTTCAATATATATATATATATTTTTTTTTTACGCGGGCCTCTCACTGTTGTGGCCTCTCCCGTTGTGGAGTACAGGCTCCGGACGTGCAGGCTCAGCGGCCATGGCACACAGGCCCAGCCGCTCCGCGGCATGTGGGATCTTCCCGGACCGGGGCACGAACCTGTGTCCCTTGCATCGGCAGGCGGACTCTCAACCACTGCGCCACCAGGGAAGCCCACAAAGTGTTCAATATTGATTAAATAAATCTTTTAAAGTAAATGTTTCATTGTGGAAATCATGAATATCCACTTATTGGATAAATGGCAAACAACAGTCCTAATGTTTTGTGGATAGATACTGTGGTTCAAAAATGTTTAAATGATAGCTTCATATATGGATTCCTAATAATTCCAACAACTTAGACACAAGTGAGTTTTATATCCTTTTAAAAAATGTCTGAAGATTAAAAAAACAGCTCTACTGATGACAATATATTGACTTGAGGTGCTAGTGAAGAATTTGAATAAAATTTTATGAATTGTGAGAATGGAAAAAAAGCAGTAATTCAAAATTAATATAATATTTTACATAATATGGAGTTTAATATGTTGTAAGTATTACTAAACCAATGCAAAGTAGAATTTGACATATTAGTCCTGAATTATAAGGGTTTATAGAGTCAAGTTGGCTCAAAACATTTATTTTGAATCTTCTAATTGAGAGACAGTGGGGACTGCAGTGTGTGTGTGTGTATATATATATATATATATATATATATATATATATACACACACACACACATATGTATATATATGTTTTTTCCTATATACATATATGATAATTTTGAATAAGGTAAAGTTTTTTATACATATATGTTCATCACAGCAATTTTTATAATAGAAAATGTAGAAACTGCCTAAATTCTCAGTCATAGGGAACTGATTAAACATTAGTTTGTTCCTAGATACAATACTAAAGTAGTTTATTAAGTACAGATTATGAAAAGTGTCTAATAACATAGAAAATTGATTATATAATGTTAAAAAAGATATAAATGTATAAATGGAGTATTATTACATATACAAACTATTAAATAATCTATACATTGAAAAAGAAAACTGGGATGAAATATACCAAAAGAATAACTATAGTTGCTTTTTGATGGCAGTCCAGATTTTCTCTTGATATAGAATTCTGGAATGAATTCTAGGGAGGAAAAAACTCAGTTCATGAGTTCTAGCTCCCAACCATGCAGATAATCTGCATGGTGTAACCATCCACCTGAACTCACTCCCTGACAAGGATGTATCTTTCACTGCTGAATGGCTGTCAACTATAAAAAAGCAATTCTCACTATTGAAATGAAATCACTTTAAATCTATCTATCTATCTACCTATCTATCATCTACCATCTATCTATAAATCTATCTGTCTATCTATCAACTTTTTTTCCTATTTGGCCCCAATTCTGTGCTCTGCTACAGAAAGGTTAATGTTCTCTGTCTTCCTAGACATGGGGAAAGAACTGCCTGATGTGGGAAACTCCAGACTCTCCTTGTCTGATCCACATTGAGCCTCCAAACAAAGAGAGAATGAACTTCCATCTTCATTGTGGGCAGTGTCTTCAAGCTTTGAAAATTCTGCCATGTTTAGTCTTTAGCTGCTATTTCTATTAAATAAAATGTTTCCTCCCTCCCACCCCACCTCAGAAAACCTAAAGCCTCTATTGATTTCCATTGTTAACTAAGTTAGTATGAATGGGTTTCAGGTCATTTCTTGATACCAGGTTTTGATGGGAATAGAATAAAAGCATATGAGGGATGTGATGGGGAGGAGGGTCCAAGGAAAGGGCCCAGAAAGATAAGAACAAGGAGCCATGGATGACCTACTTTACAGTTTGTAGAGGGTTGGCAGCTGGCAGTCTCCCCAAGCTATTGCCAAGACTTTGGATCATTCAGCCACAGCTAAGCACTTTTTTGGTGTGGAAACTGCAGGATTCAAAGATTCTGTACTCCATGAATCCTCTTATTTTCTTTCAGAGATGCTAAGAAAATACATATCCTAATACTGATATTTTTATTCTCTGGGAAGTTCAGGTTAATATAAATTCAAGTGATAAATACTCTGAGTCCACAACAGTATTTTCTCTGGTACTAATGTCTTTGTGTCTTTCCTTGACTTTGTCCCTGTGCTTCCTATTCTTCTCAGCTTTAATAAATGGGCAGTGCACAGAAAGGACCATTTTCTTGGATCACAAAGGTAATGAAAGAAATCTACATATATGTATGTATAACTAATCACTTTACTGTACACCAAACATTGTAAATCAACTATACTTCAATTAAAAAAAAGAAATCTACAGACTTAGGGAAAGCCAAGTACAATCTCTTACAGAATATTGCAGTAGAAGGACGTCTTTGCAAGGCTTGGAACAAACTAGCAATAACATTCTCATCAACAGAATCTCCAGCCTCATTGTCCTGCATGTGGAGAAAGGAAGAGTCCTGCTGTTCATGGCTTTGAAAGCCTGTCCAGTGTGTGATCACCATGTGGATTCAGAGAGTGAGATAGGCAAGGTCAGTGATTTAGGAAGGCATTCTGTCCAATTTGAATAGATTTACAGGCATGTCTAAAGTACATGTAAAGTTGTAGTACTTCCTTCCAATAATTCCCTTAACTCTCAGTGTCTTAAACCTAGCTGTAACTCAGGTTTCTCAATTCCCAACAGGAAGCATTAAATCTGTGAAGGGGGCTTCCCTGGTGGCGCAGTGGTTGAGAGTCCGCCTGCCGATGCAGGGGACACGGGTTCGTGCCCCTATCCTGGAAGATCCCACATGCCGCGGAGCGGCTGGGCCCGCGAGCCATGGCCGCGGAGCCTGTGTGTCCGGAGCCTGTGCTCCGCAACGGGAGAGGCCACAGCAGTGAGAGGCCCGCGTACAGCAAAAAAAAAAAAAAAAAAAAAAAATCTGTGAAGGTACTCAGGAGAAAGTCTCCCAGTCTGTCTCTTTGGGTAGATCTCAGATGACTGATGGGATCAGAAGTATGGGAATTTCTGAGAAGCAGATTCTCATGCCCTGCCCTGGTGGATGCTTCCTGGGTAACTGGCGGTTGTGACCTACATCTGTTGTGAACTGGCTCAAAGCCAGCAACTTTTGTTTTCTGAATAGGAAAGGAACTCAAATGTGGGATGTCAGGGGGTACAGGAACCACAGAATGTGGATATTCTGTGTCTCTGGTGCCTCATAAGGAAGACACACCTTTGTATTAGGCAGGTGGTGAGAAGACTGAGTCAGCAGTGGACTTGAGCAGTTTCCCACACCCAGGTCCCATCCATCCCACAATTTTCCACCTGTCTCTTAGCACATGGGCTTTTCCAGGTTTATTAGCCAATGTGTATAGTCAGGTCTGACGTCTGGGATCAGTGCGATGGCATCAACAATGCTGAACAGGGAGATCCTCCTCCAGATGTGGAGGAGACCAGATGGCTTGGGATGTGGACGCCAAAAAGCAATGGCAGAACCATCCTAACCCCTGTGGCAAACACTCCATCCAGAGAGAAAGCCATTGTAGGAAGATAGGATCTATTGTTTTTCTTCTGTAAATAGAGGTTAAATAATATCAGTACAAAACTGTCTTCCCTCCGCACACTGATTCTGCACTGATAGTTGAGTTATTAGTGTATGTAGGATGGTGTCTCCATTTTCATCACGAAATTCTCTGTATGCAGAAACAATGTATAGGAAGTGGGAGAAATATATCCAAATGTAAAAATAGTGTGGACCTGCTTTATACCTATCTCCTGGAGTCTGCTTTGGAGAGAAGGAAAGATTTTATTCTGCAGTCAGATTCATTTATTTATGTTGAGTCTGAAGACTATCAAAGACTATGTTGACTTCATCCAGGTTAATTTTGAGTTGACTTGATCTACCATAAATAGATGGTAAAACGAAGTGTGGTATCAGAGAACACAGTAGATGAGAGCATTGGAGTTTTTAAGGTGACAACGCTTCCTTTTTCCATTGAAGGTGTATGATCTGGACAGCTCTGATCACAGTTCAGAGAACTGGTGCACCCAAGCATTTGTCCTAGAGCCTCATACATCTATATATCCTGTAGAATCTGAGATTCAGTTCTGAGACGTTAGAGGAGTGGTGTGTAGATAGCCCACCTTTTTCCAATGACAAATTCCAGTGATGTAGTAGCGGGACCTGGATTTAGGTAGAAACTTGCGAGTCTTTCTGAGTCAGGCACCTTAAAGAGATAGTATCATGGAGTTCAGACTCAGCCCCAGAATGCTGCTCTGGGGACAGATCTCCAAAAAATGTCCACAAATGGTGGAAGGTGGTCCTTACTTTCCAGTCTTACATGGGTTGGGGTAGGACTGAGAAGCAAAAAACTGGAATAGGAAGGGACCTGTTTTACATCATTTTTCAGTTGAGATACTAATGTTCTGGGAAGGTTCATTGTTGGAAGGTGTAAAGCTCAGGTTGAGGGAGGCTGGGAGGAAGAAATGAGTGGTGGAAATTTTGTAGACTATCAACACTATGAGTAGATGTCAAAGAAGGAAATATGAATTTATAATGTGGAGGACTAAGGATCAAGATCAGAAGAAGGTACTGAGGAATAAATGCTGCAGAAGAAACTGAGTGAGTAATTGGCTGTTAGAACAGTGACACCAAGAGCACGTTTTATGGTTGTTGTAGGTCCCAAGGTAGTCCAAGCTTGAGCTTTTTGCTCCCAATAGGTGCCTGGAATAATAGAGAAATGGAAGAGGAAATCTTCCCATTTCTCTGTTATTCCAGGCACCTATTGGGCTGAAGAAATTTTAAAAATTAACTTGTACATTGACCTTGTAATGAAACTGGAAAGCATAGCAAAGCCCTTTGGGAGTTAGCTTTAGAAAGGAAACACTGGAAAATATAAACAGGATAGAACATTTACAGGAAATTCCCTGCTTAGCGAATGGTCAGATTTAAGTTTGGAACATGCAATTTTCCATCAGAATATTGGTTACAACATTTTAATGAACTTGGGACTGGATGCCTGATGTGAAGCAAAAATGACAGCTGGTATTTTGTGGGAGCTCAGTCAGGGAGTCATGGGAAAATTAATCTGATAGTCATGATAGCCAGGATGAGGAATTCAGGGGGAAATTCCACTTTAGCCCCTGCAGTTTCTGTACAGGTCTCTGTGGGTTTTGTAGCAATGTGCTCATAAACCCCACCCACAGTGCTACAGAGCTTTACAAAAACCTCCCCTTGGTTTTGTCCTATAGGGCCTCTGAAAACACCCATCATAGGATTTTTCTGCAAGTCAAGCTTCAGCAAGATCAGAGTCTTGGCTGCAGGTCAGGGCAGGCTCACCTGGGTGCTTCTTTCTCAGGCTCTTCTGCCCTGCTGCTGGGATCTGCCCTAGAGTTTGCAACTAGAATGGACTTTCAGAAATCATGACATCTTCTCCTATCTAGGTAGGCAGAAAAGTTTTGTGGTCAATGTAATTTCTGCTTTCACCTGCTATGCTTCCAAATCACCTCTGCCTGCCCTACTTTACACGTGGAGGGTGTTATAGAGTCGAAAAGGCTTTCATATAAACTTAGAATTTTATCCTCTCCATTGACTAGCTTGTGGCTAAATTCAGGGCCAGTAGTCCATATGCTTCTTGGTGTGACTTGGAAAGGGCAACCCGCTGGGGAAATGCAGCGGCATCTCCTAGTGTTCAAGCTTGGCAAACAGAAGGCACTTTTGTGAGCTTTACGAAAGGCTTCCCTTTCTCCAGCTGAGGCAGCTCCTCACCAGGGCCAGCAGAGCTGGAGCTGAATTTTAACCCAACTTGTCCCCTTGGCCAAGGGTCCTTGTGCCAGACACAACCTGTGAACCTAGGCACAGTGGCTCTGGCCAAATTCAGGCCATGCTATTTATTTATATTCTTGTTGGACTTCTGATTTTTAACATCATCATACCCTTTTTGAAAACTTTGGTGCTCTCAACACATTGGTCTTGTTTAGCCTTTGATCTCTGTGTCTATTATTGTGAAAATAAAGAGATACACTAGGGTCATTGAAAGTACCCTCATGGAATGTTAACCATTAAAAGAGAGTGTGAATTCTGTTGCTGTAGTTATCAAGAGAGAGCAGGATTGAAAAAAGGTTGATCTTCACACTTTCTTTGGAGGATCTCATCCAAATCCATGGCTTAATTTAAGTATAACAATTTTCCTTATAATCTTGTGACAGCGCCTTCCCACCCTCCATACAACTGTATTTCTGCCCCATGAACTCCAAGCAACATCATCTCCACACACAGGGTCTAACACTCTTTTGCTGATTAAAAAACTCAAAGAATGCATAGGAAGACTGGAGAAGAAGAAATATTATTTTCCCAGTAGCAGACAATGTAACAAAGGATGGTTTGAGCAGAGAACAGGAGAATGTGGACTACATGGGGAGAGGCCAGTTGGGAGTAAAACATTGAACTTGGATGGTTGAGTACGGCTGGTTTAAGTGCTAGTCTTTGAAATGGCAAGACGTGGGTGGTTAGCGTGTTGAAGAGTAAATTCGGCTTCTGACGCACCCCTGTGAGGCTCACTGACTCCCTCCTATGCTGGTGCACAGACTTTCCCAAGCAGCCATCAGAGACTGGTTTGAATGGAACTAGCTTTAAGAAACAAAAAAGTTGGGAATGAAAAGGCAATTAAAATCTCAAGGAAACCAACGCTTAAACTCTGCAACCTTGTGGGTCTGGGGCCGTGAATCTTACAATCCTATGGCCATGGCAGAAAGTTTTGGGGTGCTGAATCCTGAGGAGAATGCAGCTGTTGTGTTTCCCAGTGCTTCACTCCTCCCTGTATCATCCAGGGACTTTGCCACGGGACTTTGCAGGGCCTCCACTCCAGGTGGGTGTACATCCCACTCCAATGACCTGGAGCGTGGCCATGCATGGATCCATAGATTGTGGGTGGTGGTGACAGTGCCAGTTTCAGGCTGAGGCTCCACATGGCATGACATCATGGATTTCTGCCAGCACTCTTGAGCCTTTGTCCTCTGAGGTGAGAAGAGTGTGCTCAGAGGGTCATTGCTGCTTCAGCCTGGGTCCCAGAATGAAGACACGTAGAGCAGCTCTGAATGCAGCCCACAACTTGAGGCCAAGTCCAGCTGGTCTGCTGACCAATGAGCAAAGGCAATATATGTTTGTTGTTGTAAGGCAACTGTGATTTTGTGAATGTTTGTTATAGCTAATAATCACTGTAGAAATACCTGATTAATAAAGATGCTAAGCCTTGTGGGGACTGACCTATGAAATTACATGCTGAAATTTATTGTAGCACCCCATTATCCTCAGGATAAGATGGCTTGGAATACAGGGTTTTGCTTGCCTTCCTAGGCTATGTCTTATCCTTTTCCACATGCTCCCCTAAACTCAGCTGTGTTGAACAACTTGCTTCCTGAAAGCTCCATGGTCTTTCATACCTCTTTGCCTTTGCCAAGTGATTGCTTTTGCCTGAAATGCCCTTTCCTTCTTCAGTTCCCCAGTTTTGTCCCTAACCCACCTCCTTAGATCCTATTGATTTACTGGTCTGAGATTAGCTGTTTTCTTCCCTAGGAAGTCTTAAATGACTGCCCAACAGTGCACTGGATTAGATGCACCCCCTTCCCTTCAATTTTCATGGCATCCAGTGCTTATCTCTATCACTGCACTCAAAACCCCTTTCCTGTGGTCCTAGAGAAGGAGTTTGTCTTGTTCATCTCTGTGTCCACTAGGCCAGCACAGTAACTCAATGAACTAGTGCTCAGAAAGTGTCTTCTGAATCCACTTTAAGATGGAGTATCTCATATTCAGAGAGGATGAGCTAGGAAGTGTCAGATTCATGGCCAGAAGCTACATCTTCCCAATTCCTAGTCCCCTGCTCTCTCTGGCCCTAGGTGTCTTGTGAGATACTACCTTACATTTGATTAGCAGCGCACAGCATTATTAGTTGTAAAGAATTCGATTTTTAACACTGGCCTGAGTTAAGCATCGAAGATATATTTGTTGTGATTTTCTCCACGCCATGAAATATATTCCAAAGCCAAAGAGAAATGAGTTCCATGTTATCTACATGTTTGGAGTAGTTAAATCACATTCTTTCCTCTAACATGAGTAATCTAGCATGGACTGTGCCTCTAGAGAAGCATCCTAGGATGTCACTGTTGGGAGAGCCCTCAAGGATCATATATTTGCTCCACTATGTGTTCAAATGAAGGAGTCTAGAAAGATCCAGAGTGTTTTCGCAACTGGCCAAGGCACCCAAATTAAAGAAACATACAAGAAATCAAGTATTCCAATTCCTAATCCAGTGATATTTTTTTGATACACTAAGCAAATACCCAGTCTTTGGTCTTCTATTCTATTTTTTTTTTGCAGTATACGGGCCTCTCACCATTGTGGCTTCTCCCGTTGCGGAGCACAGGCTCTGGACGCGCAGGCTCAGCGGCCATGGCTCAAGGGCCTAGCTGCTCCGCGGCATGTGGGATCTTCCTGGACCGGGGCACGAACCCGTGTCCCCTGCATTGGCAGGCAGACTCTCAACCACTGCGCCACCAGGGAAGCCCAACGTACAGTTTTAATTTGTTTAAATACCTACGGGTTCGGGGTTTCTTTGAGCAGAGCAGTATTCTTAAAATGTATGCTAATTTTCAATAAATGTGGTTTTCCACTTTTTTGCTGCTTAAACTTGCTGCAGCCTTCTTGGCCACCCAGAAATGAATACTTTAAAAACATTTTATTATAAAAATTTGAAACATTACAAAAGAGAGGTGAACAGAATCAGTGTCTTTATAGTCTCCACCTAGATTTAACAATTGTTAATGTTTGTCATATTTGCTATCTATTTCAGTCAAGTACTTAAAAATAAATTACAAGCACCATGACAATTCACTTCTATCTGCTTTAGCATGTATTTTTTTAAAAAGCAGAATATTGTTCTACATATCCATGATATGACTTTCCACTTAAAGTTAACAATTCCCTAAAATCATTTTGTAGCCAGTCCATGATAAATTTCCCTACTTCTTCCCAAATATCTTTTACTGATGGGTTTAAAAACAAGAATCTAATCAAAGACTATGCATTTAATTAGGTTGCTAAGCATTTTAAGTTTCTTTATTCTGTAATAGTTCTCCTTCTACTGCTTTCCCTCCACTGTACTTGTTTTTTCTTTTCATCACATTGATTATTGAAAGGACTGGCCTGTTGTCCCGTAGAATGTCTCACCTTCTGGATTTGTCTAGGTGTTTCTTTGTGGAATCCTTTAACTTGTTCTTCTAGCTCCCTTGTGTCCTGCTAGAACTAAAGGTTGGATTAGGCTTTGTTTATTTGTTTATTTTTGGCAGGAACACTGTGTAAAGGAAGTTGTGTCCTGTGTATGGCATCATGGCAGGATAGACCTAATGACTTGATGAGGCTAAGATTGATCACTAGGATAAGATGGTGACAGAAAAATCTATCCTTTGTAAAGTTTCATATTCCCATTGCAACCAGCAAGTAATCTGAGATTTTGCAATGTTTTAAAACTTCTTCTTTTGGCTTGGAGTATTTTTTTTTTCTGCATGATTTCTCTTATGTGAAGCCCAAAACTAGTCACATTTCTTCTTCCTGTAACTGTGAATGCCTTCATTCCGCTATACCAGAAAGAAATGTTATAAACCATCACTAGATGCTGAAAAATTCATATCTAAAAGAATCTGCTCTTTTAGAAATAAGTACCTCAAGGAAGATATGTTGCTTTTATGCTCTAAAGATGAGAATTTCATTAAAAGTTTTATGTCTGTGAATGGTTTATATTCCCTGAAATTGGGTCTTCTGATTTTATTTTATTGAACTGATGTATTCTATCCTTTAAGCCATAAGCCCAGTTATTTTGGACAATCTAGGTGGAAGCATAGGTACAGTTTTCTTCCTCTGTTCATCACTTTTTCTCTTGTGGACTTAAAAATAGCAATTGGACCTGGTGTGCTAACTGATGATTGTAATCCCAGGATGAAGGGATTAATTAATTAGTATTGAACACATGCAGGGTCAGGGGAAGAGTGAAGGAGAGCCCAGGACTGGTCAACTCTCAGATCTGATGGTGGTATTCACATTGATTGATCCTCTGATTGAACAGAAATTTTTCTTAGTTCCTAGGAAATATCTTTCAAAAACACATAGTGTAAGTGGGTGGGGACAAGTGGTGCCTTTGCTCTGGGATGAGGAGAGAGCTAAGAGGCATTAGGTCAGAGAGAAGATTCCTTGACTCTGAAATAATATTTCCAGTCAGGGTGGATCTTGTGACATCTTCGAGGACCAACTCAAGGTTCATCTCCAAGAGCTCTTCCCAGCTAACTCTACCCAACAAAAGTTTCCCTACCGCCATCTGTTTACTTAACTTGGTACTTTGTGATAACTCAGGTTTTACTGGTGAAGGGTCTGTACTCTTCATCTCATAACTGGGTCATTTGTCCAGTGCTACCTAATAACAACCTTCTTGCCATCTCTGCTCCCTCATTTGACAGTTTTTTAAATCAGAACAAGACACTTGAACTGTTAGAAGTTGGGGATTCAGTGTCAGAATTTCACCTTGTGGATCTTCTTGTAAATATGGAATTTATAAACACAGTCTTTTAAAAAATGGACTCTGTATGATGGAGTTCAGTTCACAACAACCACTTTCCGAGCACTTGTTTTGTTTTGTACTGGGCACTGAGCTCTTTAAAGAAATAATTATTTAAATTAGACAGAAGTGGGTTCAACTTCTTGCCTCATGATATACGAGTGTGTGACCCAGTACACTGGCTCCCCATTGTTAGTTCCCTCTACTTCGTTCATGATATTTTTTACTTTGCCCTGAGTATTTATTTATTTATTTAATTTATTATTTTTTTTGCGGTACGCGGGCCTCTCACTGTTGTGGCCTCTCCCGTTGCGGAGCACAGGCTCTGGATGCGCAGGCTCAGCGGCCATGGCTCACGGGCCCAGCTGCTCTGCGGCATGTGGGATCTTCCCGGACCGGGGCACGAACCCGCGTCCCCTGCATCGGCAGGCGGACTCTCAACCACTGCGCCACCAGGGAAGCCCCCCTGAGTATATTTAATAAAAGTTGTTAAAATGTGGTAGGATTCCTTATTACTGATTATTTGGTGATAGTCATTTACATCTGAAACTATTGCAGTAGATAATATGGAATAAATCTCTAAAGAAAGGAGTCAGCGGCAAGTGGGCAGTAAACTCATACATTATTTCCCCATGAGACTCAGAAGACTCCTCCCAATGCTGAGACATACACAGTAGATCACGGCTGGGGTTTTTTTTTTTTTTATTTTTTTTTATTTATTTATTTTTTTTTTTGCTGTACGCGGGCCTCTCACTGCTGTGGCCCCTCCCGTTGCGGAGCACAGGCTCCGGACACACAGGCTCCGCGGCCATGGCTCGCGGGCCCAGCCGCTCCGCGGCATGTGGGATCTTCCGGGATAGGGGCACGAACCCGTGTCCCCTGCATCGGCAGGCGGACTCTCAACCACTGCGCCACCAGGGAAGCCCACGGCTGGGGTTTTTGAACAAAGGCTTAATACACTTCAACCTCTGTGGTACGTAGTCACAGTGAAACACAGCAGTACAATAACCCTCCTGTTCCTTCTTTCCTTCCTTGGCACTTGTCCATCACCGACCGCCCTCTGCCGTCTAGAATGTCTCAGATATCTCGTTTCACCAATGCTGTTATTGTGGTTAAATGCAATAAAACTCAGAGGCACAAAATTATTACACTCACACAAATCAATAAGTAAAGCAGTAAGATCTTAAAAGATAAATGGTCAAAGGATAAATGAAAAAACTCACTCATTGGTTAGACACATTCACTTAGGAAAATGTTTCAATCCTCTAGCAACAAAAAAATGTAAATAAAGATATAATAAGCTAGTTTTTGGAAAGATGTTTAAGCAATGCTTTTGTTAGAAAATGTGATATTTCTAATACTGGTAAGATGTTGGTAGCAATATATATTGTTTTATTTTTATTGCAAGCTAATTAGTTAATATCCAGCATGTGAAAATATTCATATTAGTTTGAGCAAATATTTCAACCTTGGGGAATTTACAGTGAGAAAATACTACATATGTTTGAATATAAAGTGAGGTTTATAATCCTTAGAGAAGAGAGAGTCCCCTTATATTTGATTCCTTACAAAAATACAGAAAGCAATGTTATAATACTTTTATGCAATTCTTTGATTTTGCACAGTTAAGCAGTTTAGTGAAGACACATTCACCTCTAATAATCTTAATGAATGCTATTTCATGGATACTTCTGGAAGTCAGCTGATGAGATTAGTGAAAAAGATGACTAACAAGTTTAACAACCACTTAGTAAGTCTTCTTGGGAGTAAGCCCTTGAAATTACAAGTGTTCAATATTGTTTAAACAAATCTTCTATTTATTTATTAAAAAATAAATTTATTTATGTATTTATTTTTTTAAAATTTGTTTATTAAGATAAATTTATTTATTTATTTTAAACATTATTTATTTATTTTTAAAATAAATTTATTCATTTATTTAAAAAATAAATTTATTTATTTATTTTTGGCTGCGTTGGGTCTTCATTGCTGCGTGTGGGCTTTCTCTAGTTGTGGCGAGTGGAGGCTACTCTTCGTTGCGGTGTGCAGGCTTCTCATTGCTGTGGCTTCTCTTGTTGCGGAGCATGGGCTCTAGGTGCACGGGCTTCAGTAGTTGTGGCACTCAGGCTCAGTAGTTGTGGCTTGTGGGGCTCTATAGTGTAGGCTCAGTAGTTGTGGCGCACGGGCTTAGTTGCTGTGCAGCATGTGGGATCTTCCCGGACCAGGGCTCGATCGAACCCATGTCCCCTGCATTGGCAGGCAGATTCTTAACAACTGCGTCACCACGGAAGTCCAAACAAATCTCTTAAAGTAAATTTTTTTTGTGTGTGTGTAAATCATGAATATTCACTTACAGGAGAAGTGGCAATGAACAGTCCTAATGTTTTGTGAATAGATATTGTGGTTCCAAATATTTTAGTGATAGCTTCATATATGGATTCCTAATGTGCTATAATTCAAGCAATTTAGATACAAGTGAGTTTGATTGCTCTCAAAAAATGTTTGAATATTTAAAAAAGCAGCTCTTTGATGACAAATACATTGATTTGAGATGCTTGTGAGGAATTTGAAAAAAAATTCTTTGAACTATGAGAATAGACAAAAACAAGTATTTCAAAATTAATATACTATTTTATATGAAATGTGATTTTAAATATGCATGTGTAACAAAATAATACATTAAAAATTTAAAGAAGAATTTGACAATTTATCCCTCCTCGGGTTTATATTATCAAGTTGGCTAAGAAACTTTATTTTGAATCCTTTAATTGAGGGAAAGTGAGACTTACATATATATAAACTTCATATATATATGAAGTTTTACTCATATACACAGATGATAATTTTAAATAATGAAAAGTTATATACAGATATGTTCATCACAGCAATTCTTATAATAGGAGAAATGTAGGAGGTGCCTAAATTCTCCATAAGAGGACTGATTATACCATAGCTATTCCTGGATACAATATTAATGTTGCTTATTAAAAATACTATTAAGAAGAAGTATCTGATAACATAGAGAATTGATTTTATAATGTTCAAAAAGATACAAATGTGTATATGGGTGTATAATTACATATACAGAGTGTGTAATAATTTATACATTGAAAAAGAAACTGGGAAAGGATATACCAAAGTAGCAACTGTAGCTGCTTTTTGGTAGCAGTCCTGATTGTCTTTCAACATAGATTCTATAATGAATTTCCTGGAGGAAAAGAACTCAGGTCATTGAGTTCTAGCTCCCAAACAATGAGGACAACCTTTCTAGTGTATTCACCCACCTGAACTTACACTCTCACAAGCATATTTGTTTCACTGCTGAATGGCTGTCTACTGTAAAAAAGCAATTCCTGCTATTGAGATGAAATCTTTTTCCATATCTATATCTATATATACATCTATATCTATATCTGGAAATCTCTATATCCATCTATCTATCATTTTTATTTTTTTTCTTTTTGGCCCCAGTTCTGTCCTCTGTTGCAGACAGGTTAATGTTCTCTGTCTTCCTGGACATGGGGAAAGAATTGCCTGCTCTGGGAAACTCCAGACTCTCTTTGTTTGATCCACACTGAGCCTCCAAACAAAGAGAGAACAAACTTCCATCTTTCATTGTGGGCAGTGTCCTCAAGCTTTGAAAATTCTGCCATGGTTTCTTTAGTCTTTAGCTTTTGGCTATTTTCTCTACGAAAATACGGTGTTCCCTCCCTCCCACCCTAACCTCAGAAAACCTAAAGCCTCCATCTATTTCCATTGTTCACTAAATTAGTATGAACTAGTTTCAGGTCATTTCTTGATACCAGGTTTTGATGGGAATAGAATAGAAACATATGAGGGATGTGATGGGAAGGAGGGTCCAAGAAAATGGCCCAGAAAGATGAGAACAAGGAGCTATGTATGACCTACTTTACAGTTTGCAAAGGGTTGGCGGCTGCAGCCTCCCTTAGCTACTGCCAAGACACTGGATTATTCCAGCCACAGTTAAGCACTTCTTTTAGTGAAAGCTGCAGGGTTCAAGGATTCTGTACTCCTTGAATGCACATATTTTGTTTCAGAGACACTAAGAAAATACATATCCTAATATTGACGTTTTTATTGTTATTTTCTAGGAAGTTCAGGTTAATATCAATTCAAGTGATAAACATTCTGAGTCCACAACAGTATTCTCCCTCGTACTAATGTCTTTGTGTCTTTCCTTTTACTTTGTCCCTGTGCTTCCTATTTTTCTTTGCTTTACTAAGTAGGCAGTACACAGAAGGGACCATTCTCTTAGGTCACAAAGGTAGCAAAAGAGATCTACGGCCTTAGAGAAAGTCAAAGTACAACCTCTTACAGACAGTTGGAGTACAAGGACATCTTTGTAAGGCCTTTCACAAACTAGCAATAACATTCTGATGAGCAGAATCCCCAACTCCATTGTCCTGCATGTGGAGAAAGGAAAGGTCTTGCTGCTCATGGCTTTGAAAGCCTGTCCAGTGTGTGATCACCACGTGGATTCAGAGAGTGAGGTGGGCAAAGTCAGTGATTTAGGAAGACACTGTATCAAAGTTTTGGATAGATTTGCAGGTGTGCCTAAAGTACATGTAGAGTAATACCTGCTTTCCAATAATTCCCTTAACTCTCAGTCTCTTAAACTTAGTCGCAACTCAGCCTTATCAATTCCCGTCAGGAAGCATTAAATCCCTGAAGATGCTCAGGAGAAAGTCTCTCAGTCTCTCTTTGGGCAGGTGTTAGATGATTGATGGGACCACAAGAATGGGAATTTCTAAGAAGCAGATTCTCATGCCCTGCCCTGGTGGATGCTTCCTGGGTAGTTGGCAGTTGTGCCTTACATCTGTTGTGAACTGGCCCAAAGCCAGCAGCTTTTGTTCTCTGAATAGGAAAGGAACTCAAATGTGGGGTGTCAGGGGGTACAGGAACCACAGGATGTGGATATTCTGAGTCTCTGGTACCTCATAAGGAAGACGCATCTCTTGGATGCATTAAACAGGTGGTGAGAAGACTGAGTCAGCAGTGGACTTGAGCAGTTTCCCAGCACCCAGGTTCCATCCATCCCACCACTTTCCACCTCTCTCTTAGAACATGGGCTTTCCCTGGATTATTAGCTAATCTGTGTAGTCAGGTCTGACTTCTGGGATCAGTGTGATGGCATCAACAATGCTGAACAAGGAGATCCTCCTTCAGATATGGAGGAGACCAGATGGCTTGGGGTGTGGAAGCCAAAAAGCAATGGCAGAACGATTTGAAACCCTTGTGGCAAATAATCTATCAGTGAGAAAGCCATTGTAGGGAGAAAGTGTCTATTGTTTTTTTCCTGAAAACAGAGATAAATAAATCTTGGTACAAAATTGTCCTCCCTCCGTACACTCAATCTGCACTGATAGTTGAGTTAATCAGTGTATGTAGGATGGAGTCTCAATTTTTATCACTGAATTCTTTGTATGAAGAAACAATGTACAGGAAGTGGGAGAAATACATCCAAATGTAAAAATGGGGGTGGTTAGAGACCTGCTCTATATGTAGCCCTTGGAGCCTGTACTGGAGAGAGGGGAAGGTTTTACTCTGGAGTCAGATTCCCTTACTTCACTTTGAGTCTGAAGACTAACAAAGACTATGTTGACTTGGTCCAGGTTATTTCTGAGTAGACCAGATCTGCCATAAATACGTGATAGAATGAGGTGTGGTATCAGAGAACACAAGTAGACCAGAGCTGGAGTTTCTAAGGTGACCGCACTTCTTTCTTCCATTGGAGGCATGTGATCTGGACAGCTCCCTTCAGAGTTCACAGAACGGTTGCACCTCAGCCTTTGTCCTGGAGCTTCACAATCCAAACATCAGGTAGAATTTAAGATTCAGTTCTGTGCCTTTAAAGGAGTGATATGTAGATAGCCCATCCTTTTTCCAATGGCAAATTACAGTGATGAAGTAGCTGGACCTGGATTTAGGTAGGAACTTTCAGTCTTTCTGAGTCAAGCACCTTCAAGAGTCACAATATCAGTGGACTTCAGGCTTGGTCCCCATCTTCTCCCTTCAGAACATGCAAAATGCTTCTCTGGAAACAGATCTCTGAGAAAATGTTCATGAATGGTGCAAGGTGGTGTTAACTTTCCAGACCTGAATGGGTAGGGGTAGGACTGGGAAGGAAAAAAACGGAATAGGAAGGGACCTGTTTTGCATCATTTCCCTGTTGAGATGCAAATGATCTGAGAAATGTCATTGTTGGAAGGGGTAAAGCTCAGGGTGAGGGAGGCTGGGAGGATTTCAAAGAAGAAAGTATGAATTTATAAAGTGGAGGCCCAAGGATCAAGATTAGAGAAAAATATTGAGAAACAAATGCCACTGAAGACACTGAGTAATTGGCCATGGGACAATGACATGGAGAGCATGTTTATTGTTGCTGTATATCCCAAGGTTGTCCAAGCTTGAGCTCCTTGCTCCTGGTAGGTGCCTGGGATAACAGAGAAATGGAAGTGGAAATCTCTCCATAGAGGTGTCTGAAGAAATTAAAATATTCAACTTGTATGTTGACCTTGTAATGGGAATGAGAAAGCATAGGAGAGCCCTTTGGGAATTAGCTTCAGAAAGGAAACACTAGAAAATAAAAATAAGCTAGAACATTTACAGAAAAAGAGGAAATTCCATGCTTAGTGAATGGTCAGATTTAACAGTTTGGAACATGTACTTTTCCATCAGAATATTGGTAACAACATTTCAGGGAACTTGGGTCTGAATGCCTTGCAAGGAGTAAAAATGGCAGCTGTTATTTTGTGTGAGTTCAATCAGGGAGACACAGTGGACAATTGGTCTGATCCCCGATTCTGTTGTTTAGCAGAGCCTCTGGCTCAGAAACATTGAGATGTCTTGTGTTTTGCAGGTCTTTCCTTTTTGAATGCTGTTCAGGGCTGTTATCATACCTGAGGACATTACCCTTTCCACCTGCGTATGTACGATGTAGGACACCCCGTATTGGGAACACAGATGACATTGACATTTATGAACATTACCTAAGATCTTAATTAATATCAGTACCTGAAGTGGTTTATAAGATTGGATTCTGAGGATATAATATAGAATATAGACTTCCTGGTCTTTTTCTTACTGTTCCTAAATATAACCAGATAATCCTCTGTCTGGTTACATGAGGGCCAAGTTACTTTCTTGCAGAAACACTCTTAGGAGTTCCTTTAGAAAACCTAGAGTTCCTTATCTGTAAGACTACAGACAAGCCACAGCCTGAAGCCCAGCATGCTGACTTGAGCACAGATGGGAGAATGTTAACAACCAAGAAATATGGGGTCTTTGGCTCTTTTCCCAGAACTGCCAGGCTAAGACCTTGGCAGAGACTCAACAGGAGACTGAACTCTCTTTGCACATCCTTTTATACATGGGAGATGAAAAGCTTCAACCTTGAGTGATCACAGTTTTTGAAAAATCCCGATGAGGCATTAAAGAGGAGGAGGAATATCCCAAGGGAGGTGAACTGAAGGCAAAGCAAGGCAGGTGTGAGGTTAGCAATGACTTTCAATCCCCTTTGATTAATCATGAGTGTATGTTGTTTAGTTCTTTTTCTGATTTTATCCTTATTGAGTCACATAAAGGAATCAGCCAGGCAAGAATCTGTGCATCGCAATCTCCGGGAATCTGTGAAATCTGATCCCCTTTGTCCCACAGCTGCTTCCTTCTCTTTCTTGCTGGTGTTAGTGTTAGTGTTGAAGGAAGCATGGCGATCATCTAATATAAACTCTTTATTGTACAGATGAGAATCTGAGGCTCAAAGAGTTTAAGTGACTTATCTAAAGTCACACAAAAAGAGGAGTTCTGACTCCCCCTGTCCCCAGTTTTTTGTCAACAGGCTGCTGGCTCCTTTTAGCAGACAGAAGTTTCCTCGGATCTCAGACAGCTTTTTTTCCCACATGGGATTTGGTGCAAACACCCTTCACCATCTTCTCCCATCTGAACATGCATTTCTGGCAAGAGAGCAGCTCTGATTCCCTGGCTTTTCTTCCTGTTTCCCCTGGATAAGGTCTGTATAGTTTTGTTTTGTTTTGTTTTTTAACGGAAGAAGCGAAAGTACCGCAGTGAGAATATTTATCTTTGGGATTCATTTAGGGGGACATGGTTTTCTTGGCCAAATGCCATAGTGAGCTAACCCTAGGCAGAAAGCACGGGCAGCATGAGGATGGACAAATGTAACCCCTCACAGGTTAGTAACGAAACTTAATACTTTCCTTTTTAAGGATGAAAAAAAATCTCTGTATTCCTAATAAGGTACATTAATTAAATAGCCTACGACTGGTAAGGCCCTGCAGGGGAACATCCTCAAAGCTCAAAGGCTGAGCTTTCTGAAAATTGAGAGTTCCTTGTAGCTATTGTCCTAGACATCCGAACCATGTCGATTGGAAAAGAGTTTGGCATGCAAAATTCATTCTCCTTGTTACTTCTGCTAGAGCTGAGACTGACCTGGGCCACCTTCAGCTGGTACAGACAAAGGACAATGAAGACACAGTATGTTATTGGGGACCTAGATCCTCCCAATACTGAATTTGTCTTTGAGACTTTCACTAGTGTCAATGCATGGAAAGAATTAGAGAGGTCATGTGGGAAGAACATTCCTGATGAGATATTTTTATGAAAAATATGCTGGCAGCACATTTGGACTTCTTGGTTTGAAAAAATGTTAGTGGTCATTGTCAATGTTTCCTCTCATTTTATTTATTTATTTTTAAATAAATTTATTTATTTTGTTTTTGGCAGTGTTGTGTCTTCTTTGCTGCAAGCGGGATTTCTCTAGTTGCAGAGAGCGGGCTTCTCACTGCGGTGGCTTCTCTTGTTGCAGAGCACAGGCCCTAGGCATGCGGGCTCAGTAGTAGTGGCACGCGGGCTTCAGTAGTTGTGGCTCGCGGGCTCTAGAGCACAGGCTCAGTAGTTGTGGTGCACGTGCTTAGTTGCTCCGCGGCATGTGGGATCTTCCCAGACCAGGGCTCGAACCTGTGTCCCCTGCATTGGCAGGCGGATTCTTAACCACTGCACCACCAGGGAAACCCTCCTCCCATTTTAGATCCTTTATTCTCTTTTCTGGGTAAAAACCATCCTCCTTCAGACCATTAAGAGCTGAAGAGTTAGAGTATTAGCATTACTGACCACCTTTGGTGTGCTAGTCACCCAGGAGTGCCAGATGATTTCTGGCAATTATTTCATTTAATCTTTGTAATAACTCTGTGAAATAAGTATTATTATCTGTATTTTATCTATGAGGAAATACAGGTTTAGAGAAGTTAAGCAACCTTGTTCAAGGTCCTACAGTAAATGAGGAGTTGTGATTCTTCCTCACTTTTGTGTGATTCCACAACCCATGCTCTTTTCACTATTAAAAGAACTCATATATAAAAACATATATGCAGTTTATAGACAATTTTTTAGACCAAATTTTAAAACTTTTTCATATCAAGATAGGTAAGAAGAACTTGCCAACCTTGGAGACCATTTTCAGATTACTGTTTTTAAGTTCAACACATTTTAATATTTTTGTGAATGATAAGCAAATTTATTTTTGTATATCACTTTTGTTATCTGCACTATATTGCCACCTATTTAAGAGAGGAAAATACACCTACTTAAATTCTGCCATGAAAGCTTTTGTTAACACAATAAGGATGTTTTCATGGATCTGAAAACTTGGGAAGGATTATAGAAGGGAGTTATCTGGAACTCAGAGAAAATCCCATTCTCATCTCTCTTTCACTTTGGCATGATTACATGTTTTGCTCTTTCTGTCTCTTTCCTCCAATGTCCTAGAAGTCAAAGGCTAATAAAAGCGACCATGATGGGTGGTCAGCTTCACCTGAGAGGCAGGTATGAGTTTAATTTTCTGACCACCCAGTCATCACTCAGAACAATCCCTCTGGCCAACAGGACTTCTGGAAGTGTCACTCAGGACTGATTCCTTAGTGTCCCCATCACATCTCTCCTCACCCTTTGGCCCAACCTCCCCTGGATGAAGTAAATTGGAAGGGAAAATTCAAAGGAGCAAAGTGAAGACACTGTTTCAGATGAGAATAATAGGTAGTCCCAAGTATGATCAAGATGGAGGTATAGATCTGGGAGGGGGAGATCCAGCTGGAGAAAGGTCACTGATCTTAACACGCAGATTCTCCTCCTTTCGTTCTGCCTACCAGGGAGATTTCAACCCCCTTCAGTTTCTCTATGGTTCATGGAGGTGAAAGAACAATAATACTCAGCCTCTGGTTTCAGTCTGTTGGTTTGTAAATACAAATGATTATTGATGTTATTCCTAGTGGTAGCAAATCTTCCCTCCATGGAAAATGTGTAATCCTTAACATTCCCCGAAGGACTAATTTTAGAAACAAATTCATGTGGTCTTTCTGGAGCTTGATGGTAGCAGTTCACCGAGAAGAGTCAGAAGTTAAACCTAGAGGCATTGCAGGTGATTGTTAGGGAGTCCCCAGTGCTTCTCATGGTCCCCAGCAAAGCCCCAGCTGATTCAGTGACTGGACCTCTGGAAAAGAGGAAGCACTGATAAGAACTGTAAGAGACAGACATGATACTATCTCAAAAAGGATGACTCCTGCATTACCATAGAAGAATAGCACAAGGAAGATCAGCCCAGGCAGATACCACATGGTGGAGACTGAGGGTGGAAAAGTGCCCACAAACACACCATGGAAGCTATCAGTCTTCTCGGATGCAAAATGTAAGGTTAGTTTCTGCAGTACAATGAAGTGAATCAGCTGTATGTATAACCCATATCCCCTCCCTCTTGGACCTCCTTCCCCACATCCCCATCCCACCCATCTAGGTCGTCACAGAGCACCGAGCTGAGCTTCCTGTGCTTTATAGCATGTTCCCGCTGGCTACTATTTTAGGCACGGTCATTGTACAGCAGAAACGAACACAACATTGTAAAGCAATTATACTCCAATAAAAAAGAAAAGTAAGGGTAGTATCATGGGGGACCCAACAGGAGATAGTTCTTCACTCCTTGCATAGCTTCCATTTATAGAATAGAGCCTGCTACAGTCAGAAAGGACTTTGGGAAGGTATCGGACCCACTCTTTTGCCCACAGACATGATTTAAAAGACAGGTTTTAATAAGCTACAGAAAATGGAGCCTCTTGGATTGCACAATATCTTTGGAGGCAGGCTGCCTGGGCTTGTGTCCAAGCTCAGCCACTCAGCCGTAGTATGACCTTGGGCAATGCCTTACCCTCCCCTTGCTTCTGTGTTTTTTCTACAAAATAAGGACAATAGTAGCAATGGGTTGTTTGAAGATTAAACAAATTAAAACATGTAAACTACTTTGAGCAGCGACTTACACATACAAAAGTACCCCATGACTGTAGGTCATCAATGATTATTTTTGCTAGTACCTCTTTACAGCTGTTGATGATTTTCATTTCAAGGAGATTTTTCATTTTGAACTTCTTTTTGCTGAAATTTCAGAATATTTTCTCGGCTCATAGGAAATGAGGATGACTAATCATAGCATCATAGAAGGTGAGAAGGAAAGAGACCTCAGGCTGTATCAGTTCCGGCTTCCTGCCCTTGTAAATGAGCCTGGGGAAGGGAGGTGATGGGCTCAGGTTCTCACACGACAAGAGTAGGTTTTGAACACATGTTCCAGTCTAGCGGGTTTCTTTTCCATTGTATAATAACTCTTCACAGGCTGCAATTCAACATTGTTTAATTTCACTAAGACTTACTCAGGCTAATTCAGGAATGTGCCAGGCCAGTGACCCTGTGGGAAGAGCTGACCAGTGCTGAGTATAATAACATTGCCATTCTTATAATCTTATAGCAACTCATTAGCTTTCTTTTTCTTAACAGCATTGTCATATTGTGGACTTGCATTTATTCTGGAAAAGAAAGGGGAGGAGATTTTTTTAAACATCTTTATTGGAGTATAATTGCTTTACAATGTTGTGTTATTTTCCGCTGTATAACAAAGTGAATCAGCTATATGTATACATATATCCCCATATCCCCTCCCTCTTGCGTCTCCCTCCCACCCTCCCTATCCCACCCCTCTAGGTGGTCACAAAGCATCGAGCTGACCTCCCTGTGCTATGCAGCTGCTTCCCACTAGCTATCTATTTTACATTTGGTAGCGTATGTATGTCAATGCTACTCTCTCACTTCGTCCCAGCTTCCCCTTCTCCCACCCTGTGTCCTCAAGTCCATTCTCTACGTCTGCGTCTTTATTCCTGTCCTGCCCCTAGGTTCTTCAGAACCATTTTTTTTAGATTCCATAGATATGTGTTAGCATACTGTATTTGTTTTTCTCTTTCTGACTTACTTCACTCTGTATGACAGACTCTAGGTCCATCCACCTCACTACAAATAACTCAATTTTGTTTCCTTTTGTGGCTGAGTAATATTCCATTGTATATATGTGCCACATCTTCTTTATCCATTCATCTGTCAATGGACACTTAGGTTGCTTCCATGTCCTGGCTATTGTAAATAGAGCTGCAATGAACATTGGGGTGCATGTCTCTTTTTGAATTATGGTTTTCTCAGGGTATATGCCCAGTAGTGGGATTGCTAGGTCGTATGGTAGTTCTACTTTTAGTTTTTTAAGGAACCTCCATACTGTTCTCCACAGTGGCTGTATCAGTTTACATTCCCACCAACAGTGCAAGAGGGTTCCCATTTCTCCACACCCTTGGGGAGGAGATTTTGTCTCTGAGTGGAAGGCAGGCTCTGGCCATTGATCTGTCTATTCCTCAGTAGAAAGGGTCAGAGGTACTGCCACGGGGACAAAGGCAGGGAGTGAGGAGCAGGGTCCCTAATGAGTGGAGTTTACTTAGGTGGAGAAGAGAGAGTGGGAGAGCAGCCTTTCTTCTTTATACTGAACAGCTGCTATGCACTTGGTGTGGAGCTAGGCTCCCAAAGGAATGCGAAAGGACCCAGGGCAGGATTTGAGATTTCAAGGAGTTTCTTTAGAAAGGGGTAGAAAGCAAGGGTGGAAGTGTAGTGGACCCTCTGGAGTACTTTGAGGCTCTGTACTCCTGCAACAACCATGAGACTTTTTACTCCTGCAGCTCAACTTGGCTAGGAGGAGATTCTCCAGCTGACCAGAGGGGAGAATAGCATAGCAGGGATGCAGACTGAAAATACAGGGCTAATAGGGTGCTTTCCCGTGGCAACCGGGTGTCAGGGTGTGGTGGGAGGTATTTATGACCAGGGATTGGCTTTGGCTTTGCCACCCGCTGGCTATGGGCTGGAGAGAAAGTCAATTTCTCCATTCCTCAGTTTCTGCATCTTCAGTGGAAGAGGATGGACCAGGAAGTGATTGAAGTTTCTCACCATTCTAACACTCTGTGTTGGGGGGCATAGCAGTAGGGCTGTAGGGCTGAGAAGGAGCTCCTTCATGTGGAAAACATAATGATGGTTTGCATGCTGAGAAATGGACTAGTTGTGAACTCAGAGATTTTAATTCTTATTACAGAGGAGTGTTATTGCTACTGGGTCAACTCTCTGGTTTCAACATGTAGTGCCAGTAATATTGGCTCCTTTGCGGTTCTTTTATTTATAAACTTGGTGCGTGAAACTCTTCTTCTTCCTTAAGGCAGTTGAGGTAGTTAATCTTCCGTCAATGACCCATGGCCATAACGTGCTCTGCAGACACAGTTGAAGTCTTTATGGGCGAGGAGGCCTTGGATGTGGCAGAGCTGCTGACAACTCAGACCCAAGCTATGTGGGCTTTTTGTTTGTTTGTTGGCTTATTTTGGTATTGTCTCTGTGGATGCTGACTTTCCTTCTACTGTCTCTGAGAAATATTTCTCACTTCTCTTAGGTGACAAGTGAGGATGGAAAGCAACTCCGAGGCCTACCCTGGGCCTTGTGGTCCCAGCACACCCAGAAGTCCTGGAGGTGGAATCCCTAAAGTTTTGCGAGGAATTGCGAAAACCCTCCAGCTTTCTCCACAGTTACTCCAAATTCCTCAGGTTATCTGTGGCTGGCTTCCTGGAGACGAGGAAAAACCAAGAACATCACTGAGGTAAACATGTTTTATGTCAGCTTCCCTGTCTATTGGGACAGTTTTTGGGAGGCATGGGGATCTGCAAGTGTAGATGAGGTGGCAGATTCTCTCCTGGGGCTGCTGGAGTAGTGTCATCTTGGGGACCAGCAAGAGAAATGCTTCATCCAATTTGTATGCTCTCCTTTTATGGTTGGGAAGACACACTCATCAATCCATAGACTGTGGTCACCTAAGGAGGGGGAAAAGGCAAAGGGCTCAATGTGACCTGCCCCATATTCCATTTGTCAATCATTCAATTCCGCCATCTTCCTTTTCATGTTCTAAGTTTTGACCTTTTCAGTATGGCTTCCTCTCCACTTGTGCTAATTCATGGAATTCCATCACTTGGTTTTGAAAAATGGAAGTCTGAATGGTTGGTGAAAGAGCTCACAGCAAGAGAAGAAGAAAATACTGTTGCCTATTCCTCCAAGCTACAGAAAAGCTGGTACTTTTATGTGTCATAAAACTGGACGTGAAAATATTATTTCTAAACAGAAAATTCCAGCAAACATCCAGACTCCAAATATACCTTACTGCTCATCCCAGGCCTTTGCTGAAATGTAACCTTCTCCTTACAGCCTTTATTGACCATCTGATTTAAAAGAATTGTCTCTCTCAGCCCCCTGATTGCATACTCTCTCTCCCTCCCTGCAAATCTTCTCCATGACAATCATCACCATCTAACATATTTTACTTGTTTTATTTTGTATTTATTTTCACTAAACTCCTGAGCTTCTGTACTCCCAGTATGTCGAGAAAAGTACCTGGCACATAGTAGCTACTTAATAAATTATTATTGAATAAATAAATGGATTTATTTATTAAATAATAAATGGTTGTTTATTATTATAACAACATTTATTAAATAATAAATGGTTGTTTATTATTATAATGGTTGTTTATTATTATAACAACAATAAATGGTTGTTATATTCTATGAAAGTAGCTTTAATCTCCCAAAGTCTACGCTTTGGACTGGTTTTCTTTCTCAATAATTTGTTGCCCTAGTAATGTATTTATAATGACACTTCTTTTTCTGAAAGTTATAAATACTCTTGCGGCTTTGTCCTTATGCCAGAAGAGGATTGTTAAATTTTCTCTATTCTCCCGCATGTATGCAGGCAATAGAAAACTTAGGGCTGTTAGATTTCTTATTTAAACACAGAGTTCGAGAGCCTGCCTCGTTAAAATGAATAGGAGCAATTGCATGGTGGCTTGACTTCCTTTGTCCCGGCAGCAGGTCCTTTTCTGACTGCATGTGTATGCTGGGTGGCGCCTGGGAGCCTTGAGCATCTAGGCTGTGCCTTCAGAGAGCTCCTCCAGTGTTTGATCCACGCCGCCATACACTGTTACCATTCAGAGTGTCTGTGTTTGTGTATGTGTGAGTTGCTAAAAACACAAGACCCTTAGGGATTCTGCATTCCTGAAGAATTCCAAAATCATTTGATGGCGGTGGTGGTAGGGTGAGAGGGAGTTAGGAGTTGCTCTTTGTTTACGAAAATGTGTCATGGTGCCTTTTGGTTACCAGAGATGGCTTGCTCCAGCAGTCTGTTTGGAGAGAGATTTTGCAAATTTCCTTTGTGAAATAAAGTGGACATGTTCAACCTTCTCCCTGAGAGTCCAAGCCTCGGGGCCTGGGGCCTTAGGATTAAAAGGAGAGAAAATGTGGTGAAACGAGAAAGCCTGCCATCCCCACCCCTCCCCTGCTCCACCCCATTTTATCCCTGTCTTGGGGGGATGTCCAAGGAATGTAGGAGCACTTATGTCTGCTCTCCAAGAGTAAGTTATTTGGTGTTCTAGAGTGCTCTATTATCTAGTCTTCAGAAAATCTTTTTAGTGGATAGATGAGGCTTGGATAAAGCATTTCTGAGGGCAAAGTTGTCACCAGTCTTGTGCACTATTATATCCCCAGCATTCAGCACAGTGCAGGGTATGTAGTACTCATTCATTACACATTTCACCCACTCATTCATTCAACACGTTTGTTGAGTGCCCATTTTGTGCCAGATTTCTAAGTGCTGGAGTTAAGGCAGTGAAGAAAACAGACAAAATCTCTGCCATCATGGAGCTTGTGTTCCAGTCAGTGGAGAGCTAAACAACAAATAAATAAGCAGGCAAACTATACAGCGCATCAAAAGGTAATAAATGCTATGGAGAAAAATTAAGCAGAGAGGAGAGATGGTATTTGCTGGAGGAAGAATTAAGCGCTCTGACCAAAAAATATTAGAGTTGTATAACCGCATGATTTCAATTTATATTTGGAGGCAAGATGTTGAATTGAGAAGTAGGAAAGAAGCCTCAATTCCAGAGTTTCTTCACCTTGTTGCTATGGAGAATTTATTAGCCAGCACTTTCTGTCTGAGGCACTGCAGGGGGCTAAGACTCTACCTAGAGTGGGGAAAGTTTTGTTTGAACTCAGTTCTCTTCTTTGCTTGGTGGCTTCCACACCTTAATTCACTGCAGCACTTTCTGGTGTCAGTTTCCTCATTTTTGAATGCAGAGAACTGTGGATGATAGATCTTGAGCCCTTTTGCTACCTCGAAATAAGATAAGTCAGTGAAAATGGAAGAGGCAAACTTGGACACTCTGTCTCACTGTGCAGATATATATGGATGGTAAAGTTGGCAATTCTACGGACCCTCCAGGGACCCACAGAATTTCTCCAGCTCTCATCACACTAGCCCCAGACCCCTGTAGCTGCCATTCCAGACAGGCCTCTGAGAAGGCGAGAAGGCAGTGAATGCATTAGCACCCGAGAGACTCTAAGAGAATTCAACAAGCTACTGCCTTTGACAAGCATCAGAAGGGAGGAAGATGTCGGCCCATTTCCCATGTTGTGGCCTGGGAGACAAGCTGCAGACCTAGGGGTGGGCTCAGGAGTGGAAGTGGGAGGGGGCTGTGTAGCCACGGTCCTCCTTCAGTCACAGGAGTGAGGAATCTCCGGAGAACAGCCTGGAAGCTGCAATTGCAACTGGTGTTTTAAAGCAAGGGAGGGAGAAGTGGAGGTGGAAGGGGTTAGGTACCCCTACCCCCATTCCCTTTCCCCAGGACTGGCCAAGGAGTCAAGGGCAACCTCTGCATCACACGGATGGCTGGACTTCACACAGTTGTTCCCAGCTGTTCTCTAATTCAGGCAGTGTTATAGGTGGTGTATTTCTTTAGTATATCCCACAGCCCCTAGCCCAGTACCAGGGCCATCTGCCTCTGACCCAGATCCTAGCTCTGCTTCTGGAACCTTAGGTAAGCTACTCAGTCTCTGAGGCTCAGTTTCCCCATCTGTGACACTGAGCTGACAATAAAGACCTCACGGGGCTGGCATAAGGATTAAGTGAGTCCACACCTGCAGAGTGGTTGCATCTTGGCACTCTGTAATTTAGTTCACTTTCTTCTCAATTATTCCACTTTATTGTTGGCCCTTTACTTTACTTATGTTAAGTAACATTTATGGCATAGCTACCATGTGCAATGCAATTTACTTCCTCTCTATCATTTGCCTTTAACAACACTGTGAAGATGGAACTCTTATTATCTCTGAAGATGTAACTCTTCTTATCCTGGTTTCAAAGATGAAGAGGTACAGATAATTTTAGAAGATGGAGTGAAGCTTGTGTCAGGATCACAAAATCTCAGAGTTAGAAAACATTGAGAAATCCTCTGGGACCTGTGCTGCATTGTCCCAGTTTCTTGACAGATGGTCACTGAGCATTGGTTTGAACAGGTCTGGTGGCAAGGGCACAGCCCTGTTGTCCCTTATTTCTGACACATCCTGGGGACAGTCTCCTCTATGGACCATCCTCCCCCAACCTCCTGAATCACATACTGTGTCCTTCAGCTCCAGAGTCTGAAATCTGTCGCCCTCCCTTATGACCAGTGGTATCTTGGGCAAGTGTTTTAGTTCTTCTGTGCCTTAGTGTCCTCATTTGTAAAATGGGGATAATAATAGAAAATGCATCATAGGATTATTGTGTGGATTAAATCATATAACACATGTAAAGTGCTCAGAATAGTGCTTGGCCTATAGTAAACACTCAACAGATATTAATCATTATTACAGCTAACATACAGTTTTATGAATTTGTCCAGATGTTTTCCCTCCTCCTTCTCATCAAAGACATTCTTCCGGTCTCTGTCAGAAGGAGCCACTGGGTCTCTTCCTAGGATTCCATTTTGCAGGTCTTTTAAAACTATGGTTCCAAAACTTTGACAACATCTACATAAAGCTTCCAAATGTCATCTTTATCATATATATATATATATACATATATATGAAAGGTCAGGCAAAATCACAAGAGATGGGCAGATTGGGAGGTGCCTTGGTGGAACAGTGAGGATCCCTGACTGGAAACAACTGTGTAACTGTGTGTGTCTGGCAAACACTTGTCAGCCTTTTTGTACTTCTACGGACAGCAGGATCTTTGATTAGATTGTTGATAAGATTATTGATCTTTATTAATAAGCTGCACATATTTACAGCACACAACCTGATGAATTCAGATATACCCATACACCCATGAAACCATCACAATAATCAAATTACTGAACATACCCGTCACCACCAAAATTCCAGTAAGGTATTCAGTAAGGTGAATGGTAGCTTTTCTAGATGAGGTCAGAAGGAAGGACAGGTTCAGCCTCAGAATAGTCTTCTGTCAAGCATCTAAATCTGGAAAAGTACATTGCTCAAGATAAAAGTGGATTTTAAACTGAGCTGTCCAAAGAAAGATAAAGAAATGCCAGTGGGGGCTTCCCTGGTGGCGCAGTGGTTGAGAATCTGCCTGCCAATGCAGGGGACACGGGTTCGAGCCCTGGTCTGGGAAGATCCCACATGCCGCGGAGCAACTGGGCCCGTGAGCCACAATTACTGAGCCTGCACGTCTGGAGCCTGTGCTCCACAGCAAGAGAGGCCGCGATAGTGAGAGGCCCGCGCACTGCAATGAAGAGTGGCTCCCGCTTGCCACAACTAGAGAAAGCCCACACACAGAAACGAAGACCCAACACAGCCATAAATAAATAAATAAATAAATAATTTAAAAAAAATCATACTTATTAAAAAAAAAAAGAAATGCCAGTGGGAAAAAATTGTTCAATGTTTTGTTTCTAGAACATATAGAAGAAGAAGTAAAGAGGTAGAGATGTAAAGGAGGGCAAAAGTCCAAAACAGTACAGCAAGCTAGAGATCAAGTCTTGCCCTCTACGTTGGGAAGATGACAGGCAGTGTGTACCATTGATGCCGAAGGAAGGGAGGAGTCTTCCCACCTTCCCAGCCCCTCTCCTTGAGAACAGCTAGATTCCTGGTGTATATGGCTGGGGAGAAACTGGACATCACCATAGTCATACTTTGGAAAGTGCCTCTTTATGTCGTATCCTAAGTACTCTAGGCTGTGTGGCCAAATCTTTTATGAAGCTCCAAGAAAACTGTTAAGAGTGTACCGTAAATGCTACAATTTCCGACTCTGTCTCTCCTCTCTCCTGCCCTACACCGGGCCACACCCCACTGGGGGTTGCCTATCTGAGCACCACTGGAGTGCATGGGCAGGCTGTGAGCCAGTGAACCTGAAGGAAAGGCATGAATGTCAGCCTTCTCTGGCTTCCCTTTCTTAAACTATTTATTCAGGAAAAAGTCATGATCTTGTTGGAACTGCTGTTCCACGTAGATCTCCACGTTTTTTGAGCTGCTCAGAAGTGAACCCACAGCAGGGTGGTGGTCGAGGCACAGTAGTAAGATCCTTCATCTCTCTCTGATGCCTCCAGGATATTCAGCACAGCCTGGTTGTTTAAAGAATCAATTTCACCTTGGAAGTTGTCCTCGAAACCAGGGCCATATATGTCCCCTTCTTGGTATATGAAAGTCATTGTGTTACCCGGTGTTTTCCTGTACCAGAAGATATAGTAGTCACTGATGGAGTCTCCTTTCATGGAGCACCTGAGGGTGACAGATTCCCCCACAGACGCACTCCTTGCTTGGTCTTGAGGCACCAACGTGACAGCTGACATGACTCCTAGAGAAAAGACACGAGAGGGGCTCAGTGAGGACTGGGGCTGAGATCATTGAGTAAGGGGTGCTGTGCTCAAGGGCCGGGCCCTGGCAGCCTTGATGCCTCGCTGAGTCTTGCTCTTTCGAGGTTCCAGTATCTGCCTTACCTTCCCAGAGGAGGGTGAGGTGGATGAGGTAGCAGACCCTCTGCATGGCTCCACTCAGGGACAGCTCTGCCTCCCAGCTCGTCCTCTGCCTGGTCCCTCCTCAGAGTCAACACCTTCTCTGTGATGTGTTTGTGCCTGAGGAAACCAGCCCCTGTTGGCAGCTGTTCTGTTACCCAGAGAGGTTTTGTCAATCACAGGAAGCACGCAGAGCCTGCTGACTGTTAATGAGATGACCGTGCCCTTCAAGATCAGTAACGTGGTCCAGATAAATAAGGCCAGTTGAGAGGAGGTTAACACAGCTTATTTGATTGATCACAAGATTTTTGCTTCCCACCCTAGAAGTTAAGTTTGATATAGTTGCTTCATTTTCATGTTAGAGGTACATGTTGTATGCACTGTGGTGAGGTTAAGGGTTAATACCCAGAAGAATTATTGACTTTTACAGCCATAATCAAAAGAACCATCAAAAGAGGAGGTCGATAGTGTGTGCACAAGGACTGTGGGTGTTGTAATGATTGTTGTGTTTACTCCAAACTCCCTCCAGGCAAAGTTGGATAAGGGTGATTCACCCAAGTATAAAAGAGCAATCCAATGCAACACGCTCCAAATTTAATGCAGTTTCCTAATCTTTATTGAGCTCATCTATCTTCTTTTCTGTAAGGTTCTTGGGTCACTTATGTTGAATTACACAAAGTAAAGTGTTCTAAAAAACTTAGAAACCACAACTACCTCCCAGTTTATGACAGCCTAAATTTAGATGTACTTCAAAAGAGAGGTGTATTTGAATTCTTGGGACCCGCACGTTTGGGTTTCAAGGCCAATAATCTATGAAATATTGAAATTAAATAGGTAAATTAATAATGGAAACTAGAAGGTGCAGCTGAAGCGGGGAAGAGGGTCACCTGGTAAGCAAAGAGGCGTTCAATATCTGAGGATGGGTGCAGGACCTAAATTCCAATGCTAGTGGAGCAGACACCCACCTGAGCTTTCTTGTTTTCCCCTGTGTGACTGGGACCAGACTGGCCTGAGGATTCAGATAGAAGCAAGCTCAAGTTAGCTTGACCTCATGGTAGTTGCTCTCCTTACCCTAATCATCTCATTTACCCAACTGCCTATCTCACCCACCATTTCTAGAGGACCATTAGCAAGTACTCAAGGTGGTCACGTTCTCTGGTATTACAAAGTGCACTATCTGTACCTGTAGAATACAATGGTGCCTGTTCTCTATAGTTTGTTCAAAGCTGCCAAGGGCAAGTTTTCTGGGCTTACTTGATCTCTTTATATCAGGTTGCTTGCCTATTGGCACATCCTATAAATCTAGTCATTTTTACTATGCACCAGACCTTGGGGAGTCACTGATGAATGACAGATATGGTCTTTTCTCTCATGGAGTTTAGTTTCGAGCATGAGAGCCAGTCATCACTTAATGATTTGCATAATGAGTTTCTCCAGTGCTACAGAGTGACAAGTACTCTACAGAAGCAGAATTAAGATAGCACGTTACGGGGCCAGGATCTGGTCAGGAGGTCAGGGAAGTCTTCCCTGAAGAAGTGACTTTGCAGTTGAGACTTAAAAGCTGAAGTTACCCAGGTGTGCTGGATAGTGTCTGTCCCCCCAGATCACTCTATTTCCTCCTCTAGGAGGCTGATCTCAATGGACAGCATCCACCTGGTTCCCTTGCTCTCTGGCATCCTGTTCAGTTTGGCCAATGGGAGGCACCATCAGGAGATTGGAGAGAAGGAGGAGGATGAGGTGGGGTGTTCTTACCCCAGATTCCTTCCTGCTAGGCTGTGCCTTGGCTGTGGCTGCTTTCCTCTGCCAGAGGCTGCAGGTTTTGGTAAAGACTCCTGTACTTCATGCTTCAGGCCCAGGGTGGCAGCGATCCTCCTGTTGCCAGACTTAGGGTGTTTCACCGTCTTTTTTTGGTTTCCCATAACCCAGCTGTATTAGTTTCCTATGGCTGCCTTAACAAAGTACCACAAACTGGATGGCTTAAAACAACAGAGACTTGCTGTCTCACAGTTCTGGGGGTTAGAAGTCTGAAATCAAGGTGTCAGCAGGGACACACCCTCTCCGAAAACTTTAGGCAGATCCTTCCTTGCTTCTTCCTAGCGGCTGGTGGTTTGCTGGCAGTCCTTGGTGTTTTTTGTTTTTTTTTTGCGGTATGTGGGCCTCTCACAGCTGTGGCCTCTCCCGTTGCGGAGCACAGGCTCCGGACGCGCAGGCTCAGCGGCCACGGCTCACGGGCCCAGTCGCTCCGCGGCATGTGGGATCTTCCCGGACCGGGGCATGAACCCGTGTCCCCTGCATTGGCAGGCGGACTCTCAACCACTGCGCCACCAGGGAAGCCCCCTTGGTGTTCTTTAGCTTGGGTTGCCTTTCCTGTCACATGGTGTTCTCCCAGTGTCTTTGTCTTTACACTGCTTTCTTCTTACAAAGACATCAGTCATGTTGGCTTAGGGGCCCACCCTACTCCGGTCTGACCTCATCTTAACTAATTACATCAATCTGAACTAATTACAGCAATTGCAATGATGCTATTTCCATATGAGGTCACTTTCTGAGGTACTGGGGGTTAGGACTTGAACATATCTTTTTTTGAGGAACACAGTTCAGTCTATAACACCTGCCCACACCTTTGCAAATGTCCTTTTCATTAGATTCTTTCTGATCACCCTTTTGACAGTGTCCTCTGTCCCCTGCTGGGACTCTGCTTGATACACCAAGTATCGGGGGCATGTGTAGGGAAAGAACATTCTATATAAGAAACGAGGATGTATTAAAAAAAAACCCCGAGGCAGGAGGAAGTGCTGTAGGCTTAAAGCTGCATTTACATCAAAAGAACAGTTAGCAGGGCTCAAATAAGCCTGTCTTCTTAGATAATTATTTTTGAATTCTCCCAAATTATTCAGGAAGTCATTCTGAAAAATTCCAAGACTGTGCTTACATTTATGACTGTGATTTGTATCTGCCACAGGTTAGATGTAATTTTAAGAATTTTTGGCTAATGAACAAAAACAACCTTCCTCTAGGCCTGATGAGGAGAGAGTCCATATGAACAATAAATCAAAGCAGAGGTGGAAGACAGTAGTGGGGATGGAGCAGGTGATGATTTGGTTTGGTGGTAGCTGGGGCAGGTTGTGGCTAGGAGACATGCTCTACTGGTCAGGGAGGGTCGGGACCTGCTGCAGAAGCTTGGCCCAGGCCTGTGGCAGGAGAAAGATGGAACTCGAACACAAGCATAGCCTATGTGGGGTGCCCAGGTGGAAGGTAGAAAAGTGTTCCTGGGCCCTGCCCTTGGACTCCCTCTTTCTTAGGCTCTGCAGATTGTGTTCCCTGTGCTCATTCTTTCTGTGTCCAGGTCAGCAATTAGGCCACAGCTTCCCAGGTCCTGGGAGATGTCTTTCCCTTCATGTGACTTCTGGGGAGAGTTAATGTTTCTTTACAGTCTGTGAGGGATAAATGAAATTATATTTGCGAACACTTGGCTCATTGCTTGGCCATTTGTTAGTTTCCTTCTTTTTTGACATCGTTACATAAAAATCAGGACACCTGAGACTTGGGCAGTTAGTAGGAGAGACAAGAGTGCTTTGGAGGGGGCTTTATCCATCCTTTTCCATAATCCCCGTCAGCCTCCCATTCTTTGACATCTTTCCCAATTTTATGTGCTATGAAAATACTGCCTCAAGGCAAGTCCCTGAGGCATCTTTCAACCAGATTGCAGCCCCTTAGCCCCTCCTTTGTAGAAATTCTGCAGTTGCCTTTGTATGCTTTACAATGTATAAGTACAGCCTCACAATTGTTGTTTGGTCTGTCTTTATCTCCTGTGTAATCCCCTCAAAGCACCCATTGAACCCATAAAGGTCCTCAAAAATGCTGACTGAAGTGAAATGATTTCTTCTGCCCAAGAAGACTTGAAAGTGAGTTGCTGTCTACAACACCCTAGGAGCGGAGGAGGACATTAAGGACCTCATTCCCAAGATCATGGCCATCGGAAGGACCCCAAGTCTTCGGGTTGTGGCTCTAAAGATAGGCCATATCATTACAGAAGCTTCTGCTCCCTTCGGCCTTACCAGACAGAACAGGGTTAAGAAAGGCACTGCTGACCTCAATACGCAAGCTGCCACGTGCACTTCTTGCTTTTCCACTAGTGTACAGTTGCTAGAGATGGCTGTGAGGCTGAGGTAGTTAATATTTCATTTTCAGAGCCAGGGTGCTGTCTGGGGAGTCCCAGGCAAATCAATATAGATTACATAGCAATGGAGGAAGATGTGTTTATTGGCCTCACTGAGAACAGAAGGAAGAATGAAAGATTTGAAGGGAGAGGGGACCTTTGCAAGCCTTCTCATCTACGTTTCAGCCTTCACTTCCCCGTGACCTCAAGCAGAGAGCTGCGTTTCCTGTTCTTCAAGTGAGTTCTTTGAACTCATATGCCACTTCTTTGAATTTGCACAGGCTGTTGAGCTCGAGCAGCTGGGTAACCCCACCTCTGCTCAGACAACCCTCAGATAGAACACCACCTACACACTGGGCTGGAAGTGGTCCTGGAACCCGGGAGTCCTTGTTTTTCACTGCCTGCTCTAGTCTCAAGGGGCAGCTGTGCTGTAGTGGAGAGACCACTGGATTTAGGCTTGGAAGATCTGGGTGTAAACCTGACACCACCACTTACTTGCAAGTCACTTAACCTCTCTAAGCCTCAGTTTTCTAGACAATAAAATGGGGATAATACTGCCTTGTGCGGTCTTAAAATAATGGATGTGGGTACACCTTGTGACTGATCTCCAGGGAGACCTGCACTTGGGGTCAGCTCACCAGTGTGGAAGGTGGGAGGAAGGGGCAGGCTTTGCTGTGACCTATGTGGACCCAGAGGAGTTGCACCGTGGGGCGGGTAGCGAGTAGTAAGTCCCTCCTCTCTCACTGTAGTTTCAAGAATCTCCAGGGAGAATTGGCCTCTACAAGTAAAGTTGTTCTGGAGACCCAGGGCCGTAGAAGTCTCCTCGTTGGTTTATAAAGTTCAGGGAGCCACCTTGGTCCCTCTGACACCTGTGTATCATGTAATTATTCATTTCCCTGTCCTTGTCATTTGGCACTGCAAAATCTTGCTTCTTCTAAAAAGAACAAACATCTCTTTTTGCTCCAACAAGACATCTGGCTTGATTCCTAAAAAACAAAATCAAGGGAAAAGGAAGAGAGAGGAGCCCTATCAGAGCATCAGGGGATGAGCTACCAGGGTGGGACTACAGAGCCACCTTCCATTTCCATCTTCCCACCATCTCTCCCAGGAGTCATTTCAACAGGGAAGTCATTTATTCATTCACCCAATTATTGGGCAAACATCCACTGGCTTCTATGGTGGACTCAGTGCCAGGCTGGGCTCCATGGGGGTGACAATGTTTTGGGCTCTCCGGGGCTCACCTGGCCCAGGAAAAAGTGCAGGGCCTGTGGTTCTGAGGCTCCAAGGCTGCTCTTACCTGTGCAGCCTGTGCAGTGGCAGGAGATGTGGTACATGGCTTCCCCTGAAGATTGAAGTGTCTGCTTCCGGGACTGTCTCCTGGCCCTTTCTTCCTCGTCTCAGCCTTTAGTGTCTCAGCAACTCACCTGTGTGCTCTTGGGCTTGCCTGCGGACAGCGAGGAAATGAGCCTGAATCAGCAGATATTCTGCCCCCAGAGAACAACCTCACCGGTAGTACAAACAATCTAGGGACTTTGTCTTTCTGCTGCAAATGGCAGCATCTCCCTCGTAGAGTGAGACCAAGATTTTGGCAGGGCAGATGTTGCTATTTAGATTCATACAACTTTTAATCTTCTTTCCCCCCTAGTTGTGGATGTTCCTTTTATTTTTTGTTGCAATATATTTATTTTGGATCTTTTATTTATATACCAAGGGAGCTGCTTCCTAGGAAGGGAGCTAGACTTTGCCAAAATGCCCATCTTCCACAGGTCCTGAGTCCATAACAGTTGCACAGAATTTAACAGAAAATATGATTGCACTGGATATAATTTTTAGTAACAGTTAAGTGTCTCCTGTAGTACTCTGCCCATATCAAGAGCCCTGTAAGTGTTGACGCTGTACTAGAGAAACACAGCACAAAATAAGCATAATGGGGGGATGGAGTAAGTGGAGCAGGCAATGAAAATTAAATGAGAAAAAGCAAAGTTAAAGCATGAAAGAAAGTTTAGTGGGGTACTGTAGAATTATCTACTGAAAGGACAAAGTAGAACAAACTAAAAATAAAAAGGAAATATAACAGCTTAGATAAGAGGACTGTGGAAGCAGAGAAAAGCTGGAAGGTAATTAGGACAATCGCCTCGATGCAGTGGTTCTCAGTCTTGGCCTCACATTGGGATCCCCTGGAGAGTTTTAAAAAATACTGAAGCCTGGGTGCTACCCACAGAGAGTCTGATTTAATTAGTCTGGGGTGGGGTCTAGGCATCTGGATTTTAAAAAACTCCGTAGGTAATTCTGATGTGCAGCTAGGATTGAAAACCACTGTGTAAGAGCATCATTTAGTAAAACAAAGAATGCACCTTATATTGCAGTAAAGTCTTATTATAGTGTTGTCCTCCGGGGACAAGGCAAAACCTGTGGCCAGGTGTCACCTGTGACTGGGTTGATCTGCCATCTTATCCTTTTCTCCAGGTCCAGCATGGACCCTCAGTAGCTCTCCTCCCTGGTGATGTTTCACTGCCTGTCTCTTATGAATCAGAGAGCATGAGGACCTGCTGAGGTCAGCTTCAGCCATCTCCCTGTTGCCCTGAGCTCCTACAGCAGTGTGGGGCACTTAGTGGGTGCTTAGTAAATAGTTGCTAAGTGCTATGGTCCTTGTTGTTCTGGGTCCTTCTCTGCCAGTTAAAATAGGCTAAGTCTATGGGTCTTGTTTCCTCCTCTTAATCCTTCCGTGACCTTCAAGATCTAAATTATACCTTACTCAGCTCCCTCTTGAGAGAGCAAATTCAGCCAGGAGAGTCTTCTTGCTGTGATTCTTTAGGTTGGACAACATGTCGCTGTGTGTGTGTGAAGTGGAATGCAGCCTGCAGCACACCAGATCCACAGGATAATGGGTCCTTGCTGTGTTCCAACTTGTGTTCTCTTTTTCTTCCTTCCCTCCCTCCTCCCTCTCTCCCTTCCTTCCTTCTTGTTGTCCTGTAATTCCCAGGCTCACAGCAGAGCACAGTCATCCAAGGAGACCTGCCAGAAAGAGTGAAGATGTGTGCAGTGCCCTGAAGTGGCCATGTGTTTTTGGAGGAGGTGAATTACCTGCTGTTCTCCTGGAATTATTGATTTCACAGTGAAGATTTGCTGCCACAGAGCTGTGGGTAGAATGTAAAGTTATTGCCATCTCTGGAACTCCTCTTTGATTTCCCCTGCTTGTTGGAATAACCGTGGGGTTCTGGCAGTCCTCAGGTAGAACATGGAGAGGCCAGAACAGAGCTGTTCATGCTGATAAGAGACTAATCTTATGCCTTTGCTGATAGTAGTCTATTTATAAAAAACCAAACCCCCCATAACGGTAATTTTGCACTTCCATCCAACAATATCCAATAGAGAGGAAAAAGCTGGGAAAACTTGGATGGGGCCCAGAGGTTATTAGTTTTAAAGGACGGGAATAGAAGCCCCTCCCCCTTTGTAATATTTCTCTGCACATAAGAAAAAGCACTCCCTATTCTCCTCCTCTGAAAGGGAGAAAAATATTTTGTTCAAGGTTCTTGGTTGGCAGTAGGGATGGGGGACAGGCAAGAGAGACGGAGAAGATAAATGCTTTTCTTTTTTCTCCTTTGGTGATAGGAGCTTATGAAAAAGTAGAATGTCCATGCTTCCATGCTTTTAGGGAGCTCAAATTCTGTAGCTCTGGCATCATATAGCCGTGGAATTAAGATCTTACCTTATACATCTTACACCCTCTAACCTGCCAGGTGTTTCTCAGGGTAGAATGTGGCGACAGAACTGGGCTCTCCCAGAACTGCAGGGAAATTCCACAGCCACCAACAAAAACTTGTGTCATCCTTGCTTTTTCTGGTTGGCCTTCCAGCCCAGACACAGTTCCAGAGGTATCTCCTATGTCTTGGGCTCTGAACTAACATACCTACTACTTTTGCTTTGTTTTATCACAGGTTGAGGGGAAAAAAGGAGTGATGCTGAAAAAATGCTAAAACATGAGGTCAGCTCTAAAGATATAGAGCTTAAGAAACAATGGAAGAGAAACAAGGAAGCACTCTAGGGTGCTTTGGGGAAGGCAGCTGTGTAGATTTTTAAAAAGTGGCCATGAGGTAGCTTTGGGGGCTGGAAAAAGAGACTTCCGAAACAAATGAAGTGAGAAAGTTAGTATCTGAGTGGATGTTGGTCCTACAACATCCTGGGCCGCTATAACCCAGTGCCCTTGTCATGTCCCAGGAACGTCACTCACTCTGGATCTGCTGCTGCCCCGTTGCCATACTCTGTGTATCTCTGACATTCAAATTGGTTATGCGGGGTTTGTGGCGCATCTTTGGTGGAAAGGGCCAATGACTGGGGTACATAAAATATTATCCATCATATTCACCATGGCTTGAGACCGTATAGTTAGGAGTGGTTGTTTTATGGTCACCATGGTGCTGCTGTTTTTTGGGTTTTGTGGGTTTTTTTGGCAGCAGGAGTAGGTAAGTGTATTTATTTATTTATAACGTTTTTTGAAATACCTTTTTTTTTTTTACATCTTTATTGGAGTATAATTGCTTTACAATGGTGTGTTAGTTTCTGCTTTATAACAAAGTGAATCAGTTATACATATACATATGTTCCCATATCTCTTCTCTCTTGTGTCTCCCTCCCTCCCACCCTCCCTATCCCACCCCTCCAGGTGGTCACAAAGCACAGAGCTGATCTCCCTGTGCTATGCGGCTGCTTCCCACTAGCTATCTATTTTACATTTGGTAGTGTATATATGTCCATGCCTCTCTCTCTTTGTCACAGCTTAAGCCTAGTTTAGAATGCAGGTGCTGTTCTATTCGTCAGGGGTGTGACAAGTTAAACGGCCGTTAACACTGAGCTGCATAATGAACACTTAGTATGAGTGAATGAAAAGATTACTGAATAGAAATACAAGCTATCCAGATGGCAGGGCTTCAATTGCCAAGTAGTCTGAGAGTTTGCACACATGCATGACTGATTAGTGACTGTGAACGGGGAAGTTACCAAAGGAGCGTGAAGGAAGTACCATGGGCGGCAAGGTAGCCCCGCGTGATGAAGAACCTCAGCGTCGATCAACTGGAAGTAACATCCTGAGTGAAATTGAGGTCCATGACAGCACACACAGTATCAATCTAAACTGACGTCAGTGTCCAGTCTGCAGCGAGAAATCAGGGATGCAGGACAACAAAAGATGCAGAAGGAAGGGCACATGCCAAGAAGATGGGCTGGAAGAGCACAGGGAAAGGGGATTTTTGCAAGACTCAGCTGACAATCATCTGTCTCTGTCAGAAAACCTTATTTTTAAGCATGCCAGCTCAAGTCCCAACTGGTGACCCAGAGGCTGCAGCGTGCTGCGAGGAGAACTGTCGCCTCCACTCACGATCTGCTGCGTTTGCGTTGACTCACAACACTCAGCTAGACGGCACACTAAATACCCAGCAGAATTCCTAACACCACCATTGGCCCAGAGAACCCTTTGTTAATAAATATTATAGCACCATCTGTGTTTGTCCAGGGAAGTGTGATAGGGAAGGGAAACTAGAAGGAAAAGAAAATAGAGTTTAAATGCCACGGCAGTTGAAAATGTTTATTTTTACGGAAGAGATATAATCCAGACAGTTCTCTTCTTGTTTTGAATGACTAAACCCTAAACTTCAAGCACGTGAATTTGCCTAATTTTTTTAGGGCAACCAAGATGAGGAAAAGCAACCTCTGTGTACACACACCAAAGGGCCATGGGGCCCGCATCCACATTACAATCAGGGCTTCCCTGTGTGGTCACTGCGGCCCCCGACCCACTTAAGCAGATCATCAAGTACAAAAAAGCTTGTAGCTTTTCTCTAGACAGTCTTTAGTTTCCAAGAGGCCTTGGAAGAAGCTTGGAAAGGAACAGGATCAAAATTCAGATGAAGGAACAGAGGTGCAGTTACCACAAGCTATTATTAGAGCAGCTGGCGAAACATCTCTCTGTAATCCAGGGAGTCTTCCTCTTATGCCCTCCTCTTTGGCCCTGCATCTAAATCGAGGAACCAGCATTATGTGGTTGAATCCCTGCTCTGGTTGGGTGGGAGGGTTTTAGGCAAACCCTTGTCCTTTTCTTTTATCTTTTTATTTTAAAGTAGGGAATAGATACAAGTGGGCACTATTGTGAAGAGTAGGTGGTCCATGGCTCTGACATAACAGCCTTGCCAGCTGTGGTGTGGGAATGTAGGCAATTAATAAAACCTTTGCAGCAGCTCCTGTGACACAAGGGATGATATTGGCTCCATTTAGCATTTTTAAATTTAAGTATTCACCTCATGTCAAAGTATGTAGCTGTGTTCTCTCATCTGAGGTTGTTCATTTGGAAATACAGAAGGATGAGGCATTATTTCTTTAAATAAAATATTCATTACCATCTGTGTCTCAGTGATTCCTAAAGCAGAAATTCAGTTCACACATTAAATTCAATAATCATATATTAAACACTATGCAACACCCTGTGGCAACTGAAGGTGAAACAGACTAAGGGTTCCTGCCCACAAGGGGTTTATAAATTAGGAGGAGCATAAAAGAGGTATCCAAACAATCATGGGAAAAGAGAGAAAACATGAAATGACTCAAGAGAGGTAAGTGCAGAGAAAAAATAAATTAAAAAAAAAAAAAAGAGAGAGGTAAGTGCTAACGTGGTTCACTTGGGGAGAGATCATATCCTCAGAGGCAAGTTTTGCACTGGAGATATAAATTTGGGAGTCCTGAGCACATATGTGGAATTCAACTCTGTGAGCATGAATGAGATCGCCTAGGAGAAGATACAGAAGGGAAAAGGGACCTAGGCAAGGGCCCTGGGTGCTCTATATTTAGAAGAAGAGCCAGCAAGGGGACTGAGAAGGAGAGGCCAGTGATGTACAGGAAAATTAGTAAAGTATAGCATCTCAGAAGCTAAGCATGGAAAAGCATTTCAAGAAGGAATGGGTGGCCAGTGGTGCAGTACACTGCTGAGAGGTCGTAGAATCATCAGCTATTTATTCCTGTGTTTGTTTTATGTCTGTCTCCTCTTATCTTAAGGAGGGCAGGCCCCCTGTTTATCTTGCTCACACATGTACTCAGTGTCTGGTGTGGGACTTGGCACAGAGTAGGACTCAAGATATATTTGTTTCATTAAGGAAGGAAGAATTAAAGCCAGTCTGAGGTGTTTGTATTTAATTAAGTAGGCAAAAAATAGTGTCTGAATAGCATCTTCAGATTCCTAACATGGAGTGTGATCTTAGCAAAAATGCAAGCCTCCTTTTGAAGGCCTGTACAGACCCTCTGGCCTCATGCATACCTCCTCCCACCATCATTAGGTGTCTTCCAATCTGGATGCACAAGAACAAGAAAACAGCAAGAATCCATTGCGTGATTCATATACTAAACACGCAACACCCTGTGGAAACTGAAGATGAAACAGACTAAGAATTCCTGCCCACAAGGGGTTTATAAATTAGGAGGAGCATAAAGGAAGTATCCCAGCAACCATGGAAAAAGAATCATAATCCTTGAGAGCAGTGTTAGCCACTAGAATCTCATGAGATATTAATGGTTGTGCCATTATAGAAAGAATTCTCTGAACCCAATTCTGGGCTAAGTAGGTATATTTACAGCAGGAGTTCTCAGAGCACGTAATATGCTAATAAAGAATTGTGAATATTAAGAGAGATCTATTAAGGTAGAGCATTTGCCAAACTTATTTGACCATGGAATCCTTTTTAATTGCTTAATAACTGTTAACTTCTTAAGAGACAGTGACATTATGAAGAACAATTTGGCAAGTGTCACCTCTGAGTTTTTCTAAGAGGAAAAAAATCATATCAACTTCCTTTTTAGTTGACATGGGGAGAAACTCTCCATGTTGGATACAAATTACATGGGTGGAGTCAAAGAGTATGATAGGTTGTATCATTATTATTCTCAAGTATTTGATCCTCCCTTTTATATGAGAGGATTATCAGTCCCTGCCACTGCTTCATGTCCTACCAGTGTCTTCTGTGGGAGGGGCATGAGTCCCTGCCCAGCTGATTTTGAGCGTGGTCATGGAAAGGCTTTGGTCAGTGAACGTGGGTGGACATGATGTATGCCATGTCTGAGCAGATGCTCTAAGGAGCACTCTGAGTTTCTATCAGCAGCTCTCTTGTTCTTCTTCCTCTGTCATGAGAACAGTGTGTCCCAAGTAATGAGTTATCTTTCAGTCTGGTTTCTGGAATGGGAAGACTCAGAGAGCAGAACTTAGCAGACACCTTGTAGCCATCGACTTGTAGTAAAAGCAGGAGCAAAAAGTAAATGTTCATTGTTTAAGCTATTGAGATATTGGTGCTGTTTGTTACTGCAGCAGAGTTGACTAATACAAAGAGGGAAATATGGAAGGCTGCTATAAACATGACAGTTTCTTTCCAGAGCTCCCAGAAGAGACACAACCCTGGAGGAGAAGCAGAAAACAGAATGGCTTAGTTTGTAGCTGAATTTTTTACACTTCACAGGAGAAAAGTTGTACTTTTGTTCTGATGAAAAACAACTTCATGAAATAAGAAAACTACATCAGCTTAGATAAAGATTTGTAGACTTAGTGAAGACTGTAGATGCTGGCATATCTGAGAAGAAATCTCAGTATTTCAAGCTGAATGAAATCAAAGGACACACAGAAGTGGAAGTTGATAACCAGTCCCACTGGCACTACTTGCCTCCCTGTAGAGCACATTACTTTCTTAATTGTCTCTTCAGATTTCCTCACAGTTCCCATTAACGGGATGGGAAGAGGTCAGTGCCCCACAACACCAAATTCTGGAAAGTCCCAGAGGTTTGGGAGGGCTCTTTTCTTTTCTTTTTTTTTTTTTTTCGGTACGCGGGCCTCTCACTGTTGTGGCTTCTCCTGTTGCGGAGCACAGGCTCCGGACGTGCAGGCTCAGCGGCCATGGCTCACGGGCCCAGCCGCTCCACGGCATGTGGGATCTTCCCGGACCAGGGCACGAACCCATGTCCCCTGCATCGACAGGCGGACTCTCAACCACTGCACCACCAGGGAAGCCCGGGAGGGCTCTTTAATAAGAACAAAAAGTTAAAGGGAGTGACCATTATCCTAGGAAATAATGTTCTTCTTTCCCTCTCCCCTTCCTCTTTGCTCTTCTTAATTCTTTATCTCCTAAACCCATACCACTCCCATTTAGCTGGTCTATTTTGTGGTGTGCCCAATAGTGGCACTTTGGAAATCTCTAAGCTGTGTTAGGCAGGGAATTTGCTACATCTGTGGTTAAAGAGCCCCAATGAAATCTCTGATAGACATTAGTTTCCCCACAAAAAGACTGATTTGTTTAGTCTAGGTTCAGTATTTTTCTGTTTTCAGTATGTTTGTTTGTTTAAATTGAAGACATCATATAGCCAAATGTGTGTGTGTGTACGTGTGTGCGTGTGCATGTGTGTATTTAACTATCAAGGATTCTCATCTTCTTTCCTGGGTCATCTTCAGGAGCCTCCAAGCATATATTACCCCAGGGAAGCAAGTGTTTTCTCTGTTAGGAGCTCACATCACTTCCTATGTGAAGCCATTCCCAGCTCTAGGCCATCACTTCCGTCTCTATGTTCTCACAGCTGTGCACTCTTTCGTCTGTTAATGTCTCTATTTCCTTGTCTGTTTCTATCACTAGAAAGAGCACGTTGAGGACAGGAATGGAGCCTTGGTGGTTTCTATAGCTCAGCATGTGGCACAACACCAGGAATATTGTACGTGTTCAGTACATATTTGAGGGATGAGGGTATCTATCCCCATAATTATAAACTTGTGTATTTTAATAATATAGCTACTGAAAATACCCACCGAAAATTCAAAACACCGAAAGGGCTCATCATAAGCCCAGCCAGGAGTCACTGAGAAAATAATCATCATATTGACCCCTCTGATTTCCTCATAGCTGGCCAGTTTCTCTGGGCAGGTTTTGCTTACCTGTGCCAGATCCCTATGTGGGAACTGGCTCAAATCTACAGAGGATCCTTTGACCCTCTCAGTTGTCCTGTGTGCTCCCAAATGGGCTCTTGAGTATGTCAGACAGCTAGAGAATGGGTGGAAATCACTGGTCTCTGAGAACATTTGATCTCCAGCTCAGAGTGACTCTGGAGTCTTCAAGACCACTTAAAACTTGGGACCCAGCTGCAGCCCAGAGTCAGGGATGATCACCAGATTCTGGAAAATTCTGGAATCTAGGAGAGTCATTCAATCATTCAGAGAAATATATTTATGCAATTTGTCAGGTTTAAGATAAGTAAAAGCAGATAGAGTCTTTGGTCTCTCAGAGCTTACAAACTAATGAGAAACTAGATATTAATCAAATTAATGAAATATATTACAAACTGAAATATGAATGCATACTTAAGCCCCCAAATCTGAACTTGCTGGGACATCTCAAGACATCTATGAAGAATTGATGTGTAAACTTTGATCCAAAAGATGAGTAGGAATTAAATAAATGACGAGGAAACAGAAGAAGTATTCCATAGGGAGGGAACAATATGTGCAAAGGCCCTGAGGTGGGAGGGTACCTGGTGCATTTAAGCAACTGGAAGAAGGCCTGTTTGACAGGAACTTGGGAAATGAGGGAGAGAGGGGTAAGAGGTATTGGCAGTGGAGGTGAGAAGAGGTCACACTGTGCAGGGTCTTAGAGGCCACTTTAAGGATTTGTCTTTTGCTTATAAGCAATGGGAAGTCACTTAAGGATTTTTAATCACGGGTATGACATGATCATAATTGTATTTTGAAGATCACTTTGGCTACTGTGGGGAGGAATGTATTGGAAGGTCCTAGAGACCAGCTAGCTCATTCAAAAAGCTAATGAAATGATTCAAAGGAGAACATGGTAGTTTGGACCAAGGTGTTAGTGGTGGAGGATGGAGAGAAGTGCATGGATTTGAGCTGATATATAAGATAGGAAACCTTGGGAAAGGATCATATTTAAAAGGAAGATTTTGACTGAAGTCTTGGAGTTGAGCTGAAGTAACTTTGAAGCATTTAAGTGGATATGGTAAACCATCAACTGGATACACAGATATTCATGTATTTGTATTCAACTCATAGTTATTAACTATCTGCTATACGCTAATCACAGTATTGACAATTGTATGGAACAGAAAAGTATATTGAACTTGGATTCTTTTCTTGAAGGAGTTCAAAATTATGAGACAGTCATGAGGCATGGTTGAGGATATTTGGTTTAAAGAAATGAGGGCTTGGAGGTTGAATATGACAGCTGTCTTCAAATATTTAAAAATATAAGTGTAGAACTTAGTCTGTGTTGCTCCAGAATGCATAACAAACACCAACAGGTGAAGTTACAGGGAAACAGACTTCGATCTGGTATAAAAAGTGATTTTTTAATATCAGAACTATCATTGAAAATACTTGAGACTGAATGATTGTTTATTCAATCAATATTTAATGAACATGTAAATTGAATGGAGGGATTCCTGCTTGACCTTTAAGATCCCTTCTGGTTTCAAATTCAATGATTCTAATTTTCTTAAACAATCTTTTCTCAGGAGTCTGTCAGAGATAGGAGCGGAGTCCCCTTGGTCTCCCTGCACAAACCCTAACAGACTTTTCTGCCCACCTTGGCTGATAAAGAAAGCCCCTCTCCACCAACTACAAAGATAAGGCCCTTGCCCCAACTCAGCTCCTGACTCTCTTATCAGATGTTACTGTTGAGGTTATCAAGTGGTCTCACCTCAGGGGTGGTGCTCATTTTAGCCAAAGGTGGTCTCTAACTGGATCTGCCACCTTGGTTTGACTTGGGGATTTGAGGTGATCAGAATCAGAACTGCAGTACTGTGAATGTCGGACCCACAGTAGTAAGTTCCAACGTCTTTTACCGTTGTTTTTTGAATGTCGAGTATGTATTGACTTTTTAAAGCATCAATTTTCCCTTTGAAATTACTCCTTTCATTTTCATTAGAATTACTGCTTAATCTGTATACTAAAGTCAGGGTGTTATTTTCATTCTTCTTACACCAGCTCATCTGATAGTTCTTCAAGTCCCCTCCAGTTATGCTGCAACGGAAGATGGCAGGCTCCCCAAGGAGAACAGTCAGAGTTTTGGTCTCTGGTTCCAAAATTACATCCAAATAGACCCCTGAAAGGGAAAGCCCAAAGTTAGAGAGGCCTCAGAGAACTCCCTCCACTCCACGGGGAGGGGCTGTCAGAGCCATGCTCAGCAATGTTCCCCCTTTGCCCCCAACAAATTGTTCCTGCTACACATTTCCCTAAGAGTAAAAGGCCCATCGGCTTGTCCTTACCTGCCCAGCAGAGGGCCAGGTGGAAGAGGGCACAGGACCACACCATGGCGTCACAGGGATGACTCTGTGGTGTGATGGTCCCTTGGCTGCCTCTGCCCAGATCAGCTGCTGTCTGCCCATGGGAAGTTTTGTCCGTTATAAGGGTGGCTGGGTATTAGTCACTTCCTCAAAGTGAGAGTGACAGGCCTGCAAGGCCACAGCTTAGGATGTTTATTTAACAAACATGGGCTAATGACCTATTGCAGGCTGGATACTATTTGGGAGACATAAAGGTGAACTTCTGACATAAAGATGTAAAGTTCTGCCTTGAGAGAGCTCAGCCTTTTGGGGAGACAGACATAGAGCAATTACAAAGGGCTGTGAAATGCTATAAAAAAAGGTAGGGGCTTCCCTGGTGGCGCAGTGGTTGAGAGTCCGCCTGCCACTGCAAGGGACACGGGTTCGTGCCCTGGTCTGGGCAGATCCCACATGCTGCGGAGCGGCTGGGCCCGTGAGCCATGGCCGCTGAGCCTGCGCGTCCGGAGCCTGTGCTCCGCAGCGGGAGAGGCCACAACAGTGAAAGGCCCGCGTACCACAAAAAAAAAAAAAAAAAAAAAAAAAAAAAAAAGGTAGATCCAGCAAACCAGTCTGCCAGTTATGGTCATTCTGCCTCCACATGGTGCCTGTGCTGCTTCCGTCTGTCCACTCTGGCCGCTGCCATCCCTGCCTCAGGCTGAGCATTCTTTCCCGGTTGCCACCTATAGCTCTACTATTCTAAGAGGGCTTCCTGCTTCCAGACTCTCCCCCTTTTCATCCATTCTCCATGCAGGCCTCACACTAATTTTTCTTCAGACCAAAGGGGATCAGGTCACACTTCTGCTGAAACTCCTGTAGTTGCTCCCCTTGGCTTTTAGGGGAATGTGAAGATCCTATGTCATGGCCATACAATCTCTTGATCTGCTTTCCTCTCCAGCCTCACTTTTGGCTATTTCTCCACTTGCACTCAGTACTTCAGCTGCACAAAAAAACCTTGCAGGTTCAAAGATGTATTATAGTCCTTGTATGCCCAGTTTTTGCACTGGCTGCTCCTTCTTCCTGGAAAAACCATAACTTCTTTCTCCTCCCCTCTCCACCTCACCAAAGGGAGGTGTCCCCCAGTGTTCCTTGAACTTGTTGGGTCATGGCACTTATCATCTCTATTATAACTATCTGATAATTTGTTCGTTTTCTGCTTTGGACTTCAAAATTCTTTAGGGCAGAGACAGTATCTTTGTATGTGCATTCTCGGTGCCCAGCACAGAGCATGTCAATATCAGGAGCTTGGCAGATACCTGCTGGTCCAAGCAGGATTTCTGTCTGGGTCCTCCTGACTCTCAAGGAGGCAGGTGGGTTGCTCATCTAGTGATGGCTGCGACTGGGAGAGGATTTGCCAGCAACCCAAGCCAAAAGTTGGGGAAGCCAGGTCTTCTGCCCGTTGTTGTAGGTGTGGAGGAGAGGCGGGGTTCTCTGCAGCAGCAGGATAGCTCATACCCGACCAGAGCCTGCTTGTAATTGATTGTGGCTAACACTCTGATCACCACTGGTGCTTAGGTGGTATCACTACCTACATCATCTATATGCAAAAGGACCACTGGCTTGGCAGGTCTTAGAGCTTTGGGTTTTGAATCTTGCTTTGCATCTTACCAGTATCTGGGCAAGTTACATCTCTGAATCTTGGTTTCCTCATCTGCAAATAGGGTAACTACTTCACAGGGATGTTGTGAGGTTGGAATGAGAGAACACACGTGAAATACTTATCCTTGTGCCTGGCACACACTGGTAGGCCACCACAGAAGTTGGTTTCTTTGTCATGGATGGGTTAGTGACCTAGTCAGAGCTCCCTACCTGAGCCATAGTCAACTGGGGAGACGTAGAGCTTGTCATTCCAAGCCTGGCACAGGACTTTCCTGTGAGTGAAGGAAGGAAGCTGAGCTATGTTAGGCTGTCCATAGGACTTTGGACAGGTAAGTGGATGAGCTGAATAGAGCCGTGTCAAAGTCGAATGGGCAGTGTCAGTAACTTCTGTGCCCTTAGGCAAAGGGTCATCTCTGGCAGCTAAGGATTGAAGCCACATATGAGCTAGAGCCCCAGTCTTCTTTGTCCAACTGGGATGAAGAAACGATAGGAGGACTGGAAGAAGCAAAAAGACCCCAGGGTCAGATCAAATCAACCCATACTTGCTACTAGTGCCATTCTCTCGGATGGTCTCTGCCCCTCTGAGTTTTTAGTATCAAATATCCACAGGGTCACTCGAATATCAGTGGGAGAGAGTGCCAGAACTTCTGAGTTTCTCTATAATTCGAAGTTTCAGGACCTACCTTGCCTTTGATTTGAGAACACATCTACACTCACCATCTTGAGTTCTTTGGGTGAAAAAGGAAATAAATTTAGTGAACGAAAGCCCTTTCCTTGCTTTATCTCTTACTCATTAGCCTCAGACATCTCATGTTAAGCATTAGTAACAGTGAAGTCAGACTCTGACGTTTGCCTATGGTTGGTCTCCGTTTAGGTATGGCAGTTATCTGCTCTTTGCCTGTTTCTAGTTGCTGTATTTGCTCTCTGTGTCTCTGCTCTGACACTGGCTGGTTAGACAAGCAACTGAAGAATAGGAACGGAGGTGAATGAAGAGAGAGGAAACTGCATTTCTATTTCCCTTGATCGGGATCTCAGCTGCCTGGTGTCCCAGGACGGCCTTCAGTAAGTAAGTGGCTCTTCTCCGTCTGACTGATCTGGGCTCAGAATGCTCAGAAGGCTGGGATGACTTTGTTTCTCTGATTTGTTTTTCCTGAAGTGTCTGGACCACATTCATTGTTTCAAAGCAAACATAAGATATTTTTGGAAACTAGTGAGGAATTTCAATGGGTGTCAAGGAAAATCACAGCGTCGTTTGTCTCTAAAAAGATTTTGGTTGCCAGTGTTCCATCTGCGACTCACTTACCCAGCTGCTTGGCACTGAATGAAGCAGCTGCAAAGCAAAACAGCATAGAGGCAAGTGGGGACTATTTAGAGTTATAATTCTGCTTCTGTTGCTGACTTGGGACGTTGTGATGTAAATAAATAAACTTTTCCATATTTAGTCTCAGCTCAGCTCCTTTAAGATGTTTTCCTGGCTCCCGTCACCCAGCTCATCCTGAAGTCTAAAGGTCCTAATTCCACTCTGTACCTTCCTTCTCGAACCCTCCCGTAATTATTACTACCAAGTACTTGTCTTGCTTTCACATGTGTCTGATTTGGTTCCTCTATTAGGCGACAAGCCCCACTACAGTGTGAACCCCAGAGTGGCAGAAAGCTTGTGTTACTTGCCTTGGTATCCTCGGCTTTTGGGATGATGTCTGGCAGGCATACAGTAGCCACTCAATATATATTAAGAAAATGAACCATGCCAATTCTATAATCTGAGACTTATGGATACTTGATGAGCATTTGTTAAATAGTTCAACCTTCCTGTTCACCTTTTCTTCTAGGATCACATGGGGAGGTTAGAGGGCTTCCAGTTAGATGATGAGGTGGTTGGAGCAGATGCTCTCAGGCATACCATCAACTCCATCACAGTTTTCATTTTGGTTCCTGCAGATCACTACCAGGAAACCCACCCTTGGGCAGTGCTCTCCAGTCAATGCATAGTTCTTTAATAACTTTCTTCTACTTTATCCAAACTTTCCTCTACCTTTGATGGTAGTAGAAAAGGAAGAACGATTATTTCTCTCACTGAGACTGTTAGCATGGCAGAATCAGAGATCTGGGTGACAGATAGAGTCACATAGAATCTCCTATTTCCACTTTAACATTCAGCAATTCTGGGGATCTATCACAAAGAACCCTAAAGTATCTCGGGGAAGAGAAAACCCAGAAAGAAAGTGACTCACTCACTCACCAAACACTGTCTGTGTCTGGGCCTGTCCCATCAGGGTTAAGACTTTGAAATCTGATTTCCAAAGCCAAATTTTGCAAAGGGTCCTTCTCCAGTTCTTTTATCCCAAAGAAAAGCCTCTTGTTTTGTGTGATTCTGTGCACTTGAAGGGCTGTTCTTGGGGGCACTGGTGCTGATGAACCCATATGTTGGCTGCAAATGAGAAAGCCAGCAAGACAGCAAGGGATTAGTGTTTTCACTGATGAATAAAAGCAAGATCTGAAGCAGCAGGAGACCCTGCATCTTCAGAAAAGAAAATAGAGAAGCCAGGTCTCAGTTCAGCAGTTCACGCCCAGTAGTTTCCATGGGTGGTTCCTTGAATAAACAGAGGCCAATGTGGAGGTGTCTTTATAGAGCCTGTGCACGTCTGGAATCTTGGTATGATCTTCACTTGACAGTTTTTTAGGATGCCATAAGGTCAGGTGTACTTTGATTTAATTTGTAATCTTTTTGAACATAGGAACTGTTTCAGGTCATGTAGTATGCCTATTATGTTGATAGAATGAATTCCTTACTTATGATTATGTTTATAAACAACCTTAATTTTATTTCTGGCTCTACATTTACAAATTATTCCACTATCCATTTAATGGGTAGGGCTACTGTTTTATTCTAATATCTCATAAAGTCTTACTTTCCTCTGGTTTTATTTTTTTCTATGTAGGAAACCTGTAATAATTTATCAGCATCCAGTGAAAAATGTCCTTAAGGTCTTTTGAATTGTATTTCTGTGAATTCCCATTGATATTTAGTTCTTACTAGATGGGATGCTAATGTATAAAAAGTGTTTAATTGTCCAAGAGATTGACTTATTTCTTATCAGGTTCCTAAAGGTCTAGCCCAGCCCAATAGTAGGGACGTCGATGTGTAGTAATAATCATCATCATGATCTCATCACCATCCACAGCAACAGCCACTAATACTTACTGAGTGCTTTCTGTAGGCCAAGTGTTGCTCTAAGTGCATTATATGTAATAATTCACTTAATCCTTGCAATAATCCCCTAAGGTAGATATTATTGTTATCATTATTTTATAGCTGAGAGAAGCAAGGCACAAAGTAACATTTCCAAGATCATATAGCTAGTGAGTCAGTAAGTGGAAGATCTGGGATCCAAAATTCAAGAAGTCTGGGTTCCAAGTCTGAACTTGAGCTCAATCATTGGCACTGTACTACTAGTCTACATCTATCTATCTATCTATCTATCATCTATCTATCTATCATTTATTTATTTAATTTACTAGTCTTTTATATATGTATATACAGATGTTTAATATTTTTCTGGGCTTTTAGAAATGTTGCTAGGTTTTCAAGGGTCTGTGATTTAAGATGTTAATTGTTGGTTTTGATTTTTTAATGTGTGCCCAGTTCATTTGTCACTCAGGGTATCAGGGACTGCGCTTTTATTTGTCAGGTCAAAGATTCAAGTAATTTAACAGGATTTAATTTTCAGTTCTCACGGTTTAGCGAGATAAATGTGAGGAGGTGTTACATTTTTTGCCGAATACATTTTATTATTTGAGAAGTGCTTGTTTTATATCTTTGTATTCCCACAGCACTTAGGATATCAATTTGCAAACCATGAGGACCCTTTAGTTTTGAATGAATGAATTGACGAATGAGTGGGGGGAGTTCGAGGTGGCACTAAACACCCTCTGTCTTGGTGGATGAGCCTCTGAATTTTCTGCGTTGAGCTCGCCTGAGGCTCACAGCTTTGGTCTGGTGGGATGTAAGGTATGCATTGTGGTGCCGGTCGTGCACGGTGGTAAATGGCTTTGTCTCTTGGCCCCTCATGCTAAACAGTTAAGATCCTGGAGGACAACACTGTCCACAGAAAATTGGTAACGTTCCAATTCCAGGCTGCCTTGAAAGGCACGGTGGGTATGGGTGAGCCTTTGTTAGTCTCTGCAGACACCAGTACGCAGAGTCATAGTTCCCACCAGGAATATTATATGGGCCCTGGAACTTCACATCCATCCCAATCATGGCAGCTCTCTTGGAAGCTGTGTAATTTCAGTTCTGTAGGAGCCATCTGGCAAAGAGAAAAAGGATAGGAAATGAGAAATGCGAAGTGGTGGGAGACTGCAACCGTTTACCTGGGAGCCAGTTACAGAGGAAGGGCCTCACAACGCAGAGCAGCCGGTACATGGCACGGCTGCAGTTCCTCTCGGTGTTGTTTACTCCGAAGCCTACTTTGCATGCACAATGCACTCGGGCCACCTTATCTGCAACAGCCATGTGGCTGCTTCATTGCTGCAGCCATAAAGGAAAGAGGTCCTCAGGGGTGGTTGGTGCTTGTGCTATCTAAAGACACACTCAGATTTGTTCAAAGGCAGCCATCCAGTGGGCCTCTTTAGAGGGGCTCCAGTGCCCCTCTGCCTGCGTTTGTGCATAGGGCACCATTTCCTTATCAGCCCCAGGGGACTCATTCTCTGAAAGGAAACCACCAGGGAGAGAGTCTTTTGTTGAAAGACATTTGGTGGGTCATGACCTCTTGGGTCCTTGTTCCTGAGTTTCAGGAATCTAAGGTGCACAGAAGGATGAGGAAAGTTAGGAACAGTCATTTTCTTGAATGCACTATGGCTTCCCCTGCCCATTTGGTTCTGGGACTTGCTCTTCAGAAGCCAGACAGGGAAGAAGTAATTTATTTTTAATGAGTCGAATAATCAATCAACCATTCATTCAGCAAATATGTATTGAGTGCCAACTATATACAAGCTTTCTGCTGAGTGCTGAGGATACAAATGGAAGCGAAAAACAGCCAAAATTTCTGCCATTGTGGAGTTTAAAGTCTGGTGATGATGTTTAACTTCAGTCAAGAGAAAGAGAAAGAATATATATGAAGTTGGGCAGGGGTGGGTAAAGGGGCTTCTGGGGTCTATACACAAATCCAGGCAGGGTTTGTTCCCAGTCAACACAGCTGGTTGTGAGCTCACCTTGGAGGAGCACAGACTGGAACTTTCCCTGGCAACTCATGCCCCATCCTAGAGTCAGAGGGTTCCTTTTCTGCCTACCTTCCTTTACAACCATTCTCCCTTCAAGAAATCATTCTGGGGGCTTCCCAGGTGGCGCAGTGGTTGAGAGTCCGCCTGCCGATGCAGGGGACGCGGGTTTGTGCCCCAGTCCGGGAAGATCCCACATGCCGCAGAGCGGCTGGGCCCGTGAGCCATGGCCGCTGAGCCTGCGCGTCCGGAGCCTGTGCTCCGCAATGGGAGAGGCCACAGCAGTGAGAGGCCCGTGTACTGCAAAAAAAAAAAAAAAAGAAATCATTCTGTTTGTTGACAATCCAAAGTTCTGAAGCTCCTGACTTAGCACTGTTATCTTGCTATTCTTGGAGTAGAATCAGCTTGGCTGTGATTGTTCCCACTGTGAGGATAATGGCATCTTTTGTATGATGGTTTCCTTTTCATCGTGTACACAATAACTGCAGAGCCAGGAAATTTTAATTGGGGATAAATAATAAGCTATCTTTAGGACTAATCTTATTTTGAGAGTCAGGGCTAATGGAGGTCAAGGATTCTTTCTCTTTTATTGCTTTTCTCAAAGCCTTGACTCCTACTTCCACTTCTTTCTTCCCTCATCTTTTTCCTTCTCTCTTTCCCAGGACTAGTCCTCTTTCTGCAAGATAGTCTCATGAAGAACTTTCAAGGGATAATGAGACAATGGACAAAGAAATAAGGAGATACTCACCCCAGGATGTCTGGACTTAGGGTTACACAGACGTGAGCTGGGGATAGCTGTGGCCACATAGACATACACACAACAGACATGCAGAGGTGAAAGGCTGGTGGTGTGACTGTGGGTGTGCCTGCACCAGGGCAGGTGGTGTGACAGGGTGGCCAGGAGTCCCCCAGAGGCATGGCCACAGCAGTGTGGATGGTGTTTGGGACAAGGAAGCTAGTTGGGAAGATGCATGTCTGCAGCATGGTAGCCCTAGACCAGTTCACCAAAGACTCCTGGGGAAAGCTGTCCCTGGTGGTGGGGGATATGTCATACCCGAAGCCATTTTACTGGAAAGAGGCTCTGACTGGATGTGGAGGCCAAGAACTTATGACGGACTTCCTCTGGGTCTAGATCTCCTTATACCAACCTGAAGAGAGAGGAGAAAAGATAACGGTGATCAGGTGGTTTTAGGCACAGTAGTTGGGTGCTCCTTTACATGCTGAGCTCATAAATAAGAGGGGTGGGCAGTCAATTATGTAATGAGTTTTGAGGGCCCAGAAACCCCCTACCCCCAAATATTCTTTATTGGTACCTGGAATTCTGTCATTGGAGATTAGTCCTTTGGGTCTTAGAAATATAAACATATTCCTAGGAGGATCAACACCTTAAGTCAGTATAGTAAAAACAGTAAGAATTAATTTCTGACGGCAAAGCCTTGAAACATGCAAACTAGAGAATCTTCCAGCACAGAACCGGGATGCTGAGAAGAGGGTATCTCTCTCTTCTCCTTCACTCACATATACCAGCCATCTGCTTTTAAAGTGTCTCTTGAATCTCTTTCCTCTTTCCAGATCCTTATTTCTGATCTTTCCCATTGTCCACCTCAACTTTCACATGAACTTTATATCTGAGCTCACTGCTTTGGGTCCCAGAACCAATCTTCCCACCCATAGTGATCTTTCTAAAACACTTTCCAAGCACATTTTCTCCTATGTATCTCTGATTTCTTCCGACTTCTCATAAAATCCACATCCTTTAGCCTGGTTCGCAAGACCTGTCTCAATCAGGCCGCACCTTACCACGGCAGCCACTGCTCTGACCCAGCCACTGCCGACTCACTCCCGCAGACTGGATGCTCTTCTCCAAACATGGTCCTATCCGCCTTCATGAATTGCCTAAGCTGCTCTCCCTCTGCTTGCCACGTCCTTCTCCAGTCCCTCCATTGGCCAAAATCCTTCATCCTTTAAGTCAGGCAACTATAACTTCCACCAGGGAGCCTTTTCCGGTCCTCCTGAGACAAACTAATCTCCCCCTCCTTTGGGCAAGTGTGCATTGTACTCTGTTCAACATTTATCATGGTCTGACTTTAGAAATCAGTGCTAGAAGGGTGTGTATGCGTCTCCTTTTGGAACATACACCCCACCCCAACCCATTCTCTTACTGCCTTCAGGAAGGTCCATATGCCTGAGGAAAATGTAGATTTCCCAGGGAATTTATTTTCAAGAGGCTGCCAATGTGCACTATCCAAGTACAGCTGATATGCAGCAGCATCCCTTGAAGCCTGATAGGGAAGCTGCTGGTCTCTGATGAGAACTTGAAAGAACGCTTCCAGCTGGATCATTTCTGGTGAAGGTGCTAAAGGATTTGGCTCCGACACTGGCAGTATTCGGGGTCCACCGTCCTTATGGAGGTCTTTGGTGTTCAACAAGGTAGCGTAGTGGCACTGTCTCCTCTAGGGAATAACCGGTTGTGTGTGGTTTGGAGGGACTGACCAAGATTTCCTACACTGTCACAGTAGCATGAAACATCACATCCACCAGTTAATAACCGGTGTTGCCTGGTATTAGAGTTGTCCGAAAGAACTATGGTTTCAAGGGAAGCAATCTCAGATACTTCTCACCTGGGACAAGGTGTCAGTAGGTTGAGAACTCAGGAGAGATTTTGAATTTTTCAAAATCACAAGGCAGGAGGGTCTGAGGTCAACAATGTCAAACCTGGACATCAGACCTGGTATCAGGCCTCAGGCATTACCCACCCACTGAAGATCTGGACCTGGAATTCAGAGCCCCAAGGCAGGTCTGTATTTGAATGCAGTGCATCAACTCTGTGGACTTTCCTCAGCTCTTGAGTCTTATGCATTGACTGTCAATCTCCTCTCTTGTGGAAATTGTTTTTTCCAGGTATAGAGCAGAGATTATGTCCTAGAGGCCTGTCCCTTGATCACATTGAAGACATCTTGAAAAAGAACATAGGATGAGACATGCTTAACATATGATTAACTCAACTCGCATGGATAGTGTTAGGAAAATGTTATTTTAGAGTGAAATTTTTTCCCAGTTGCTGTCTGCTCTAAGGAAAGTTTCCTTTGATTTATAACATTTTTGTGAGAAGGATGAGGACCAACCATGTACCCTGAGGACCTAGATTTAAACTGTAGGGAGAAATTTAAGTTAGGCATTTTTATAATAGGAGTATCTATTTTCTATTTTCTTTCTATTGAGGGTGTGAGGGTTTTGTGGGTAGACTAGAGACTCTAGATGAACTTTAGAGCACTCTTCTTTTGTTGAGACAACTAGAGTAAGGTTGCGGATGAGTTTATTCACATCTGAAACAAATATCCACTCGTTGTGGAGATTATGAAGTCAGCATAAAACTAAATGCAGATGTTGTACACTAACATGGTAAGTATTCTGTTAAGAAAAATCAATTTGTGTCTTTCAAGTTAGAAATGAAGGGCATATTTTCCCCCAAATATGAATTTAGTCAAAGCTATTGGTGTCTCATACATGATATTTTAAGACCTAATAACACTGTTTTTGCCTTCTTGGGCCATGAAGGACAGCCTCTACCTGAGATGGTGGAGGGTGGGTGGAGAGCTTTCCAGGAGGGAGCAATTTTTTCCACTGTCAGTCCTCCTAGGGCAGGAAAAGAGCTGGCCTTGGGCGCACATGGAGATGTGGGGATGCCTGCAGGTTTTTACTGGGGGCACTGACTGATCACTGCTACTTGGAAGTCTGCAGTGATACACGAAGAGGTTGGGTTTTGGGTCTCAAAATGTGCACTTCTTTCTCTCCTCAAGCATTTAGCTGTGCTTTGAATGGTTAAGGGAGCAGGCTGTGCCCATAGCCACATGGGATCGGTTAGCAGCAGGTAGAAGGGAGAGCAGTCTGGAGAAAAGTCTCATGGGATGACACAAGGTGGCTTGAAGAAGAGCTCTGGCTCAGTGGAGTTGTGGAGCCCCATGGGGACCCACTGCCGGATGAAATGACCACAGATCTGTTCTGGGGGACAGAATGGATACTCCATATTCCCATGATAGAGGCTGCAGGTTATTATAAATTGAATATTCATGAAACAATGTCAATATTTTGTAATTCACAGGCTGATGAGGTCTGAGGACCCATGGGTGACATAACGAAGGATTCTAAAAGTAAGAGATCTGAAACTCTTAAAGTGGTGTTTGAAATAACATTTGTACACGGACAACCACTGCTTTAATTAATAACCTAATTATCCTTAGCTGTCTTCAAGACTAAGAATGCTCAGCAACTAACTGATGGCTTAAATTTTAGGTGTTATAAGAACTGGAAAACAGCAACAAACCTGAAAATGGCCAATTCCAATTTATGCATATATATGTATGCATGCTTCCATCCACCCATTTATTCAACAAACATTTATTGCCAAGCACCGTGTTTACTGCCAGGAATATAGAGCTTACTAAGACATTACCCTCGGGGAGCTTACATCTGAGCGGGTAGAGACAGGTAGGACTCTGCGTCCCCATTCAGAGAGAGAGAGACTGTTCCTGATTAATGATGCGAAGAGGCAAGTTGTCTTCTCGATCTCCTCCCCAGGGGATTGGAGGCAATCTGCATTCCAGTGAACTGCCTTTTATTCCGATGATCCCAGGTTTGGGGGAGCTGCTGTAATAGGCCTGGCTGTGCTACTGCTTTCATGGTGCTACAGTGGTCCTTAGTTTTGGCTTCCAACCAGAGGCTGCAACCTACAATGACGGGTGAGGTGGGGACAAAGATGGAGCAGCGCACCTAGAGATTTGGCTGGTCCAGCATTGCCCTCCAGTGGTCAGACATAAGCATGTGGGGACAACAGGTTTCCTAGAGGGAGGTTCTGAGGTGTGTGCGGATTCATAACGGGGCTCAGGAATGACTCCTGTAGATGAGGTTGGGAAAGCAGGAATTGGAAGCCACAGTCGAGAAATTAAAGTGAGAATTAAGATGGATTAATGACCAGGCACCTAGGATTGGGTGTGTATAGAGAACCAGAAACAAAGACCACGTCAGTTTCCCAATTTGGATTTTGGCTGACAAGACAGTCAGGCTGCCTTGGGGTTTAGAAAGCGCAGTGGTGGTGGTGGGGATGGTGATCACTCAGAGCTGTAACCCCAGTCCTCTCAGTCCACCCTTGTCTTCAGATGGATGCGCAGTCCAGGAACGAGCACAAATCTCATGAAATGAAATCAGATGCAAATTTATGTGTAATGAACTTTTGAAATATTAGATTTGCAAAGGGGTCTAGTCCAGAGGAAGGCAAATCTGTTCTCAGCATTCCTCCCGGGACTCAAGGGGTCTCTCTCTCCCTATGTCCTACATGTGGGTGGCTCAGTAACATTGCTTTGGAGGGAAGTTTCTCTCCCTTAGCAGGAGGAAGTCTTCCTCCCAACCCCCTATTGGGTCAATGTCACTGGAACATGTCCAGCCCAGTAGGATGCTGTCCTGTGTCCCAGATCATGGATCTATGAGTCAAGGCTGAAGCAGCCTCGCCAGCCAAGGTGCTCTTGGCAAAGTCTACAACTAGTGCAATGTTTCCTTCCTTTTTTTGTTTCATCTTAGCACAGTGTCCTTCAGATATATCATCACTTACCTTTCAAGGTCATGGAAGCCACAGCATTTCACTGTACCCTGAATCTTCCCCTGCTTTATTTCTTCTAGTTAATCTATGACTTAGCTCCCTGGATCTTCAGGCTTGAAATCGTCCCCGTCCCTGCCCTTGTCGCTCTCTGGCTCTGCTCCCCTGAAGAGAAAGAAATGGGTTAGAGAAACTTCCTGATCAAATGGAAAAAACAATATCAGGCACACAGGGACCAGCTCAGGAACTGGATAACTGTAGCATAATGCATTGGTGGTCGAATTGCTCACATTGTTGCCTATAAAATCCAAGCATCCATAGCCCTACTATAGAAGACCCCAGTCTTTACCTTAAGAACAGGTTCAAACTGTGAATCCAGGGCAGGAGTCTGAAAGTAGGATAATGAGGACAGATGGAACATGAATATTTTAGTTACAGGACTCTTAGAAGACACCATAGGTCATGGCAACTCTGTGTATATGTGTGTAGCTCTGTGTGCACTGCCATGTAATAAAACAGAAACTTCCTGAAGTCAAGAACTGTGCCTTCCCTGCTCTCCTTCATAACCCCAGTGCACTTGGTAATAAGCATATTGCCCCAGAGTGCAGCAGTTAAGAGACGATCCTTTGGAATCCAACAATCGAGAATCCAAGCCCCTTTACTTTCGTTTTTCAATCTTAGGAAAAATTCCTTTCTGAGACTTGAGCTCCTCATCTGTGAAACAGGGATAATAATACCTGCTCCCTCTTCCACCACGTGCAGAGTGTCTGTGAGGATTAGAAGAGCTGGCGCCTGTGCAGTCCTGGGCATTGTGCGTGTCATGAGGTCAGTGCTCAGCAAAGAGCAGCTGTTTTATTATTTCCATGTGTGCATGTGCACATGGGTGCATGAGATCTCTGTGGGTGCGTGAGAATTTTTCAGTCAAAGCCCAACTTAACTGTAAAATAAATCAGCCTCATTTTAGAAAACCAAAGCATGCAGGCATGGGGATGAATAGATTCCTTCCCTGTACACCCTTTGCCACTTCCTTCCATAACTGTAAAGCCTTTGCCCAAGTTTCCAGGTACCAACATGCTCTTGAACCCTGTCTAGAACGGGAGAACCGTCAGCATAGAAACAAGCTTTCAGCTGAAACAGGCATGAGGTGGCTGACCCTCCCCTCCTGCCTCAAGCCTGGACGCTCACCGTGCAGTTGTCAGGGCTCCGTCTCCTGCTCTGGATGGTCATGATTGACCCAGTCTCGGGAGCTGCCAGTATGAGAGAGACTGGGAGGCTTGGTTCAATCATCATTGAGAGCCTATTAGGAGAACAAAGTACCATGCAGCCACTCGAAAGGCTGAGCGTCTATAAATGGCCATTACAGAGGAAAATCCTTCCACTTGGCTGACTGGGGCCAGGTCTATGGCTTTTATTTTTTTATTTTTATTTATTTATTTTTTGTTGCTTCAAAAATATGCTTTATTTTTCATCTCAAATTCACTTTAAATGTTTGTCATATAATTTAATACCTAAGAAGACCCTAGATAAAATTAATTGATAATATTTACAATGTAATACTTCTCTGGGTAGACATATTTCACACAACAGTTTTCAGTTAATGCTGAAGAAAATCACTTAATTTTAATCACAATCATTGATTGATTAATGGGTTAACAATTTACTCAGTAATTTAGATGGCATAAGGTCCAATAAAGAGGACAGTCTGATAATTGCTCAATGTGCAATTCTGCCCCTTAGTAATACTAAATCCAGAATATGACAGATATTCCACTTAGATCCAGGTCTGTGGCTTAAAAGCAATTGGCGCAGATACCCAGTGAGGGGGTACCTTCATTTTGTGCTCAATAAAACCAGTTTTATTCAGGGAAGTGAACTGTTATCCCCCCAGGAAGGGTGAAGGTATAAAGACAGGTTGTAATTCTTGGAGGATCTAATTCTTCGGTAGCTGGAGACAGAAAGAGAAAGAGAGGGACAGAGATGGATGAAAGGGAGCTCTGTTAACCCAGGAAGTCCTAGGGTAATTACCTGGTTGAATTTCTCCTGGAGATTCGGGATGCTGCCAGATGTGTCCAGGCCCTCTGTGCACCACCCCACAGAGCCAGCATGCAGGGTCCACCTCCTCCCTGCTGTGGCTGCTCCTTATGTCTGGGAGCACATCAAAGGATGTTTGATATTCATAACTGCTGTGGGTCATTTTCACATGGAGCTCTAGGGAGCCGCCTTACCACTGCACGCTGTATTCAGCCCTTTGTCAGAGCAGCTGAGCTGAACCAATCCCCCATTATGGGCGAGAGGAGTTTCCTCCTGGGAGACCTGGGTTTGCCCCCAGACCCTTGTGCAGAATAAAATGGGTCTTTTTTTTTTTAAATTGAGAAACAGTTATTAAAACATCTGCGAGTCTCAGCTCTGCATCTGCACTGCCCACAGGGACAACTCTGCGTGGTCCTTCCATAAGAGTGTGGCCACCTCCAGGTCCTGCTGTTAGTGTCAATAACATCTGAAACTTCCCTGTTTCCTTCTCTCTGAGGACAAAGGATGTCAACAAGACCCCAGCCATGACCACATTTCTTAGCAACCAAAGGAGGAAATTCTGCTCACCCCTGTTGAGTTTGGCTATTGTTGGAGAGGGCTGGCAGAGACTCGTGCAACTAAAGCTGCAGGATTGCAGAGCTGGAAGGGGCCCTAATCATCATCTGATTCTAGCCCTCAAATTACAGATGAGCAAATTGAGTCACAGAGGGGTTAAGTAACTTGTCTAAGGTCACACAGACCAGTGAGGATTTCTAGCACATGGAATCATTATCTAAAAGAGGGAGGGGAATAGTGGCAGTGTGAATCTTGCTATTACTCTCCCATCACTTCAGAGGTTCAAACCTATACGAAAGAGATGGGGACCAGGAGACCTGAAGCTGTAATTCAGCTTTGCACCTCAGTTTCTCTGTATGAAAAATGGCTGTATTATTTACCTTCATTTCAGGACTGTTGAGGGGCTTCATGAGTGACTCTAAGAAGTCCTGGGAGCTTGGGCTTTGGGGTGGATGAAAGAACAGTCTCTTTCTGGGCTCCAGAGTGGGGCTGCTTGCCTGGGCTGACTAACCTGTTCTCAGATCCTCAGTCACCACTGAGATGTTTAGGAGCCCCTGGGTTTGGGAGGGTGGGAAAATTAGTGCAGAATGATCAGACCGGGTGGTTGGACACAGGGTACGGGAGTGGGAACGTGGGTGCGATATAGTAATAAAATAGAGCGATACCTGCCTGCTCCCAGCCCTGGTAACAGCCTCTCAGGAGAATATGTGAGATGTGTCCACCAAGGGAAAACATTCTCCCTGGTTAGCAGGACCAGATTCCCTACCTTTGCTTGGGGCGGCGTGGGAAACATGTTCCCCTATCTGTGTGCATTTGAATGCATTTTCATTACACTGTATGCCTTCAGTGCTGCCAGAAAAGCAAGCACGTCTTGCTCTTTAAAATGTCTAGAGCTCTTGTTCCCATTTGGGGTTTGTGCTTGGAAGGTCAGCCTCCAGAGCTGTCTGTTGGTAATTGGGTTCTGAATAAAAGAGACTCCAGGACTGCCAAAGAGACCAGAGAGCAGCCCACTGCCTGCCTGGGCTGAGTTGCAGCAGAAGCCAAACGGCGTCCCTTGGCAAGGTGGCCCCCATTGGGCTGGGAAGCTCGTGATTCCTGGCAATCCAGCCGACATCCCGGCTTGGTGAAGCCTCGAGCCCAGAGGCCCAGGTCTGTACATCAGTCTTCTCAACTGCTTTCTCCTGTTATTATCTTGTCAACAGTAGTATCTGGGACACAAAGGACAACTCTACACGATGATGCAGTGAATGACTGGTTAGGTGCCTCCTGTTTAATAACCAGAGACATGTTACTGTGCGGCGTCTCTCCATATGTTGTAGCATCTGTGTCTGGCATGTAAGGGACTCATTTTCTTCACATATCTCATTAAAGATGTAAAGCAAAATGGAAGGGCTTGCAAGCCTACCTCTCCCTGCAACGCCAGCAACTCCCTTTTCTTACCCTCTGCTGCCATCTAGTGGCCACATGCCTCCTCTGCATCGTCGTTTTTATAATGGGGCTGAGGTCTCCGCCCCTGTGAAGCAGGAGGAAGACAGTTACCTAATCCACACAATCACGGTTCTCCTTATAGAGTCCTTGTTGCAACAGAGGGTCAGGACCCATCTCCCGACATCTGCCTGGACCACCCTGGGACTGCCTCTTGGAGCCTGAGAGGGCCCTTTCTCCTCTGGAGAGATATTGTCAGTCGACTTTATTACAAATCTGTCCACCTTCCAGACTCTAAAAGTAAATCATGAAGACCTCGCACGCTGCACACTTCTTGCCAAAAGCCAAGGTGAATCCTGGAGACAGACAGAGTCCTGCACCTCATGCTGACGTTTCCTCCAATATCTTCAAGAATCCCCAGAGGTTGGGATGGAGAAGGCACAGAGTGGAAGGGAAATTCCATGGGTCTTTTCAGCAGCCCTCCCACCTATTTCCATACAAAGTCCAAGTGGAAGCTTGCTCTAGACCAGGTCCCACTGCTTCGACTCAGGACCCACAGACCTTGTTTGACATTTGCTCCATTACCCGTGATGGCATCAGAGTGTGTTTTCAGCCCTTATGCATCAGCTTGGGGCCTGGGGATGTGTGCAAAGCTGCGAAACGCTCCCCAGGATGGAAGACACAATGCAACATGAACCAGCTTGTCATTACAACTCACGAGAGCAGCAAATGAAGAGGAGACAGGGTGTGACAGCTGCAGGGTTTAGGCTGGGGCTACAGGTGTCTGTGCATCACTGTGGGCTCCGACGCAGGAGGGAGGAAGGCCACTGTGCCTCTATGCTGGGGACTGAAACACAGAGTGATGTGGCTTTTGTCATCAAAGCCAGCAGCCCATGTCCTTATCTTTAAGCCTTGGCATGTGTTCCTTAATTTCATTAATTGAGTCATTCTTCTATATGTACCCAGCTCTAGCATATACAGTGAAGTAGACACAAAGAGCATCATACGACACAGTCTCAACCCTTGAGGATCTTGTTATCTGGAGAAGGAAGTAAGGACAAAGTACAGTGGTCAAGGCAACATGGATTAATTCTCCAAATGAGAAAAACAGCTAACATAGGAAGCAGAGATTCTGAGAAAAGAGGATCCCTAGAGGTCACAGCAGCTGGGGAGCGTATTATGGAAGTAAATGATTCAAGCTGTCCAAGGAATTGCTGTTGATGGTGAAATGCCCTCTGAGATGTGTGGCCTCCCAGGTCCTCATGGCCTCTGCTCTGGCTGTGGGCCATGCTCCCTGGGTTAGGAGACAAAGGGGTGTCTTCCAGGACTTGTTTATTGATCTGTAATAGATTTCTTTCCCTTCTCAATATTACTATTTATTCATTGATTAATGTGTCATTCATATTTACTCATTCAAGAAATGTACTGCTCTAGCACTGGGGTTCGAAAGATAAATCCACAAAAACATCTAAGTTTTCACACTAGCCTGACACTGAACTAGAGCTTCATAGAACAGAGACAAACTAACATCACTGTCAACTTTTGCCTCCATCCTCAGTCTTTTTACTTGTTAAGTACCTGTTGATTCTTTATTGCTTTACCTGTCCATATGGTCCTCACACCTTGCCCTCAAGAACACTTCAGACAGATGCAGCCCCAAATGTCCGACTGTGTCTTCTGGGGGTGACTGGGACAGCTACCAGGGCTTCTGGTTGGCAGGGATGGTCAGAGAGGACCCTTTATTGGTCACGTGGAAATAGAAAGCCTAAAAACAAAGGAAAGACCCTTTGATTTAGTCTTGATTAAAAATAAAATAGACTTTAGCTTGCAATGGTGTTTGATATGCCTTGTGAGGAAGAAATCCTATTATGTCAAATTTTCAAAAGCCTGTGCTGTTAAGATAAAGATATTTACATTCCATGACCGCAGAGCTCAGTGAAAAGGGGTTGTCAAGAGACCGGACAGCTGCGGGGAAGGTTTTGTGTGATTTAAATGTACACAGCTTTGGCATCTTCTTAAGTTTACTGGCAAGGAACAAGCCAGCTCCGTTATCAACTCCCCAGGAATATAACTTTTTTTTTTTCAATTCCAAAACACCATTTATTTAAAATATTCCATTATTTTAAATACCACTCCCAAAATGCTTTAGATCACTTCCAATTTATGTTTTATGAATTGAAATACCCAGGAATATAACTTTTAACGGCAAAGCATTTTATCACAAAGAGCTCAAAAAAGTATGATATTGCTCATTTAATCCTCAGAATATTGGTGTAGGAGACAGAATTCGTTGAGTTGTAAGTAAAGGTGCAAAGCTTTGATTACTTTAACTCATCACTTTTTCTTTCTCTCGGTCTTGTCTCTTTGCTTTTCTCTTAGCAAATCACACGAAATAAAGGACTATGGGAGAATTGGGCGATTGGGACTGACATGTATACAGTGATGTGTATAAAATTGATGACTAATAAGAACCTGCTGTATAAAAAAATAAATAAAATAAAATTCAAAAAAACCCCTAATACTAAACTTTCTTTGGGTTATTTGTACAGAAATATGTTAATATAAATGTTTCAGACATTACCTGAAGTTCCTAAAAATCTTATATGTTCTGGTATAATATTAAAAGTCATAATTCTAGTTATTACTTTAAAATGTATATTTCAGAAATAACTAAATTTCCTTGTCAATTGCATTATTATGAACTTTCATCAAATCTTTAACTGTGGTCATTTTTAAGTCTTTTGTCATTTACAGACAGTTCTGGGTGTACTCTGATGCTTTTGCAAAAATGTTCCCATAAAAGGGTTTCATCTTCAAGGAATTCATGGAAAAGACTCTGAGAAGTATAGGTTTCTGGTAACTGACTATACTGCTGAACTGAATGAATAAGCATTTTCAGAACCCTAATGGAAAACTGATGAATTCATAAAAGTGCTAACAAATGATCAAGATGAAAAAAAAATTAATTACATGGGACTGAGTGAACTGATGAGGATGATTAGAATTTTTGTGACTTTCTGTTTGAATAAAAAAAAAAAACAGACTATGGGAGACACCTCCTGGGCATTGTTTCTTTGCCAGTCCTGTTGGTTGGGGGTTTATATTCTGGAGACAGAGGCTGCCAGGAAAGAGGAGGTACCAGGTAACATATGCATTTCCATGGGTACCGGGACCTGGGACCCGGCTGCTCTTGGCTGGGCCACCTTGGTGTTATCCACACCGTTTGCAAAAACAACCCTCCTAACTCAGTCAGCTCCTGGTCTTGGAACGAGCGTGGAGCTAAAATCAGAGTCTCCAGACCTTGGTTCCCTCTTTTCATTTCTGAAAATGTCACAGACAAGAAAAGTTTGCCTGAGTTTTATGGGATTGTGAGGTATTGTGTCACCTGAAGCCTGATGTGGAATTGTGGGAACCACAACCCTTGAGCTTTCCACCTCCTCCCTTTGTCCCCATCACGTCTTTTCTGGGATTCAATAGGTTGAACCCTAAACTCGAAAACCAGAAAGTGGGGAAGGGAACTTAATGGTCATTGAGCATCTACATGAAAGCCCACTCACTCAGCTTTCACAGTCAGTGGAGGTGTGCATTCTATTCCCGTTTTATGAGTGAGGGGGCCCTCAGTGATTAAATAACCTTCCTAAAGTTTTAGCACTAATAAGACAGAATTTGAAACTAGATCTAAGTCTTGGCAATTGCGATGAGCACATCCAGGAGAGGAAGGCGTAGGCCAAGCCTCTGTCCTCCTGTACCCACCTCCGTCTTTGTTGAAGGGCTGAGGAATTGTTTGGAGGTGGACGGTTCCTCAGCTGTGTCCCCTGGCTCTGAAGCCTCCACTCCTAAGACCCCAGGACTCCCACCAGGTGTTGTCAGCTTCACATTCCATAGAAGCTTGGACCCAGGGCCTGGAGCTGCACCCTGGGCAGGACAGGGTGCAGGGAACAGTTAGGATTTTAGTCCTCAGAAGCCAGCTGTCACTGTGAGTGTCCTGAGGCTGGAACCAGCCAGTATCACAGCAGTTCCTTAACTGAGTCTCTCTCCTAGGGACCACCAACCCCCCGAGGAGGAGGATAGGGGGAGAACCAGATGCCCAGACCCGAGGCTACACTTGACCCTCTGATAGGCTGGACCTGACTGAGGAAAATCCATGACAGAATGACCCCCACCCCGCCCCTTCTTCCCTTCACTTTCCCCGAGGGGCAGGGTGGTCCCTCTTTCTCCAAGCCAGTCCCTTGGGGGCTTCTCTGAAGCCAGTGCTCACTGTTGTAGGAATCCCTACAATCATAGGGGACTGTGAGAGGTTGGAAATTTCAGGCTCCAAAGGCCCCTGGAATCATCTTGGCTGACAAATAGAATTTAGTCACTAGTGCCCCGTGCTCAGGTTCCTTTGTGGTGATGTTTGCAGTTTGGTTTTGTTTTTATAAGATATGAGAGCAGAGACAGAGTCAAAACCAGGTCTTTCTGCTCTTTCTACCACGTATACTGCTTACACTGAGTTACAAACTGAATCTGACCAGTGCGGAATCTGTGCTAATGTTCTGCTTCTGACCTGGGCAGCAGGGGATATCTCCTCCTCCCTGACACCAATCTCTAAGGTTAAACCATATCCTCAAACTAATTTCTATTAACAGAATATCAAGGATCTGTCATGCATTTATTGGTCCAAAATAGTCTTGAATCTATTTAGTTTTTGGTACCACCTTTGAGGGTTACCATTTTCATAAATTAAACATACATTATATAAAGTCAGTCTTCATTTATTGGTATGTTGCTTTTAACCCACACTCCTTAGTCTGACATTCCAGCAATGCTGGGGCATTAATAGTTGAGAAAGGTTTTGTATGCAACTTCTCCAAGTAACAAATTTGGATTTTAACCTGCTGAACTCCAAAGGGTGACTGATGGGTAGATTTCAGAATCACAGCAGGTTGGTAGGAATATAATCCTTTTAGTGGATAAATTTTGTGTGTGTGTCAAATGCTACCATATAAGTGACTAACCTATAGGTAAGGTCATTCTTGACCTAAAATGAGGAGTTCTGGAAAGTTGCAAATGCAAATCACTCTCAGTTTTTGATGTCAGAGAAAACGTCAAAGTGGACCAACAGTGCTGTTGCTCTGGCCATTTCCTGGAACTACAGAGAAGCATCTTCCCCCTCATCTCAGGGGGCTGGTGATCACTCTGCTCTGGGCCCTGGTGGTGGCTCTGCAGGGTATTTTGTGATAGGTGAAGAAGTGCAGAGCAGAATCATCCCTTAGAGGAGAATTCCCTTTCATGTAAGACGATCTTACAGAATGAATCCTCAAAAACCTTTGCTGGGCTTTACCAGGTTGTTCCCTGGCATATATTTCAGAAGGAGCCCGAGGCCTCAGATGGAATACACAGGCGAGATGAAGGGCCCCCAAATACATGAAGATGCCCCTTTCAGTGGCAGCACTTACGTCAGGCCGAGGTGCTCAGTGTGGTCACAGCTGATCCAGGGAGGTGAGAGCTCACACCAGTCTGGGTGGATTCTGTGTGGAACTGTGACAAAATCCACTGGCAATCAAGTAGAAAATATCATAAACTTGCATGGGGGGTGTTCCTTTTTGGGACACACATCACAATTAGAGAGAATGTAGCTAATAAAATGCAGTCTTAAGGGAGGACCTGGAGTTTTGAGGAAGTAGAATTTGGGAGAGAACTTTGCTGTTGTTGTTTGCCCCGCCGGTCCCCCCATCACTCCCCATTCTCTCTTCTGGTCTGGTCTAGTGTTTGGAGAATGAGTTGACTGGGCACCTCTGGGCACTGTGGGCAGCTCTGTGCTGAGCCAGCTCTTCTGAGCCAGTCAGAAGTCACTTATTTGGCCCCTGCCCGCTGGACTTCAGCTGTAACAACAAATTTCTCACAGTGCCCATGCCAGTGCTTTTCAAATTTATTTCCACCTGAGAACCACTTTGACTAGGCAGATACCCCCTGGGCCTCCACCTCTCCACTCTCTTGCTAATGGAGAATAAGCTCATTGGGATGAATGAAGAGAATGGAATCACTTTGGCTCAAACACGAATGAGTACGTTCCCGTTGTCATAGGGTAAATATGAAAGTTAAAAGAGACAGCCTAGGGACCAACTAATTATTTTAAAGGCCCAAAATGCCTGCAGAGTGTCCAAAATTGAACATGGCGGAACTATGTCCTCATTCAGCACTTAGATCCCTGCGTTCCCGAAAACAAATGTTCCTGGGTGCTTCCAGGGGCCAACCATGAGGGAGCTCCTCACAGACTCAGAGGATGTTAGAGCTGGAAAACTTAGTCTTTTAGTCCAATCCTTCATTTCACGTGTGGGAAACTGAGACCACAGGTGCCGAGTTCTCATAATTAGCTCGGGTGGGTCATGATTAGAACACAGGTTTGTGGCCGGCCAGTCTGGTCTTCTCACTCTCCCTCTTGCTGGGGAAAGAACAGTGATTCCTTGTCTATCAGAGCAGGAGGTATTTGAACGATTTTTAGGATGACCTGTTCTTGTTTTTCCTGCTTTGAAGGCATATACAGTGTTTACCTACCAGTAGATTTTTTTTCCAGTGAAGGTTTGCTTACAGAAATGTCTGAAGTTATTCCATTTTGTTCTGAAATTATTGGTAAAGCAACTCTTTTTTACTGGTCTTTTTTTTTTTTTTTTTGCGGTACGCGGGCCTCTCACTGTTGTGGCCTCTCCCGTTGCGGAGCACAGGCTCCGGACGCACAGGCTCAGCGGCCATGGCTCACGGGCCCAGCCGCTCCGCGGCATGTGGGATCCTCCTGGACCGGGGCACGAACACGTGTCCCCTGCATCGGGAGGCGGACTCTCAACCACTGCGCCACCAGGGGAGCCCCGCTACTGGTCATTTTTTAGGGACCAGGAACCCGGGATGAATGTTTATGACTCTAAGTTTTGCTCACCTTTGAACTCCCCTCTTCCTCACGACCTAGGAGAGTGCTTGGTATAGACAGGCACTCAGAATGATTGCGTTCAGTTGAGATTTTTGAGGACAGTGGCCGAATAATGATTCTTTAGTCAATTTAGATGGCTCGCTCTGTCCCCCAGTGTTAGACATCCTCTTTCTCGGGTCCTTTGTTTAGAAACAAAGCATTATTTTAGTTTTGAATAAAAATGGTTCACCAAACAGAGTATGTTTATAGTTTGTACTGTTGAACAAAAATAATAGAGAGCTTTGCTTGAAGTTTAAAATAGTTAAATTCAGAAAAAAAAAATTAAGGCAGTTTTAATTTAAATAGAGGGAGTAAATTTTAGGAACTCCTTACTGCAGGGCTGGAGTATAGGAATGTGTGTTCTAGAGAGATCTAGAAAAATTTATTTAGGTTAGACAATTCACTTTAAGGGAAACTAGTAATATTTTAAAGATATATAACCTAGTACTTAAAAGATGATTTTATTAGATGATCTTTCTTACTGTATGTATTCATTGAAGGGAAAATTGTGAATTATTTATAATTATAAGGAAGAAGAAGAAGGACATCACCCATGATCCCACTACCAGAGGTAATAACTGTAATTCTGTTATCTTTCCTTTTAGTCTTTAGTCTTAAAGACTTAAAGTCTTAAGTTAATTTTCTTACATGGTTGAAACCATATTATATATTCAACTTTCTGTTTTTCATTTATATTAGAGTGATATGTTTTCCCCCATTTTTCCCCAATTAGGTTTTGAAGAGTTTTTAAAACTCTTCAAAATCTAATTTTTGATGGTGACATAGTATTTATTGGGTAGATGGTTCTTAATTTGCTTAAACATTCTTCTAATGTTGAGCTTTTAGGTTATTTCCAATTATTTGGGGTATGAATAACATTAAATGGACATAGTATCTTATAGAAAGTCTGCTCAGATAACTCTTTTAAAGATAGATTACCAATTATTCAGACAAGAGGAATGGCGATTTTAAAAGGTCTTGATACCGAATACCACATAAGCTACCGTTATATTGATTCAGTGTGTAATCATAGCAGCAATAAAAATAAGTGCCCTTGGGGCTTCCCTGGTGGCGCAGTGGTTGAGAGTCCGCCTGCCGATGCAGAGGACACGGGTTCGTGCCCTGGTCCGGGAAGATCCCACATTCCGTGGAGTGGCTGGGCCCGTGAGCCATGGCCGCTGAGCCTGCACATCCGGAGCCTGTGCTCCGCAACGGGAGAGGCCACAACAGTGAGAGGCCCGCGTACCGCAAAAAATAAATAAATAAATAAGTGCCCTTAATGTACCTAATTTCATCAGTATTGAGTTGTGATTGCTTTTTAAAAATTGATATTATTTGATATGAATAATAGTTGTTTTCATTTGCATTTTCAAATTTTAAGTGTGGTGTGGTTTTCTTCAAATATTCATCAGCAATTTATATATAATTTTTGCATCTCATTTTTGCCTATATAACCATCAGGCTAGTGTTTTCCTTATCCATTTATATGAATTCTTTATACATTAAGCATATTAACATTTGACTTATACAACTCATATGCATACTTTATTTTTAAGGATTTATTATTGATCTTTTAATTAAAGCATTTGGGGACATTTAGAAATCTTTTCACTTTATGTACTCAAATATATGAATTTGTATATAACCCTGATAACTTTGTTTACTGCCTTTACACTAGAAATTCCTTTTCTATCCTGCTTCAGAGGGAGGGGACAAAATGTCAGTATAGGAGGAATAACTTATGTTGGAAAGAAGAATTGACTTGGGGATTGGATTAGGGTTGATTTTATTAGTAGCTTTGACAGCCAGGTGTCTCTCCACTGCTAGCATGCTGCAGGAACTCAGGGTACAACATATGGTACCATTTTTCTTAGTGTGATAAGGCTTCTCACACGGTTGAGAAGGTAGAGAGACTGTAGGCTGGTAGGGAGAGAATGTGAAAATTTGTCTGATTAAATTAATGTAAGAAGGGAGGAGACACAATGTCTCCCACTGCCACAAGAAAAATGATTTAAGTTCCAACTTGACACTAGTATTATATCTCTAAGGAAATAATAATCCACAGGAGGACAGTAGCCAGCACTGTCCAGAGAAGAGAGGTGTTAACCCTATGAATGCATGTAAAATCCAGTTGCCAGAGAGGTGTTTTTGTTGGGAAGTGAGTCTTCCTGGTGTTTTGTTAGAGCTTAGGGGAAATATAATACCTCCCTTCCAAGCTGTTTAACTTCCCATATTCGCAACAAACAAATTTACTATCAATAATTTGGCTTCCAAAGTATCATAATAAGCAGGGAAAAGAGTGCCTTGGACAGGGACTGAAAGAGAAAATACGCTGGCATTTGGTTTTAAGTCTGGGTCTCATCCCAATTTAGATGTTTTAACTTTGCCACTGATGGGCCGATCACCTCTGCATTCACGAAGAACATTCACTTTCTCAATTCTATAGACCGAGGATCAATGAGTCAACCACAAGTTTCCTCTAGCCATCAGCAAACCCTACCGCTACCCAAAGACACCTGGAACACACATGTTTTATTTAATTTTTTAAGTGAAGGGAAAATATTTTAATGAATTGGGAAAAGACTGAGTAGAATTTGCTCAACCTAATGAAGATAACAAATGGAGCAGACAGGGGCAAAACTTTAAAGGGAGAAGTGTAACCAGGAAAACAAAATACAAAACAACTAATGTTGCAAGGTTATCACCTCAACTCATCCCTTGAGCAATTACATTTCTGTGGAAAGTTATGGAGAGAAGATACTAATGACTTGTGCACTCCAGAGAGCCAGATATAGAAGAGGCTTGTTAGCAGAGATGTGTGTGTGTGTGTGTACTTGTGCACATGCACACTTGCATACACATGTCTACAAGGGAATGTGCAAAACAGCATTTTGGTTAGGATTGTGGCTCTGAGCCAGCTACCTGAGCTCAGATTCTTATTGTAACCCATATGGACTCGATGAATTTGGACAATTTACCAAATCCCTTTGAGGCTTGCTTTCATCATGTTTAATGCGGATTAATAAAATTGGCGTCATAAGGTTAATGATAAGTTTAGATGTAAAGTATGTAAAATGTTTAGCAAAGTGTCGGCCGCACTAAAAATCACTAAAAGGTATATTTTGTTATTTGCATATATATAAATGCAAATATATACATATTTGCATATGTATATAAATGCAAATGGAGACAGGGAAGAAAACTTTAAAAATTTAATTTTAATCATTCAAGTAATATACTTATACATTCTTGTTATAAAAATTAAAGCATTGCAATTAACCCCCAAATCTCCACTGACTGTCCCCCTCCTTCATGTGTAATTTCCCTTCCAGAGGTTGCTATTAATAGGGAATTTGTCATTGTACGTACAGTCCTCTTACTGTGCAATATTCAGGGTTTATATTGTACAAGTATTTTTACTAACGTAAATGACATCATACTCTATACGTTGTTCTGCAACTTGCTGTTCCCACTCAGTAAGGCATTTTGGAGCTCTTTTTCTGTTATTATGTATAGATTCACTTCATTATTTTCAACTGTATGGAATACAGACAACACAATTTATTATATCACTTTTTGCTATATGATTATGTTATTTACAGCTTATGACCTCAAATTGCTGCACTCCTTGTACATGCTTTCTTTTTTTTTTTTTTAAAGAAGATGTTGGGGGTAGGAGTTAATTAATTAATTAATTAATTATTTCTGTGTTGGGTCTTCGTTTCTGTGCGAGGGCTATCTCTAGTTGTGGCAAGTGGGGGCCACTCTTCATCGCGATGCGCGGGTCTCTCACTATCGCGGCCTCTCCTGTTGCGTAGCACAGGCTCCAGACGCGCAGGCTCAGTAGTTGTGGCTCACGGGCCTAGTTGCTCCGCGGCATGTGGGATCCTCCCAGACCAGGGCTCGAACCCGTGTCCCCTGCATTAGCAGGCAGATTCTCAACCACTGCGCCACCAGGGAAGCCCTGTACTGCTTTCTTTTACAATAAGTGTAATGCTAAGACTGGGACCCAGTAATTGTTGGGTCACAGAGTATGTTCATTTCCAATATTAATATTTACTAACACAGGCTTTCTTGTTATGGTAGGAAAGATACCTTAGCCTCTCCTATTCTCACTACCAGGGTAAAATAGTACATTAATTTCCTTTTATTAATGTTATACCCTAAATAGCTAATTTTGTTATTTCCCTCCTAACGTGAATGTTTATTCTTTTAGAAATTTCATTTTTCGTCATAAAATTAATATATACTTATTATATGGAAAATTTGGAAAGTACAAAAGAGTAGAAGGAAAACAGTAATCACCTTATTCCCATGAGCCGTGATATTGAGTACTTAATACTGGGATAGTTTCCTACAGAATTTAAAAAGTTATAATTTAGTAACAACTAATTTTAACAATCCGCTTACATTATGCTGTTTTAACAAATAAATTAACAAAGTAATAAATTATGTCTTAAATATATCAAGAATTTAGATTATTTAAATTTCTGATTGAAGAATTTAGGAAGCAAAGAACTTATGACTTTTATATGGTAGTGACAAAAACAGTATTCCACGTTTTATTAAGTTATTGTCCCATTTTTGAATAGTGTTCTTTTTACAGAGACAAAATTATCATTACTTTTAAGACAGTTCCAAGACCTGTATGGAAATTATAATAGTAACAGGAATTATTTCAAAACTGCTTTAAAAAAGTTATTTATACTTGTATTTATCATATTTGAAATGTGTGTATCTTTGTAAGTTTTATGGGTCTTCATGTTTTTATGAGAATTAAAAATGTGTTTTCAACAGATAGTCTAAAACATGCAATTGGACCCCATAAGCTATGTGAAATTTAAGTGGTGTGATATAAAAATTAATAACCCATATATTATGAGCAAAATTTGTAATGTAGTTCTCACCAAACATAAATTAGGATTGTGTAATTTCAGTTGAACTAAAATAATTAACTTGTTTTTACTCCAGCCACATGGTGGCGCCACTCTAGCTTATAACGGAAGTAACCAGACATTCATTGTTAGTCTGTCGTGTTTTACTTTTTGCTTTATGAAAATAGGTGGAAGAGATATTGGTTTCTTTAATGCTAGTATTTTTAACAGTCACTAAAAATTTAAAAATTCTTTTATGTCTTTTTATATTAGCATTCATTGAGTTGGTACGAAAGCTCATGCTGAAAAATGTACGCCCAAATATATAAGTTTTTAGACAGATGTTAGCTGTAATTTGGTGCCATGAAGAAAGCTCAACGACTCCTTAATACACTTTATGATTAATTTAAAGAAGAGCAATTGCTCAATATTATAGATAATACTAAGCAAATAAAGAGCATCATCAAAGCAGAAGTGTGTTGCAAAGTTGTAGATATATTGGTTCTGTAAATTAATTCCCCACTTTTTTCTTGTGGGAAAATCAGCTTTGAATTATATGCAAGATTGTAAGAAACATATATCTTATAAAATGCAACTGAATCATGTCAGGGCTAATCTTAATGTTGATCTTAGAAGCAAATACTGCTGCAAGACTCCAATGCCCTCTTTTGCTTTTTCAGTAATATTAGCACTAGATGAAGGGCAAGCGATGTCAGGTAATTTGAATAGAAAACAATTATGGGAAAATGGAATTATCACAAGTTGGATGCTATAAGCATGTAAAACAAAGTATGATTTGTACCTTATTGATCATTCATATGGCTATACTGTGTAGAGTTCATCTTTTGTATAAACCATTTAGCTACTGTTGCTTAGTAATAGGTATACTAGTCATTACATAATAAAGTTTCATTAAAAGTTGAAAACATTCCTTTTAATATTGTACTCTTGTGCATATTAAATTTATCAGCCCATCAAGAGAAGGGCTTAATGGGCTTCCCTGGTGGCCCAGTGGTTGAGAGTCCGCCTGCCGATGCAGGGGACACGGGTTCGTGCCCCGGTCGGGGAAGATCCCACATGCCCCGGAGCGGCTGGGCCCGTGAGCCATGGCTGCTGAGCCTGCGTGTCTGGAGCCTGTGCTCTGCAACGGGAGAGGCCACAACACTGAGAGGCCCGTGTACAGCAAAAAAAAAAAAAAAAAAAAAAAAAAAGAGAATGGATTAACAATTCAATGTGAAAGGAAAAGTAACAATGATGAAATCATTTTATCAATTTATTGATTGAGTGACAGAAGTATAGTTGATTTACACTGTTGTATTAGTTGCAGGTGTACAGCAAAGTGATTCAGTTATATATATGTATATATACATATTTCAGATTGTTTTCCATTATAGGTTATTACAAGGTATTGAATATAGTTCCCTGTGTTATACAGTAAATCCTGTTGTTTATCTGTTTTATATACAGCAGTGTGTATCTGTTAATCCCGTACTCCTAATTTACCTGTCCTCCCACTCTTCACTTTTGTAACCGTAAATTTGTTTCCTATGTCTGTGAGTCTATTCTGTTTTGTAAATAGATTCTTTGTATTATTTTTTTAGATTTCACATACAAGTGATATCGTATAATATTTGTCTTTCTCTGCTATAAGGTTTTAGAGTTGGCAAGGATGAGGGAGATTGCTGCAACTAGGTGTGCATCAGAGGTAGGATTTCAGTACTAAAAAATGGGGAGTAGAGAACCTTTGAGGTAAGTGGAATGGCCTGAGCAAGAGCATGAAGTGATGAAGCTCACTGTGTTTTCAGGGAAAGTGTCGTCTCAAGAGGAATCCTGGGAAAGTTCTGAGGAGGAGAGACCCTGGGAAGTCTGGTCTGGCCGCACTGGCAGGATGGGTCAGCGTAGGCGGGCAGAGCCTGAGGGTGGGTGTATGAGGGGTCTGGGGGACTGCGGTAAAACCAGCTGTGGGAACGGCTGTCTTAACTGCTGGTCCTGGCCTGCCCTCCTTATTGCCTGATGTGGGGGGGAGGGGAGATGAAGTCAGAAATGTTCCATCTGAGACATGTAGCCAGTGTGCACAGCTAGAGGAGTTGGCTTGGTGTCTGAGATCTGCAGGGAGACAAAGCTCAGGCAACAAGCTATTTAAAAAATTACTTGCTTTGTTTTGTGCAAATGCTATTTTTATCTGCTGCCCAATTACCTCAGGTGCTAGATTCAGGGAGGAGAATGCTTCTGAGAAGGAGGTCTGGATACCATATCTCTATTCTCTGAGCCCAGGGGTGGGAATGTTTTTCTAAAAATAATCAGCAGTTTCCTCCTCAGATCCCAGAGGATCACTCACAATTCCTGTTTCCCAGCGTCTTCCTGAGTGTGTGTGGGTGTCCCCAAGCTTCTAGAGCCTGGGGTGTTTTGGGCTGGCTCCTGGGTTTTTGTTTTTCTTTTCTTTTTTTTCCCATCACTCTGCTCTCTGTGCCCTGAGCGCACAATGACGCAGATCCCTAACTGTAATTGTGAGCTGATGAGGCTGATTAATTTAGCCTCTTCTTGGAAGTTCACTGAATAGCATCCATTTGTTGAATAATCATTCCAGTTACACAGAATAATAAGGTGGAAGAAGTTAACTATGTGCTAACTACAAGCAAGTAGACCCCAGACTGGTTGGAACCAGAAGGTTGATGATTAAGATTCCCAAAACATCACCCTGTTACCTCACCACCAACCAGTCAGAAGAGTTGTGCACGAGCTGATCACACACCCTGTGACCCTCTCCTTCACACTGTCTTTAAAAACCCTTCCAAAAGCCTTTGGGGAGTTTGGGTCTTTTGAGCGTGAGCTGCACATTCTCCTTGCTTGGAGCCTTACAATAAACACTGTACTTTCCTTCACCACAACCTGGTGTCAGTAGGTTGGCTTTACTGTGCGTTGGGTGAGTGGACCCAAGTTTGGTGTGGTAACACTATAAATAAGCGGCACAAAGTCACTGATCTCACACAGCTTAGATCGGGTACAGTAGGTAGAGGGTCACATAAGAGGATATCCCCCAGAAAAGGCCTCCCAGAAGAATTGATATCTAAGTTAGGACCTGCTGGATGATTATGATAAATGGTGTGTGTATGTGTGTGTGTATAAGGGGGAAAAGGGGGATGGCAGGGTGCTGCTTAAAGAGGGAAGGTACCAGACTGAGGAAACAAAAGAGTCATCTGGGGGCCCCTGGACTTAACTGTGTTGTTGATCTGCCCAAGCACAGGCTCTGCCAACACCCTGGATGCCTGCTCCTTTCCAACAGGGGTCTTCCTGGAGGAGGCCCTTGGGGTATGACCTGGCTCTTTCCTCACAGGCTGACTTAGGGCCACTCTGTTTTTAACATGGGCCTCATTCCATCATCCTCCATTTAACTTCAGCACCCTGGCTCTGAGCCTGCATCCACTCTGACTTAATTCTTTACCTACATAAACCTTCCTTCTTTCAGGCCATGAAATCTTTCAGAAGGATAACTATAGAGAACATAAGTACACCCACTGCCTTGGGGTACTATTATTGGTATCATAAATAGTGCACCTGTTTCATTTAGTAAGTCTCTTGACTGAAAACCATTTTCGTGTTGGCTGAATTATTTCCTTATCATCTCATTTGTGTTTTATTTCATCAACAAGAATGTAAGCTCAGTATGGCCAGGAACCCTTGTTCTATACCCTCATTTCTTCACTTTAAAAAAAAGGGGATAGGTAACCATTAAGAGTGTTTAGAAAATGTTTCTTGAGTATGGGGATTTTTCACTGCATTGCAAATAGAAGTGAGAATGAGGAAAACCAGCAGTATTAGACTATTTCACACCGTCTTTCTCCTCCCTCCATACTTAACTAATAAGCTCCCTTCTCATTTCACTAAGAAAATGGAAGCAATCAGAGTACAACTTCTTCATCTTCTCACTCCAAATCTGCAACCCTACTGCCTCTGAAGCTGTGCCCTACGACCTTCTATTTAATGGATGAACCCTCCCTGCTTACGTTAAGGCCAACTCCTCCATTCACGTACTGGACCCCATCACTTCTGCCAACTCAAGGTTCTATCATCTGCATTATTAATTTCTGTCTCTTGCTGGATCATTTCAGTCAGTATGTATAAATATTCTATACTATCTTCTATGTTGTCTCATACCCCTGATAAAATATGTATCTCTCGCTTGACAGTTTTTGTTTTTTTTTTTTGCGGTTCGTGATCCTCTCACTGTTGTGGCCTCTCCTGTTGTGGAGCACAGGCTCCGGACGCGCAGGCTCAGCGGCCATGGCTCACGGGCCCAGCCGCTCTGCGGCATGTGGGATCTTCTTGGACCGGGGCACGAACCCGTGTCCCCTGCATCAGCAGGCAGACTCTCAACCACTGCGCCACCAGGGAAGCCCTTGTTTGACAGTTTTTAATTCAGTGTCACAGGGAGGTAAGGAAGTTCAGGTTTTCTTGTTTTTTTCCCACTGATTTCTCTGCTATGTGCCTCTTCTCCCTCTCCCAGGGTTTCTTAAAAATACTTATAGTATGTTCAAAGTTCTAATTTCAAAGGAATGCATATTTATTACATATAATAGGAAAATGGAGAAAATATGAAGAAGAAAATAAAGATCACCTTTTAAATCAAGTACGCAGAGAGAAGCTTTGTTAACAGCTTAGTGTTTTAGTTTCATATATGTACATTTATAAAGTTGTAACAATGTGGTATATTCAGTGTATTTATTATATTTTTTCTCTTAACAGCAAGAGTATTTCCAGATCATTAGTATGGTTTTAATGGCTGCATTTGTATAGAAATTGCCATGATTTATTTAGCCATTCTACTACTGGTAGATATTTATATTTCCCTCAATTTTTTACGTAATAAAAAGTGTTACAATGAAATACTGTACTTCTATGTAATTATTTATGCACATTTATGATGGTTTCCTATGAATTAAATTAGTAGAAATAGAATTAATGGGACAAGCACATAAACTCTCTCTCTCTTTCTCTCTCTCTTACTCTCTCTCCTTACCTCCCTATGGTAGCAAAGCTCAGAATCCGAAGTACATGTTTTTTCCCACCACTGGACCTTGTTTGTGTCTTCAATCAGAAGCTTCTGGGGACTCCAAAACATTCCTTAGCTCTTTACTTAGGCATTGCCATTATAAATTTTCTTAAAAATACTATTATCTCTAAATTACAAAAACTGTTCATGCTGGCTGTCACCATCATATAATATGGAGATGGGTAAAGGAAAAAGTCAATCTCTTCTGCTTGTCATGTCCCGGTCCTTTGGTTCCATGGTGGGATTGGGGGAAACTTTTGTTCCCGGTGTTATTTGAAGTCAAAATTCTCTCTCTGCACATGCCTTAGCTGCATGACTTGCCTTTTGTTTTGTTGTCTCTGAAAACAACCCAGTATCTGATCAGAAACAGGATAGGATAAGTTTGAGCTGGTTTTATGAGTATGGTAAGAGTTACTTGCTGAAGGCATGATAAATATGAAAGACTTTTGAAAAGCATCCTTGATGTAACTATTGAAAATGAAGAAAGACATTCTGCCACCCCTTATGGATTTTCAAGTGCTTTTGAAATTGAGAAAACACTGAATAAATCTGAAAGCAAGTTGAATACCATGCTGTCAGACAGAGATATTGTTTTCATTTAGAGATATTGCATTGTGATTTAAAGTAACTTTGTTAGAATCATCTCATTTTTTAAAAAATTCATTTTAAGGGGCTTCCCTGGTGGCGCAGTGGCTGGGAGTCCGCCTGCCGACGCAGGGGACGCGGATTCGTGCCCCGGTCCGGGAGGATCCCACATGCCGCGGAGCGGCTGGGCCTGTGAGCCATGGCCGCTGAGCCTGCGCGTCCGGAGCCTGTGCTCCGCAACGGGAGAGGCCACAGCGGTAAGAGGCCCGCGTACCAACACCCCCCCGCAAAAAAAAAGAAAGAAAAAAAATTCATTTTAACAATGAAGAATGCCTTTAGCTATGCTACCAGTTTAGGAGAATCTGCACAGTCCTTTTATATTGATTGAATAAATTAGACCTAAATCAGCAGTGCTACATTTTGCTGTTTACTAATCACAAGGTTGGTGAGTCAGAGCAGGCTGCATGGTAAACACAGTTCACAAATACAATAATCGGGGTTCTCTAACAAACAACCAACAAGTGAAGTTTCTGTAACAAACATTCCTAATTAACAGTGCTTGGACCCATTAGGATAATATTTTCAATATTATGAGAAAGCTCCTTGCTCTTTTTAGTTAACAGAAGTAAGCAGAAAACTTTATATAATTATAAGATACGAAACATGAATTTAGCTTATTTTTATAGTCACTGATATGTAACTGTGCATTCGCTGCTTCCCTTTGCTATCTATATGCAGCTAATAACAAACACTAATCGAACACTTACTATGTGTCAGGCACTGGCAGCTCTATGAGGTACCTATTATTTACTATCCCAATTTTTCAAAAAGACGGAAGAGTGGAGAAATGAAGTATTTATTTAAGGTCACAGAGCTAAAATCTGAAGGATCTGCACGTAGGCCATCTGTACCTGGAGGATGTGCTTTAATTTGTTTCACCAAACAAAGGCTTTTTGTTAACCCAGTGTTTTTCAGTCTCAAAAGTCCTTGTGTCAATAACTTCTTAAAACTCTGTCAAAAAGATAATGGTATTTAGTTTTAACTTAACTTTTCATCAGGGCTGAATCATGGATGTTTGGGGCTCCTAAAAATTCATTTCCACAAAGAGCTGCTGGGAGAAAGTATACATCTGTTCACTGAGCCATTATTGCAGAACTTCAAGAATATGTGCAGGCTGGGTCTTTTTAACACTTCACAAAAACATAACTCAGTGTGATGAGATCAACAAGCAACTTACGTTTTAGTAGGCAGCAATAGGGAATAACAAAAGACTCCATTTTTCTGCTAAGCCATTCTGTACTTTTGCTAGCCTTCACCTGCTGATTAATGACCTCCTGCTGGCACAGCCGATTCAATGAGGGACCCGACACAGATGGACACAGATGTATACAAACAATGTAGGGAATGGGGGCATCCATTCTCCTTTTGAAGTGATGCAGTTTGGGGGTTAGATTTATGATGTGTTTTTATTGGCAACAGTGGCTCCTATGAGGTTTTTGAGAAGGTGAACGAATGTTTGCTAGGCCTTGAATGTCAATTGTTCAGAAATTGTGAAACATATGCTGGTCAATGAGTTCGCTGTCAAAACAGAAAAGATTGATAGAGAGGAGGACATTTCTTTAGAGAACAGCAGGCAATCCTATGCCTTTGAGTGCCCTTAAGGGAGACCAATTTGCAAGGCTGGTATTTACTCTTTCATTTGGTTTAGTTGTGGCATTTACATAGTAATGTTTTCAGTTTAATATGGAAATGTTATTTTAAATCCTATACATGCTGCATATAAAAGTGTCCGAATGACTTATCTTATGTGTTTACTATTTCTCCATGTTTGTTTATGTGCCTATGTGAAACTACTCTTTGCCAATCCCTGCTTTCATTCTGATATAGTGTCAGCAGGGTCCCCTAACAGGGAATATGTGTCCCTCTGGTGCCTCTAGTAACAAATTCCCATATTTCAGGGTTACACCAAATTTCATACTAACCCAAGCTATTTCTTTTAATAAGTATCCAGGTTGGCGGTTTTCAGTTGTGGTGTTTTGGTTTCCCAGTCTTCGAAACAGCACATAACCCTTGGCTGGCCTGAGGGAGTATGTAATACATGTGAAAGTCATTTGTCATTTCTGTAGGAGCAGAAAAGACATTGAATATGGCTGATCTGGTGACTAGAGACGTAGCAGGCAAACATTTTGTAATTGGCTCAGATGTACAAACCACAACAGCTTTATTTTCTATAACAAACTTACTTTCTAATTCCAGTAACCATTTTTCCTGGTATCAGAAAACTTACTTTAAGCAAATATAGGGTTTTCTTAGTTAGATCATAATTTTTAAAGTCAATTAAGGATTTTCTCCGCCAGTTTAGGTTTCCCCCTCTCCATCCTTGGGATGATGACTAAGTTCTAGAGGGCTTAGTGGTGTCCTGGTGTTGGTTGGGGGCACCAGGCCCATGCTGGCACCTGCTGAGATGCAGTGCTTTGGGTCTGGCCTGCAGCATTATTGTTTCTGTGTGTCCAGATGTCCGAGTCCCTCTAGGTTTCTGGTTGTTGATATACATGTTCTGTGTCCTTTTCTTCATGAAATTGAAACCCTTCCAGATTCACTAAGGCTCTCTCAGTTAATTTCCGTGCTTTTGTGTGCAGATGAAAATTCATCTGTGCTAACATCAATTTGGCAGAATGGGGTTGTCTTCGGCTCTCTGGGCCCACTGTCACTACAGCATAGCTATCTCTGCTCTGGTGGATACTTAAAAGGATATTGTCACTCAGGCTTTCTGACAGGAATTAGATAAGTCTCCTATTCTCAGCTTCCTACAAACCTCTTTGGGTCTCCATACTGACCCTCCCACCTCTTTGGTGGGAGGAGGTATGAAGGTAGGGCATGGAGATCCTCATTAAAGTCTTAACTGTCTTGCTTTTATCTCCATCACCCCTAGGAATTCCCACAGACCTAGAAATTTTTATTAAATCTAGGGTTTGTATCAACCTATATTCTCAGAGATCTTTTTTAAGACATAGATTTTTTTTTAAACTCAAGGGTTATAACCCAAACTCAAACCCCTTTTCTTTCATTCTATTGTTTCTAGAGAAAGTTTCCAAATTTTATTTTGAAGCTTGAAAGCAGAGAATTATTCTTTTTTCTTTTGTGTTCATTGTTTCCTACCTCCTTCAATACAAGTCAGGACTTCCTGCCTAACGTGAGAAGGATCACAGGGTGAAATAAAATACACATCTGCTCATATAAAAACGTTACTTTGTCACAGAGACAATTGGGATTTGGAATTAAGATACCAGTTTACTAACACCTTTCTACAAGATCAGAGAAGTTGTAAGTGATTACCTTCTTAGATACTGTATGAGGCACTGGTTAAAGGCATGAACCATGGAGTCAGATGGTATGGATTCAAATCCTGGGAGTGTGTAGGACAAATTATTTAACCTCCTTGTGCCTCAGTTTCTATAACTGGGCTAATAACTGGAGTTGTTATGAGAATTAAATAAGTTAGTATGTGTACAACACTCAGAACAGAAACTGTTAAACAGTAAGCACTTAACAAATGCTAGTTGTTATTGTTAGGTGTTGCCAGCCCATGTGTTGAAAACATTTAAAAGTGGTTATCTCACATATACATGTGTTCCAAACAATACACGTAGCATCAAAATTTAGACATTTTTGTCCCCTTTCCAGTTATTTTGCCCATGTTATCTACTTTTAACTTTGTTTTTCACTCTCTTGATATAATTAATTAGTTGCTTAGGCATCACACAGATAAAACTTATTTTATCCATATGGAGTTGCTCAATACAAAATGTAGCTACCAGAATTGGTCAGATTATGAGGTTAAGGGCATAGTCCTCCAGACTGCCAAGTCTACCCAAAACTTCTGACCCCATTTGAAGGGAGTTAGGAACCAACTACAAAGTTAAAGGGAAGAGTCTACACAACACTATCCTTACTTCTGACAACTTCAAGTTTAGGGGTTTCTGCAAACCACACTTAGGTTCCATAATATGCTAGAAAAACTCAAAGAACACTTTGAAACCTATTATACTCATGGTTATTTTTATTACAGGAAAAGAATACATTAAAATCAGCCAAAGTAAGAGATGCATAGGACAGTCTGGGAGGATTCCAAACTTGAAGCTCCCATTGTGCTCAGGGATGGGTTAACTTCTCGGCATCAGTGTGTGACAATACTCACAGAGTACTGTCAGCCCAGGAAGCCCACCTGAACTTTGGTGTCCAGAGTTTTTATTGGGGCTTCATTATGTAGACATGATTGATTAATTGCCTACATGGTTGAACTGAGTCTCAGAGTTGATCCATATCATGTAACCCAAAGCCCCCACCATAATTGATATGGTCTGTCTTTCTTGCATGGCCAATCCCCCATCCTAAGACTACTGGGTGAGGCCAGCCCCAAGCTGAGTCATCTTGTTAACAGAAACTGTCAGGTGTGATCCAAGGGGCCAACCATTTATAACAAAGACATTTATTTGTTATAATCATTTCCTATGATTCTGGAAATTCCAAGGATTTAGAGATTCCCTCCCAGGAGCTGGGACAAAGACCTGTCTTTGGGCAAGGCTAATTTCCTTACTACACATTAGTAGAAGTGTAAGCAAATTTCATTGTCTGTAATCCAAAATTTCTCCTTGTCTCTCAGAATCTGTCTCACTGCAATCTCTCACCTCAGCCTGGTTCAAGTTTGGATATGATTAGTTTAACATTGTTTCTGTGTCCACACTGCATACAAACATACTCTCTGCAGTTTTGCATGGTAACACCTACCTTTGTGCAAATTCTTTTTAAGGTCTTTATTTTTTGTCTCCACTCATATTGAGCTACAGCCTCACTCCCAGAGGTACTGCTTCATGTGCTTCTAATCCTCTTTGATCAGTATTTGAGTTAATGGATGTGTCACTGGGAACATTCACACTTAAGGAACAGTCCAACGCAGAGTAAGATAGATGCCTGATGGCTCAGATTCATTCATTTATCAACTATTTATCACATTTTTTTTGTGCCAGGCACTATTTTGAACACAGAATATTCAGTGAAACTTAGAGGTTAATGGGAAAGGCAGATATTTATTGTACAGGTAACCTCACATAAATACATAGAAATCGTGATAAGGCCTATAAAGCAAAACCTGTTATACTGTTTCAAAAAAAAATTACAGGGTTCTTTGAAACAATAAAACAGAGGGGACAAATTTAGATGGGGGGGCAGGAAAGTGCTCATTGAGGAAGTGACATTTAATTCCAGATTTAAAGAATGGGTGAGGATTAGCCAAGTGACTGGAAACTCTGATTTGATATGACCTGGTAAGAATGGCATTGATGTAAGCTCTAAATTCAGTCTTTGTTCTGCCTCCCCACTCCCACTAAATGAGGAAAATGATCTTTAATTAAACTTGAAATTCAAAGGCCCATTGTATCTAAGGGCCTAACTGGCTCTGGGGTCAAAAAGAAATCTAGTGAAGGTATTCAGTGAAGTTGTGAAAACATTCCAAGAGGAGAAGCCTTTGGAAAGTCTTCAGTTTGTCTCATTCCCATATCTGTAGCAAGTGAAAGCTTTAAAAAAATTTTCAGGAGATTACGCTTATGGTATCTGGCTTATGAGATCCACAGTGCTTTCATTCCATGATATGTCTTGGGCCAGTCATTAAAATAGACTTTGTTCTTTTTCATAGTCACTGTTTTGCCAGACAAAGGAACCCGAAATTATTGTAAAACATCAAAAATATTCCTTGTTAAGGTGAGCCAAGTGTGTGCTGCAATGAAAAGGTTAAGCAGCTCTAATACCCAGCTTAAAATATGTTGAAATGAAAGCCAGGGTGGGCTTCAGACTGAACACTGTGAAATGTCTGTGTGATACATGACAAGAAAGAAAGAGTAATTGGCTTTACTTAATCTAAGCAGATAGGGATTTTGGAAGGGATATTAGTTGACTTGCAGAATCACTAGACAGGCTGGGGAAACAGACTCTGGGTCTGACTTCTAAGAGCAAAGGCCAGAGCCACCCATTCAACTGGCCTGATAAGGAGGTTGCTGTCCCTGTGCCAATCACAGGACCACTTGATGGTGGTGCTGAATGTCCTGGACAGGAAGCAGCCTCCAGTGCTACCAGCCACAGAACATGCAGCCAAACAGGCCCAACCAGGAAGTTACTACTCCTGGCCCAATGAGGATGATGCTATTGCTGCCAACCCCAGAACCATGCAGCCTCTACTGCCTCCCACCAAGAAAAGTGATTTCCCTGCTTACACTATTCTTCATGTGGCTCAACTCCCAATTAAAGGCTCAGGTCTGCACCCTAGCTGCAATGGAGCCTGGGAACTATGTTAAATAGTTTTTCTACCTTGGGAAGGCAGGATTCACAGCATGCGGAACTGTCAATGTGGACATAATGTTTAATCCTTTCCAGAAGCCATTAATGATGGTTGTTCTTTAAAGTAAAATGAATGCCCAGAGAGACTTAACAAAATGGTCATAGGGATAACGGGAAGATCCCAAAGAATAAGGGATCCTCAATCTAAGAAGATGAAGAATGAGAGGAAATATGGAATGTATTTAATAACTTAATGATGACACAACAGATAGTGTAATGAACTCAGTCATTAAAATGAATAAAACAGGTTTGAGGTTGATTTAAGTATAAGAGATTTACAAAGCCACATTTTTATAAGCGTCAGCATGGTTTGAATTTATCTCAACTTGACATTATGCATAAATGAATTCAAGGGTGAGCAATAAAATCTAGTTTTTAAAGGAAATTGTATTATTGCTATAAAAATTAAATTTACTAGTAACTGTTTGCCAGTGCCATAGATGGGTGACATTTATTTGGGTCGTTACTATTTATCTTCATCAGACACAGTTGTTTCTTAATTGTTTGGAAATGGCCAACAGTCATTAGTGATGAGAGCCAGTGATGGCAGCCAGAGAAAATGAAATGTATGAAGTTATTAATTAAAGAATTAAGGAATATATGATCAAGCAATAAACTCCTTTCTAAATTCTAGGTACACTTGAGGAGGTACTGTTCCCTCTAATCCTTTTGGATGGTTCTTTCCATAGCCTGGGGTATTTCCACATGCGTGAGAGGCACTCTGCTGAATGCAGGGTTATCTCCAGGGTTATCTCTCTGTGTACCTCTCTTCTGTCTGGTATTCTGTCCTATGAACTCTAGCTCCTCCAATCTCAGCTCTGACTCCTCAACTCAGGGAAGTCACTGGGTTGTGACTCAATTTCCCCTCCCTGTGTGATGGTCTGGAAACTCTCTCAAGGCAATAATCTGGGGCAATGTTAGGGCTCCCCTCATTTGTTTCCCATTTCTCAGGGATAGCTGACAGCTTACATGTGCATCCAGCAGGACGAAGCCTGCAGAAATCTGGTTGTCACAAAAGTGACTACAGAAAAAGTGGGGCTGATGGGCTGTGAAATGGTATACAAGAGGCATCTGATATAAGCCACTTGGTACTTGCAGTCTTTTTCCCTCTTTCCAAAGTGGTTGCTCCTATTTGGCCCCAAATCATGGATCCTAGCTGTTACTTATTTTCCTACAGCTTAGGTCTAAGAACAATTTTTGACGCAGCAAAAACCAAAGTGACAGCTTCATCTTCAGCTTCAACTCTAGCCAGAGTCAGGATTATCTACACCCCAAGACACCACTGTCTAAATCTTACTGCTTCTGTTTTCTGTCATTTCAACTGTCAATAAACGAAAGATGTTCTAAAAGTTCATTTATACCTCATGGAATGTCAACATTGGTTCTTCATCAGGAAATGGGGGCTTGAAATTAGAATTGACTTGATAAGCTTTGGAAATGGAACCATGTCTGAGGTTAGTAGAGGTCGTTAGGCTTTTGGAGAGCTCTGTTGGGTCTCAAAGACAAATAGAAGAGAAGGAAAGAGAGACAAGAAGAAAGACAAAGGGGAGAGAAAAAGTTATGGGGGTGTGGTGGTGGGTGGTCATTGGCCTTTGCTGGATTCCTCCAGGTCACCGCTGACCCTCTGACTCCCATTGGGATCCTATTTTGAAAGTCACCTTCTTATTTAGAGCTGATCCTCTTTTGTCTCTTTCCCCCAGTTGGAATCCATGAAGCGTGGTCTCAGGGCCAGGTTTGTGCCTTACTGCCTTATGTCTGAACAACTTGCTATAAAATTGCCTCTTCATCAGCAGAAATCCACGTTAGATTCATTACCTTAAGACTTCACTGAAGAGATTTAAACTTTTATTGATAGCTGAAATGGTGGAAGATTTAAACAAATGAAATGAAAACAGCTGATGAATGACTGATAAATGTCTGTCCTTGACATGGAAATGGGGTTTAGAAGATGAGTCCTACCCCTTTCTCTAACTGGAGAAGGGAGCAATGTTTCAGGACTGGAGAAGACATGGCAAGTTTGAAAAGGAAGTGGAGAGTCAATTAGTGTTATTTAATGTGCAAGGGCAGAATAAGATAAACAGCTAAAATGATTCCTGGAAGCAAGAAAATCATATGGCGCCTAGAAACCATATGGCCTCTCCAAGTGGTATGTGAGGCAGAATGAGACCTTTGGAGCTGAGCATCCAGCCTTGTACCCTTTGACTAGCCTGTGCCCATGGGTGGAATTGGGCTTCAGTCAATGGACTTTAGCCTCTAGTTCCTCCAGCTTCCACTCCCTTGAAACATAAATGTTTCATGCTCTCACAATTGAGCTCAGAGCAACCAAGGGAGAATCAGGGACACCTAGAGTTATACAGTTCTTAGGCCTGATGGATGGGAGGGTCTTCCAGCTGGTCCTTCTGGCCTTGGCTCACTGTCCCTTTCCTCCCTCACTGTTCCATATGCTTCCTCTGGGATAGATCAGTTTGGTTAATAAGGCCTTCACAAAGAAAGGAACATATAACTAAGAAAATATATATTGTCCTCCCTAATAGCAGAAAATGACTGTGATATCCAGGAGGCCAGTATGAAATAGTCTCCTGGGACTTTTTTCCAATATCCTAAACCTCTTTGGAAGATGCTTTTATTTACTACCTGACAGGACCCATTTATCTGAAGTATAGTCTGAATAAATGGACTTTAAACACTTGTTCATTCCTTTTCCTTGTCTCCTGACTTTAGATCTTGAGCAAATAACATTTTTTTTGGAACCATGCTATTTATATGTTTTCACAAACTCCACGATCTTTGTTGCCTAAATGAAAAACACTGCTTGCTCAACTGTGCTTTGAATTTTATTCCAAATTCTGGTGACCACAGAATTCTTGATTTATTTTCAAGTGTTTAACACTTGAGGACGAATGGAGATCTCTCAGGCTGGGAGAGGTTGTTAGAGATCATCTAGAATTTTCCTCTATATCACAGACGGTACCGTTGGGGTGCATGTGTAATGTATGAAGTCTCTGACTCATGACTAACAGACAAATTTAAGAGTCATGCTGTCCATTCTGTAGCTTCCAATCAGTGGTATTTCTAAAGTTTATAATGATAAGACAATCTGATAAGTGAATTTTTATATCCTCTGATATCCTGATCTTTCTATACGAGAGTACTTTGTGACTTCTAGGAGAGAGACAAAACAAAGATACTCGTTCATAAATTCTATTTCCTGATCTGAAATTTTTTTTAAATCAGAATGGAGTTGGAATTTGATTGTCATGAAATGTTGAATCTCACACATGTACACAAACACAGTTCAAATCATCCAAAATCTGTTCTGAAATCATACTTTAAAAAAAATAAGCACCTGGTGGCGCAGTGGTTGAGAGTCCGCCTGCCGATGCAGGGGACACAGGTTCGTGCCCCAGTCTGGGAAGATCCCACATGCCGCGGAGCGGCTGGAGCCGTGAGCCATGGCCGCTGAGCCTGCCCGTCCGGAGCCTGTGCTCCGCAGCGGGAGAGGCCACAACAGTGAGAGGCCCGCGTACCGCAAAAAAAAAAAAAAAAAAAAAAAAAAAAAAAAAAAAAAGCATCTGATTTAACAGTAGTGAATAGAAACCTGGACAGGAGTCAGTGGGAAAGAAAAAAAGCTGCAATTGGTGAGTACACACAAGTGCTATGGATTTTAAGGGTCTTTTTTAGGATTGTGGGCTCTATTCTTAGGGTAACCGGTATCTGGCTGACTTGGCCTTTGTGTTGCAAAATTCAAGAAGTTGCCATCACATGGAATAAAACATGAGCGGTGCCCTTCAGAGTAGTGCCATGGGGAGGTATTGCTCGTAGGGTCTGGGTTCTCTGCGGTTCAGGTCTCATCTGTGGGACTGACACTGGGGGAGCAGTGATTGCTTGTTCCATGATTCCTTTACAGATATTTCCTTCCAACTGCCGTGACTTTAATGAAGATAAATATAATTCTGAAGTGCTCCCTTGAATTTATTTAGAAAAAGAGAGGAATTTCATGAGATTTATTGCAAAATGATTGAAAATTTCTCCTTTCTCCCAGAATTTCACTTTGGCTGACACAGTATTAGTCTTCCCACAGTTGTCTTTAATTTTTCATACATTTGTTACCCTCCAAGAGACTTAGGTACTGCCTTAATAAGGTATGAAACCAGGACATATGCTAATTCAACTAAAAATTTTAAATCTGAGTTACTTAAACTTCAGGGCTGATGCAGAAAAATACACTTAAGTAAGAATGTTAGGTAATCCCCCAGAGGTCACTTTTCTGCAAGTGAATCATTTGCATTTATTTAGAGATTTAATCCCTGAATATCATTAGTTTTATAAATTGCATATGAGTTTCTATCAATAGTAAAAATAAAGAAGCACCTTAAAATAGTTTTCTCTTATGAAAATGTACTCTGTTGTCTACTGTTCTACGAACAAACCAACCAACAGAATAACAAATTTCTCCCTCACCTGTGTTTTGTTTTTAGCTATCACTCCATTTCTCTGCTTTCTTTCCCAACAAAATTTCTCAAATGAACGATTTTTCCTGCTTCTATTTCTTTACTTCCTATTAGCTCCTTAACCAATTTCAATTCATCTTCCATTTCCACCACTCTGAAACTGTTTTTGTCAAATGCACTAGAACTTCCTTGCTGCAAATCCAGTGGTCACCTCTGTTACCGTCTTGCTCAAACTCTCGGCAGACTAGTCCCTTCTCTCAGTTATACAATCCCCCCTCTTAGCTTTTCTGGTTTTCCTCTGCCTTATGGCCACTCCCTCTCCGTACTCTTTGCTGAGCTCTTTCCCTTTTCTGCTCACCTTCTTCGTGTCATAGTGCCCAAGTCTGATCCAAGTTCTCATCTTTTCACTAACTCTATTTATTCCTAGAAAATCTATCTCCCCATGCCCCTTGGCTTTAAATACCATCTACATGTCAATGACACCTGAAGTTATAGCTCTATCCCTGACCTCTCCATTAAGCTTCAAACCCATTTATCTAACTTTCTCTGTGACATCTTCACTTAGATTTCTAATGGGTATCATAAACCCAGCATGACTAAAACACAAATCTTGATTTCTCTTCAAACCTGTTCCAATATTACCTATGTCAGGAAGTCACATCAAGATTTACCCAGTTCCTTAGGCCACATATCAAGAAGTCATTCTTAGCTCTGTTCCTTTTTCTTTGCCTTCTCCCTCACTTAAACCATAAGTAAATTCTGTTAATTTCACTGCCAAATATATCTCATATTTGCATATTTCTGTTCATCTCCTCTGTTTCCATCCTAGTCCAAACCACCATCATTTTTGCAAAGATTGTTTCAACATTTCAACAGTCTACTAAATGTTCTCCTTTTTTTCCCCCCTTTGGCCTCCCCTCCTCTCTCTTTATCTACTTTCCACAGTGGAGCCAAGTAATGTTCTTTAAAAAGGTAAATCAAACCATGTCACCATGTCCAGCAGCTTCTTGTTATATTTATTAGTAGAAATCCCCAATCCTACTCATCATGGCTTTTGTAAGGCTCTACATGACACCTCAAGGAAACATCTTACACCAACCTCTGTCTCATTCACTCTGCTCATCTCATTCCTATTACTGGAAAATGCAAGTCTTTCCCCCATTTTAAAGCTTGTGTATTTGTTTTCTCTATGCCCAAAATGCTTTCTCCCCATATCTTAGCAAGACCTGTTCTTTCTTTTCATTTGAGTTTCAGCCTAAATATCATCTCAGAGAAGTTTTTCCCTGACTACTCAATGAAAGTATTCTTGGAGACTTCCCTGGTGGTGCAGTGGTTAAGAATCTGCCTGCCAGTGCAGGGGACACGGGTTCCATCCCTGGTCCGGGAAGATCCCACATGCCGCAGACCAACTAAGCCCGTGTGCCACAGCTACTGAGTCTGTGCTCTAGAGCCCGCGAGCCACAACTACTGAGCCCGCACACCTAGAGCCCATGCTCCGCAACAAGATGAGTCACCACAATGAGAAGCCCGCACACCACAACGAAGAGTAGACCCTGCTCACCGCAACTAGAGAAAGCCTGCGTGCAGCAACGAAGACCCAACACAGCCAAAACAAATTAAAAAAAATTTTTTTTAATAAAAAGAAAGTATTCTCTATTCTTACTCCCTCACATCACTCTCTTTTATTTTCCTCTGAACATTTAAAAGATCTGGTTTACCTTGTTCATTTATTCACTAGAATATTAATTCCATGGGAGTAGATTTTTAAATTTTGTTCACTGCTATATCTTCTGGACTTAGAACATGCCTGGTAAATAATAGGTGCTCAGTAAATATTGGTGGATTGATTGGATTTGTTTATTCCTGTATTTTTATGTCTCTTTCCACACTGTTCTGATATAAGCTTCATGGCTGGAGGGACCTTGTCTTGTTCATTATTGTGTACTCAATATCTAGGATAGTGTCGGGCTCATCACAGTCCCTCAATAAATATTTATTAAATAAATGAATGAATAAAACAGTATGACTGGGCTTCCCTGGTGGCGCAGTGGTTGAGAGTCCGCCTGCCGATGCAGGGGACACGGGTTCGTGCCCCGGTCTGGGAAGATCCCACATGCCGCAGAGCGGCTAGGCCCGTGAGCCATGGCTGCTGAGCCTGCGCATCCGGAGCCTGTGCTCTGCAAGGGGAGAGGCCACAACAGTGAGAGGCCCGCCTACCGCAAAAAAAAAAAAAAAAAAACAAAAAAAAAACAGTATGACTAATATACCCAGTATCTGTGAAATAAAGATGGTTCAACATCACTTTTCTTGGCTTTTTAACGAAGAGGACTCTCTTTTAATGCTGAAGAAATTCTTTATTCTTATCTTATTAATTTATCACAAATGTATTAGGCTCAGAACAGCAAGTTGTGCCTGTCCCCCTCTCTGGGCAAGAGTGTTGCCTAGGGCAAGGAATGTGGATGCATATAAAGTGAACATAACCACAGGATGAGCAGTAGGTCTACTGGGTTCTAAGCTCCTGGACACCAGAGTGTCTCAGACACATTTTATCCATGGAGCTTAGAAGTGTTTTCTACCTTGTTACTCACATATTTACTGAATTGAGATGTTAGAATGTTAAGGAAAAAGACAGAATCCTAAACCTGTCCAGAAGGTATAAAAAAGTCATGAAAGAGAATGATTCAAAATGGCACCACCGGGAGCTTCCCTGGTGGTGCAGTGGTTGAGAGTCCGCCTGCCGATGCAGAGGACACGGGTTCGTGCCCCGGTCTGGGAAGATCCCACATGCCGTGGAGCAGCTAATCCCGTGAGCCATGGCCGCTGAGCTTGCGCATCCGGAGCCTGTGCTCAGCAACGGGAGAGGTCACAACAGTGAGAGGCCCACGTACCACAAAAAAAAAAAAAAAAAAAAAATCTCCCAAAAACCCCAAATGGCATCATCTTTCTTAACAGCAACCCTGGATATAAAGAAATAGTGGAATGATATCTTCAAAATACTGAGGGAGGCACCATATGTGTTCTGTACCCTTCTTCTCATTAAAAAAGTCAATGAAAACAGCTTTTCTTCCCCAATACTGGAAATACTGATGGAATTTCAACTTATCATTTTATATTCAGTCAAAATATCAATCAAGCATGAGGATAGAATAAAGATATTTTCAGACATGCAAAGAGTGACTGAAGAAAAATCCTATGCAGTCTTTATTATAGAGGTTTTAGCTAATGTGTTTTAGCAAAAAGAAGGACTAAACCAAGAAATGAAGATATGTGAGATTCAAGATGCAAGATAACCAATAAGGTAAGCAATGCTAAAATGTCCTAGAATAACATTTGTGCAGTAGGTCCAAAGAGCAATCAGTTCACACAGGGCAAAGTATAGAGATCAAGGGACAGTGACTCTCCAGAAGAAAAGAAAAAATTGATACTCTACTTGATGTGCTTGATGCATTTGGGAGAAATTATTTAAAAATATTTTAAAAATCTGTTGAAGAACTCAGAAAAAATAGGAAATTGATATAGAACAAATGAAAAAATGAGGCAATTATTAGCTAAAAACAAGTTGTACCAGAAAGGAAATATAATCGTAGTACTCATTTTGGCTGGACAATGACACTATTTACATGGTCATAATCATATATGTCCTGACTATAGATTTAACCCCATATTGTGATATAACCATGTTAGGAAGGTGACAGTGGTGCTGTGTTACCTTAAAAGGAAGTCAGTAGATAATGTCTAATATTGATAAATCAAGGGTAAAGCACATAATTTAGAAATTGCTAAAATGGAGTTGGATTGAACATGGGAGTAGAACATGATATTGCTATTTTTTTTGGAGGGGGCAGATGGGGAATGGGAGAACAGACCTTTGTAATACCACTGACGTTTTAGATATGTGCTGGCAGTATTTGATTTAAAAAACTTTGATTTTAGAAGAAAAGGGCTTAGTTATAAGTTAATATGTGCAACTAATTTTTTTTTTTTTTTTTTTTTTTTTTTTTTTTTTTTTTGCTGTATGCGGGCCTCTCACTGTTGTGGCCTCTCCCGTTGCGGAGCACAGGCTCCGGACGCGCAGGCCCAACGGCCATGGCTCACAGGCCCAACCGCTCCGCGGCATGTGGGATCTTCCCAGACCGGGGCACGAACCCGTGTCCCCTGCATCGGCAGGCGGACTCTCAACCACTGCGCCACCAGGGAAGCCCGTGCAACTAATTTTATTGAGTAACAAGAAGAATGATAACAATAATACTTATGCTTATGTTAAGAATTCCAGTGGGGTGGGGAAAAATATTCAAGGAATCCTTGGTGGTATAAAGGCGGAGAGCCAATGACTGAGACCCACTGGGTTTGATATTTTGTTTCATGAATTTTCATAAATGCAGTTTCCTATTAGGAATCTCCATGTGAGAAACTTAGGATCTGTGTTTTTTTCCAAAGAAGTTATTGAGCTTCCTCAGGCCACTTTACGCAGTCTTTCATCCCTGCACACAAACCAAACCATAAAGTTATCCTTCTACCAGTTTTTCTAAGGCCATTTGACATTTTTCCTAATATGATTTTAAAAGGCCAATGAGGGCTTCCCTGGTGGCGCAGTGGTTGGGCCTCTGCCTGCCGATGCAGGGGACGTGGGTTCGTGCCCTGGTCTGGGAGGATCCCTGCACACAAACCAAACCATAAAGTTATCCTTCTACCAGTTTTTCTAAGGCCATTTGACATTTTTCCTAATATGATTTTAAAAGGCCAGTGAGGGCTTCCCTGGTGGCGCAGTGGTTGGGCCTCCGCCTGCCGATGCAGGGGACACGGGTTCGTGCCCTGGTCTGGGAGGATCCCACATGCCGCGGGGCAGCTGGGCCCGTGAGCCATGGCTGCTGAGCCTGCACGTCCGGAGCCTGTGCTCCGCAACGGGAGAGGCCACAACAGTGAGAGGCCCGTGTACCACAAAAAAAAAAAAAAAAAAAAAGCCAATGACTGCTGGGCATCATTAGAAAAGAATTTGGAAGCTAAAATTATTATTAGGTGCTTGTTATTTACATCACATTCATTTCTCCAAAGATTTGAGGTATTAGCCCACCAGTGAGTATTAGTAAACTCATGGTGTATCTAAATCTACTACTAATAAGATCTACCACTTACGTAATACTATCTATGTCCTGGGGACTATTTCAGGCACATTGCATGTGTTATCACATGTCATCCCACAAATAAGAGTTAGGTACTATGATTAACACCGTTTCCTTTTTTTTTTAATAGTTGAGTAAAAACTGAGGCACATAGAAAGAGCAAATTGGTCAAGATCATGCAGTTAGTAAGAGGTGCCAGGTATTTATACCCTGGCAATTTAGCTCCAGAGTCTATATATTCTACTTCCTATGTAACAGACCATGTATTGTTCTAGTTCATATACTTGGTGATGGTGCTTTAGAGATTAGGGATGGTCTAGAGGGAGAAAATCTTAAATTTTAAAAACTTAAAAAACTTACATCATCTGTCTGATGAGAGAGACAGACGAATATGGAAAGACAAGAATGAGAAGAGGTAATGCCTTTCAGCTTTAGAGTTTGGGCACAGGCTCCAGATGCCTGGGGAGCACTGTGTCTCTACAACACAAAAGTAGGTGGCAGAGTCTCGGGGCTGTGAAGCTGTGATGTGCAGGGAGCTGTGACGTTCTTTTCTGTTGACTGTGGCACTTATTCTTCCTTTCTTCTTCATCTCTAAGCTCAGTATAAACAAGGAGACAACACCTCTTCCAGGATTCTGTTGCAACCACTGTAAGGTGGTCATTTCTTCTGAGTAACTGCAGTTGATTGTGACAAAGTCTCCTTCCAGGGCACTCATGTACCGGGGACTCTGCTCCACACTATTTTTGCCACTTACCCCTGTTCTCAAAGACATTGACAAACACAGAATATTACTATTAGTGCAGCATTTTTACAAATTTCTTTCTTTTACACGTTTCCCAGAGGGCACTCCAGATTAGTCACTTGGACTCCCTTATCTCCCCTCCTCAGAATTTTGAAAAAAATATCCATTTAGTCTCCCTGTTCCCATATCCAGAAACTCCCCAACTTACAGTGTAACTGAAGCCACAGAACAGCCAACAAAACTTGCTGGGTCTTCACCATTTTTACCACAGATCTCTGTTAGAGGATTTGGAATATATGTTAGTTGGTCAGAGGAGTCTGTTATTATTATAAGTTCTCCACATTTACTTTAGAACTCAAATGGGATTCCCAGCCCATCAAAGGCAGAACAAATGCACACCTCTGCACTATTTGTAGGGTTGACTGCACAGCGAACTGTCCATGGTCTTTTAAATAAAATGCCTACATTGCCACCTAGTGGCAACACACACAGTTGTTCATTATGAATCAATAGGTCAAATACTCTGATGAAAAAACGAAGACAAAACTGGAATCAAAGTTATCATCAGTGCTAGGAGCCCTGGCGTTGGGGTAGGATGGGGAATAGAAGTCCAGTGATTCCTTGGCTTCAGCCGGCTATGCTACATCAAGTGGAGTAAGTGACAACCTGTGCATTTCACATTGTATCTTTCTGAAAATCCAAGGACAGCTCTGTTCTGGTTTTTAAAGGGATTCCTTATAAACATATCTGGTTTCTTCATGTGACATCCCTGTTTCTTCCCATAACATTATGTCAGACTCCTTTCCTAGTCTGATCTTTCCGTTTTGGACTTGCTACAGGTTTTCTATGTCTCTTCAAATATGTTTCAAATGTTTATTCATCTGGTTTCTGGCTTATCTATGGTTGTTATCTATTACTGTTTCAGTGGTCTTATCACACTGTTGAATTATTTTGAACTTGTAGTCATTTTCTACTTTTGGGACTCCTTTCCAGCCCATATCACCTCCACTGGATGTGCCCCTTAAGAGATGAATCTAGAATTATGTTTGTACCAAGTGACCTAGTTTCCCTGACTATAGCTTATTGTATCTGGGTAAATTAATTTGGAATAGGAATATAAAAATAGTAGTTAGACAATATTTGTCACTAGAGCTATAAAATCCTGTGGGGTTCCAGCCAGAGTCATCTCTTAGCAAAATGGAAAGCTGGGTAGGTTCAAACTCAGATTATTGCGGAGTAGAAACTAGCAGGCTTACAGTGGAATCTGGTCTCCCAAGAGGAGAACTGATTATACTTTCAGAGAGGAGTAACTTTAGAAAGAATAGCAAATTGATGGTTTTCTTCCTCCTGTAAGGCCCAGCTGTATTTTTTGCAAATGGATTTTATGAGATTCACCTGTACCCTTTCAGACACTCTCCCTTTCCTTGAGCTAGTTTGAGTGGGTTGCACAACCAGATCATTTTCACAAAAAATTCTGTAAGTCCAGGGTCCTTTTTTCTATATATCACAATTGATTTGCATAAAAATACATGCAGAAATATATAGTTATCAACACTAACTTTTATTTTGGCTGTTTCAGTTCATCTAATATGATCTAACACATTAGCTACCTATCTTAACATTGTGCCATTTGCACAGTTTATGGGCATATCTTACATGAATTCACATTAGATGACCATGAACAGGTCAGGATGAAGGATAAAATCATGTGATACAACAAGAGAGACAGTTCACTACATGGGATCTTTACTCATGGCCATTCTTTCAGCCGAGGATCCATGGACTGTAGCATTACGCAGAAGGGCAAAGTGAATATGGTTTGGAGCCAAATAGACTTGTTTGAGTCTTAGCCCTGCCACTTACTAGATTGGGTTTTGAGAATTTACCACAACACTGCAGTCCTCCGTTTCCTGTAAAATGGGGATAACAATACCAAACTGTGGTTTTGTGGTGAGAATTACAGATAACGTTGGGAGTTAACAAAGCATCGTGGTTAAGAATTCAGGCCTTGGGGGCATCTACCTGTACTATATGACTGTGTTCTTAGGCAATTTAGTTACTTTCTCTGTGCCTCAGTTTCCTTAGGGCTAATAATTGTACCTACTTCATGGGGCTGTAGTAAAGATTAAATAAATCAATGTATGTGATGCACTTAGAACAATACTTCATCCATATTAAGCCCTTGACAAATGTTAGCTATTACTATTATTGATAGTATAATAGGGCCTGTGATAAATACATCACACAACAGATGATATGTGATATTATTATTTTACTATTTTCCTAACGATATAATGAAAACAAAATAGTAAATGTCTTGCAAACATTTGAGACAATTTAAGTCTACAGAAGTACCTTGAATTTAGCAGCTTTGTTTAAAAAAATATTTTCAGAGAACTCATTACAGCTCATATTGATGGCTGCATTATTTTCTAAGGGCACACATGTCATCTGTTAATAATTTGCTCTAAAACTTTGCTGGATATTAATCCACGTCTTCCATGTTTATGGGTTTAGGATTTCCTTCATTCCCCTTAATTTTTCAAAAAAATTTGCCCACTGCCTCTCAAATCATGCCAGCAAATTCTTTTTGTAGTTTGGAAATTAGTTTAAGTGATCCGGAAGACTTGATTATATTGTAAGTGTCCAAGACCTCTCTTTGCATCTCCTCCCTCATCATAATTTTCCATTTTTTTCTTTTCCAGTTTGAAAATTATTCTGCTTGATAGAGAATAGAGAATGAACCAGGAGTTGAGACACTCTATTTTTTCTCTGTTATCTGTCAATGTTATTCTATTTTCCTTAATATGTGACTCAAACTTCTCCCCTGCTCCACCCTCCTCTTTTCTCCAAACTGTGTTAAAATGCCCTTTAGGCTACACGTCATATTTTCTTCAAGCTTCATTTTAAACTTTTAATGGGTTTTCAATTTTGAATGCTTTCCTTAAAGGCCCATGATATCTTTGCTATTGCCTTTTGTCCATGTGTCAGACAGCCCATATTTTTATGATTTTTAGTTAGAATCTGAGTTAGTGTACTTCCCTGTGCTGCTGTAGGTTTCATTAGATGACTTCTTCTTTAATATTATTACTGAAATTGTTTACAATGGATAGTAAGAATTTGATTTGTTTTAGAGTTTCTCACTTCATTAAGTACAATTATATTTAAATAAAATTCACCATTTTAACCATTTTAAAGCATACAATTCAGTAGTTTTCAGAACATTCACAATATTGTGCTAACACCACCACTGTCTAGTTCCAGTACATTTTATCATCCCCCAAAGAAATCCCAAGCTATTAAGCTGTCACTCCCCATTCCTTCTTCTTCCAAGCCCCTGGCAACCACTTATCTGCTTTCTGACTCTATGGATTTGCCTATTCTGGGAATTTTATATAAATAGAATATGCAATATGGGCATTTGGTGTCTGGCTTCTTTCACTTAGCATAATGTTTGCAGGTTCATCCATGTTGTAATGAATCAATATTTCATTCCTTTTTATGATTGAATAATATTTCATTGAATGGATATACTACAGTTTGTTTATCCATTTGGGTTGTTTCCACTTCTTGGCTATTCTGAACAGTCATGTACAAGCTTTATGTATTTTGGGTAGATACATAGGACTGGAATTCTAGGTCATATGATAAATCTAGGTTTAACATTTCGAGGTGCTGCCAAACTGCTTTCCAAAGTGGCGGTACTGTTTTACATTCTGACCAGCAACTGTGAGGGCTCTAATTTCTCCACACCCTTGATAACACCTGTTATTTTAAAAAATTCTTTTATTTTTTATATTATTTATTTTTATATTATTTTATTGTTGCTCATTATTTTTATATTGTTGTCTTTATTTTTAAAATTATAGCAGTCTAGTGGGTGTGAAGTAGTATCTCATTGTAATTTTGATTTGCATTTGTTTAATGACTAATGATGACTACCTTTTCATGTTTATTAGCCATTCGCATATCTTCTTTGGAGAAATGTCTATTCAAATCCTTTGACTCATTGTTTAATCAGGTTATTTGTGTTTTTATTATTGAGTTGTAAGAGTTCTTTATATATTCTAGTTACCCGTCCCTTATCAGATATATGATATATATGATTTGCAAGTGTTTTCTCCTATTTTGTAGGCTGTCTTTTCATTTTCTTGATAGTGTTTTTTGAAGCACAAATGATTTTACTTTTGTGCTTCATTTGAAGCACAAATGAAGTTGACTTAATATTCTATTTTATTGCTTGTGCTTTTCATGTCACATCTAAGAAATCCTTGCTCAAGATCACAAAAACTTACTCCTGGGCTTTCTTCAAGAGTTTCACAGCTTTAGTTCTTACATTTAGGTCTCTGAGCCACTTTGAGTTAGTTTTGGTGTGTGGTGTGAGGTAGGAGTCCAAATTCAATCTTCTGAATGTGGCTATCCAGTTGTCCCAGCACCATTTGTGTCTTGGCTCTGAAGCCACATTTTAAAAAGTGTAATTCTAAAGGTGCCATCTCTTAGCTTAAAGTCATTTTAAAGCATTCATTGTTTTTTGGATAAATACTGAAATTCCTATAATGACTTATAAAACATTATCTGACCCTTAATCACTCTATCTTCCTAGCTCTCTGAATTCTAGCTATCTTGCCTTTGTTCAGTTCTTGAAATACCCAACATACTTCTCTTTCCAAGGTTCTCCTGTGTATTCCCCAGGACACTGTCCCCCAAATTCCAGGCTGGGTTTATCACTCTGTTGAACACTTTCATGATTACCTGCAAGTATCCTTCACAGCACTCATTACACTTATAATTAATTCATTACCTTATTAGTAATATATGTATTATATATAATTCATTATATTTTTATAATGTTAAAATTATTTTTATAAACATACTGTTTATAATTTTTATAGCAGTTTCATTGATAAGTGCAACTCGATAGGGTGTAATCATAAAGCACTTTCATTTTTCTCACATCTGTCCATGTAAACCTGATACAAAGGCTCCTTTCTTCCAGCCCTCCTTGATACATGTGTTTGTACATACCATAATTTCTCCAGGAAGTCTTGTCATAGAAATGATCCCATTCTAGCAATTAAAATGTTCAGACTACATCTTTGTTAAAACACCAAGTTTCATCTTAAATCTAAGCATCAAGCATCTACCCCTGCTCCCTACCCTCCTAATTCTGGTCTGCTTCAGGTGGGAGCCCACAGTGAGCTGTGGCAGCCGGGTCTCTTCCTTGTCTAGTTCCCCTCCTAACACTTCCTCTCTCCTACTCACTGAGCAGGAGAACTAATGCTTCTCTCCTGCTCTCTGAGCAACTTCTGTCTCTTCCAGGCTTGGGATGGAGGAAGGAGAGGTAAGAGAGCAAAAAAGGTTTTACTTAAATGGTATCAGTGTAATATGGTACTGGGGTTTCTTCAAATTTAACTACCTATACTTTTTTTTTTAACATCTTTATTGGAGTATAATTGCTTTACAATGGTGTGTTAGTTTCTGCTGTATAACAAAGTGAATCAGTTATACATATACATATATCCCCATATCTCCTCCTTCTTGCATCTCCCTCCCTCCCACCCTCCCTATCCCACCCCTCTAGGTGGTCACAAAGTACCGAGCTGATCTCCCTGTGCTATGCGGCTGCTTCCCACTAGCTATCTATTTTACTTTTGGTAGTGTATATATAAGTCCATGCCACTCTCTCACTTCGTCCCAGCTTACCCTTCCCCCTCCCCATGTCCTCAAGTCCATTCTATACGTCTGGGTCTTTATTCCTGTGTCTGCGTCTTTATTCCTGTCCTGCCCCTAGGTTCTTCAGAACCTTTTTTTTTTTTTTTTTTAGATTCCATATATATGTGTTAGCATACGGTGTTTGTTTTACTCTTTCTGACTTACTTCACTCTGTATGGCAGACTCTAGGTCCATCCACCTCACTACAATTACCTATAGTTTTAAGGTGGGTGTTAGGATAGAGGGAGGTCACCAGACTATTATTAGGTATCTGCTTGCAGTTTGGAAAATGGGGCACTTGCCATCTATTGCTTGTTTTAGCTTTTTGAGACCTGGGCCAAACCTGAGACATTAAGTGTTCCATTTTAATTTCTGATATAATTGATTAATGTTGACCTCTCCCAAGAGACTATAAATTCCAGTAGAGCAGGGGCCCCCTTTGACTCGTTCTCCTCTGTATCTCAGTGCCAAAAACACTACGAAGAACAGGTAGGGGTTCTATCAATATTTGTTGAGTTAAAACCATGTTGCCAAAAAAAGGAATGAATAGGGAGCTGAACCATCTAGAATCTCAGGTTCTTAATTGTGCTTGTAACAGTAAGTGGCCTTGTGGAAGTTACTTTATTTCTCAATGCCTCAGTTTCCTCATCTTTAAAATGGGGATCCTAATAGAATCCAACTCATAGAAATGTAGTAAAGATTAAAAGAGTTAATATGTGTAAAGTTTCAGAGATTATAGTGAGGCTTAATAAATGTTATCGATGATGATGCTAGGATGATGGAAAATAGCTGGGGATACTTGATTGGGACGTGCTTAATAACTCTATAAGAAACAAGTCACATGATATATAATTGGGTAATGAAGAAAACTGGGTTATTGTTATTGCTGGGTGCTCCAAGTTGTCCCTCTGCTGTCACTGGAGATGATCATCGCTGTGGTACCGGCTTTAACTATAGGATTTGTGGCAATTCCTATATCAGGGATAACCTCACAAAGATTAGTGACATCAGGTCATAAATATTTTAATTTCTGTGAACTACCAAATTCTTCCACTCTAAGGAAGAGAGTGGTGCTTCATTCTATATTTATTTGTCTGGCTATCTATCTATCTATCTATATCTATATCTATATCTATCTATCTATCATCTATCTATCATCACTCCACTCAGTTTTTCAAATGGGTCCTTAAGAGAGAGAAGATGACTCATTGATCACAACAGCCTGGGGCAGGGGTGGAGGTTGAGATGGGGTGGTGTGATAAACTGGGGGGTTGGCAAGCCCTGTTAGGGTGGTCAGGACTAGGCAGAGATTGCTTTAAGGGGGAAGAACCGCTATGGTGGGGCTTGCTAGTTCCATGATGCTTTGAGACCTGATCAGTTCCTTACAACCTACTTTTCTCACTTTAGCCCCATATTATATTGTGTGATTATTTTTATTTCTACTTTACAGATGAAAAAACTAAAGCTCTGAGACACCAATTAATGTGGCCAAATTGGCATAGCTATTAAGCAATAGAGTCAAGGTTGGCATGCAAGTTATTAGAACTTAATTCCTAAACATTCTGCAGGGGAGCCTCAAGGACAGGGGAGAGCTGGCCGAATTGAGAACAGGCACATTATCCGAGACCCTTTCCCCTCACCTCATTTTCAGCCAAAGAACTGCTTGTGCCCCCTGGAATTAGAGGTAATCATAGCTGATTTTTTTTCTCCCTGTCTTCTAACAACGTCCTAGCAGACTGTGAGGGAGAACAGGGCTCCTCAGTTTGAGGCTCCCAGCCTCACTGCACCCCTCACGTGGGCCCTTGAGGTTTTTGTACAGCTGTCCCTGTGCCCTTGGCACCGTGTCTCTCAGAAGACAGTAGTACATGGCTGAGTCTGATACCTGGATGGTGTATTTCACAATAAGGGAGATTTTGTCTTTAAGGTTTCTGGCTCCAAAGTTTTTGCTGTTTTCATTTTCTCTTCCTGAAGAAACTGCAGACTTTGCTGAGGTATTGGACATACCAGAAAAGAGCAGGGTACCCTGTGCATGTGTATGTGCAGTTCATGGTCACCAAGGCTCCTTCTGAGACAGTGACTTGGCCTGTGTGTTGGACTGAATTGCCGCTGGTTCCTCCTGTGGCGGAAAAAAGTGCTTATGTCATGAGTTTGTCATGAGTTGCATCTTTTGGAGAAAGTTTTCATTCTTCTGAAATAATAAAAGACATTCAAGTAAAATATACTCACCAAATATTAAGATCAGAATTAGAGAGCCCAGAGAAGAGTTCATTGTTACTGTCTCTGGTCTGTTGGAGGGAGGGATCACTGTGAAGTGAAGAGACAAAGGGATCACAGCAGTGTTCAGAAAGCATGCATAAATTATGCCTGTGCTGGCGAACAGCGCCCCCTTGTGACAAGTTGATGAACAGGTTATAAACCAATCCTCTGCCTCTCAAAAATTTGCCCCATATCCTTACTACTGTACTCATTCTTAAGGGACATGTTGGTTGTAAGTTGGTCCTTTTGTGCAAAGGGGAGTTACACACATTCCAAGGGAGAGTAAATCCCAATAAAACTTAGACATCACAACCATGTCAGTATTTTAGACACTTAAGTTGTTTCCATTTTTTCTAGTTTTTATAAACAATGCTGTGTTGAATATAAACCTTGTTCACACATCTAATTATTTCCTTAAAATATGGTGCATTGGAAACACAATTTAACCAAGTGCCCAGTGTTGAGGTGTTAAGAGTCAATGTTTGGTCAAAGCTAAAGCCAAATCTGAATATCAACAAAATAGAATTAATTTTGAGAATCCAAGAATAAATCAGAAAATTTATGCAAAATTTAATTATTATCATCATTGTATTATTAAAGATTTTAGCATTCAAATTTTAAAAATTTAGCATTACAATACAGAAACAATAACTTCTCAGAGTCTATTGTTTGATTGCTCCTCTTATCATATTTCACATTTGCAAAACTTTCTACTGAAAATGGCAATGAAGCAAGATATATTTTGTCTGTCTCTTCTAGGAGAAGGTTATGCCAATGGTAAATTTACCCCCTTTTCACATGGACTTGAAGATTTGCTCAAATGGTGATGGTGCAATTTCATTGAAATCACCCTTACATAGAGTTTTGTACTGCAACGTAGAGTTTTGTACTCTTAACATTGTTCCGGTTTTCTTGAATCCTTGTTTTCTCCCTTTCTTTCCTTCCCCAGCCCAGGCATCATTTTATCTGGTTTCTCAGAACTGCAAGAATTGTTCTTCAAGTATATAAGCATGCACTGAGACTAGATGTGGTTGGGCTTTATAGTTGAGTATTTGCAGTCTTTATTTCTGGTTGCAGAGTGAGTGGCTCAAGACTAGTGGTGCCCATTTGGGAAAAGGCTTGTAGGCTGGGGGGAGGTCCTTGGAACAACAGAGAAGGAATTCCATGATTGTGTGTGTGTAAACTTCACTATTTTAATAGGTGGAAAAATGAATCACAGTGTTTTTTTTTTGTTTCTTTGCTAAAGAACTTGAATACCTCTTTATACATTGGCTGTCCATTTGTACTTCTTTTTGTGAATTGTCCTTTTTTCCTCTAGGGAAATTAATGCTTTTATTATTGATTTATAGAAGACATTTTAATTACAAGGGTATTATCAGAAAATCACATGGTACATATTTTAAAATAACTGATGGCAAAGGACATTCCTTTACTGCATTACTGGGCCCATAGGTTCGATCAATGAGCTATTAGAGGACAATTTGTTCCCTGCTTGCTCTGGGCAGGGTTTTTATGAATCTTTCCTTTTCCCATTTCCAAGATGCAGTATCACAATTCTTTTGAACTCTGGGACAGCAAATCATGAAGTTTGTCTGTCTTCCCAGAAATGCCCCCATACTAAAGGGCTCTGTCCCAAGAGGAGAAAGGAACTGCTCACACCCCTCCTGTGCACCTCGGCTTTGTACTCAGCTTCTCCTTTAGTCTCTCTCACTGCGTCATTAGAAACACAAAGGTACACAGTTGTGCCTGGTGCTTGGATGGAGGATTTCTGCAGTTGGAAGAAGGTTTTACTTCTAACCTGATGGGCCTGAAAACCTTTGTGATCTTTCTCTTCATTTTTTCCTGATGCTTCAGAGAGATGGCACTTTAAAACCTATTTGGGGTATTGGACATACATAAAGAGGAAGGAGGACCCACATTTCGTATGTGCAGTTCACTGTCAGGTGCATCCCTTAAGAGAGGGTCACATGGCTCCCTGCCTGGGTCATTGAGTCTCCAATGGTTCTTCCTGAAAAACCAAGGCTTTTGTTATAATGAATAGAAAGAGCATTGGATTTACTTAATAAAATGAGAGGTAAGAGGGCTTCCCTGGTGGCACAGTGGTTAAGAATCCGCCTGCCAATGCAGGGGACACGGGTTCGAGCCCTGGTCCGGGAAGATCCCACATGCTGCAGAGCAACTAAGCCCATGCACCACAACTACTGAGCCTGCGCTCTAGAGCCCGCAAGCCACAACTACTGAAGCCCGCATGGCTAGAGCCTGTGCTCTGCAACAAGAGAAGCCACCACAATGAGAAGCCTGTGCCCCGCAACAAAGAGTAGCCCCTGCTCACTGCAGCTAGAGAAAGCCCGCGTGCAGCAGTGAAGACCCAATGCAGCCAAAAATTAAATAAATGAATAAATAAATAAATTTTTAAAAATGAGAGGTAAGAGAAATTATAAAACCAGCCAAAATTTTAAACTGTCATTTTGCTTATCAAGAGTAACAACATCTCAAGCATCAAGGTGGAGGCAGAGATCACGGCTGCTCCAGGCCTGGGGACTGAGGTGAGCTGCACTTTCTCCTGGTGTGGACTGGCTGCCCCATCCTGGAAGAACCACACAACATACATGAGGGCTGAGGCTGCTGGTTTGTACCAGTAGTTGCACATCCTCCTTTTTTGATTGGGGGACTTGTGCTTTTCAGTAGTGTTTTCTCTTTCAGATGTGAAATTCCCAGATAAACCTACTGGGACCTTAGTAGTACCTACAAGTACCGTGATTCCATATGGGAATATATCTATATCTTTCTTATCTTAGAGATGCCAAGACACACAAGTGCTTCTCCAATGGAGGAAGAACCAAAACAAAAATAAAACACAGTGGCACCCTACCTTAGACTAGGGAGTGAACTTTGAGCATTTCTCATACTTCTTGTTGAATTAGTGACAGAGATGGAAGCTCTGGTTTGTGAGACACATCCCGCCCTTTCTGTGTCTAGTTAAACCAACAGGAATAAATAATGATGAAAATGATGATAGGTAATATTTCTTGAGGTGTATTAAGTGCTGGGCATTGAAACAGAGGCTTTGCATACATTAATCCACATGACAATAAAAAGTGGGTGTTAATACTATTACCATTCCCATTTCACAGATGACGGAACTGATGATCAGAGAGGCTAAGTAAATTGTCCAAGGTCACACACTGCTCCAAACTGGTGAAGCCAGGATTCAATACTAGGTCTGTCTCTCCAATGCCTGAGTCCACAGCTTATTCAATAGATATTTACTAGGCTTCAGACACTACCAAGTCTGTCAAATAATAGGAGTTCAGTATTTGTTCAATAAATGAATGAGTGAATCAATGAGTGAATGAAGTATTTGATTTTGGAGGCTGGGGGTTTAACTAGAACATACACCCTTCTAAGGGTTACTTCTTTGCATCTTTGCTAATAGCCTTGGAAGAGAAGACAACCAAGCTCTCAGCAAAAAAACCACAGGTGGTTTTGCTAAATTATTTTTGATGATGATGCAGCCTCTTCTATGATGGGAAAACTGAAATGTTATCTGGAGAGATAAAATTGGTATCCAAACCGGCCCCCAGACATGGAGGGTAAAGAGAGGCCGAAGAAAGAGGTAGACCTCTCCAGACTGGTAGGTGGTAATTTTAATAAGCAAAGAAACTTCCTTACGAGGCTTGTCCTGGGTAGCCAGAGGACAAGTAGATCTCTGCACCTGCCCACTAGAATCTTATAAATTTATATAGACGCCTTACCTGGGTTTATGGTCTCAACACCATATAGCTCTCTCAAGGCTGCATCCTTGAGAATGGCTCCTTGTGTGGGAATAGTGGGTGGAATGTACATTCTAAGGTCAGGGAGGGGGTAAGGAACCTCCGACTGCCCAGGTTCAGGTCCAGTTTGCTGGTCACATCCTCTCGATGACCTCCTCCAGCATCTACATAAACAACACCTATGGGAAATGCAATGAATGCTTCTTCTGAAGTTGTAAAATAGCTCAGAGTAAAACTCAGCCTCCTATTTGGTTTGACTAATAACTTCTTTATACATTTATTTTCCTCTGCAGATAGATCTCTCCTAGTACCTGGGACTCTGCCACTGCTAGGGTCATGGTTAAAGGGTTTATATTCAGTCTTCAGGTGCCAAGAAAAAAGTACATCTCACCAGCTCAGAGGTGGGTGAAGAGGTGATGTGTCACACCAAATGGCACAGTTAGTTTGCCCTCACACTCTATTCCACAAGGTTGAACTATTATCAAATTAACGCAAGGTCTCTTCCATGCTCCTGTCTGAACATCTATATCTGGACGATTTGTTTGAGTCATAACAGTTCAAGCTAAAGACCAGGGCTAGCTTCATGGGTGTGAATCCTGTGCAGTCTCATAAGACCTCACACTCAGTTTAATGCTCTGCTGTTGCCATCTTGAAATTCTCAGTAAGCTTTGCCCAAGAGGTCCCACATTTTCATTTTGCACTTGACCCTGAAAATTATGTACATGGTCCTGCTAAAGACCTATATCTCCTAGAAAGCTAGGGACTGAGCATTCTTCTCCATTTGTTGATCACTCAACCCTGTTCAGAGTAATGAGACAGAAGATATCCTTATCACACAGCCATTCACTGAGGCGTGTTGGATTTTCAATTTCCCTCTGCTCTAAGTTTCACATTACCCTCATCACCACAGGACCATTTTCTCAAGTCCTTGACATACCCAACTTTGAGTAGGGGGGTCTTACACACAGAAGAGAGCTCCAGTATTTGTCCTTGGGGAGATGCCTTTACAACAAACCTTCATGTATCTGAAACCAGGACTCCTTTCTATCATTCCCCTCAAACTACAGAACATTACAGTCAGAGGTTTCCCAGCAGTCATCCAATGTGTCTCCATCTCTTCGTTGGCAAGAGTAGAGACATTAACCACTCCTGAATGGGCTTTTTTTGTGTGTGTGTGTGGAAGAAGGCTCTCAGCCCAGAGGAACATCAGACACCATTGGTTCTGACTTTATAAAATTTAAATTTTTAATTTATAATCACCAAACTGTACATTATATCCCCAGAACTTGTTAATCTTCTAACTGGAAGCTTGTACCTTTTTTTTTTTAACATCTTTATTGGAGTATAATTACTTTACAATGGTGTGTTAGTTTCTGCTTTATAACATAGTGAATCAGCTATACACTTACATACATCCCCATACCTCTTCCCTCTTGCGTCTCCCTCCCACCCTCCCTATCCCACCCCTCTAGGTGGTCACAAAGCACTGAGCTGATCTCCCTGTGCTATGTGGCTGCTTCCCACTAGCTATCTATTTTATATTTGGTAGTGTATATGTGTCCATGCCACTCTCTCACTTCGTCCCAGCTTACCCTTCCCCCTCCCATGTCCTCAAGTCCATTCTCTAAACATTTAGAGAAGAGATTGTACTTTTTTGACAACTTTTTTGTTCTGATGTTTACAGTCTTCCTTGTTTTCATGTTGACCACCTGTAGTCTCTTCTCAACACAACAGCCAGAGTGAGACTTTTAAATGGGAGTCAGATCATATCATTCTCTTTCTAAAACCCTCCCGTGGTTCTTCGTTTCACCGAGTCCTTGAACACATTGGGCGTTTCCTAACTTAGGACTGGACGTTTTCCTCTGCTTGAAAAGCTCTTGCCCCAGATATCCTCAAGGTTCAATCCCTCATCTTCTTCAAGTGTTTGCTCAGATGTTATCCTTTCAGTGAGCCTACTCTGACCACCTGACCTAAGCTTGCAAGGAGAACTACTTTCCTGTGGTGCCCCCCGCCCTCCCAGCACTACCTATTCCGTTTACCCTGCTTGATTCTTGTCTCCATAGATTCATCTTCTAATATACTATATAATTTACTTATTATGCGTGAGGCTTATAAAAATGAATCTCGGGCTTCCCTGGTGGCGCAGTGGTTGAGAGTCCGCCTGTCAATGCAGGGGACACAGGTTCGTGCCCTGCTCCGGGAAGATCCCACATGCCGCGGAGTGGCTGGGCCCGTGAGCCATGGCCACTGGGCCTGCGCGTCCGGAGCCTGTGCTCCGCAATGGGAGAGGCCACAACAGTGAGAGGCCCACGTACCACAAAAAAAAAAAAAAAGAAAGAAAAAGTGAAAAAAAAATGAATCTCCATAAATCTGATATCTGAGTATTTTGTTAACAGGAATATCGCAAGTGCCTAGAAGAGAGCCTGGCACAGAAAAGACAATAAACACTTGTTGAATGCATTATTTAGTCTGAGAACAAACATACTTTCTGCATTATGAAGGGACTGGACATATTGCCCCCATGGCCACACAATTCATTCTACATTTACACCAACCTATGTGCCAGGCACTGTGCCTATGGATTTCACCGACTGACAGGTAGGGACAACAGATTCCCTGCAGGCTGACCTTCCGGAGAGGGAGTGGGCCTCGTATAGAGCTCCAGCCTGGTGATTTTTTCCATCAATATTGGAAGAATGCTGAGGCGACAGATCAGGACTGGAGGCCACAGTTTCTACTTTCTATTGTTATAATCACATAGTTTGGAGCCCAGCCTCTGTGCTGGGGTAAGGCCTGATTCTTCCCAATAATGCAGCTTAAAATTTCCATGTCTCAAGACTGGGATCTCTTTCTTAGGGTCTGACATTAACTCTGCCAGATTGCTGGGTGATGCCCCAGAATGTGGGGATGTGTGCTGCCCCTGGGGAAATTACACACCTGCTCCTCATGTCTTGGTGAGTTCTCTCCAATAAACACTGTTCCAGAAATTCTGGTATTTGCGCTGTTTACCTGACATACATTCCATCCTATTTTAAATGTCATAAAACTTTGGAAAGCGGTTATTATTTTTTCACATTTTTTGATGAGAAAAGTGAGGCTTAAGTATATTATACAACTTGCCTAGGGACCTTGAGCTCCTAATAGAAGTTTGAATACCAAGGAATTCCTTTTGACACCAAGACTGGCGTTCATGCTACTGTATTATTAGAATTTCCAATTCTGTATGCAGTGGGATAATAGTTTCAAATATTATCCTACATATTTTCCTTCTTTAAAATTAATTTCCCCCCCCATAACCCTCTTGCTATAAATTCTGGGGATGAATCTGATTGAGCCAGGAAAGGGAGAATGCAAAAGATTGCGATGAGACCAAAGATTCAGAATTTTGACTTTGTGTATTGAAATAGACCTAAAAATTCTTAAGAGGAGGAGATATGCTAAAAATGAAAGCATTTTTGAGTTTCAAGAGCCAGGCACCTGATCATTTTTCCTGTTGAAAATTTGCACATCAGGAGCAAATTTCAGGGCAGTTTTTATCATGAATCCGGGTCTAAAACCCTGAGCTAGTAATGCTGATGATAAAAAACACATGATAGATTGGCTATCCAATGCAAAGGGAGATTTTGTGTGTTTTCTATCTGGAACTCTGAATGGATCCAGCTTTTCAAAATGATATTCTCCAACACATTTCAGCCACAGTCAAGTAGAAATAGCACTATGGTCTATTTAAATACTGTTTTGCCAAAATATCTGAAAATATTTTGCTGTTTGAAGGAGTTAATGGAATGTAGCTGAGAATCGAGAATGGTTGGGCCAACCAAGGGGATCTCTTTAAGGAAGGTACATGGTGCATGGACCAAGTGAAGGATATGGTTGAATCTTAGAGGATCAACAATTCCAACAAGAAAGGAATGGGGATTCAAGACAGCTGGCCGAGCTAGAGCTTGCATGCTGAGTCTTAGAGAAATTCCTAGAAGCTGCCACATGACATTTATAGTTACATTTCACTGACCACAACTTAGTTCATGGCCATACCTAACTGCAAGAAAGTCTGGACAACACAGATTTTATTCTGAGGTAGAGTAAAGGAGGGAAAGAGAGCAAAATAGATACTGAGGAAAAAAGTGCAGGCTGCATCACAGAGGACGAAGAAGAAACAAAGTGTTTCAGGACATTATGTTAAAAAGACAGACTTTATGGAGAGCTATAAGTTGTAAATCATACTCACCAAAAGCACTGAAGCTAAATAAATGAATCAAGAGCAATGCAAGAAGAATTTTAAGATAAGTGGAAGATTTCAACTGTCTTTTTTCAGAATGTGACAGATTTAAAAGAAAACAAAACAAGGACAGAGCAGAATTTAATAATACAATAAAAAAAGTTGAGTACATAGATACACACCCATATATAAATTCATAGCTTTCAAATAAAATTAGTTATGATTATGTACGTGGTCCCAAAGTAAACCTTAAACTTTTCTGAAAAGTAGAGCTTTTATAGGCACATTCTCTGACCATAATCCAATTAATGTAAAAATATAAAAATGAAAAATGTGAACTCTTTTGAGATGAAGAAATGGATTTCCAGATAAACCTTGGAGCAGAGACAAAATTAAAAGAAAAAGTAATCAGGGATGCCAAAAGCAAAGAAAAAGAATAGGTCACACCAAAACCTACGGGACAGAGTGGAAGGTATATTCACAGGATAATTATTTGTCTTAAATGCCGTTTTGGGACATAAATAGTACAACTGAGAAAAGTTGCTTATTTCCTAATCCTTACAATAAGCGGAATTGGTAACTGTTGCATCTGATTAGCATGAAGCTCTGAGCATTTTCTGGAACTTGTTAGTAGAAGCTCTGGTCATGGGCAGTAACTGCTGAACGCTGGGATTAACATCACTGGAAACCTTCATGGAGGTCTCACCAGGGGGGACATACTTGGTTTATATGTTGGATATTGTCACCTCCAATATTTTCTTATTACACCGTCACATCCTTAAAACCAACTGGTTCAGCTTTGAACACCTGGATTATACCTTTTAGGACAACGTGTAATGATACATTCTCAGTGAAAGTGATTCTAGGAAAACAAAATGAAAATCTATGTATTCATAAATTGGGAAGGGGTCAGTAAGGGAGGTAAGAGAACCTTAGTTTTTTATGTTTTAAATTTCAAATTAATGGATTTCTTTGAAGTCTGAGTCTTATTCATCTGTTTTGGAGCTTGCTTACTTTCTTGACCTTAAGAATATACAAAAGTTAATCTTCAGAATCTGAGTCCTCGATACTAAGGAAGAGATTTGGGTATTCAAGTGAATGCTTGTTCCTTCAGTAAATTCTATTGGATTGAACAATGATTTTTTTTTTCCTGTCATGAATGGTTTCTTTGTGAAACTGTTTTCAGCATTGAAATCAGTATGTGGAAACGTGGTGTTAATTGCTACAGAAAGATCATAGGAAATCTGGTATATGTCTGATACAGAGATCAAGCTCATAAATGTGAAATAAATATTTCCCGACAAGCAGTCATTAACAAGAAACTTGCTTTAGTAACAGTTCGGGGAAGTTAAAATTCAAGATACATTATGAATATTTATAAATACAGGTCAAAGTTTTTTCAGCTTAATCTGTAAGAGTAGAGCCACTGCTTGAGTTAAAGGAAGATGGAACTAAGTCGGTTTTTCATGTCAAATTTTATTTTGTCCAAAAATGGAAGTTATTACAATCAGTGCTGTAGGTTCCGAGCTTTTGGTCTGTACACTGCTGTTGCTGACCTTTCTTAACCTGCCAGCAAATCGCTGTAGAAGCTAACACTGTGAAGATTCTGGGGCAATTTGGAGAGAGAGATTTTTTTTTTTAAATGTGCTGTTGCTTAGAAGGGTCTGAATGTTGAAATGCTAAGCTCAGCTTTTACAGTGTATTGTAATTTCTGGTATATATTCACTTAAAGGCCTTCCCGAATCAAGATGATAATTTGTCTAGAAGTTTGGGAGGAAAACCTGATAGATTGGCTGTCTGAGGGTACTGATTAGGCCTTGTACATCTCACTGGTAGAAGAGGAAAACTGTTTTCGATTATTTTCATATAGAGCTCAATTTGGGTATTTCTTTTTCTTTAAAATTTACTTTATTGAAGTATGGTTGGTTTACAACATTGTGTTAATTTCTGCTGTACAGCAAAGTGATTCAGTTATATATATATACAGTATATTTATTCTTTTTCATATTCTTTTCCATTATGGTTTATTACAGGATATTAAATATAGTTCCCTGTACTATATAGTAGGACCCTGTTGTTTATCCATAGGTATTTCTTATAAGATGATTTTCCTGACAGTGAAATTTGTTCTTATCTAGCCTGAAAAGGACAAAGTTGAATTCACAGCTTAGCAAAAACAAACAAACGAAAATGCAGGGAAAGGAAGAGAGAACTGGTGGGGAATATAGAAAAAATATTATATTCTTCTGACTGGCAGGAAGCCTTGTGGTAAATCTAGGGAATATCCAAAGATTACAATTTTCTGAGAGTCTTCTTTAGGAGGCGTGCCTACGTAGTGGGGAGCTTGAGACTGTGTGAAAAGGGCCTTGAAAGGCTGCTGGGTTACAATCGCTAGTGACTGAGTGGCAAAGAGGCAGCCAAATTTAAATAGATTTTTTGTTTGTTTGTTTGTTTGCGGTACACGGGTCTCTCACTGTTGTGGCCTCTCCCGTTGCGGAGCACAGGCTCCGGACGCGCAGGCTCAGTGGCCATGGCTCACGGGCCCAGCCGCTCTGCGGCATGTGGGATCTTCCCGGACCGGGGCACGAACCCGTGTCCCCTGCATCGGCAGGTGGACTCTCAACCACTGCGCCACCAGGGAAGCCCTAAATAGATTTTTTTAGTACAGTTTTGTTGACTGGTAGCTTCAGTGAGCATCTTCTTTTCCCAAAATCATTCCTGGAGAAAGCTGCTCAGTTATCCACCCCCATCCTATAAAAGTGGAAACAGTGGAGGAGAGAAAACAATAAATTCCATGTTCAAAGGCAGCCACTGCTGGTGTTTACATAGACATCCTTCCTCCTCAGCTTCAGCTGGTCTGAGGTGAGACATCCCATGCTTAGGGCTCTTAGATGCCTTCTATTTTCCTTTCTCCCAAAAAATTTAAATGGGGGAAAGTTCATTAAAAATTTGATTTGCTATAATAAGAGAAGCTTCATTATGGTCCTCTTATTCAATTCCTTCCTTTAAAAAATTACCAGATTAGCTGTAAGGGTTCTCTCCTGACTTTAATTTACAGAAGTCTATTTAAAATGCTGCTTGAGTAATTTTGGCAGATAACAGTGCTCTTTCTGTTTCCTGTTGTGTGTTCACTCTTGCTCTGATAGCCACTATGAAATGTGTGAAATAATAATTTGTGCATCAATCTTTGACTTTCTTTACTCACAGTACCTATAAGATTCTTAAGCTGTATTTCTGTGACTCCCAGCACAGTTGAAGCCACTGTGTCATATATGAGGCTTCCACACTTATGAATTTGGGATGATAAGGGAATTTTTAGTCAAAAGGTCCTTCTCTTTTCGCATATTTTCTCCTATTTACCCAGCCAAAAGCTGGGTCTACTACTCTGTGTCTATCAACCAAGTGCGGCCTCTCACTCACATACAAAAAATCATGTTCTTTTGCTGTGAAGTTCAAATGAGAAAATATAAGGAAAGGACAGAAAGGTGATAATACTAGAAATTGGGTCATTTGTAGAGATGTGGATGGACCTAGAGACTGTCACACAGAGTGAAGTGAGTCAGAAAGAGAAAAACAAATATCGTATATTAACGCATATATGTGGAATCTAGAAAAATGGTACAGATGAACTGGTTTGCAAGGCAGAAATAGAGACACAGATGTAGAGAACAAATGTATGGACACCAAGGGGGGAAAGCGGGGGTGGGTGGTGGGATGAATTGGGTGATTGGGATTGACATATATACACGAATATGCATAAAATAAATAACAAATAAGAACCTGTTGTATAAATAAATAAATAAGTAAATAAAATTTTAAGAAATATATACTGATGCCTTTGGACCAAGTAGCCCTGCTGTGTTGGAACTCCATCTTAAAATGTTTATCCAAGGGCTGTAATTACAAATTAAATGTACAATATAAATAAATGTATATTTTTATAATTTGTAGTCGTACATTGCTCCTTAAACATTGCTGAGTGATAAGAAAATGGATTGCAGGTTACAGATACCAACATTACCGCGTATGCTATGGCCAAGAAATAAAACCCCTGACCTTTCGTGGCCTGTGAGGATGTTCAGAAACATGTCACGGGATCTATAATTCTGCATCATGGAGGGATCTGATTTGAACTTGGATTTCAATTAGTAACTAACCCAGCCCACTAATCAGCATTACCACTCAGAGAAAAGAGGAACAGAACAAACCACCAGGCTCAGGACACAGGCTGTGCCGGCAGAGGAAGGAGCAGAGCTGTGGAACGGTGCCACTGTTCCTGGGTCGTAAAAAACATGGGCATGGAATTAGAGGGAAGCAAAGCCTTTAAAACAATAAAGAATTGATATTATGACTTTCAGAAAGTGTATAAGCAAACACCAGAAACACTCTGGAGTTTCATAAGGGTCCTTGAACCAGGGACTGGCTCCCATTGCAAACTGTTCTGGGACAAGAACATTACAGAACAAGTAGAAGTGTAGCAGGACCTAGGTTGTATCAGAGGAGATACTACTTTCTTTGCCATTAAACTAAGTCTTTTCACTAATGACTTAGCCAGGAGATTAGAACTTAATATGTAATTTTCTTTTGTTTTATTAAATTGTTTCACGAAAGCATACAGCAGAGTGTCTATGAGTGATAATGTTTGGGTTAGTTCTACTATTCAGTAAGAAAACCCCAGAAAACTACTGTATATTCACTGAGCAAGCATCCTTTAGAAAAGGAAGTATTGGGACTTTCCTGGTGGCGCGGTTAAGAATCCGCCTGCCAATGCAGGGGACATGGGTTTGAGCCCTGGCCCGGGAAGATCCCACATGCCGCAGAGCAACTAAGCCTGTGCGCCACAACTACTGAGCTTGCGCTCTAGAGCCCGTGAGCCACAACTTCTGAGCCTACGTGCCACGACTACTGAAGCCCGTGTGCCTAGAACCCATGCTCCGCAACAAGAGAAGCCACTGAAATGAGAAGCCCACGCACTGCAACGAAGAGTAGGCCCTGCTTGACGCAGCTAGAGAAAGCCCGTGCACAGCAACCAAGACCCAACACAGCCAAAAAATAAATAAACAAACAAATTTTTTTTTAAAAAGAAAAGGAATCATTATGGGTGGCCTCTCTTAGAAAACTGGCTTAGGTCACCTTGGAGAGTCTCATTTGGGGAATAAATCACCCTTGAGTCACTGAAGGCAGTCTTGGTTATAGACAGGCTACAGGATCCTCAGGGGTTACTAAGAGTATCTTTCCTTAAGAGGGTCCATGCATAACCCTACTGTCACTCTAGAGAAAGTGAGCGTAATCAGGACCTTCGGTCTGAGACACAAAACAAAAGATATTATCACTTGGGTATGGATCCCAGAAGCTGGAAAAAGGGATGTTGTGTGGGCCCACAATAGCAATGCCAGAACCACCCTGAACCCAGCATCCTTTGGTTTTCTGGAGCTCGGGTGATGGCCATGTGTCTACCAAAAAGAGGACACAGAGTTCTGCAAACCTTGGGAACCCAGGCATGAGGCACCCATAACCAAGCTGACAGTGGAGTGGGGTCACTATTTAGGGCCTGGATCAGCAGTGGTCTAGCACTCCTACTCAGACCATGGGGAAGACTGGGCATCAGCAAGAAGCAAGGCAGGAGTCGACTGGGAGGTCCTCTGATGGTGTGTGGGAGCTGGACTAACCCTTTCCAAACTGCCTGAGTCTCCCGGATTCTTCAACAGGTCAGGAGTGGGCAGGGGGAAGGCCTCAAGAAAGAGAGAATGAACTTCCTGCTTATCTGGCGGGTAAGTTGCTCTAACAATTAGTTGGAAAAATAAAAGAGACATGAGAGTATCTGTATGTATCCTGGGTTTGTAGACCAGGTATACGCATGGTGTTTTCATTTACTACTGTGGGTTCAGGTTTTTTCAATTAGCCTTTTAATTTTTTTTTAAGGTCCTGCAATAAGAATCTCTCCACACATTGTGATGACTAGATCTCTAGATCACATGGGTATTACCTGACTACTGCAGTCAATATTTTAGCAGGAAAAACTAGGTAAGGAGCCTCTCATAGTATATTATTTTATAAAGCATTTATTCTCTCTTCCCCTCCGTGGGTAAGTGCTATCTGTTACGTTCTCATATAAAACAAATAATGGTTCCATATTTCACAGGAATTATTTGTGACGGTTGCATTAAATGTAAAATTGTTCTGTAATGGAAGACTCATGGATTTTGACTATCAGGCAGTGAAAGATGAGACTTCACATTCTCGAAAAGCCATGTTTAGGTTGTTTTCTCCACCCCAGAATCCACTTTTCTTTTAAGAAAATTTCCACAATAAAGAAAATCAAAGTTAAAACGCCATTTTTTTTTCATTCACCTCAGAATTTTTCTTGCAGGAAGAGAGGCAAGACAGTCAGCAAAGCCTCAGAACTGCAGCCCCCGCAGCAGGGGATGGGCTGGAGCCGCAGCTGCAGGTTTGGGTACAGACGGAAAGTGTTGGAGGAACCCTGTGCCTCCACGGCACAGAAGTAGGTGGCAGAGACGCCAGGCTGGGAGGCTGTGATGTGCAGGGTGCTGCAACGGGCTTTGGTATCAAGGGAGGCTGTTAATTGTCCCTTCTGCTTCACTACCCCATTTGACAACAATAAAAGCAGAGATTCCAGGCTCTTCCCCAGATCCTGTCAGTACCAGTGCAGTCTGTCGGAAGCAGTGATTGAATGATTGCAGTAGATGGTACCGGCTTCTCCCTCCTGGATACTCAGGGATGGAGGGCTTTGCTCCACTTTCACCTCTGCATTTAACCCTGTCCAGAGAGAACATTTCAGAATGAGGAGCTCACCAGTTATTCCTATAATCCAATTCCTCCCCAGGGAACCTCAAATGAGTCACACTGAACTTTGTCCCCACCCCTGAACACCTTATGACAATTCCTTGACCCACATGGTTCCCCTTCCAATAAACCCGCAACTCACAGCTTAGTGGATGCCACAGAATCGCTGATAGTTGCTTCTTCATTTTTTTTTTTTTTTCTTTTTCTGGTCCAGTTCACTGAAGACTCAGAGTAAGGTGTTTTGAAAACTGGCCAGGGGTCCCCAAATATGGTAACTTTTTCTTTCTCTACAGAAATGCCATTTCAACACATGTTCCAACCAATTAGAATCATCTCATGCAATTCACTCAGTTCCTCCCTTTTGTTTAAAAAAAAAAATGTTTTGGACAGAAGAGTTTGTTTTGTTTTGTTTTGTTTTGAATGGGAATAGTGCCGCCTTCAGGATATTTAGAGAAATTACTGAGAAAGTAACCCGTAGAATTGTGTAAACAAGTAGAATTTGCTTTTTGTAAGCCAGCAAGCAAATGTTTCTAAAAATTTCTTAGCAAATTAATCCTTAAAAATCTCATTTACTTAGTCAGGACATTTGTCAAATGACAGAAATGTAATTCAAGTAAGCTTAGGCAAGAAGAGAATTAAGCAGATTATGTATTGGCTCCTATAACATAGACAAGTACAGAATGTATATATGTATGTATATGGGCTTCAGGTATCCAGGGTGCCATGGAACTGAATCCTTCAAGGATTCTCCTTTCATTCCACCTCTCTCTGTACATCAGATATATTCACTTAGACCACAAGTCAGGAGACATGAGTGCAAACATTTTCCAGCTGGAGTCCACCTCATGGCATAGTCACCAAAGAAGACTGAGAATCCCTCTTTTTCATTCCAAATTAAAAAATTCTGGGATTTGCTCACCTTAGTCTGAGTTGGGTTTTCCTCCAGGGGGGTCAATTTGTGACTGCAGCAGGGTATAGGTGAGACAATTGGCTCAAGTGGGTCAGGCCTCCACCTCTGGGTCATTCAGGAGTATCTAACATGGCAGCTATGCAAGAAAGATGGCAGCCTCCATTCAGACCACATGGTTAGAGTTTATTTATTTATTTATAAGGAGGGAGTTGTTCTGAGTGGGCAAAATTGTGGTGATGCCCACCACAATCAGTTTGTCTCAACTGTGTGGATTATTGGTAGGGAGAGATTGGGAGGATGAGAAGGTTTAGGACTCCCCTAAACATGAGTAGCTGCTTCAGATGAACCGGGTTAGTTTATGAATCATCTTGCCTTCCTACACACAGTGTACATTTTTCTGTACCATGGTAACTCTTGAAGAACACCATCACAGCTTCTTTAGGTTCTCAAATATCTCTTCCACAAAGTTGTGAAAAAGAGAACAAAATGTGATAATAATAACTAATATGTATAGAGCTGCACTGTACACCAAACATTATGCTAGGTGAATGAATAATCTCATTTAATCCTCCGGACATCTGTATTTTACAGAAGATGAAACTGGGGCTTACAGGCATTAAATAATATGCTAAAGATCATGCAGCTGGTATGCGATGGAGTGGAATTCAACATGACTGTCTAATTGCTGAGCTAATGCCATGTCCTGTGCTTTTTTGTGTGTGTGTGTAATGGGCTGCCATTAGAATTAGGGACAGTAATTTTTCACCCATTACGCTCACTGCAGTCAATGTGGACAGCTTTTTACATGTAAATTCTCTCTCTTGAAAAACCCTAAACTCAATCCTTGTGTCATGCAAGGTCCCACTGAAATTCCCTTTCCTGTATGAACTCTCCAAGACTGATAGAACCATTCAATACTGATTTGTCTTGAATTTTTCTCTTGAAGAGAGCACTTGGGGAGAAAATAAAAGACACGTGAAGAAATAAAAGACATTATAGTCAAAAGTACATACCAAGCACCCACTAAGTATAAAGTAATAGTATAAATGATGGGATGGGACTATTACAAAATTTCACAAGATCTAGTTTTGGTCTTAATGGAACTGTAAGTTAGTTAGGAAGATTAAAATAATATACATAGAGCAAAAGTTAATAGTGAAAGGGGTGAATTTTGGGAGTTGGGTTATAGGCTCTAACTAATTCAGAAGAGAGAAAGAGAGATTATAGAAGGTGGCAGGAACTTAGTGCAGACTCTTTGGAGGAGTTGAGACCTGAGGAATACATAATGTTTAGATAGAGAGAGAAAGAAAAACATAGGGAGGTAGAAGTGAGGATGATGTGTTTGTGAGAAAGTGTTACGGTGGTCTAACACAGAAAATATGGGAAGTAGCCTCTGGGAATGAGGGTTGATGGGTAAAAGGAGAAGCAGATTATGGAGGTCACTGGAAACTAGTCAAAGGGGCTTATATTTGTGAAAAAACAGGAACTGTTGTGAGGTTTTGAATAGTGGAGTGATATGGTGGAAAAATATTTTAGAAAGAAGAGGTAGCTATTATTTTTGGATGGTTGGGAGTTGGCGGGGTAGGGGGGAAGGGCAAGAAAGAGACTTCAGTAATGGAGAGCAAGGAGAACATTCCTTTCAACTTGGTGAGAGGAACAGAGAGGCATGGAACGACTTCAATAAGGCTGTAGTCGTGGGGATTCTAAATAAAGGATGAATCTGAGAGCACTTAAAAGAAAAAACTGACAAGAATTGGTGCCCAACTATAAACTCCAAAGTTTCAAGCCTGAATAAAGGAAGGATGTGATATTTACAGAAACTGGGAAGTTTGAAGAGGGATCTGAATGGGGAAAGTGTTTTGAAATTGAGATAATAGTGATATATCAATAAGTGAAAATGGACAAGTGACAGCTGGAGATAAAGTACAGAATTTTAGATAAATGGAAAGTGCTGACACAGAGCAGAAACTCAATAAATGACAGATGTTAGTATGCATTATCACATGTACCACCTAGAATTTTTATCAGTGTGCACATATGTTTATTCTTCTAGACTGTGAGCTCCCTGAAAACAGGGACTTTTTCTCTTAGTCAGTTTTGATTTCCTAGTGTTTAGCATAGTGATTGGCACATGGTCGGTGTATTTGTTTGTTAAAAATAAACTAAAAGTAGAAGTAGGGCTTCTGTAACACAGACTGGGTGATTTACACAACAGAAATTTATTTCTCACAGTTCTGGAGGCCAAAAGTCCAAAATCAAGGTGTCAGCAGGTTTGATTTCTACTCAAGCCTCTTTCCTTGGCTTGTGGGTGGCTTCCTTCTCATTGTGTCCTCACTTGGTCTTTCCTCTGTGTTTGAGTGTCCCTAGTGTCTGTGTCCTAATTGTCTCTTTTTATAAGGACACCAGTCAGATTGGATTAAGGTCCACCCTAATGACCTCATTTTAACTTAATCAAAGTTAAAGGCCCTATCTTCAAAAGCAGTCACAGTCTGAGGTACTGGGGGTTAGGGTTTCCACATATAAATTTTGGAGTGACACAATCCAGTCCACAATAGTAGGAATGAAAAAAAATTTTTTTGCAAAGATGGAAACACAGGAGAGTTGAGACATGGTACTTGGTATATGTGGAGTATTTGTGTGCTGGTTACATGAGGAAAGTAGAAGAGGCAGAATTCAGGATATTTTTTTCCTTATGATTTGATGCAGACTTTGGAATTATAAAATAATATAAATTTTAGCAAACTTTAGAAGTTCAAGTGAAAAGATTATATATTTCTAAAAATCATTCATTTCATCAGGATCTATTTACACAAAGAATTAACTGATGATTTAAAATATGCCTTCCTTAGAAGTGGTTATATCACTTTTCTCATTTTTATTTATTTATTTTTTTTGTGGTACACGGCCCTCTCACTGTTGTGGCCTCTCCCGTTGTGGAGCACAGGCTCCGGATTCGCAGGCTCAGCGGCCATGGCTCACGGGCCCAGCCGCTCCGTGGCATGTGGGATCTTCCCGAACCGGGGCATGAACCCGTGTCCCCTGCATCGACAGGCGGACTCTCAACCACCGTGCCACCCGGGAAGCCCACGTTTCTCATTTTTAATATGCATTTGTGTTTTCTCTCTTTTTTCTTAACATATTTTCTAAAGCTCTTGGCTTTATTTATAAATTCTAATTTTTGTTTTGCTTTTAAATTAATTCCTACTTTTATTATTAGAATTTCCACTTCTATATTTTAGTTTATTTTGCTCTTTATTATTATTTTTTCCCTTGAATGGGAAATTTGGCTTCTTTGATTCTTTATTAATAAATGTATTTAAGGCTCTACATTTCCTTATGAGTAGTGCTTTGAACAAATCCATAGGTTTTTATATGTAGTGCTGTCATTAGTGTTAATTTTTAATGACCTGCAACTTTAACTTTTAGTTCTTTGACCTGGAAATTATTTAGAATATTATAAGTGGTTAATTTCCTTCCAACTCATTTATTAGCTATCTTTTAATTATTAATTTCTAGCTTTATTGTATTGTGTTTACAGAATGTGGCTTTTATGAATCTTTCCTTCTTTGAGTCATAATACATGTTCATGTTTTGGTAAATGTTTCTCTCTCTCTCTCTCTCTCTCTCTATATATATATATATATTCGTTGCAAAGTTATTTTCCATGTCCATCTTCCTCTTTCTCTCTCTGAGAAGTAGTTACTAAAGTATCTCATAATTAATATATTTCCAAATTATCCTTATATTTCCAACAAATTTTGCTTTATAATTTTCTGATGCAATATTATTTTTGAATAAAAGCAGGTTCATTCATTCATTCACTCATTCTTTTATGAATTCAACAAATAACTATTGAGAATCCATTGTGTTCCAGATCCCAGGTTGAGCTCTTAGGCTATGACAATGAGCAAGACAGGAATTTAGTCCCTGATGTTGTGGAATGCACATTAGAGATAGCGACATTAACATTCATTCAGTGATTGCCACTAAGTGTGGAGGATATTGTGACTGGAGAGCACAGGGAGCTGTAAGAGTTTAGGATGCGGTTATACTTGAATCAAGGAGTCTAGGAAAGTCCTCCCTGAAGAAGTAATATTAAAGTCAAATCAGGCACATTTTAGGATCTGAAAGCAGACAGTATTGGTCAGCATTCTAGCAAAAAACTCATGTACACAAAAATTGCAAAATTTGAGGAGACCTTAATGTGGCACTAGTTACAAAAGTATAAGCAGCAGGGCTTCCCTGGTGGCGCAGTGGTTGAGAGTCCGCCTGCCGATGCAGGGGTCACGGGTTCGTGCCCCGGTCCGGGAAGATCCCACATGCCGCAGAGCGGCTGGGCCCGTGAGCCATGACCGCTGAGCCTGCGCGTCCGGAGCCTGTGCTCCGCAACAGGAGAGGCCACAACAGTGAGAGGCCTGCGTACCGAAAAAAAACCCCATAAAAATCCCTGTCTTTTCCAAGATAAAGATACACGTACAAGTGACTTGTATGCAAATGACTTTGTATCATGCAAGAGCTCAGGCCCTATTGTTTTCTAAGCAAATGACTTTGTATCATGCAAGAGCTCAGGCCCTATTGTTTTCTAACTCATCAGTAGTTATTCCTCCAAGACAGAAATGTCAAACAGGTTTTAGAAAATTTACCAGGTTTACTGCAACTTAAGACTCTATCCTTCAAATTTCCTGCTTATTTTCCTCAAAGCTTATTACGGAATGAAGACTGGCTGAGAATGAATCAGTAATGTTTAGAGTAGTCTAATGTAGTGATCTTCAAACTAGGGAACAGATAGGTATTTTAAGGGAATCAATTTCTAGATACTCGACTTCTCCATGTACCCTTTCCTAAAAATGATCTGCTTGAGAACCTGACTGTGGTTCTCATTTCCTAGCTCTCATTTCACAACTGTCCTTCTTACTTTACATGGAATCTTTGCAGCATTGCTCTGAGGTTTGAGAGTATTAAGGAAAGGGCTTTTTTTTTTTTTTTTTTTTTTTTTTACCGATGTCAGGAAAGCATTTAATCAAAGCACTTAGATCTGACCTCAGTCATTTTATTAAGAAATGCACTTCCAGGGCTTCCCTGGTGGCGCAGTGGTTGAGAGTCCGCCTGCCGATGCAGGGGACACGGGTTCATGCCCCGGTCCGGGAAGATCCCACATGCTGCGGAGCGGCTGGGCCCGTGAGCCATGGCCGCTGAGCCTGCGCGTCCGGAGCCTGTGCTCTGCAACAGGAGAGGCCACAACAGTGAGAGGCCCGTGTACCGCAAAAAAAAAAAAAAAAAAAAGAAGTGCACTTCCAAAAACCTTTTTTACCTTTTATGTTAAAAACCTTTAAAAATTATAATGTATTTAAGTTGTTTTCATCAAACATGCATGACTAATAATTTTATTTACAAATCAATCCAGAAAAAAATAACAGAGCAATATGATCAGGGGAAACAAAAAAATAATTTCAATTTCATACGTATTTTTGTTGCAGACATTTTTGGTGATCAGTAAAAGACTTTTAAAGAAAAAATATATTAAATTTTGCAGGAGAAGTTGAATGGAAATATTATTATAAGGAAAAAAGTAGTGATATGAAATCTTCAATTATTAATGAAGAGTTTGTTCATGAATTTTAATTGGATGTTGATGGATATCAAATCACTTTGGCATTAAGATTTCATTGCCTATATATACAAGCTATTATATGAGTTTTATTTGAAAATGTCAATATTTATAATACAGCAGAATTTATAACCTTTATAACTACTTAAACATTTAAAATAATTGTAAAATATTTTAGTAGTCATCTTTAAAATGTGTGAAGGTTTTACAGTTTTCCAAAGTCTGACTATCATTAATCTAATGTGCTGGTTGGCCTACAAACATGAGCATGCTTTGATGACAATGCAGAATTACTGGCAATGTCTGTTTATGGTTAATCCTCCAACCATTCTTTAAGTTTATATCTTCTATAGACTGGTGGAAAATATCAGTCACGGAAATTCATGTGACTTCTCCAGTGTTTCTCCTTAAATCTGAATCTGAATGAAGCAAGACAGGACAAAAGACTTTTAGAGCTGACATCACTCACCTTTCTGAAATTGCAAATGTTCTATGCAAGAAATTATCAAACAGTGTAATTTTGAGTTTCTAGAGAAGGTTATCTGAATCAGCCTCCCCATTAAGCAGAAAGTGTTTCCTCCTGCCAAGAGGTTTAAACTTCTGTTGCTGTAGTCAGTGGAAAGTGCCCATTTCTGGTGTTGCAGAGAGAATGAAGCTTCCAAAGAGATGTGAGACAAAGAGCTGAGTTAAGAGAGAAGGGACATTAAATTTCCATACTGCTGGTTTTGTTAGTAACCAAAGCAGGCTACCAGTGTTAGCAAACATATTAGTAGGAATCAAAATATCCATAGGGATTAACTAATGCGGTCTCAACACCTAAAGGTTCTACTGTGACCCAAGTTCTTAAGCAAAGACTAAGCTTAATATAAGCACATGTGATATTTTGATTTATAATAAGAAATATATATTTGATCTTCATTCCATTTCTGGCATGGAGCACCTAAAACTCTTGGTATTTCTTGTGGCAAGAGTCTTAAAGATGTCTTATATTATGTCAATGAGGTGACTTTTGGAAAGCACCTAAGGATGGGGGTCTAGTTGACAGAGGAGCCAACCTGGTGATTAGAGGGTTGGAACTTTTAGGCCTACCCCCCTGACCTCCAGGGAGGGGAGAGGGGCTGTTGAATCAACTGCCAATGGCCAATGATTTAATCAACCATATCTAAGCAAAGAAATCTCTACAAAACCCTAAGGCCAGGGTTCAGAGAGTTTCTGAGTTGGTGAACAGGTGAAGATTCTGTGAGAGTGGTGTGCTCAGGAAGGGCTTGGAAGCTCTGCGTCCCTTTCCCCATATCTTGCCCTATGCATCTCTTCCACCTGGCTGTTCCTGAATTATACACTTTTATAATAAACTGGTGATCTAGTGAGTAAACAAGCTTCCTAAGTTCTGTGGGCCACTCTAACAAATTAACACAACTCAAGGAGGGGGTCGTTGGAACCTCTGATTTATAGCTGGTGGGTCAGAAGTACTGGTAACAACCTGTACCTCAGATTGGCATCTGGAGTGGGGGAGGGGCAGTCTTGTAGGACTGGGCCCTTAACCTATGGAATCTGACACTATATCCAGATAGATAGTGTCAAAATTGAGTTGAATTGCAGGACACCCAGTTGGTGTCCAGAGAATTATTAGTGTTCTGAAAGCACCTCCTCCTCACCACATTGGAAATTGGGGTTCAGAACATCCATTCAGCACAGAAGCAGGATTGGATATTCTAGCCCAGACAGTAGGTAGAAAAATAATTTGGGGCAAAACTAAGGATCAGATTAGCTCATATCTGCTTATCTATCAGACTTTTATTTTATGAATATGTCTGGATGTCAAAAAATTTTTAATCTTTTCTTGTTTCTTCATTAGCCTCACTCTTACCTAGTAGACTATTTGTTATAGTATGGTATTGTATATGTTGTGTTTCCTTCTAGGGAGAGATGATATTAAAAACTTTTAACCCAATGTTTAATCATCTGTTTGTTGTCTGGTATGGATATCAGAACAGACACAGGTTGTAGGGAGAAAGTGAGAGTGTTAGAACAGAATCCTGGTGGGGGCTCCCAGCTATGTCAAACAATTACTCTTTAGTTGCTGGGTCATGAATAAGCTTGGGAGAGGAACCAAGACAGCCAACATGGCAGGGGTTGAAAGCGAGCATATAAGGGACCGTTGAGAAATGGCTAGTTGCCAACTAGCATGGTGGTATTTCCATTTTTAACAACCAATAAGGGTTTTATAGTGTATACTCAGGGAATGTCAGCTCCGTATCTAGTAGCTAACTTTGCCTAAAATTCATGTGAAGTGTCAGCAGGTGGGACAGTGCCCTAGTAGATTCATTGTTCCCAGATGTTATTAACTGAGGGCATATGATATACCTTCCATTCATTATTCTAAATAGAATTATTTGCTTAAACAGCTTTTAAATTATGTAACCATCTTTTTTTTTTTTTTTTGCAGTACGCAGGCCTCTCACTGTTGTGGCCTCTCCCGCTGCGGAGCACAGGCTCCGGACGCGCAGGCTCAGCGGCCATGGCTCACGGGCCCAGCCGCTCCACGGCATGTGGATCCTCCCGGACCGGGGCACGAACCCGTGTCCCCTGCATCAGCAGGCGGACTCTCAACCACTGCGCCACCAGGGAAGCCCTAAACTTCTTGTTTTTTAAAAATTAATTAATTAATTTTCATTTGCTGACGAGTACTAGCAACACATGAAATCCTATTTGACAGTGTTTGTTGTCTTTCCTCAACTTCTTAGATCAGACTAATGGTGCATGAAGGAAATTAAAGAAATACAGGGTGAAATTAGGTTAAAGTCAGGAAGGGTGACTGATACATCAATCAGGAAACAATGAGATAAATGTGATGTAGTTTTTCACCCTGTTTTGTAATTAGAAAGAAATAAGGTGTGGACACACACACACACACACACACACACACAAGATCAGATACCCTAGGCTGGGAGGTAGAGGGTGGAGAAATTTTTCAAACTCAAAAATTTATTGTGTGTCTTAATCCTGAGCAAAGCTGAGGAGGGAAAAATAAAAAGATTTGTGGGGAGTATAAAAGTTCAGTTTCGGATATGTTGACTTTGATATGATCATGGGGCATGCAGATGGAGAATATAGGTTTAGTTCAAGCTATGAGAGTCCCTGGATGGCAGTGACACAGAATATCTGACCTGTCCTATATAACAACAGGGTTGTGAGAATTAAATAAATACATGTGAATGTACTTTACAAAACTATAAAGCATTGTGTACCTCCATTATTTTTATTATTATTTTGAGAATTCCAGCTTATAGCATCATTTCTGTGTTTCTTATAGGCAGATAGAATAGTATTTTTTTCTCCAGAAAAGTCAATGATTTTTCTATGTTCATCTTACCCCAACTACTTCCCCCCAACCTCTGCGTCGATGCTGAGGTTTGAGGTTTCTGTAAGCCTCTCTCTGTTGCTCGTCTCACTGTGGACCACTGTAAGTGCAGAAATGCATTGCAGCATCCTCCAGCTGGGAGTCTGAGATCCTGAGACCGAAGGATTTGGCTTCTTTCTGGAAGTTCACAGAGTAGCGACTGTTGGTTGCATTCTGTTGCTTATAAGCTTCTTGGCCAAGAATGAAAATCATCTCCCCGCTGGGAGGCTGTTTGTACCACAACAAATAATAATCACTCTCACTAGTGCTATACGTACAGTCCAGGGTCACTGTGTCTGCCTCTCGCACAGACACTTCTGGTTGAGGCTGAGTGACCATCTGGGCCACACTGGATCCTGTGGGAAAGAGGAGAGAAAGGACCACCCTGGGTGTCACAGGAGGGAAAGAGAGCAGGCAGACCAGCCCAAACTGGTTCCCATCTCCACCCACCTTTCTTCTGCTTGATCCAGACTTCAGGTAAAATCCATCAGCTTTCTTGCCTGCAGTAGCTTGGACCCATGAGGAGGTAAGATCCCTGTGTTATTAATCTTTCTTCCTACTTCCCAGTCCTACTGGATGTTATAGTAAAAGCAAAACACGTGCCTTCCTTACCGAGCTAGTGAAGACCACGACTGCCCACAGCAAACCGGGGCCTGCCGTGCTGGCAGCTCTCTCCTGCACGGTGACAAAAGCCTCTTGCTCTTATCTGAACCTTGGGTATTAGCTGTACTGGGTGACATCACTGCTTCAGAACAGGAACTCGTATGTCAGGTGGGCAGTTGAGTAACTGTTGTCAACTGTGCAAGCAGTGCCCTCTTCAGGTCACAGACATAATTACTGAGGCAATTCCTATGATTCACTCCTCTACCCAGGAAGAACTTGGTTTCAAGAAATCTGTTCTGTAAGGAATCTGTTTATACGAGTTTCAGATTTCTATTTATATTCAATGAAGAGACCTTGATATTTAAAACATACCCTATTTTTCCCTTCATTGCTGCTTTTAAAAATCCTACCTTTTATCATAACTTCTCCAAAGAAACCTTCTGTGACTGTGTTAGAACATACTGATTTTCCCCTTAATATTCTCCCATGAATATATGATGTTTACAAGATAAATTTTAAGCATAATCTTTGGGCTCTACTGAGCACTTATTATGTGCCCAATATTGCCAAGAGCATTGAAGAATGCCGTATACCTGTACGAGGCAAAATTCTGTCCTCGTAGAGACCATAATATATTTGGGGGAGGAAAGATCAGGGCCTGGAAACAATAGCAAATGCTTTAAAAAGGTAAGTCACTATGAGTCAATCTTTCAGATTCAGCACAGTGTGACTTTAGGATAGAAGGAGTTCAAGGATTCACTATTAGAGAAGAAACTTCGGAGGAGATGGAGCTTTAAGGTGTGCTTATGGGACTAATATGATTTGACCAGACTGATACACACATAAAAGGGAAATCTGGGTGAGCGGAACAACCGGAAAAAAAATTCAAGCGTTTGAAGTGCTTATGGGTCAGTAAGGAGAATAGATGGACTGGAATAGAGGTATATTTTGAGAAGAAGTAGGAATGAGGTTTAAATAATAGAGGGTGAGCAGATTCAGGGACGGGGATAATGTTAAAAGTTGAGACTTGGTAAGTAAGGGCATGATCACACATCTGCAGAGATTGGAGTTTTGTAAATATGGTCTGTTTCACCATCTTTTGAAAAAATAAGGTGACAGCTTCTATTTTTCCAATTATGTAATCACTCAAGTACCCACATGCTCTTATTAGCAATCAGCCCAGTAAAGTTCACCTTAAACTTTCTTCTGTTCTTTCTCTATTAAATTTTCAAAGAATTCTCTATTAAAATTTCAAAGAAATTTTCTCTATTAAATTTTGTTCTCCCCCCCAAAATGGAGCCTAAAGCAAGGACTCAGGTGAAGATAGTTTATTTAGGATGCGATCTTAAGAAGCAGAAATGAGGAGGTAGGTAGCGTAGGATTAGGGCTTGATTCTGCCAGGATCTCCGAGAAGCATACAGGATGCTTCTCAGGATTATCTGCTGGGAAGCAAGAAGCTAGTGTATTCATCTGTCCCTTTCCCCTCTGGTTGGTGCTTGCTGGCAGGGGTGGTAATTCCCCTATACTTTCAGGCTGTGCTTGCCCATGGGCTGAATGAGCTCCCAAGGAGTCAGAGAAGGCCCTGGGATAGGAAGTAAAAATAATGCACAGTGCATGCTTAATGTTGGATGTTATCAGCTTGAGACGAGTCCGAGTGTCCAGGAATTGTCTATCACAGTTATTGATAAATTCAACCCTAGGCATTTGGACGTGACAACAGGCACATGAGATATTTGTTATAGGGCTCTCTTTGCACTACTCAGATGCATGCTTGTCTTATGTTATTTTCACTGTGTCTCTGAGTCTTCAAGATTGTGGCTGGCTACAATCCATCTAAAACACTTAATACAGGAGGTTGCATAACCTGAGCTTCAGGCCCTACTCCTTTAATTGGTACCAAGTCTATAACTGATACTCATCTTTTCCCTCCTCCACTGTACTCTCCAGACTTCCTTATATTGGATACCACTTTGGCGAACTTAGATTCTTGCCTGGTGTGGTGACCCAGACCCTCATTGTTGAGAGGTCTCAATTCTTTGTCACTTTGTCCTTTTTAGACCTTTTAGCCACAGTTGCCACTTGCTCTTTTTACTGGGCATGGAAATACCCCATGTGAAACACTTACATTCCAAATATATTTCTTTTTGCCCTCACTGTGTAATAACAATCTGGTACTCCATGATAATTGGGTCAATTATGCCCCCACCTAATAAATCCTATTTTTGTCTGCTGGACCCTGGCACAAGGAGTTCAACTAGGTCACCTAGTGATCTAGGTGGCGGTCATAGCTGCGGATTCAGTGGGGCCCTTACTGAATCCGCTGGTGGAAGCATTCTTCCTCAGGGAATCAGGACCTCTAATCCAGCAGAGCCTAGGACTCTGAGAAAAGGCAAACACAAATTCTGAAGGTGGGTTACAGGGAGTGATAGGAGAAGAGTCTGTTCTGCTTCCATTTCTTGGTTTCTAAACTTGTGTATTTTAGCTAGGGTGTCACAGCACCATACATCAGACATTGATTTAATGAATATTATCTCTTCCTGGAATAGCATTCCAACCTGGAATAGCATTCTAACATTAATGGTGTTGCACCTGAGCTGGTTTCTTAGCTGAGCCTTTAACAGGCCATTCCGTCGTTCTTCTAGGTCACCTGTTCTAGGTACCATCAACCTAGCTTATCTCTTACGTTTATTGTAGGACCAGTGGGTTCCCTCCCTGGTTATGCTGTCACAGTTGTTGTGTTCTAAAATGGGTACATTTTTCTGAGGACATTCGGTTTTGGACATGGGTGGACTAAAAGAACAAGCACCTATGAACAAAATGGAAAAGATTAAGATTCTTGGAGGTAAGAGCTCCCAGGAAAACTATAAAGATCTGCTGGACAGAGGAAATGCTTCAGAAGTCGGACCGGTCACATATACCACATGAAGCTATGAGGGTTACAGATGATAGCAAGTATGAAGACAACTTGTAAAACTGGAAAACACTACACGTGTCATTTTTACTGTTAATTTAAGGACTACAAGTCATAGACATTCATCTCTCTGTGTCTCTTATATTCAGATAGGAGGAGCTTTTATTCCAAGGAGAAGTCAATGATTTTCTATGTTCATCTTACCCCGACCACTTCCCCCGACCTCTGCACAGATGCTGAGGTTTGAGGTTTCTGTAAGCCTCTCTCTGCTGCTCGTCTCACTGTGGACCACTGCAGGCGCAGAAATACATTGCCGCATCCTCCAGCTGGGAGTCTGAGATCCTGAGACCGAGGGATTTGGCTTCTTTCTGGAAGTTCACAGAGTAGCGACTGTTGGTTGCATTCTGTTGCTTATAAGCTTCTTGGCCAATAATGAAAATCATCTCCCCGCTGGGAGGCTGTTTGTACCACAACAAATAATAATCACTCTCACTAGTGCTATACATACAGTCCAGGGTCACCGTGTCTGCCTCTTGCACAGACACTTCTGGTTGAGGCTGAGTGACCATCTGGGCCACACTGGATCCTGGGGGAAAGAGGAGAGAAAGGACCACACTGGGTGTCACACGAGAGAGAAAGCAGACAGACCAGCCCAGACTGGTTCCCATCCCCACCCGCCTTTCTTCTGCCTGATCCAAACCTCAGCAGAACATATCAGCTTTCAACTGGGCTCTCTGAGGCAATGCATTTACTCTGCTATTCATCTGCTCTCGTTTCACAGCCCCATTAGATAACATTATAAAGAAAGACCTAAACCTTCCTTACCCAGACAGGTGGAGACCAGGACTGCCCGCAGCAAGCTAACAAATACCATGCTTACAACTCTCCCCTGCAGGCTGAGAAGTCTCTTGCTCTGATCTGGGTTCCCCTCTGTGCTCAGCGACCCTTGAGCTTCAGAGCAGGAAATGGTATGACAGGTGATGGGTGACTGTCTCACTGACGAAAGTTTTCCGAATACTTTTTGGTCTCGCTTCAGGAACTAGGCTATTGGTTGTAATTTCAGATGAAAGTGAAAACTGTTTTCTGAGTTTTTTTAACTTCTAGGCTGAAAATAAAGAGAAGAGGGAGCTGGCAAATTTATTCTGCTAAGACCTAATCTTGGAGAGAAGAATGGGGACCTAGAATAGTGGGCAGAAGTGGCAGAGTTTTATTTGCAACAATGGCAAACTCTATAATTTTTCTTTGCATTAAAAAAAATAAAAATGACAAAGCAAGTATAATATAAACAATTAGTTATGCGTGATAAGAATACACCTGTTATATTAATGTATTGAGTTTTTTAATAGTTTTACAACTTCTCAAAATAAAGAATGAGAAAAAAGATATATGTTTGTGCCTGAAAAGAGCATGGACTAAACTCAGAGTAAGTGGAAGCAGATCATGTAGTGTCTAATTGTGCTTATATTTTCCACGGACACACACAAAAAAAGAGACCTATTTTTTTTAAGAAGTTCTGAAATAACTATTGTAGGAGCTCTCATCAGCACCGAATTGCTTCAAACAAGTCATGTTAAGAGTTGCTCCCGGGCTTCCCTGGTGGTGCAGTGGTTGAGAGTCCGCCTGCCGATGCAGGGGACGTGGGTTCGTGCCCCGGTCTGGGAAGATCCCACATGCCGTGGAGCGGCTGGGCCCGTGAGCCATGGCCGCTGAACCTGCGCGTCCGGAGCCTGTGCTCTGCAAGGGGAGAGGCCACAGCAGTGGGAGGCCCGCGTACCGCAAAAAAAAAAAAAAGAGTTGCTCCCATCACTCTCATTCCATTTTGAAAAAATATTGTGAACAAGGAAAAAAAGACCTACTGTGATTCACCAGAAGTTTGTGTTTCCAGAGGAAGTAACAGGGACACTTATGTAATTCCAGAGTTGGAGTCCCCAAGCCAAGAGTAAGAATGGGGTTCTGCTACATACTGGGTACTGTCTGACACACAGGTTCTCTTGTAACAGAGGTGGGTGGCTGAGTCTTCTCACTGAGAGAGATGCTCAGGCAATTGTACAAGTTGGGACCAGCCCTGAACGAGGCTGCTAAAATCTCTGTGCCCCTAAATTCAGTTTGATAGCAATGGAAGAAGGAGCAACCAGAATTTCTTCTAGATCATCTCCATCTTTGCCCCATGATTTGAATTCCTGTATCTTGGTTTTGGATTCCTAAAAAGTCAGCTCTAATACAAAGACTTGTGTGTGATTAGTTTATATGCAGGTGATTCTAGGAAACATTAGTAGGAAGTGAATCAGAGAAGGGAAGGAGGCCAAGACAGGGTGTTGTCATCAAGCCGTTACTACTATGGGCAATTGGAGCTTAATCCAGCTGGGTAATTCTGGGAGAAGGTATAGCATACCCTTTGGAGTTACCCCAAATGCGGCATAAAGGAGCTGGAGTAATTCATAAACTCATTACCCATCATGGCTTGAGGGCTGCTTTGGGGACATCAATTCTCTGGCACATCTGACTTGTCCTGCACACTGGCCACATGCTCTCATGGTCAGAAAATAGTCCTCAGAGTTGCTGGGATTTTCAGGGTGTAGAGGTAGGTGACTGTCAGGGTATGTGAGCAGAACACCAACAGCATCTGTACAGCCCACCCCTTTCACTGCTGAGATCCACTTGTGCTCTATGTTAAATTTACTCAGAACACTAGTTCTTTTAAAAAAAAATCAACAGAAGGATCAGTGGGACAAGTTATAATTGCTATAGTTGATTCCACAGCCATAACTCATATTTATTATCTTCCATCTACCTCTTATATCACTCATTCTTGATTCTCTTTCACCTTTGACTAATACTTCTATATCTAGACTTCTGTCCCAGGGACAGAACCTAGACCTAGACCTTCATCCCTGAGGGGCCTAAGCCCCTGGTTATTCTCCTCTTATCAGGCCATAGTTGCTACAATTGCCTGTTTACAGTAATTATGGTCATGAAACTGCGAAAAGTCATCCCCGTGAATCCCCTGAGTTTTAGTCCTATTTTTCCAGCTCCCAATAGGCAGCAATAGGCCTAAATCCTCATGATAATCAAGATAGATTGCTCCTGCCAGTGTAGTAACTCCTTTCTTGGCCTTCTGGTCTTCGGACATGAGTATCTCCAAATGACCAGGTGGTACATGTAACGTTCGGTTTCGTGAAAACTTCTCTGTTTCCCTAATAGAAATACCCTCTCCATTCTCTTCAAAAGGAAACAGGACCTCTAGTCCAGAAGAACCTAGAGTTATGAGAACAGGAAACACACAATATCCAAGTGAGTTGCTGAAACTGGGAGTGGATGGGGAGATAGCCCTACTTCCACTCCTTGGTTCCCAGGTCCATGCATTTTATCTAACAGGAACACAGCACCATCCTGAAGAATAGTTCTCCAGCCTCTCAGAGCACTACCTTTAAGCTGATGCTTTAGCTGAGCCTTTCGGTGGTCATTCCAATGTTCTATTAGGCTAGTGGTTTGTGGATAATGCTGTACGTAGTAGATCAGCATACTCAACGGTCACATGCCTGTTGTCCCAACTCTTTGCTATAATTTGCGTCTGTTGATGCAAAGGGATGTGAAATCCATTGATCAATCATAATGATCAGTCAGGCACTCTGAACCCTCAGGTTATGCCACTATGCATGGCACTATGGAAGGGAAGGCAAACTCATACCCAGAACATGTATGAACCCAATAGGAAAAGATTTCTGCCACCTCCAGGGTGGAAGTGTCTGATGTAATCAACTTGCCAACAAGTGGCTGGTTGGTCTTCTTGAGGGGTGATTCCACATTGAAGGCTCCCTGTTGTATCTGCGGCTGACAGGTTGGATATTTGACAGCAGAAGTAGTTAGGTCCGACCTGGTGAGAGAAAACCCGTGCTTCTGGGCTCACGGAGAACCCCCATGCTGTCAGCTTGGCTAATCTGTTTACAGGTCTGTTGTTCAAGCACTGAAGTGGACGAAGACAGAGGCTGGTGACATCCCCTGGTTGGATCATCTTGCCATGTGGTCACTCGGTGCTTCCTCGTAGTGGACACTCCCTGGGGAGCAAGGATGTGAGACGGTGATCCGAACACTGTGCGCCTTCCCTTGCTGCCCCTTCAGTTCACGGTCACTCCTAAATGTGACTCTCCCTCCTCCCACCCCAGCAGACCGTAGAAAAGAGCAGGATGCTAGGCCAGGGGTCACCAACCCCAGGGCCACGGACCAGTACTGGTTCGTGGCCTGTTAGGAACCGCACAGCAGGTGAGTGGTGGGCGACCGAGCGAAGCTTCACCTGCTGCCCCCCATCGCTCGCGTTACCGCCTGAACTATTCCGCCCCCCGCCCCATGGAAAAATTGTCCTCCTTGAAACCAGTCCTTGGCGCCAGAAAAGATAGAGACCGCTGCTAAGCACTTTTAAAAGTCACCCCTTGGGCTCGTCTCCAGCCAGCTGGTTGAAATTTTATCATCTTTTAAGGAGGAGCCAGATTTGCCATCATACTGTGTTCTCCTTTCACTCTGTCTTTTTCTAAACTTTTTACCATTTTCCCTCAGGTTTTGGTATTTGGTCTTCTACCCCAGTCTTTTCAGAATGTCAACGTACATTTTTCTTTCACTACTGAATTTGATGGTTACGGCTTTTAAGATTTTGTATTCTTGATATATTTGTAAAAGTCTACAAAGGAGCTCAAAGGCAAGAATTTTACTGTCTCCTGCATTCTTTCGTGCTCTCTTCTTTCTGATATTAAGCCTCAGGTTTTTGAACAGAGTTAGGACCTCACACAGAGAAACAAAATATATTAGATGGTGTTTGAAAACATTATCCCTCTGCACATGGTATTCAAAGGAAATATTTGACACTGTTATACAAAACTCCTCCTATTTCCCTTTGCTCAGAGTGCAAAGTCAGCGCCCTGGAGCCCTTCAGGCAGGAGGTGCAGGCTTAGCAGGGTTTAAGTGCGGGACGCAGGTGTCTGAGCAGCACTGTGCACCCGTTGCACATAAGAAGGTGGTTGTGTCGTGGAGCTGGGAATCCTTCACGTGCAGGGAAAATTGTTGGTCATTTTTGTTAAGCCTGGCTGTGAATCTTCCACTGATCTTCTCTTTCTCACTTAAAAACAATTTTATCAGGGAGTGGAGGCCTTCTTTGGGATCCTGCCTAAACCACTGGAAGAATTCAGCAGCTCTGTCTCTGTAACTGCAGTTCAGTGTGAAGCTCTCGCCTTCCTTGACTTTCTGTTCCACCAGTGGTTGTCCATGTGACCCTGCTCAGGAATAGTGAAAAGATTTTCATACATAAGAAACTTTTTAAAAAAATTCATTGAGCTGTGTGTATACTTATAATGTATGTACTTGTCTGTGTAAATGTTACCAGTTAATAGAAAGTGTTTTAAAGGTCACTTAGGTTATTCAGATTTTTGTAATCTGTTTTCTTCTTTGTGTTTTCGTTTCTTCTGTCTCACTGAAGTTTTTTCAAAAGCATTTCAGCTTATTTTTGTAATTATTTGGCTTTTCCATGCTCCTCCAATCAGAGCTCCTTTATCTATAAGTGCACAGTAGAATCACTTGGGGCACTTATGAAAAATGCAGATTTCCAAATTTCATTCTCAGAGACTCTGCACCACCTTTTCTAGAGTCAGGCCTGGGAATCTACAGATTTTGCCAAGTGCTCAAGTGGTTCTGAGGCAAGGTGCTTGCAAATCATCTTTGGAGAAACACTGCATTGGATGTGAGTTCTTTAATAAACTGTATACCTCGCCAAAAAAAAAAAAAAGAAAAGAAAAAGAAACTTTTTTTTTTTAATAAAGAATTTTTCCTATTTGTTTTACATTCCTTACTATAAACTCTGGATTGTCCCCCCGGGATCCCCCTAGATTTCCTTACCAGAGTTGCCCCATTTCCCTGGCTTGACCCTTCCCCCCACCACCCCTCATCCTCCCCACTCACAGCTTAGCTGCACACACAGGAGCATCAGTGAAGCTTTCAGGTGAGGCTCCATTCCTGCTTCTTCCTGGAGTCTCCGAGGATTCAGTTTGGAGGCCTGAAACGGACTATGTACAATTGTTCTAGTTCATTGTTCTAGATTTTTCTGCTTCTTTTGGTTTGGAAGCCCCAGTGATCTTCACTGTGTTTTCACAACCAATCAAAATCTCACTTGTCACAAAATGCATCACTGAATATACTCACTCCTGCTGCTTCCATTCACATAGTTCTAGTTTCCAGCCAGTCACTTCTGTCAATGAAGCACTGCCCCCATGTGGTCTGAACTTTTAAATTGAATTTTGTTTCCATTTCCCTTAATAAAAAGAAATTCCTTATGTTAAATTAAAGGAAGATAGAACATACAGAGAGGTGAAGAGTGAGCAAAAAAGAAAGGAAACAAAACATAGTGTCAAAATGTTCTCTAGTGATGACTGTCTTAATATCCTTAGTACCTGGAACTCCCTTCCTCACTCCCCTCACCTATAAGGGATCAATGCGTGTGCCTTGCCTGTATGACTCTCTGTACTATGTTCTGAGGGGCATAAATAAAAAGTTGAGAGAAGACCTGATTCTTTCCCTTAACTGGTTAGGGTCTCCTATGGCTTTGTTGTATTTCTCACTCTGAACAATTATAAATTAGCTAAAAGAGTTAGGCCTTTTCTAAGTTTTCTCTAAAAGTATAAAGGAGGGAAATACGGCATCTTTCTTTTCATATGTTCTCAGATGTAAGAGACAACCTCGTATCTGGCTAACTCTGAAAATGGTAGTACACTTGCAAAAATCTAAGTGTTTCTTATATTTAGGTCTGGGCTTCTGTGCAAACTCTGATAATTTCTCATATTTTACATATTAGATATATGAAACCCTGTTTTGCGATCTTCTATATTACAGGAAGGATTAGGGACTAAAGAAGAGGAGAGGTTAAGGAGGAAAGTTCTCTTCTAGTCTTTGCATTCAGTCCTTACCCTGCTGATTCTAGGTGCTACCACTTAACCACATTTTCTCAGCTGCATTCCCTAGCTAAAGGCCTGACTTCCCTGGCGGTGCAGTGGTTAAGAGTCTGCCTGCCAGTGCAGGGGACACAGGTTCGATCCCTGGTCTGGGAAGATCCCACATGCCGCGGAGCAACTAAGCCCGTGCACCACAACTACTGAGCTTGTGCTCTAGAGCCTGTGAGCCACAACTACTGAAGCCCGTGCACCTAGAGCCTGTGCTCCGCAACAAGAGAAGCCACTACAATGAGAAGCCCGTGCACCGCAACGAAGACAAAATAAATAAATTAAAAAAAAAAAAAAAGAAATGATGCACACCCGAGGGGCCTAGGAGTCCTGAAAAGGGTACTTCCTTTAAAATACAGCAGAACAGCGACTAAGACCTCATGGAAACAGCTGCATGCCTCCCTTTCTGTATGGCAGTCTATCCCCTGGCAATCTATCCCCATCCTTCCCTTCCTTTATTTCTTCTTGTGGGCCTGAGGTAAGTGGCTGAGAGTCTGTGGTGAGTAAAGAGCTGTGATCTTCTTTGATGTTCATTCTGGATATTAGTCTTCCTCATGTATGAAATTATGTGAAGTAGGGAGACTGCTTTTTCTAGCATTTTCCTGAAGCACAGTGTCATTGTACCTCAGCTGGGAATTAAATCCCTCTTGTAGATGTAGGGTCCAAGGTGAACTATGCTATGTCTTCCCCAACCCTCTCATTTCTGCTTGAGGAGTAAACAGCAGACTTGGGGTGGTCACTGGGGAGTCAGGCTATTTGTCAATTGATACACTTTCTTGGGAACATGATTGCTCTTTTTCTGAATAAGAGCATTGCCAAATCATATCAAATCTGGAACCACAAAAATGTTAGCAGAATTTCTACATGTCTTAAGATTTTTTCTCTCCTAATGAGGATACTTACCAGGAATATTCCCAAAGAAGGGAATTTTAGTCTGGGAAAAATAGAAGGAGTGGTTACAATTGTTTGGAAGAAGTAACATTTACAAGAGAGTTTTACATTTGCATGGAATTTTCTCTCTCTCCTGTCACACAGATGGTGATTTCAACATTCCAGGTCAGAACCAGCAAGAATGTATCTAGTAAAAGGTGATAAGTGATTTTCTCAAGCAATAATAGGCAGCCAGCAATAAATGCTGTGTCTGCTACCTCAAGTTTATTCAACTTAACCCTGTGGGGATGTTTAATAAAATGTACAAAATAGAATCTGCTATTATAGACATTTCTCCAAAGAAGATATACAGATTGCCAACAAACACATGAAAAGATGCTCAACATCATTTATCATTAAAGAAATGCAAATCAAAACTACAATGAGGGGCATCCCTGGTGACGCAGTAGTTGGGAGTCCGCCTGCCGATGCAGGGGACACGGGTTCGTGCCCCGGTCCGGGAGGATCCCACATGCCACGGAGTGGCTGGGCCCATGAGCCATGGCCCCTGGGCCTGTGCGTCCGGAGACTGTGCTCCGCAGCAGGAGAGGCCACAGCAGTGAGAGGCCCGAGTACCGCAAAAAAAAAAGAAAAGCTACAATGAGGTGTCACCTCACACCAGTCAGAATGGCCATCATCAAGAAATCTACAAACAATAAATGCTGGAGAGGGTGTGGCGAAAAGGGAACCCTCTTGCACTGTTGGTGGGAATGTAAATTGATACAGCCACTGTGGAGAACAGTATGGAGGTTCCTTAAAAAACTAAAAATAGAGCTACCATATGACCCAGCAATCCCACTACTGGGCATATACCTGAGAAAACCATAATTCAAAAAGAGTCATGCAATATTAATTCAAATACACCCAAATATTTGAGTTCTAAACTTAGAATCATATTTAAAGTAATATAGAAAACTAGAAAAAACAAGTTCAACAAACATATTTAGCAGCTCAGTGTATGTGAATGGAAGCTGGTGTTCTGTAAGTTTACATTTAAACATTTAAACATTGTAACAAGAATAAATGTTCATTTTCATTAAAAAAAAGAGTCATGGGCTTCCCTGGTGGCGCAGTGGTTGAGAGTCCGCCTGCTGATGCAGGGGACATGGGTTCGTGCCCCGGTCTGGGAAGATCCCACATGCCGCGGAGCGGCTGGGCCCGTGAGCCATGGCCGTTGAGCCTGCGCATCCGGAGCCTGTGCTCCGCAACAGGAGAGGCCACGGCAGTGAGAGGCCTGCATACCGCAAAAAAAAAAAAAAAAAAAGAGTCATGTACCACAATGTTCATTGCAGCACTATTTACAATAGCCAGGACATGGAAGCAACCTAAGTGTCCATTGACAGATGAATGGATAAAGAAGATGTGGCACATATATACAATGGAATATTACTCAGTCATAAAAGGAAACGAAATTGAGTTATTTGTAGTGAGGTGGATGGACCTAGAGTCTGTCATACAGAGTGAAGCAAGTCAGAAAGAGAAAAACAAATACCGTGTGCTAACACATATATATGGAATCTAAAATAAATGGTTCTGATGAACCTAGGGGAAAGGGCTGGGACAAAGTGAGAGAGTAACACTAACATATATACACTACCAAATGTAAAATAGATAGCTAGTGAGAAGCAGCTGCATAGCACAGGGAGATCATCTTGGTGCTTTGTGACCACCTAGAGGGGTGGGATAGGGAGGGTGGGAGGGAGGCTCAAGAGGGAGAGGATATGGGGATATATGTATACATATAGCTGATTCATGTTGTTACACAGCAGAAACTAACACAACATTGTAAAGCAATTATACTACAATAAAGATGTTTAAAAAAAGTGAGTAGCTTCATCACTGGCATTAGAGCTAACAAGAAAAATCATATGATCATTTCCATTGATGCAGAAAAGGCCTGTGACAAAATACAATATACATTCATGTTAAAAATACTTTAAAAATTAATTAATAGCTAATTCCTTAACATAAAAAATGCATATGCCACAACCTCAGAGCAGCAACTACTTCTGGGGAAATGCTAGAAGTTTTCTTATTAAAGTTAGGAGAAAGACAAAGATGACCACTACCTTTACCACTATTTAGCATTGTGTTGGAGCTACTACATAATGCAGTCAGCCAAGAGAAAAAACAATTAGAAGCATAATAATTGGAAAGGAACAGGTAAAATATCATCTGCATATTTGCAGATGAAATAATGATATATCAGAAAACCTAAAAGAAGAAACACCACTGTCAAAAGACAGGTAAACAACAATTTAAAAGCACCTTGATATCATTCATATGCAAAAATAAAAAACAGTTAAAAGAAATGTGGAAGAAAAGAGCACATTGTCTGTTGCATGAAAGTAAAAAGAAAGAGAAAGGAAAGAACATTCTTTTTTTTTTTTTTTTTTTTTGCGGTACGCGGGCCTCTCACTGTTGTGGCCTCTCCTGTTGCGGAGCACAGGCTCCGGATGCGCAGGCTCAGTGGCCATGGCTCACGGGCCCAGCCGCTCCGCAGCATGTGGGATCTTCCCAGACCGGGGCACGAACCCGTGTCCCCTGCATCGGCAGGTGGACTCTCAACCACTGCGCCACTAGGGAAGCCCAAGAACATTCTTAAGTACAAGTTAAGACTAAGCAGATAGGTCAATTAAATGGAAGAGCAAATTAATAATTAAGCCTAATTGTATATGAAAATTTAGTATATGTTAAAGACAGTATCTCAAATCATTGGGGAGGAATGAGTTCTCAGTAAGTATATTGTGACAAGTGAGAGTGTCCCATTTTATTTTACCTTAAAATTTTTTTTCTTTATTTTTATTTTACTGTATTGTATTATTTTTGGCTGTGCTGCAAGGCATGTGGGATCTATTTCCCTGGCCAGGGATTGAACCCATGCCCCCTACAGTGGAAGTGCAGAGTCCTAACCACTGGACTGCCAGAGAATTCCCTGCCCCATTTTAGACCAGTAGTCTTTAAACTGGGATTCCTATACTCTTGAAATTATATGAAGGTTTGCCAAGGTTTATGCAGGCATAGATAATTCTAATGGAATCTAGTCACGTGTGCATGTGTGTGTGTATGGGTTTGTGAATTTTTTTCCCTAAAACTGCTTTAGAACATGCTTGAGATCCAGATGTCATGCTGCCTCTTTCCCATTTCACTTTCTACTCTTAACTTTCCCTTAAAAAAACCTCAACCATCCTGAATCTTACTATGGTACATTGCTCCAGAGTCTAAAATCTCCAAGGTACCAAAGAAGTAAGCAATTCATTGGCTCCTGGCTTCTGAGGGAAAGTCCTGAACAGCTAGGCAAGAAATATTGCAAGACAGAGAGGTGTTTTAACTAGGCAGCAACCTCGAGACAAGATTCCTTGATCTTATCTATCTATCTGTCATCTTAGAATTCAGAAACGAATTGGTGGTCACTGAAACCCATCGTGTTAACATCATTGTTTGAACTGAAAAACAAAGTCAAACTTTTTATGACAAAAAAATAAATCTTATGTGGCAGTTTTGTTTAACAATGTGGGGTATGGGAGAAACAGAAGAATTAAGGAAGAGTCCCAGGATTTCTGGTAAGGTGAATTATATTGCCATTTTTTTTTTGAGATGGAAAAGAGTGAGGGAAGAACCTGTGGGGGGAAATCAGGCCCTATGTTAAGGATATGTTAGATGCCAATTAGATATCCAGTGTAGATGTTACATAGATTACAGTATATATGAGCCTGGCTTTCAATAGAGAAGGTTGGGATGAAAATGTAAATTTGTGTGTCATCAATGTATAAATAGTAATTAAAGCCATATCCCTAGATGAGATTGTAGGGGAGCTAAAGCTTTACCTGTTCCCACTTAGGTACTCCAGCTGGACCTGAGAAGTAAGTTGACATAAAACAGGTTAACAGGAGAAAAGCATAGAGATTTTATTTAATAATTTTTACATGTACATGGGGGTCCTCATAGAAAAATGAAGACCCAAAGTGGCTAGGCTTAAGTGCTTTTATACTAGTGGCCTATTTTGGGGTGGCATGTCCTGAACCCCTTCAAGATCATTTGAAGAGAATAAATGTTTGAGGACTGAGCTCTGAGAAAACACAACATGTAGACACCAGCAAGAGGAGGAAGATGTAGGAAAAGAAGACTGAGCAGGAGCGGTTTGCAAGGAACAAGGCAAACCAGGAGAATGTGGAGTTCCAGAATCCAGGCAAAGATGGTGTTTCAGGGAGAGAGTAGCCATGATGCCGCATTCTTCTGAGACACTCAATAAGATAAGGAATGGTAATGCATCATTGGATTTGTTGATATAAAACTCACTGGTGGGCTTCCCTGGTGGCACAGTGGTAGAGGATCCCACATGCCGCGGAGCAACTAGGCCCCTGAGCCACAACTACTGAGCCTGCGCGTCTGGAGCCTGTGCTCCACAACAAGAGAGGCCGCGAGAGTGAGAGGCCCGCGCACCGCGATGAAGAGTGACCCTCACTTGCTGCACCTAGAGAAAGCCCTCGCACAGAAACAAAGACCCAACACAGCCAAAAATAAAAAAAAATAAAAATAAAAAAATTTAAAACTCACTGGTGACCTCAGCAAGAGTGTTTTCAACGGAATGGCAGGGATGAGAATCTGACTGTAGTGGGTTCAAGTAAGAAAGGTGTTAGGGAGTAGAGATGATACATTTAGAATACTTTTTGAAAATTTTTTTTATTGTGGTAAAAGTCACATAATATAAAACATACTATTTTAACAGTATTTAACTGTACAGTTCAGTGGCAGTAAGTACATTCACATCGTTGTGCAACTCTCAACTTCATCCATCTCTGGAATTTTTCACCTTCCTAAACTGAAACTCTGTCCCCACTAAACACTAACTCCCCATTCCCGAGACACAAGGAGCAAAAACACTATAACCTGTTTTTACCCACTGAACCACTAATTCCAGTTCTAGGATGCTGTTCTAAGAAAATGATGAGAAATTCAAATTCAAATTTTTATTTAAAGGCGTATACCATAATGCTATTTAAAATGATTAAAAACTGGAAATAAATAATCAAGATATCCCCAAACAGGAAAATTATAAAGTTAAGTGTGGTATATCCATGGTGTAGAATAGTAGATAATCAATTCAAACTATGAATACAAGGTATTTTTAATGACAAAAGTGAGTGTTAACAAAAAGGACATAAAATTGTCTTTATAATATGATGTAACAATGTGCAAAATTGTGAAAAAGATAGAAATAAGTAAAAATAATGAGTGCTTGTCTATGTGGCAGAGTTGTGGATGTTTTCAGTATTTTTCTAATTTTTTCCAATCAGAAATTCATAAAACATACATAGGATTAACCTGGTTCATATTTACTATAATGAAGGTAGACCAGTGATGATCTGTATCTACATAACTCTCGTTATTTTGACTGAAAAATGCTTCTAAGCACCATAAATTCAGCTTATAAAATAGTACAAAACCAAAAGGCTCCCTCCCACCTTCTTCTGTATTAATTATGGATCTATTTGTTGTAAATGACAGAATCTCAACTCATGCTGGCTTGTTCCCAATGAGGGTATTTTGACTTTTGCCGTTCCAGGCAGAGCTGGATATACAGGCTCTGATGATGCTCTCAGATCTGTCTTTCTTCATATCTCTGCATTGTCTTTCTCTATATTTTAGGCTAAGGTGTGAATGATGTTCCCTAAAATGGTCCAGTGATTAACTTCCACGGCTCACAATGATATGGCAGCTCTACTGTGCAGAAAAAAAACATGGAAACCACAGATATCCACTTAAATGTATCTGTCTGCAAAGCAGTTGTGTTCATGGCTTGCATCTTTGTGCTTACCCTCTTTCCCACAGTGGTTTCTAGTTTTGAGAGTCTGTGAACTTATTCTAATAACTCTTTCAAATTTCAATGTTAATGATAGATTAAAGCAAATCTTGAATAGTCCCTTCTGGACAAATCTTCTCTGTCCATGGTCTATTCTTATTTCCCCTCTCTTTCTCTTAAATTGTTCTTGGTCTCTTCCACCATTCAAGACCCCAAATATAGCATTACCCAACATTCAGTTGTATATGGTATATAGCATTACCCAACATTCAGCACCAAGAAAACTTTTCCTTGATGAAACAATGGTGAGTGGGACTATTCTAAATCTATGGGCTGCTTTTCTGGGATGGATCATAGATATTTGATGGAAGTAAAATGTACAAACTTTGACTGGAAGCTTCCACATCTCTCACTTCATCCATCATTGAGTGTTACAGAAAGTCCTTTATTCAATAAAATCGATTTCTCTTCCTCACTCTTCTCAGTTTCTACTTTTGAAGAAAGGCTTTCTCTTTCTGAATGATGTGGATATAAATTAAATCACCAAATGGTGTAATAACAATTTTAGTTTTACTATAGTGTTGCTGTCTATTTTATATGTGCTTACTTGATTCTCAACCCTGCACCATTTAACAGAAAAATGGAGCTATAAGATCCCTAAAAATTTAGTATATTGATGTCTGAAGAAATATCCTTTTTTAGGTACACCAAACCATGCTCTTCTAAGAGTGAACCAAATTAGACAACAAACATGTTTGTGATGATAAAAGGCACAGTGGGGGTAAATTAGAAATTAGCCTTAATGTTGAAGGACTATCTGCCTGGCTTATCCTTATGGCAACACAGCACCCTGAAGAGCAGGGAAGTAGATGGGAACATATCTAAACTATACCAGTACAAGTACTCAGGAGGACAAAATCTCACATGAATTCAGGAGTTATTTTCAGTGAGAATCATGCAAGGGTTTTTGCAGCCAGATGAGGAAGAGAACAAAGTACAAAGCAAAGCAGAATGTAGTTATTTTTATTTGTTTGGTCTGTATTATTTGATTTAAAAGTTTGTCCTTTACTTGAGGTTAATGAATGCAGAGAAGCTACTAGTCTCCCCCTACGTCTAAATAAAACTCATGCTGCAAAGTGATCATAAAATTGCAACACATTGGGAAAGTGTTTAGATTTTCCCTTTCCTGCAATATGGCGACTAGTTGGTGGTAGAATTGCTCAGGGAAAACGAAATTTATTTGTCCATTGAATCAATCATTATGGAAATCCAGTTTTTCTACACATTTAGAAGTGTGCTGGTAAAAGTAAATCTTTGATATTATCTAACAGTTTAAATTTAGATTAGTAGCTCATTCTAAAAAACAATTTCAAGATATTCCTTAATGTTGCTTATGCTAAAGACAGGTAATCTCATGACATGTTTATTTTTATCTGGAAAGAAACCCAGTTCTGAGCTGTGTGTGGCCCTCTTGGATGAGCTACTGCCTCAAGTTAACATTTCATATTATCTCACAGTATCATTCAATAAAAATTGTCCCTTCCAGTAATATTAAAAACTTTTAATTTCCTAAACTCTTCTTGCTTATTGTTTCTTTTTTTTTTTTTGCAATATGTGGGCCTCTCACTGCTGTGGCCTCCCCTGCTGCGGAGCACAGGCTCTGGACGTGCAGGCTCAGCGGCCACGGCTCACGGGCCCAGCCGCTCCGCGGCATGTGGGATCCTCCCGGACCGGGGCACGAACCCGCGTCCCCTGCATCAGCAGGCGGACTGTCAACCACTGCGCCACCAGGGAGGCCCTGCTTATTGTTTCTTGATCTTTGCTCTTAATAAGTTTACCCTGCTTGGAATATGTTCTACCATTGCCCTCACTTAAATTCCTACACATGCGTCAAGTAAAAATTCAAAATCCAATTTTCATGAATTTGGAAGTGATTTTTTTTTTAATCTGTGGTGAATTTTACAAGCTTTTTGGTTGTTTAGTTCTTTTACGGTATTTTCCCTCATTTAAAACTTAAAATTCTTAGTTTGGTGCAAAATCATATTGTTTTGTAAGCGTTTCTGCAAATCACTGGAAAATGGACATTCCACTTTTCTTTGACTAGTTCCTGTAATGAGGAATATTTTACACCTCAAAGCAGTCTATTTTGTTTTGAAAAACCTCTAATTGTTCATTTTTCCTTATAGGGAGCTGAAATTTGTTTCCATATAAATTCTAACCATTGGCTATAAATTTGCCTTTATACATGGGTATAAATATTATCAGCCATTCATTCTTTCAACCATTGTTCAGTGAATGCTTATTGGTAAAAAAAAAATTGATATCTTCATAAAGCTTAAATCTAATGAGAGAGATATTCCTATGACTTTTAGGTAGTAAGCTCTTTGTGTACAAGCATCATTCGTAAAATATTTTTATATTGCCTAACAAAGTGTGCGGAAAGGAGGAAACAGAAAAACCTCAGGTATGAATTCTGAGAAACATCATTTTGTGTGAAAGTGAGTGCCTCCTTCTGTGGGTCTGTGAACAGACTGAACGTGGCCGGGGTCCCCATGATTACAGGGCAGAAGGTAGAGTCTGAGCCTATGACCTGCACAGAGATATGTTCTTCTTAATGGTTGGAACTCTCACTCTTGCTGTGTGTGTGACTGTGTTAAAAATAGAAACCTCTCCCTCCTGGCACTTGTGGACTGGGGATGCTGCTTCACTTTCTGTTGGCTCTCTTCCCTGTTCAGAGAGAGGAACAGACACAGAATACTAGACATCAGCTCTCCACTTATTCAATGATTCATTTCATTTTTTCCAACTTTTCTGGAAACAAGCAAGCAAAGTTTACTTTTAAAGGACTAAAACAAGTCCTGAATAAATGAAGAGGCATATAATATTCTTGGGTAGGAAAACATAATATCCTAAAATGTCAGTTTCCAATGTGATTCCAGCCAGAATCCCATTTGTTTGAACCAAACTAAATAAGTGAGAACAAATACCTTGGAATTGTCAAGTATATTTTGAAAAAGAATATTAAGATTGGGTTTTCATTTTATGACATAAAAACTTACTCTGAACAAAACAGTATAGTATAGGCACAGCCTGCTCAGGTGACACGGACAGGAAACCACCTACCAGCCTCAAGACCACTGAGAACACTGAAATTAAGAAAACAATAGTTTTGGGCTTCCCTGGTGGCGCAGTGGTTGAGAGTCCGCCTGCCAACGCAGGGGACACGGGTTCGTGCCCTGGTCCGGGAGGATCCCACATGCCGCGGAGCTGCTGGGCCCGTGAGCCATGGCCGCTGGGCCTGCGCGTCCGGAGCCTGTGCTCCGCAACGGGAGAGGTCACAACAGTGAGAGGCCCGTGTACCGCAAAAAAAAAAAAAAAAAAGAAAAAAAAGAAAACAATAGTTTTTCCTTTGCAAAAGAAAAAAGAAAAAGAAAAGAAATCTAAAATGCCCATGGGAACCAAACACTTTCAGGATTCTGTATTCTCTGTACTGTTTGCCTTCACAGAACATGCCAACATCCTGAAAATAACATAGGCTGAGACCCTGAGTCTTTTAAGCTACTATGTCTCAGGAGATTTGTGTTCAGCTCCCACTGTAGTCTTAGTCACTGTGTCACTCAGAGCACAGAAGTATTTGGCCGAGTCTTTCCAATGGGCTGATGTTTTCCTCAGGTGGAAGGACTTCTCACTCCTCCCAAATTCAGCCTCAAAACCTTTGATACCTGAGACAAGGCTGTTTCCAGATGTGTACTTCAGGAGAAGCTGGAGTCCTTGATTGGGGTACTGCACGTACCAGAAGAGATAGAATGAAACAGAAGATGAGTAGTTGCACCTCAGCTCCAGACGGGCTCCTTCAGAGACAGTAATGTGGCCGTCAGGCTGGGTCACCGACTGGGCTCCGGCTCCTCCTGAAACATCAGTGCTGAATCAATGAACTCAGCCAGAACAAAAAGTCTGTATTCAAAGTCAGTCCAAAGCAATGTTCCATGTGTGGACAAGAGAGTAAAATGGAACAGTACTCACTCAGGAACAGGAGCACCTCAAGCACAAAGGTGAACACCAAGGTCATGGTGGAGCAGTGAGGAGGCAGTGAGCTCCTTTCTGGGAGATTCTCCAGAAACAAAAGTCTGATGACTGGTGGACTTGAACCCAGGTTGCTGTGAGGTTGAGAAGGAATGACACAGGATTTAGATTTCTTCTTCTGATGGACGTTGTAAGGTGTGTTGGGAGAGAGGCTGTCTTAACAAGATTGCCTGCCTCTGGCATCTGAGATGCTTGCTTTACATGTCATTGTGCAACAAGTGGTGTCAGAATATCTCTTTAAACTGTAGGGAAGGAAGGTTTTTGTGAGGTTATTCTGATCTTATATAGAAAAACCATTTCCAGTTTACACAACAGCCCCCTCTATTGGTCAGATGGAGAAACAAAGAGCAGTTCAAAATTTTTGTGAACCTTCCTCACCTCCTTCCTTCCAGGAACACAAAAGTCTCCGAAAGGAGTGGCAAGCACTGCAGAAAGTGGCTGCTCTGAATGTGGTCTGCAGGTGAGTAGCATCTGCATCACCGGGGAGCTATTCTGAATGCAGAAGCTCAGGCCCAACCCAGACTTCCTGAGTCAGAATCTGCATTTTAATAAGATTCCTGCGCACATTAGAATTTGAGAAACACTTGTCTAGATGAAGGAGGTAAAAGATACTTTTGGATTTAATAATAAAGAGATCATTGGTATTTCTGAGAAAAAATAGATTGGTTACAGGAGAGGCATGTATGAGTTTGGAGGAATATTAAATATTTTTTAAGAGAAGCATGCTTGAATATTTTAAATGATGGGAAGAAATCAGTAGCAAGAAAGTCCTGAAGAATCAGACCATAGAGTTTGGACGATCAGTGGGCTGAGGTGCCAGAGAAGTCAAGGAGAATGGAGTGGGTGAAGCGTTTGGACAAAGGCACACTATTTAAAGGTAAGAGAGATATCTTTTTTATTATTAGGGGAAGGAAAGTGAATTATATGTGTAAAAGTAGTAATGTTTCATGTGGAAAGCAGAAAGTTGAGGAAGATTCATTTAACGATATGAGTTGTCTTTACGGTCCTCTACCATGACTCATCAAAAGGTCCTGGGTAAGCTGTACTAAGATCGAAGAGAGTCAAAGGCGATATCGTAAAGTATAGAAATGATACGTTACAAAAACATACAAAATTTTCATGTACCATTTCATTTACAATTGATGTTAAAAACCACAAATATATGGAGAGAAACTTCTGTATGGCTGTGTTGATACATATGCTTAGATGGGGGCACACTGTCCTCCTGGGATGATGGTTTAAGTAAGAACCAGGTGTAAGAGTGGGAAACATAGCCATGTGTTGGCTTGAGGGATATAATGAAGTAGAAGTATCTTCAAGTGTTTCCGCCGTGGAAGGTTTCCAACCCACTCATATAAACCAGCTTCACAAACCAGTTCTCATTAATCAGTGCACTTGTCAAAAGTAAACTGTGGTCAAGTTGTAGGCAGATCTACTGAATGGTTCTTATAAGTCAGGGAAAATAATAACAGCTGGGATTAAAGAATAATATGTACGGGTCCCTATCCTTGAGGAATTTGGACTAGTGAAGAGTTAAAACCAAAAAATATTCTTAGCATAGTAGATATGTGCTCTTGCAAAACTGTGTACAGAACACTAAAAGAGGGAGAGGGCAAATAAATATAATTTATGTAACCTGGAAAATCTTTTTAAAAGTAAATGTGACATTTACTGGGTCCTGAAGATTGAATAGGATTTTGCCAGCTTGAGAAAGAAATAATATTTATAAGAAGAAAATATGAGAGTGAGTTCATTTGATATGGCTGATGTTCAGAAATCTTGGTGTAATACTGGGGATGAGGGTGAACACTTACTGGAAGTAATACTGTAGATGGCCACATAAACCTTGATTTTTACTTTTGGGTCATGGGGAGCCATAGAAGGTCCTGAAATAGAACAGCAATCTAATCTGATGTGTATTTTAGAATGATAACTTCAGGGATAGATTTGGGAAGTAAGAGCTCATGGATAGGGGATATATTTAAGAAGTTATTCCAACCAACTCAGTGAGAGATTATGAGCACCTGGACCAGGATAGTAACAAGGCAACTAAAAAGAGGTGGTTGAATGTGAGAAATATTTAGAAGACAGAATTGATATGACTTCATATATCAGTCAACTTTGACTAGGGTAACGCTCAGTACAAACAGCCTCACAATCTCAGTGGCTCACAAGAACAAAGTTTACTGAGTTGTCCACGGTATGTTAGTTGTGGGTCAACTGCAGTCCTAGCACTCTGAGGCTCTGCTCCTGGATACATGTGGATTCCGTTCTGCTACTATGAGTTATCTTTTCATTCTGGACCTTGCATCTTCTTCACATTATGGATAAAAGCTGAAAGGACAACAACTACCTGGTAAGTGCAGGGAAGAAACAAAAGAAGACATGCCATGTGAATATATTTAGTTTTAGCTATGATATAACATACTTCCTATCCACTCACATTCCATTGGTCAAAGCTGGTCACATTGCTATGTCCAAAGTCCACAGTGAGGCCAAGTATAGAAAATATACTCCAGCTAAAGATTAGCATAGTAAGGGTGAGAGAGAATGAATAGTCAACACATAATACACTCTAATACTCTTGGAAATGAGCTACATGAGAGTGAGCTTTTAGGGCACTCAGATGTTAACTCCCTTATGGAAAAGAAGGTATATTCACTTCAAAATCTTTGAGAAAATTTTTGTGAAAACCTTGGAGAAATCAATAAAAAATTATTTGCTTTTCCCATTTCTCTTCTTTGTTCTTTCTTTTTGTGTTGAAGAACATGCCTTCAATGAAGTAGGATGTAGCAACGAGTTGTGAATATTACCCTACTTTAATCAGATTATTTTAGAAAGGTTTAAGTAACTATTTAGTTCACTTGGAATCATGGCAAAAGAGGAGGCTAGGAATCTGACTCAATGATATAGCCAATATACTGGTGGGAATGGAGGCAAGTGATGTGTAATGACAGTCCCGTTAGTTGACGGAGCTACAGTGACTGGAACGCTTGTTTATCTATCATTGCATTTCCCCCTGATTATAGAAAACACTGTAATTCATTGAATTTGCCTTTTCTACCTCACACATGGCTCTTTCTCAATGCTGGTACCAGAGCAGCACCAGGCACAGGTTTGGGCATGGGCTGCAGGGGCCTGAAGGGCACTGTGTGCAGGCACAGAGATATGTGGCTGAGTCTTCAGGCTGGGATCCTTTGATGTACATATAGCTGTAACCCTCCTTAGTATTCAGAGTGATTCTTACTTATCCTTCCTCCTTTTCATCCTCATTTAAAGTCATTAAAACAGGTCCTTAGGGCTTTTTCCAGCTTCCTGTCTATACCAGTGTAAAGCATAAAAAGAGCTGAAAGGGGAACTGCAGGTGAAATTGGTGCTCCCTCCTTCCTGAACATGCAGAGATGGAGAAATCTGTTCCATACTCAATATGCTGCTCATTTCTGTTCAGAAAGACAGGGTCAGACATAAACTGATCTCTCTACAGAGTATTCATTGTCTTCACACATTCCCAGATAGAACCTAGAGTTACGTGACTACATTCCCCTCCTTCTCCATCACTGCCACATACTGTTCAGAATGTCTTCAGCAGCCCCTGGACTTAAGGCCAAGATGAAGTCACAGGATTAACAATGGAGCTGGCAAAGGATTCCTCTCCATTTATCCTGCCCAAGTATCCTCAGTAGAGGAATATTCTTCTTCAGAAAATAGGATTCTGCATCTGGTTGCCCAGCCAATCAGAGACAAGACCACATACAAGTCCTAGAAACACACCAGCAATTTCTGACCTAGACTCAGTTTCCTGTCATTCAAAAGGAGGGCTCAAACACTGTTTTCTTGAGACCAGCTTCACAAACAGTGAGGACATCCCCCATGAGTCCACAGCACAAAGAGAACTGACAACCGTTCAGAAGTGGGCTGCCTCATCGTGGACTGAAATTATTCAAATTGAGAGAGATTGGGATGGCAATTTGTGGCAGGAAAAGCACTTTGGTTAGGAATCTTTTATATGAACTTTCAACAAAATTTCTAAAACTTTCAAATCCTCATATTATAAATGTGCACACATACCATGTGCTAAATTATCTATTGCTTTATGTACGTTATTCGAATACAGAAATCACACAATAGAATTACTATCATTCCCAATTTACAAACAGGAAAACTAAAGCTGAAAGAGATTGAGGAATTCACTCCAGGTCAAACAACATCTGGTAATAATTAGAACACATATCTATCTGGTAAGGAGTCCATGGTGTTTGGAATCTGCCATGCCACTTACATTTGTGATACTCAGTAAATGTTTTAAATGTTAGAGAAGATATATTCTAAAAATAACAAGAGTCTACTTTTTGGGTTTCTTTCTACTAGCCAAAAAATGGAACAACTTAAATGTACTGAATGACTCCATTTACATGAAATGTTCAGAAAAGGAACCTATGGAGATATAAAGTAGATCACTGGTTGCCTGTGGCCAGGTATCGGAACAGGGATTAACTATAATTGAGCATGAAGGAGCTTTTTGTGGTGATAAAAGTGTTTAAACCTGGATTATTGTAATGGTTTCATAAGTCAGCTAATTTACCAAAAATCACTGAACTGTAAATTCAAAATGGATGAATTTTGTGGAATGTCAATTTTACCTCAAATAGCGTTGTTTAAAAGTAAGTAAGAATTATGTTTTATCTTGTCCCGTGTCACAGTCCAGGAATAATGCTAGTTTGATTGAACATACACATGTTAGTTTAAACAGTCATCTTGTGCCCAGAATGTCCTTAAGAGATCTGAAAATTATGAAAGCAATACTCTCTGTTCCCTGTGAACTTAAAAAACAGCTGGGAAAGAAAAAAAGACATTGAGGGGAAATTTAACAGTACAAGATAGCAGTAATTAAGATTGTTCAGAATCTACTTCTGGAAAATTGGCAGTGTAAATTGACTACATAACCTTCTTTCCAGTGAACAACTGAAATAAATAAAGGAAACAGCATGGGGAAGGTACTAAACTCAGGGAACAGTACCTTCCACACACTCAAACAGTGTTCTGAAAAGTGGAACAGGATTGGAAGATATTTCAATGGCTAACCTCTGACTTTCCTTCCCAAGAAAAGAGATGCCACTGTGGTTAATAAAGGAAATCCTGGAAAACCTCATTAACGTCTCCCAATTTAGAAGTGCAAAGGCTGAGGTTAGGGATGGACTGCTAGACAAACAGAAACTACTACAAGTGAAGTTCCTTGTTTTTTTCCTCCAGATCAGACCACTTGATGAATAGGATAGTGTGGGTATGACCACACCATCATAAAGCCTACTTGCTGTGAAGCATATTTCTGATGAAAATACTGATCCATTGAAAAATTCACCTGGATATTGGAAGGTATGTGTCCAGAACAAGACAGGCATACCTCCAACAGCCTTGACATTCATGCAACTAGTAAGGTAGAATCCTGTAATCTACAGCAACCCACCTTACCTGAAATAGAGGAGAAGCCAATTGATCACTAGATATATTGTATAAATTAAATCTTAGATGAAGTGACTTACAGGATATACATATTGACAGTTCTAGATAAACAACACAAAGATTAGTCCAGCTTAAGCTTTTATATCAGTGTTTGAATAGCATGGACTCTAGAAATAATTTTATCTTTTGTACATTTATTTTATATACACACACACACACACACATATAAATTGAGCCTCCTGCACTAAGTATTGTTCACTCATAGAGGATTCTGTAGTGAAAGGTTATAAAAGACCTACAGTGCAGTAGGAGGAGGAAGAATTAACTAAATGGATTTTTTTTAAAACATAATTATAGATAGTGATAAGCACTTAAAAAATACAACATTGTATTGAACTAGAGAGCTGCTCTTGGGGTGAGGGAAGGCATCTGCTCTAGACAGGGTATGGAGAGAGGGCTCCACTTCGACACTTATTCTGTAACACCAGACAAGGTATTGAACCTCTCTCATGTTCAATTCCCTTTTATGCAAATAGCCAGTATCTTTCTGGGGGTGCTGGGCTCAGCACTGGCATTCATCATCTCATTCACTTCTCATAAGAACCCTGCATGGTAGATTCTATCAATATCCACATGGTAGATATGAGGAAATGGAAGCATAAAAATTATTAAGTCATTTTCCCAAGATCACTCAACTACCGAGTGGTAGATCTAGAAATACAACCCAAGTCTTTGGTCTCAAGCACTTTGCTACACTGTCTCCCTAAAGTAGGATGGACCCAACCTTGAAGGGTTCCAGTAAGAATTAAGTGAGAACACACATTCAAATCACCCAACACAATACCCTCCCTAGCTTAGGCACTCAACCAACTGCAGGCAATGTGCGAAATCTTGCGCGGGGCGGTGGGGGGGGAGCGGGGGGGCGTGTTGGAAGACAGAATCTGAAATTGCAGAGGAATCTAGCCCAAGATAAATTTCAATATTTTTCTGAGGTATATGTAGCAGGTTACCTGGCAGATTTCATGTATTATCATAAGTATCCATGGTCTATCGTGTTCTTACTGTTAATGAGAAGTCAATTCATTAAGGTGTTATATTGAGAGATTGGGTGGGCATATTATAATATGAAATGAGTATACCACCCAGTATTTGCTACAACTGTTTATTTTTTCCCATTATTGACTCTTGCTCCCACTTCTCAGGATATTGCTATACTACAAGAAAGGACAGAGCAGTAGACACAATTATACTTACCAGAGAAGAAACCCCAAACTTGCACAACAATTCTGAGCTTTCATTCCAAGGTAGCCTATAACTCTACAGCCAAAATCATCTCATGTGTTGTATATGTCATTTGAAGTGAATCACTTTCACATCTGGCAAGCAAAAGGAAAAAACCAGCCAGTTCTCCTGAATCCTCTCTCTCCTGATTTCTGCATTGGGAAGTTTACTGACTGGTTCAGCAATGGCAGCTTCTATTGTGACTAGGCTTCACCACAATTTTACCCAATATCACTAGAGGGCAGCAGCGAGGCCAGTGTAAGCATCACAAAATATTTGAGCAGGACACCAGGTGGCAGTGCTTCAGCTTTCTTTCTTGCTGCATGCAGTGTGCTAGAGCCTGATTCTCAAGGAAGGAAAATAGAAGATTAAAGAGATAAAAGATAAAAGATTCCCAAAGGGGTGACATTTGAGTAAAGACATGAAGGAATTCAGAGGTGCACCATATAGATATTTGGGGGCATAACATCACAATAGAGAGGACAAAGGCAAGGAGCACAGGTCTTGATATAGAAACATGCTTGGAGTGTTTAAGGAATAATATCTTTCCCTGTAGCCCCTTATTCTTCCCAGCACACTATTGCATAAGGAACTTGCTAAAGCGTTCAGCACTGTTAACTGATTTGTGGATGATTTCCTCATCTATTGATCCCGGGGCAATTTGTGCCTAGGTTTGGCATCTTCTTTCCTAGTTCCTTTTAAGTTCCTTTTTAAACCAGTAATGTCACCATCACTGAGACATCCAGCCACCCTCTTCTGGGGCCAAGTGCTTCTCCATAGTTCAAACCTTGCTCTTTAGGAGCCCCTTAAATGCTACACTCTGGCTGGCAATAAAAGTTAGAGATGATATTCACAGTTAGGAAAGTTATGTCTCATTTCCCCAAAATTAAAAAAATTGGAACAATAAAATCTATCTCATAGGGTTTATGATATTTGAATTAGATAATGAATCTGAAATGCATACTACAGTGCCTGACATATAGTAAGCCCAATAAGTACCAACTTTCTTTTTTCTAGTAAAACCTTCCTTTCCTTCAATGTCCGGGTCTGTGTTCTCTTACTGCTTGTTGTTTTCTCCACATCAGTTCAATGATGGAAGCTTCTTTTTTTTTTTTTTTGCGGTACGCGGGCCTCTCACTGTTGTGGCCCCTCCCATTGCGGAGCACAGGCTCCGGACGCGCAGGCTTAGCGGCCATGGCTCACGGGCCCAGCCGCTCCGTGGCATGTGGGATCCTCCCGGACTGGGGCACGAACCCGTGTCTCCTGCATCGGCAGGCGGACTCTCAACCACTGCACCACCAGGGAAGCCCTGATGGAAGCTTCTAAGAAATGTACTTAATCACTTATTTTCCTGGAGACAGTCATTATTTTTCCCTATCTTCTTAGGTCATATTCTCCTAGCCATACTGATTCACTCAGGATGCTAAAAGGACACAGATGAGATTTTATTTTCATTTCCCTAATGAATAATAATAATAATATTCCCTGATGAATAATGATAATTTTTGTATATTTATTAGCTATTGGATATAATATTTCTGAATTGGATCTCCAAGATTTTGCCATTCTTATTAACTCTTTTCTTATTGATTTACATGAGCTTTTAATATATATTGCATTTGAGTCTTTATCAGAAATATGCATTACAAATATAGTTTACCATTCTGTGCCTTGACTTTCCCCCCTATTAGCAGTGATTTTTAACAAAGACAATTTAAAAATATACTTTCATGTTCATAAGAAGCCAGTTTCAAAGTTTTATTTATTTATTTTAACACTTTAAAAATGCTTTCACTTGGTGACTTCTGATGTGAAATCAGGCATCATTCTTAATGATATTTCCCAGAATACATTATATTGATTTTCCCTGGGTATTGGCAAGATTATTTCCACTTAAATAGACCCTTAGATTTGCCTTCAATGCCTTGCAAACTTCTGCCAAAACCACAGTGGTGGACTTGCAGAATTCCTTATTCATCTTTATGGTTTTCCACATAGCACTGCTCCTGAATAAGAAACTTGTTTTTTAGGAAGTCAAGTAGAGCAGTGAGTGAAGGTGCTTGCTATGAGCAAATAGGTTATGGAATGGGTAATGGAAATGGTAGTTATAAATACCACCTACAATCATGTGGTCATTTGCAGAAACAAGAACTATAATAGTTATGACAATTTCTTTCTTTTTTTTTTTTTTTTTGCTGTACGCGGGCCTCTCACTGCTGTGGCCTCTCCCGTTGCGGAGCACAGGCTCCGGACACACAGGCTCCGCGGCCATGGCTCGCGGGCCCAGCCGCTCCGCGGCATGCGGGATCCTCCGGGATCGGGGCACGAACCCGCATCCCCTGCATCGGCAGGCGGACCCTCAACCACTGCGCCACCAGGGAAGCCCATGACAATTTCTTTTTCATTTTGATATGAATATGGTTATGTATACATTAACCATTTTTAAATCTCTCCCTTACTTGTCTGCCTGTGGTAACATATGATGTGCAAGTATAAGTTTAACTTATATCTCATTGTATCTCAGTGGTTAAGATGCAGGATTCAATGGGACGGTGTGAATGAGGTATAAGAGGAAAGAACACCACCCCAAAATGGATAAATGAACCTGGTATACTCTCTTCAGGAGAGGGTTAGCTTGGTTTTGGTTGAATGGGGAATAATTGCATCTTATTAACAGGAAGCATAGTTTTGCTGTTGTCTTTATTTGAAAGTTGTGTTGTTAAAAGAGGTATAGATGGGTGACTAGTTGACATAGAGGTACTGTAGTAGCTTTGTAGTGTCTCAACTATCTGGAAATCTGTGTCCCAGAATTTGCTTCCCTGTATTGTTCTGGGTTAGGGGTGGCCACAAAAAAGACTTGCACAAGGTTTAGAAGGTAGTTGTTATGAAGTAGCCACATGTTTTATGCTCTGCTGGTTGGTGCAGGGCTCCAGGAACTGGGGCAACTCATACATGTGGCTGCTGATGAACTAGCTCATCTTATTGTTGACTCACAACTCCTCTACCACCCACCCGATCTCCTCCTCATCTTCTCTTTGTCTTGGACCAAGTATGCATGTAGCACGAGGGCACATGACACTCACTTCTCCTTAAGGTCACCCACCATTGTGAGACTGAAGGAGGTGAGAGACAGACAAGTTTTAGTGTGTCTTTGTGGGTTCCATTGTCCTCATGGGTTCTAGTATACATACATGTCACAGTCTGTCCATGCTTTTGTCCACATCCAACTTTCCTTCCCAAATGATACTCTAATTGACTAACAGTGAATTCAGGCTCAACACCAGATGCAAAGATAACAGCTTTGTATAGACCCCTCCACCAGCTCTAGCTATTGCCTGAGTTCTATTCTTTACAATGAGTCTCTTATTCTAGATCACTTGTGATTTGCTTCTCTGATTGTACCCTGACACAAAGTCTAAGAGGAAAGGACTAAGGAAATGATTTTCATGACCATTTCAGATAACTAGACCCAGGTTTGTGGTGTGAGTGTCTTTAGGTGAAACTGCCACTTTAAATTATTATGGAGAAGTTTTAAACTTTAGACAATTTTACACATGTTCTGTGTGATGGACTTAAAGTCAAAAATTCAAGACTGAGTATGTATTAGTAGAAAGTTACTCTGGACATCTGTTCCCAAGTGAGATAACAGGAGATTTTATTTAGAATTCAATCTCTTGATCCAGACCACAGATTAAGCAACCACAGGACTACCATTTCTTGTCTGGGGTCTGCAGGTGTGCCTTTCAGCTTGGCTCCCGCAGCAAGGGGGCTCTCTCTTATTGAGCTCTGGGGTTTTTGTTTGGCTTTTCCTATTTCTTCAAGCACTGTGAGTTCCCAGAGAGCACAGAAGTAGTTTGCAGAATCTTCCACCAGTAAGACTGAAATGGTGAGGCTGATGAATTTCCGTGTTTTCTGAAAGTTTACAGAATAGCGGCCTTTCTTTGCATTTTGGCCAGAAGAACTCTGACGAATAACGAAAGTCATCTCTCCACTGGGAAGCTGCTTATACCAAAAAATATAGTACATGCTCTGGCTTGGTTCATACTGACAGTTCAAGGTGACTGTCTCCCCTAGTTGACTGGATATGGCTGGCTGGACTTGAGTAACTTTCTGGGCTGCACCAAATCCTGTGGGAAAAAAATCAGAAAACAGAACTGAAGTAGTGAACAAAATAATGTAGGAATTAGACTAATTTAGGACCCAAAGAAAAACCAAATTGAAATCATGATAAGCTTTCTTTTCTCCAATCCTCCTTTCCTCCCCAAGTCCATGTGAAGTACCATGTGCCTGTGTGCAGTCCTTTCAACCTGAACATTTGTACCCATATTTGGAACCATCCTTACCAGAGAAGATGAAGGCCAGGAATACCCAGAGCAGGCTGGAGAGCACCATGTGGCAAGAATTCCCCTGCACATATGTTTTCAGTTCTGCCTCAAGCTGAGAGTTCAGTGTCTTTGAGGGCATGGCAGCACATATACATAGTACCTGGGTTCCTGTGTCACTCCTCCAAACAGGAAGTAGGGTGTTATGTTCATAGACCACGTGGTCTGTGCACAGATGGGGAAAAAGTCTGGCTCACCACAAAACTATGTCTACTTTTCTTCCCACCACAATTGTTAGGCAGTATCTGAAAAGGAGCATGGAAAAATTAGTATTAAAGTTTTGAGCTGAGGGGAACTACAGATTAAACAGGTTGACATGCATTGATAATTATTCAGCAGAATAATTTTGCCAGCCCATTTAAAATAGAATTTAGTATAGGGTATGCACCCTTCTTGTAATCTACTTACTGGTCATTCATTTAGCCTCTATTTACTTTTCTCCATTCTGAATCAGTGGAGTTCTTTTAAAACTCACGGATTTTCAGCTTTCTTGGTGAAAAGCAATATTGTCCAAAATAATTAATGTATCTCTTTTTTTTAACCGGGTTCTAGGGCTCTATTTAGATTTTTCACTAAATAAAGTTACTTTAACATGAAATGTTAAAAAATCAGCCCCTCAGATTTTCAGAATCTGTTCAGTTTTTTATGTTTTCATGAAATTATAACAGGAATAATATATTCTTTTGAAACCTGATGTTGAGTCTTATCTATTAGACTTTGAGGAGGATCAGGATATTCCAGATACTCAGTCCTGTTGCCTCCCCAAGTAGAATTGTACTTAGTAGATCATGTGTCCTATGCTTGTCTTGATGTCACATTTTCTATCCCATTGGTCCAAAGTGTTCGGTCTTACTTGTTAGGAGCTGATTATTTTTCTCTTTGTAAAATAAAGTCAAGATAAGCATGCCAGATCTTTCTGTGACACAATGCTATAATGCACTCCTACAAAACATGTTATCTACAGGCTGTAAACACTCAGTACATATCAATGACACAGAAGTTGGTAACTGAAGTTTTGTATACTGTTATATGTTCTTGTGGAATGTAACTGTCAATCTTCCATTTGGTTTCATTGTTTTAACGGAAGAATTAAAATAAAAGAACCAAAGGCAAATAGACAAGTAGAAAAGAAAGTACAGGCAAGGTCTCTAAAACAGTGCTAGTCCTTTGACTTTAAGGTCAAAATAACTCATTAATGAGTGACACAGGGGTGAGAGTGTATTTTTAATTGAGACATCTACTCCTCTGTCCCATTTCACCTTTGAGTGCTGACAGGCAGCCGATGCTCTGGTTTGCCATTATTTGTAGCTAAGCAGAGGAGAGCCATGAATGCCCACAGCAGTCTGGAGAGGAGCATAATGGCAGGATTTCCCCCTTGTTGAAATGGCCCTGCTCTGAGTTCCTGACAGTAAAGGTGCAAGGTCCCTCAGCTGCACTATAGCATTTGTCTCTGAAATGTAGTTTCTGGCTGGATCAAGTCTGAATGTGTATAACACCCAGGTTGGGAGATTTGGCCTGTCTTAAACATTGTTCTCCCTTTCCTTGTGATTTAATGATAACTGTTTATATATAGTAAAGGACAGTCCAGTGATCAATATTGAAGGACATTTGGGAAGGAGATTTATTACTTAAAATTTCCAAATTTAGTAAATTAATCTGTGATGGAATCTGAAGGGCTTACCAGAAACAAATTCATTATGAATCATGCTGTGTTCACAAATATTCATTCATGTTCTTCTGATTGTTTTCTTGCCTCCAATTTCGATTCTAAGGTGAAATATGTTCACTGATCCTCAACTTCCCTACAAAAGATAAGCAAGAAGCCATCAGCCCCCTTCCTTCCTACTTACCCGCCAAATCATGGGAACTGGTAACTTCACAACAGCAAATATCACTCAGACAAATGAGAACAAAACAAGGTTCTGACTTCTGTTATATCTCCAGTTGTGTATTGGAATAACAAATGCTAATGGCAGTAAAATCATATTCACTTGTGATGTAACTCTATGCTTAACTTATTAGAAGTTGTAGGAAGCAAGGATCCACAGGTCCTCTAAATCCAAATATTTGGCCATGTGTTTGTCATGAGTGCACATATATTGTTTGGTGCAATCTATAATTATTGTTATAGTTGTCATGAAGACAAAGCTTCTCATAACATACTGTTTAATTAGTGAAAATATAAAAAATATTAACAGTATAAATGTTTTCCAAAATAAAAATATTTTCTTCTCTTGACTTTGAAGGAATGAAGATTCTTTTCCATTTTATCCTGAAATTTCATCTAATGAAGTTGTTTATGCCAAATTATCAAATTTCAAGCACTTTATTTTTGTTTCATCACCTCATAAAGAAACCCCAGAGCTTCCCTGGTGGCTCAGTGGTTGAGAGTCCACCTGCTGATGCAGTGGACACGGGTTCGTGGCCCGGTCCGGGAAGATCCCACATTCCGTGGAGCGGCTGGGCCCGTGAGCCATGGCCACTGAGCCTGCACGTCCGGAGCCTGTGCTCCACAACGGGAGAGGCCACAACAGTGAGAGGCCCGCATACGGCAAAAAAAAAAAAAAAAAAAAAAAAAAAAAAAAATTACATGATTATCTCAATAAATGCAGAAAAAGCATTTGACAAAATTCAGTATCCATTCATTTTATTTATTTTTTTTTATTTTTTATTTTTTCTTGTGGCACGCGGGCCTCTCACTGTTGTGGCCTCTCCCGTTGCTGGGCACAGGCTCCGGACGTGCAGGCTCAGCGGCCATGGCTCACGGGCCCAGCCGCTCCGCGGCATGTGGGATCTTCCCGGACTGGGGCACGAACCCGTGTCCCCTGCATCGGCAGGCGGACTCTCAACCACTGCGCCACCAGGGAAGCCCTATCCATTCATTTTAAAAGCTCTCAATAAATTTGGTATAGTGAGAACACACTATAAACTCTGAGCTAACATTATATTCAATGGTAAAAAACTGAAAGTTTTTTCTCTATGACAAGGATGTCTAGTCTCACCACTTCTGTGTAACATAGCACTTGAAGACCTAGCCAGAGTAATCAGACAGGAAAGAAAAAAAGACATCCAATTAGAAAGAAAGAAATAAAATTGTTGTTATTTGCAGATGACATAGTATGCTATATAGAAAATTACAAAGACACAACAAAACAAAAACTCTTAGAACTAATAAATGAAGTCAGTAAAGTTGCAGGGTACTAAATTAATATTTGGAAAGCTGTTGCATTTCTATACACTAATAATAACTATCAGAAAGAGAATTTTTAAAATAATCCAATTTATAATTGAATCAAAAAGAAAATTAAACTTAAGAATAAATTTAACCAAGGAGGTAAAAGACCTGTACTCTAAAAACTCTAAGACATTCATGAAGGAAATTGAAGACAATACAAATAAATAGAAAGATATTCCATGTTGATGGCTTGGAAGAATTAAGACTGTTAAAATGTCCATCCCAAGTGAAGCAATCTACAGATTCAATGTAACTGCTGTCAAAACACGCAAGGCATTTTTCACAGAACTAGAACAAATAATCCTAAAATTTTTATAGAACCGCAAACGATCACAAATAGCCAAAGCAATTTTGAAAAAAAGAACAAAGTTGGAGGTATCACACTCCCTGATATCAAAATACGCTGCAGAGGTATAGCAGTCTAAACTGTATGGTACTGGCACAAAAACAGAGATTTGATCAGTGGAACAGAATAGAGAGCCCAGATTTTAACCCATGCACATATGGTCAATCAATCTATGACAAAGGAGGCAAGAATAAGCAACGGGGAAAAGACAGTTTCCTCAATAAATAGTGTTGAACAAACTGGACAACTACAGGGTAAAGAATGAAACTAGATATTTCTAGTGAGAAATATAATATTTCTAATATTTCTAACAACATATTCAAAAGCAGACTCAAAATGGACTAAAGACTTAAATGTAAGACCTGAACTCATAAACTCCTTAAAGAAAATATAGGCAGTAGGCTCTATGACATTCATCTTTGCAATATTTTTTGTATCTGTCTCCTCAGGCAAGGACAAAAAAAAAAATCCCCAAATAAGCAAATAGGACCTAATTAAACTAAAATATTTTGCACAGTGAATGAAACCATTAATACAAAAAAAAAAAAAAAAGGCAGCCTTCCGAATGGGAGAAGATATTTGCAAGTGATTAGTCAATAAGGGGTTAATGTCCAGGCTATATAAAGAAATTTTACACACAATACCAAAACCACAAATAATCTGATTAAAAAATAAGCAGGGCTTCCCTGGTGGCGCAGTGGTTGAGAGTCTGCCTGCTGATGCAGGGGACACGGGTTCGTGCCCCGGTCCGGGAAGATCCCACATGCCGTGGAGTGGCTAAGCTCGTGAGCCATGGCCGCTGAGCCTGCGCGTCCGGAGCCTGTGCTCCGCAATGGGAGAGGCCACAACAGTGAGAGGCCCACATACTGCAAAAAAAAAAAAAAAAAGCAGAGGACCTGAATAGGCATTTTTCCAAGGAAACATACAGATGGCCAACAGACACATGTAAATATGTTCAGCGTTTCTAATCAACAGGTAAATGCAAATCAAAACCAATGAGATATCACCTCACACCTAACAGAATACTATCATCAAAAAAAAAATGAGAAAAAAACAAGTATTGTCTGGGATGTGGAAAAAAGGGAAACTGTGCACTCTTGCTGGGAAAGTAAACTGGTGCAGCCACTATTTAAAACAGTATGAAGATTCATCAAAAAATTTAAAACGTAACTACTCTATGATCCAGCAGTTACATTCCTGTGTATGTATCAGAAGAAAACAAAAACATTAATTCGAAAAAGTTCCACAGCACCATTATTTCCAAAAACCAAGATACGGAAGCAACCGCAGTATTCATTCATATGAATGGATACAGAAGATATACATATATATACCATAAAAAAGAATAAAATCTTACCATTTAGGACAACAGGATAGACCTGGAGGGTATTTTACTTGAAAATAAGTCGGACAGAGAAAGACAAATACTGTATGCTTTCACTTATACATGAAATCTAAAAAGCAAAACAAATGAACAAATAAAACAGAAACAAGACTCAGAGATATAGAGAACAAACTGTTGGTTACTAGAGAGGAAAGTGGTGGGTATAGGGGTGAAATAGGTGAAGGGGATTAAGAGGTACAAATTTCAACTTATAAAATAAATAAATTAAAAGTATGTAATGTACAACACAGGAAGGGAATAAACCCTGCCAAGACATAGACTTTAGCCAGTGAAACTGATCTCAGACTTCTTGCATCCAGAACTGCAAGAGAATAAATTTGTTTTAAATGACCAAGTTCATATATGAACATTGAGCAAGTTTTTTGTTTGTTTGTTTGTTTTGGTTTTTTTTTTTTTTTGCTTTGCTTTGCTGCACTAGTAGGATGAGATGAGAGTATTTGCAACTGCCTGTTGGGACACATCATGGTGAGGCAGGCTTGAACATTCTTGAGACACCCAACTAAGTCAGATAACATCTTTATTGGAGCAATTTTTCTCTTCTCGTTTCTTTCACTTTTTACCATTTTGGAGTTCAGCATATTGTGGTTAAATATTTATTTTAACCCTGTCCTCTTATGAGCTAGTCTCCTAGCCCCAAGTTAGAGGTTCTAGTGCAGAAGGAGATATAGAATGAGAAGGGAAGATAAAGGCAAAATCCCAAATCTGTAGGGCCAAAAAGTGTCTGTGGTTAAAACGGTACCAGTGTAGTAAGGAATAATAAACAGTGCAAATGAGGCATGGTGGCCTCAGGGTGTGATCATGGCTGAAGGAGGGGCTGAGCCGCGCTGAGGGTTTGTGTACAGGCTGCAGGTGCCTGGGAGCACCGTGCTGCACAGCACAGAAGTTAAGTGGCTGAGCCTGTGGTCTGGGAAGAGGAAATGTACAATGAGCTGTGGCATTCATTAAGGACTGTCGTGGCATTTAATCTTCCATTCTGCTTTGCCCCTGAAGGAATGTAAAACAGGTGGATGAAGTGGCCCCAGTGACGATACCACTAAACACTGTCAGCAAAAGTGGAAAAATTACACTGCAGCGTAGAGCTCCCTTCTGGAGACTCAGGGCTTGGGGTCTCTGCTCCACATCCACCCCTTTCACCCCTGAGGAGAAACAGAGAAACTGTTGTGAGTGTTACTGTAACTCTGACAAATCCCTGAAAGTGCCGCATTGATAATAAGGATAGAAAGTGTGCAGGACTTGTCAGCCCCTCTTCCCTCCCTCAACGGTACAGCAAGCTGCTCAATTCTTCAGATTCCCCTGTGGGGCAGTCCCAACTCATAGCAAACCTGGGCAAAAAAAGCCCCAGCGCAGTGCCTGCTAGCCTCTTCATGATGCTTTGCCTTGCTGCTGGGAAATTTTCACCTTAAGATACGTAGCTAAACCCCTGGGTGGTGAGTGTCATGACTTGTTCTGAATCTTCCTACTCGTGCAGCCAATCAGCTCACCGAACAAAGCCTGCTCAGGTAACACTGACAGGAAACCACCCACCAGCCTCAAGACCACTGAGAACACTGAAATTAAGAAAACAATAGACTTTCCTTTGCAAAAGAAAAAAGAAAAAGAAAAGAAATCTAAGATGCCCATGGGAACCAAACACTTTCAGGATTCTGTATTCTCTGTACTGTTTGCCTTCACAGAACATGCCAACATCCTGAAAATAACATAGGCTGAGACCCTGAGTCTTTTAAGCTACTATGTCTCAGGAGATTTGTGTTCAGCTCCCACTGTGGTCTTAGTCACTGTGTCACTCAGAGCACAGAAGTACTTGGCCGAGTCTTTCCAATGGGCTGATGTTTTCCTCAGGTGGAAGGACTTCTCACTCCTCTCAAATTCAGCCTCAAAACCTTTGATACCTGAGACAAGGCTGTTTCCAGATGTGTACTTCAGGAGAAGCTGGAGTCCTTGATTGGGGTACTGCACGTACCAGAAGAGAGAGGGCGGAACAGAAGAGGAGTAGTTGCACCTCAGCTCCAGACGGGCTCCTTCAGAGACAGTGATGTGTCCGTCAGGCTGGGTCACCGACTGGGCTCCGGCTCCTCCTGAAACATCAATGCTGAATCAATGAACTCAACCAGAACAAAAAGTCTGTATTCAAAGTCAGTCCAAAGCAATGTTCCATGTGTGGACAAGAGAGTAAAATGGAACAGTACTCACTCAGGAACAGGAGCACCTCAAGCACAAAGGTGAACACCAAGGTCATGGTGGAGCAGTGAGGAGGCAGTGAGCTCCTTTCTGGGAGATTCTCCAGAAACAAAAGTCTGATGACTGGTGGACTTGAACCCAGGTTGCTGTGAGGTTGAGAAGGATTGACACAGGATTTAGATTTCTTCTTCTGATGGAGGTTGTAGGGGGTATTAGGGAGAGAGCCTATCTTAACAAAACTGTCTGCCTCTGGTGTCTGAGACGATTTACATGTCATTGTCTAAAAAAAATGTTGTCAGAATATCTCTTTAAACTGTAGGGAAGGAAGGTTTGTGTCAGCTTATTCTGGTCTTTTACAGAAAAGCCATTTCCAATTTAGGTAGCACTGCCCTCCAGGGGCCAAAGATGGAACTATGGTGAAGTTCACAATTTTTGTGAACCTGCCCCACCTCCTTTCTGCCCTTCTATGGTTGAATTTCAATGCACTGTGATTATGTACAGAAGAGGATTTATGTTTTGTAGGCCCTGAATTGTATTACATTGGGCTTTTTAAAAGAATACAAAATTGTGAATGAAAATTTCCCTGTGCTGCTGTATAGCACGGGGAACTATAGTCAATGTCCTGGGATAAACCATAGTGGAAAAGAATATAAAAAAGAATGTATATATGTGTATAACTGAGTCACTTTGCTGTAGAACAGACATTAACACAACACTGTAACTCAATGATACTTCAATTTAAAAAACTGGATACAAAATAATTTTTAGGGGCTTCCCTGGTGGCGCAGTGGTTGAGAGTCCGCCTGCCGATGCAGGGGACGCGGGTTCGTGCCCCGGTCTGGGAGGATTCCACATGCCGTGGAGCGGCTGGGCCCGTGAGCCATGGCCGCTGAGCCTGCGCGTCCGGAGCCTGTGCTCCGCAACGGGAGAGGCCACAACAGTGAGAGGCCTGCGTACCGCAAAAAAAAAAAAAATAATAATAATAATTTTTAGAACGAGAAATAAAATCACAACATATTATATATATATATATATTTTTAGTATCCAGATTTAACTATGAAGCCAGAAGGAAATAAACCAATATTTTTCAACTGCTGAAAGAGAAGCGTCATCAATCCAGAATTATATACACGTGAAATTACCTTCAGGAATAAAGGAGAAACTGGGACATTCTCAGATGAAGGAAAAGTAAGAAAACTGGTCACCAGCGGGCCTTCCCTAAAAGAATGTCTAAAGGAAGCTCTCTAAACAGAAATAAAATGATAACAGAAAAAATCTTGAAACAAGAAGAAGGAAGAAAGAACACAGTATGCAAAGATTGGATAAATACAGTAAGCTTTTCTTTTTCTCTTGAATTTCCTAAACTATATTTGGTGGATCCAGAAAAAAATATAACACTGTCTAATGAGGTTGTAAACACACATGGAGGAAATATTAAAGAAAATTATTTTATGAATAAATAAAATAGGGGAGAATAAATGGGTGTAAAGGGAGGTGACGTTTCTATACTTCATTCAAACAGGTAAAATGATAGTACCAATAGACTGCGTTATATATATATATATATATATATAATGTACTACTTGGAGCAACCGTTGTTAAAAAGCTATACAATAAGACACATCTAAAACACTGTAGGTAAATTGAAATATAACTCTAGAAAATGTTGAATAAATCACAGGAAGTCAGAGGAAGAAACACAGGGCACAAAAAGCAGTGAGAACAAAAAATCAAATAAAGTGGAAGATTAAGCCCTAAAATATCAAGACGTTAAATGCAAATGATCTACATACACAAACTAAGACACAGAGATTGGTCTGCATACACTAATGACATGACAGTTCAGACAACAAGTGGATTAAGAAACATGACCCAACTGTAGCTAAAGGAAACTCATTTCAAATACCACATAGTCATCTTGAAAGTAAAAGGATGGAAAAAGATATATTATGCAAACATTAATCAAAGGAAAGTAGTAATGGCTCTATTAATATGAGATAAACTAGATAGACCTCTGAACAAAGACAATTACCAGAGACAGAGAGGAACATTATATACTGATGAAGAGGATAAATTACCAAGAAGATGTAGCAATCCTAAATCTGTACGTGCCGACTAACAGAGCTGAAAAATAAGTGGGACAAAAATTGATAAAACTAAAAATAAAAATAGACAAATCTAGGTTTAGAGGTAGAGATGTCAATACCCCTCTCTCAACAACTGGTGGAACAACTTGCCAGAAAATCAGCAAGTATATAGAAGAACTGAACAACACAGTTAACCAGTAGGATCTAATAGTCAGCTATACAACACTCCACCCAACCACAGCAGAATACACTTCTTTTCAAGTGCCCATGGAATATATACCAAGTAAGTCCAAATCTTGGGGCCTAAAACAAACCTCAGCAAATTTAATGTAAACATACTGAAATCGTAAAGAGTATGCCCTCTGAACGTATGAAATAAAACTATAAATAAGAAAAAGAAAGATACAGGAAATTTTCCAAATATTTGGCTACTAAACAACACACTTCTTAATAATCTATGGGTCACACAGAAGGACTCAAGGGAAATCAAACACACATTGAATTGAATGGAAATGAAAATACAACATATCAAAATTTGGGGGACACAGCCAAAGAAGTGTTTAGAGTGAAATTTTTAGCACTAAATGCAAATATTAGAAAAGAATAAAAATCTCAAATCAATCATCTAAGCTTCCACCTGAAGAACCTAAAAAAAGGAGAGATAAATTAATCCAGAATAAGCATAAGGAAGAACATATTAGGAAGAACATAAAAGGAGAAATCAATGAAATTTAAAATAGAAAAGCAATAGAGAAAATCAATGAAACAAAGAGCTGGTTCTTTAAAAAGATCAGTAAAACTGACAAACTTCTAGCAAAATAGACAAAGAAAAAAATAACCAGGCACAATGTAAGCAAGCGAATTAGAAGTTGGGCATCTTATGTGATTGGTTAAGGGTACACTTTTGCCTTTCTCCAGTGGGTCCTGAGTGGGATGAACTTCCAAAATGTTATGCTAAGTGAAATAAGCCATGCACAAAAGGCCGCATATTGTATGGTTCCATTTGTATGAGATATATAAAATAAGTAAATCCATGGTCGGAAAGCAGGTTGGTTTTTGCCAGGGGCACGTGAAAGGGGAGCATGGTGAGTAACTGCTCAATGGGTATGTGGTTTCCTTTTGGGGTGATGACAAGGCTTTGAAACGAGACAGAGGTAGTAGTTGCCAACATTGTGAATATACTAGATGCCACTTAACCGTTCACTTTAAAAGAGTGAACTGTGTGGAATATTGCTTAATCTCAAGAAAACTATTATTTAAATTGAAGTTGATAAAAATCTAAAGATCAAAGAATTCACAGTTTAATTTCAGATCATTTAATCAGATTTTGTACACTTAATTGCCTATCTCTGGAGGGAGAGTCAATGTGGAAAAGCCCTTAATGGAAAAAGGTTCCCCAGCATCAAGACAGGACATGGTTGGAGCCCCAGTTGCAGAGTTTGCATATTGATGGCAGGTGCCTGTTGTGCAGTGTGCCTCACAGCACAGAGGGAGATGGCCAAGTCGCTGGGCTGAGAAGTTGCAACGTATAAAGCACTGTGTCTTGACAATTTATCCCACGAGGCTTTAATTCTTCCACTTGTTTGTTCTCTCTGACTCGCCTGAATTAACAACGGGGATGTGAGCCCTTTCCCGGGATCTTGCCTAAACCACTGAAGGAAGTAAGGAGCTCTATCGGTGTAACTGCAGTTGAGAACCAAGCTTTCTCCCTCTCGCACGGTCAGAGCATCAGGACTCTGATTCACGTCCTGTTTACTGCTCACCCCTGTTCAGAAAGAGAAAACAGAGAGACAGACTGGTTAACGGCTCATTATTTTTTGGAAACTAATTTTAAGTTAACTTTTCCACTCTCCACAGCAACTCCCAGAAAACCATGCAGGTACCTCTCCCTGTCTTTCTCTCTTTTCCCTGGGGAGAAATATCCCAGGGTCTGCCCGTTCTTTGCCCATTTCTGGATCCCTTCAACTCACAGTCTAGTTGTAACCAAAGGATGAGCAGGCCCAGGAATCTGTCCATTCTTTCTGTCACTTAGACTCACTGAGAACTGAATTCTAGTATCTGTAATATTAGCAAGGGCTCACATGATAAATGATCTGCTTTGCTGTCTCTTATGTTCAAACATTTCTACAGGAAACATAGAGTCAGCCCAGCCAATGAGAGACAAGTCACAAAAGCAAGGAGGAGTGCACACAGATGCCCATCTGCAAAGAATGGGGGGTGGCAATGGAAACACCATCATCTCAGGACCAAGCCCAGCATTATCAGAGAAATGCTGAGCTCTCCTCCTCCTCTTAAAGGAAAACAATTTTTTTTAAGTTAATTTTATTTTATTTTTTTTAGTTTCTGCTTCATAACAAAGTGAATCAGTCATACATATACATCTGTTCCCACATCCCTTAGGAAAACAATTTTTAACGTATCATATTTGTAGAATGTTGCTAAGTCTGGACATAGAGAGAAATGTATAACATAAATGTTTAATTAGAAAAGAAGAAATCTCAGTTTCTACTGCACAGCTGTAGGTGCTCTCTTCAGATTCCTATAACTGCTCCCTCCTCTTGCCACTTCAGCCCTTCAGGACTGGTTGCCTTTAATTCACACTTTCTTGAAAATCCCTTTCTATCATTTCTCACCCATCAGATTGCAAAAAGAGTTAAGAATCATAATATTAATATTCAGTGTGTGTGATAATATGAGGAAATGAGCATTCTCATATCCAATAGCTGAAGTATAAGCTAATAAAGATTCATAAGTGTTACTTACATATAATTGGAGGCCAGAAATTCCACTTTTCTGGGAATTTTTTCTTAAGAAATAGCCTTATAAATACATTATAAAATTACACATTGAATGCAGCAGCAAAAAAGTGAAAAATTTTAAATATCCTTCCATACAAATATTCAATATGTTATGGTAGTTCTATATTGCAATATACTATACAGTTGTGAAAAAGAGTAAGTAGACAAAATTTCTGCCATGCAAAGATTTTTCAGACTTATTCAAGCAAATCACAATACTTTGCATATAAGTGTGCCTCCATTTGTATTTTTAAAAAGTGTGTTTATTATGGGTGTGTATGTAAATGAAACAGTTGAAATGCACTCACTAAACCTTTATCAGTAATTGAGAACTTACCAGGGACAAATCTAGGTAGTATCACTTTTTATTCTATATGCTTAAAGCTGTTTACTATTTTAAATAATTAAATATTAATTTATAACTTGTTTAATCATAACAAATAGAGAACTTAATGGCCAAAAAGAAAACTAAGAAAAAAATGAAATATTAATATAATTGTCTCTTTCTAGCAAACTTTCAAGATTTATTTATTTCTCAAATGCATGTGCTGCAGTTGAAAAAATGGAGAGAATCCAGACATTTCTCAGAGGAATAATGTTCAACTTATGATGTTCACACTGGACTTTCAGCAAGAATGAGAATATCAGATTGGAGAAAGGACACATATTCAGGGTCCTCCTTCTTCCTGCCCCAGTTATTTTCATGTACATTTTCCTTAATTTTTTTCCATTTCCTTCTTCTTATTTTGTTTTCCACCTTCTTCCATTAAGCTCACACTTTCTGTGTAATGTCCTCTTTAAATAGAAGTTATCTTCCCTTCCCCATCAGGGACACAGGTGTGGCCAAGTCTGCCCCACTGTGTGTCTCTCACAGTGTAATAATGCACAATGGCACCTTCCAGGGTGACCCAGTGCAGGATAGGGTACTGGACTTTCTGTCCACAGGGAGGGGCAGTGAATCCAGTTTATTGTTCTTTAAACTCAAATCAGATCCTGTGGGCCCTGGTTATACCATGGTCAATACCAGATGTTGTACTCATTTCCTCCAATGGTGGAGTGGGAACAGGGTGTGTTCACTTCTTCTCCTTCAGCACTATCCAGAGACTTGGGCTGTGTGGTCTTAACATTATGTAAAATCCCTAAGCAAAGGAGGGAATTATATAATTGTCTCCAGACCCTCAAGGCAGATTTTCAAGATCAAGATACAGTGTCTCTAGAACTTTCCTCTCTGACTCTCATCCCCTATTTCAATTTTCTCTCATTTCCATCCTACAGAAAGAGCAGAATATCACTAGAATTATCTAGACTCACTGCTCAAGAGGCAGAACTCCATTGCTTTCTCCCATTTTCCCTTAGGCTCAATGAATATAAGAAAATCTTTATAGCAGGGAAAACTCTTCTGTGATCACTGAGACTTATGGGTTGAATTCTGTCCCCTTCACATTCAAGTGTTGAAGTGCTAACCCTCAGTACCTCAGAAAATAACCTTATTTGGAGATGGGGTCTTAATAGAGGCAATCAAGTTAAAATGAGGTCATTAGGATGATCCCTAATCTGATATGTCTGGTGTTATTATAAATGGGGAAATTTTGACACAGAGACATGCATAGTGGGAAGATGATGTGAAGAGATACACAGAGAAGATGGCCTTCCACAAGCCAAGGAAAGGAACCTGGAACGATTCTTCCCTCACAGCCCTCAGAATAAATCAATCCTGCCAACACCTTGACTTCAGATTTCTAACCTCCAGAACTGTGAAGCAATACTGTACATTTCTGTTGGTTAAGTCACCTAGTCCATGGCACTTGTGATGACAGCCCTAGCAAACTAATAGCCTGGGTACAATGAAGCCCCTCACACTGAGGATGTGACTTCCTCATAAAGTATATAGGTGTTATCTGAACTCTTGCTCTAAGCATCTTGAGTGAAGGACAGCAGGACAAATGGAGGCACCAAGTCCCCTTTCCAATGCTTTGGTTTCAGACACCATCCTTTCTTAGGCTCAGAACACTCACTCAGGTTCAGCAGCGCGGTCACTCCATCACCAGCCTCATACTTCAAGCAGACACTAGAATCCAGGGCCCCTAACTCAGACCCTGTGTCTGAACCTGGGCTGCGGGTGGTAACAGAACAGACATATCAGCTGTATTGCTGCAGCCCAGCCCTTCGCTTGACAGCTGTCAACCCAGGGAATCCCCAGGTCTGGAGTCAGCCAATGAGATAGTAGCTCCTTCATTGATATTGATACATCCTCCGCAGGCTTAGTCATGTTCCTAGAACTAGGGTAAAAATATAAAACAGGCATCCACTCTCAACCCAGGGGTTCCCTCGAGAGCACTTCTAAGTTTTAAACTCTAAGGGGCTGATTCTGAAAGAGGAAAATAAAAACCTCAAGGCCAGGATCCACCCAGAACCTTTATCTTATTGCTTTTTCGCAACCCCAGAGAAAGAAAAGATCTTATTGGTGAGCTGATGCTCTGAGGAGGTCAAAGGATTTTTCTTTACGTTCAGGAAGAACACCAAGTCTTATACAGCCTTGAGAGCAGGGGGAAAGTCTCCGTAAATGACAAGAAAGATGGGGCTTCCCTGGTGGTGCAGTGGTTAAGAATCTGCCTGCCAATCCAGAGGACACGGGTTCGAGCCCTTGTCTGGGAAAATCCCACATGCCACGGAGCAACTAAGCCCATGCACCACAACTACTGAGCCTGCGCTCTAGAGCCCGTGAGCCACAACTACTGAGCCCATGTGCTGCAACTACGGAAGCCCAGGCGCCTACAGCCCATGCTCCACAACACGAGAAGCCACCTCAGTGAGAAGCCCGCACACTGCAACGAAGAGTAGCTCCTGCTCTCCGCAACTAGAGAAAGCCCGTGCTGTGGCAATGAACACCCAACACAGCCAAAAATAAATAAATTAAATAAATAAATTTATAAAAAATAAAAAAAAGAAATACTTTAAAAAAAATGACAAGAAAGAGTAAATGAGACTCAGATACAGAGGGTGATGTGCTCAAAGTGATTGAGAAGGTTAAGGTCAGATCCTAACCTAGAAGCCAAGTTGCCCGATTCTCTGGTCTCCTAAAATGTTTCTAGGGATCATGTGTTACTAGGAGGGCATTTATAGATGGCATGTCTTGGTATAAAGGAAACAGTAGACCTGGCACTCATCCTTACACTCCACAAACCCTGTTCATATCTGGTCTTTCCCCATTCTCTGCATGTGCCTAGTGGTCCCAACCCAGAGTGGACTGGCCAGGAGGAGAGAAAGGAGGGAAAAAAGGAAAGGCACTGTAAGAAAGAAGGGGGAGTAGACTTGAAAACGTTTTCTTGTTATCTTCACAAGTTTAAGAGCTAAAAGAGGTTGAGGAAAAATAATTCTCTTCCCATTGGAAAAAAAAATTATACTTTTCTTTGTTCCTACAAAAAATTGACAAAAATGGATCAGTTAAGCTGGAAAGCTGCATAGCCACTTCCTGTCTTCCTCTTTGTGTGTCATCCCACTTTAAGTAGAAAGAAAACCTTTCATAATGGATTGGGACAAGGCCAGGAATCATCGAATGTTTGGAAGCTGTGCCAGACTATTCTGCTTATAACAAAGAGAATAAAATATATCATTTGTCATAGTTTCCACATGACTTCAATATTGCATGTGAGCTAACTACTCTTTCCCCATCTGATCAGGGACGTTACTGACAGAGATACAGCAGGCCCCTCTTGCGACTAAACACATGAATGCCATCACCAGATCCCAGGCAAGTCCACCTACCAGCTTTTGTAAAGTTAGTGTACAGATAATGGAAGAGAACAGCTTAGATGTGCATCTCATGTTACAGATAGGACAGTTTAGGTCATTTAAGTTTTTAGAATGATCACTGTGTGTAACAAGACAATTGCAGTATTTACAGAGTTTTTGCTTTTTTTCATTTTTAAAACCACATGATCTTTCCTTCATTCAGGCAGACGGGTGATTCTCAGCTCATCACTTCAAGGAAAGGATGTACTGCTGGGAAAAAAATAAAGCTGCCTTGCTTCCCATTTTATCTCAAAAGTTTTAGTCCTATAGGCAAATCAAAGGACAAGCATCAGCTACAGATTTAGGAGATGATACACTGAAATAATACAAGTGAGCCTACCTGAGGCAAAATAAGCATTTTCTAAGTGGAGCAAGGGGGAGAGGAGAGAGTATCCGAGTAAAGCAAGGAGGCATAAGTATCGATGGGTCCTTGGAGGAACATTGAACCTTATCCCCTAAAGACATCTTGGAAAGAAAACCACAAGACCTCTGGGCCACTTTCGTGTATTAAATAAATCTCAGTGCAGCCCTGGTTAAAACTTCCATCTTCATTTCTCTCTTCTGCTCTTTGAACCTGAGGCTTGACTCCTGGCTGCAGTAAGGTCAGCATGGCTTGCTCTGTTCTCTTCCTCTGCCTTTTTTCTTTGGTTCTAATTCCCTTGAGGTTAGGGAAGAAACAAAAATTAAGAAGAATTTTTTTTAAATGGCAGACACTTTCTTATTTAACTGGTGTGCACCTTTGGGTGTCACTGCTTTCCTGCCCAACCGCTGATGGCCTCGATGTGTGAGCATCCCTGTGAGAGAGCAGTCGGGGACCCTCAGGAGCCTCCTCAAGGCAGGATCCTCCCCCCCTGTCAGATCCCATTCAGGAAGCACTCCCCATGGCCTCTTGTCTCCCCTTTTCCTGGTGGAGCACTGGCTGATGATTCAGGCCTGCTGCCTTCAGAGGTGGCACTTGTGGGACACAGCACTCACTCCTCCTCACCGTGCCTCATGGAGACACCCAGGCAGCCCCAACTGCTGCCCCCCTTCACTGTACCATCCTTCTCTGATTTCCTCATCTTCTGCTTAAGTAGATGCAAAAATAGATCAAAATCTGCTCCAGAAACAGATATCCAAAGACAGAATGCCATGCAATTTTCCTTTTTACTCCCATGATCTCTGTCTTTAAAAGCAAGTATTTTAGGGTATTGATGTCTGAAGTGGCTCATGGGGAAAGTGGAACATTCTGATGATACTCTTCTCCTGACTGCTCCATCCCTCACATCAGCTAAAGAAGTGAAGATCAGGGGTTGCAGGGTTGAAGCTGCTTCTTCATAAATCCTAGAGTGCCTGGCTGTGAGTTGTTCTTAATGGAAAATGGTGAATGCTTAATGCCTCTTGGTCCCTAGTTCTGGGTCCCTGCTGCCAAATTTGTGATGATGAAAAATGCTCCAGAGTACATCTTATTCATCTAAATGGAAAAAAAACTCTGATTCTATAAGTGATTCTAAATAAAGTTTCCAATTCTTAAGACAAAATAAAAATATATACATATATAGTCCAATAATTTTATATTGTGTAATTTATAAATATATATTATAATTAAATATATTCCAATAATATTAGTAATATCAATTAATATTTACCAATTAGATGAGCTTGAGGAACAAAATTCAATAATAAGCCCTGCACCAACCAAATCACCACAGATACAGGAAAAGGAAAGGCTGGCTGTGAGGATATGGCAGAAGATTAAACATGGTCCTAAAACAATTATAAGTCATCAGTGTGGTCTCTCCTGGAAATTATTAGGAGAACTATGAAGGCAGAGGTTAGATAATTATTGTGCTATATTTTGCAATAAACAAAATTTTATCAGTGTTGTAAATTGCTTTCTTCAATATGAATTTTAAATGTTGTAAAGAATCCAGAAAGAGTAAAAAAATTAATTAAAATTATGAAGTATAATATATTTAAACTTTAGGACAGAGGAGGAAATATTAAGAAATAACTGACTCATGGCCTTTAACATATAGAGAGGTTTTGTCTTTTAATTAAAAATAAAGAATAAAAAAATAAACAACGAACACTTACAAAAATCTTTGATCCAACAGCATCCATCATCATAACAAGAGCCCTTGTCATAGAATGAAGACTTTCCCCATTTCACGTTTGAGTATCCGCAGTTACAAAAGGCATTTCACTAACAGCTGGCCTAGCTCGTTAAGGTGACAAAAACTTGCACTTACATCAGTTTTATACCAAATCTCACCATTCATTAAACCATGGATAAATTTCTTTTTGCTGTTGCTGAAAACAAAAGTCATTACCTTGTTTATCATTAAAAAAGAGATTTTTTTTTTTACTAATCAAAATAGAATATGGTTTAATCAGAATAAGGTGTTACGTGCATTAGGTGTCCTCAGGTGGGTTCTGAGGTTCTCTAACCACCTAACATCTAAGTGAATACACAACACATACATTTCCATATCATCCATCCTCCTGAAATTCAGCAGTCTTCCATTTATAGTGTTTTTCAAAGCAAAATCTCCCAGCCACTTGAACCAAAATCATCAAGTAACTCACTAAAAAAGTAAACCCCCAAACTCACGCCAGACCTATTGAATCAGAATCTGTTGATCAGAATAAGATGTATTTTTTCTTCATGTGATTCTTAAATGTACAGTAAAATTTGAGAAATACTGTCCAATTGGTTAACTCTGGAGTTTTTATTTTTTAATCTCATCTTATATTGTCTGCAGCATTTACTTTATCTCAGAAATCCCTTCATCTTTAAACATTCTTAAGCCTCAGTTTCCTCACCTGAGGATGGGTTAATATTACTTTGTGGTTTTTAGATTATAAAATGAGTATGTAAAGTGCTTAGCAATGGACTTGGCATATGGTAAATGTTCCATAAATGATAATAAAGATGATTGTGGTAATGATGAGAATGACAAAATAAGGGCAGGTGGAAACAAGGATCCCATAATAATTCTCTGATCTCTTTCCCTGAACACATTGGGCAGACTTTAAAGCTGTAAACCCAAAAGATTAAAATTAAACAAAACCAGATGGTGTGGATAAAAGAATACCTTTCCTTCCCTAAATCAGGAAATTTCTACTTCTGCTTTCCTTCTTCGTAGACCTTGCCTCTTCCCCTCCCTACACGGGAGGGGTGAGGAGGGCTGATTCTGTTGTTCGAAGTCCATTTATGAGTAGGAAATTAGCCCTTAGTCTAATTTAAAATGTAGGACTTGAGACTCCACTCACTCTGCTTATATCTCTTGCATTTTAAGTCTTTGCCTACCTGTGATAATAAGCAAATCTAAGGAGAGCTAATTTAGTACCCTGTGATTGGCTACCTCTTTCTCTTTCTATTTCAGCTCAGATGCTTGAAAATCAAGTCAACTCTTGGCCAGTTTGAGGCGTGGCCTATCTCTCCTACTCATCCTTATAGGAATTCTGAGCTTGCTTTTCTGGATTCAGAAGGAAGTAGGAAACTCCATTTAGACCGAACTTCAACCCACCTTTGCTGCTTTAGAGGTAATCAGGTCCTGGTTCAGCTGAAAGTCCTTCTTCACTTTCCATTTGTATTAAGCTAATACATATAGCATCCTCAGGAATCTTCCCAGTGGTGAGCAGGGCAGGATTTGGCCATTCTTACGTCCCTGGAAATATCATCATGGGACATAAAATCCCCACTTCAAATGGAAATTACCAAACATTTTAGTTGAATAATAATGAATATATGACATATCAAAACATGTGGGATACAGCAAAAGCAGTACAGAAGGTCCCTGACTTATGGTTTTCTGACTTTATGATGGTATGAAAGTGATATGCATTAAGTAGAAACCACACTTCAAATTTTGAATTTTGATCTTTTCCTGGGCTAGTATGATGCTCTCTTTTGATGCTGGACAGCTCCCAGCCAGTCACTGGATCACAGGGGTAAACGACCATCACACTACTACCAAACGTAAAATAGATAGCTAGTGGGAAGCAGCCGCATAGCATAGGGAGATGAGCTCGGTGCTTTGTAACCACCTAGAGGGGTGGGATAAGGAGGGTGGAAGGAGGGAGATGCAAGAGGGAAGAGATATGGGGACATATGTATATGTATAACTGATTCACTTTGTTATAAAGCAGAAACTAACACACTACTGTAAAGCAATTATACTCCAATAAAGATGTTAAAAAAAAAAAAAACCGTTCTGAACCCAGACAACCACTCTGCTTTTTGTTTTCAGTACAGTATTCAATAAATTACATGAGATAGTCAGCACCATATTATAAAATAGGCTTTGTGTTAGATAATCTTGCCCAACTGTAGGCTAATATAAGTGTTTGAGCACGTTCAAGGTAAGCTAGGCTAAGCTATGCTGTCCGGAGTTTAGGTGTATTAAATGCACTTTTGACTTAAGATATTTTCAACTAATGATGGGTTTATTGTGATGTAACCCCACTGGAAGTCAAGGAATATTTGTAATTAGAGGCAAATTTATGGATTTAAATTATATTGTTAGGAAAGAAGAAATGTTGAGAATCAATTGTCAAACTTGCAACTCAAAGAACTAGAAAAAGTAGCAAGACAAATAAAAGAAAGTAAAGGTAGCAGATAATAAATTATGAGGAGAAAAAACAAAATTGACCAACTTTCACAAGAAAAATACCAAATATATAAAGAACCCCTTACCTGTTAAAGTAACTGAATCCATAATTGAAGGATTATTAAGTTTCTCCCATAGGTGAAACTCTATGCTTAGATGGCTCACTAGTGAACTTTGTGAAAATTAAAAAAAAATTATTAAAAACCCTGCACAAATTCTTCTATAGATAGAAAAGGATCCATAAATTGCAACTTATCTAATGAACTATTATAATCTTGATACCAAAATCTGACCTAAACATTTTAATGAAAGAAAAGGTTGAATACCAGTATCACTCAGGATCCTGGACAGAATGAACAGTAATCTCTGCTGTCTGGCTATGTCACAAGATTTCATTCTCCATAGGACCACTTGGAAAGAGGTTCTGGGTGCTAAGTAACTACTTCTTCGAGGAGGGAAAACAAAAAAGATGTCCCGATTCCAGAGCCCCAGCTGCAGGGTTTGTGTACAGGCTGCAGGTGCCTGGGGAGCACTGTGTCTCCACAGCGCAGAGGTAAGTGGCTGAGTCTTCAGGTTTAGGGTCTGCGATGTGCAGGGAACTTCTCTTCTTTAACAAGGTGGCTTTTAGTCTTTCTTTCTGCTTTTCATCCCCAACTGAGTAAAGAAGGAAGAGAAGTTCGGGTCCCTTCCCAGGATCCTGTCTATACCACAGTAGCCCTTGAAAATTGCTGACCGTGTAGCTGCAGTTGAGGATGAGACTGTCTCCCTCCTGGATTTTCAGGGTCTGAGGACTCTGCTCCACCTGGTCTTCTCCCCTCAACCCTGTTCAGGAAAAAAAAATCAGAAATGAAACAAACCTTTCAGTTCAGCAGTTTTGAAAAATTCCAACAAGAAACCTGGGATGAGCTGAGACTAAACCCCTCTCTCTCTTCTCTTCAGCTTTGGATAAATGTGCCCTTAGGGTTCTCATCTCTTAACCTCCAACTTACAGCCAAGCTGAAGCCACAAGACTATGAATGCACATTCCAGCATGTTCTCCATCCTGATATCACACCCTTGATACAATTTTAATGATTCCAAATCTTCTCCCCTGAGGAGTTGCTCCTGTGTCTTAGTTCTCCTTCTCTAATGCACGAGATAGCCTTTTTGTTGGTGGCTCAGCCAATCAAGAGCAAATCCTCTAGTAGCTGTCATGCTTTTGACAGTTAAGGCCCTGGAGGAATGAGAGGAATGGAACCACTGCCACCTGGTGGTCACAAACACAAACATCTCACAGGACCCACTCCATGCCCCCTACAAAGACAAAAATTGAGGGGAGGACACTTTTTATATTGGTGGGCATAATGCATATGAGGTTTAAAGCAGTCATCAGAAAAGCCTTCTCTGCCTGCAGTTTGAATCGTTTCATTGTTCCTTGTTTGGCCTTTAAAGCTAAACTGCTACCAGAGGTTATAAAAGTTGAACCCAAGCATAGGTGTAATGGATTGTGTTTCTCTTTATGGTACACAAGAATCTCAGCAGGTGAGACCTTAAAAGGACTAGAGTGCTGAAGAAAGCAGGGAGATAGAATAGCTGTGGATATGTCTGGAGACCTCTTTGACAGAGAATTGGGAACATAAGTTAAGAAATCCATTGCTTCAAATAATTTTATGCCTGGCTACAGGGACCAAGTGTAACTAAAACTCAGGGTCATGAACTTGATAGATCTTAGGAGGAAAGGAGGGAAGAGCATGGCAGAGGGAAAGACGAGCTCTCCATTCTAGACCCTGGAGAGATCAGAACATCACAGGGCGGAGTGGGGAACAGGAAGATACGTATAGCAAAACTAGTATTGTTTAATTTGTTTGGTTCTATGACACTCCATTGGGTTTTGTCATTGAACATGTGTTGATGTTGCAGAGTTGACCACCATTTATATAAGCTCTCCCCAGACTTGTCCGAAGGGCACACTCTACCCCCATTAACTACCACCCAGAAAAAGAACATCAACTCTCAGAGGCACTGCTTTGATGTCACTTCATCCCTCACCCACTCAGGGACTAGAAAAGAATAAACTGCACAGAATTTATTGCACTAACAGTGTAGGTAAGGGGTTTGTTGTTCTTTGACTTTTTCTTTGAAAATCTGATAATTTCTCAGTGATCTAAAAGTCACTAAACTAACTTGTATCCATTTTCTCATCCTTTGATTTGATTTATTCTAGTCACACTTAGCAAACTCTGACTCTTACAAATCATATTTAAAAGGCTGTTTTTCTCTGTTTCTGAATGTGTGCCTCAGAAAGAACGTGAAAAAGATAACTGCAAGATTAATGCAGGAGCTCTTTGTAGGATAGACTCTAAAAGAACCCAGAAGCTGAATGTGTGATGTGTAATGAAACCAAGGAGATGATTTACAGTTGTAATTTTTAGGAAATTTGTTTGTAATTTTAAAGAACATTTTTAATTTGGAATAATTATAGATTCGTGGAAGCTTCCAAAAATGTACAGGGAGGCTCTGTGTACTCTTCACCCTGTGTCCTCCAGGGATGACTTACCCTCAGTCATCATAACTTTTCTTCCTTCACTCCAAGGCATTGGTTCCTGGGGAAATCTACATTGGATAAAGCTCCTTGCCTGATTAATGCTATCATAACAAGTTTCCTGGTGGACCAAATGTGTCCAGCTATACGTGTCTAATGCCAATCAATTGTCATCTGTGGCAGAAGAACCTTGCTTTCAAGTAATCCATCCTACCGTCAAAATGAATGCAAAATCACCAGACCATGCATTCCTAGTTCCTTATATCAAAAATGTAGCCATTCGGGGCTTCCCTGGTGGTGCACGGGTTGGGAGTCTGCCTGCCGATGCAGGGGACACGGGTTCGTGCCCTGATCCAGGAATATCCCACGTGCCGCAGAGCAGCTGCGCCCGTGAGCCATGGCTGCTGAGCCTGCACGTCCGGAGCCTGTGCATCGCAACGGGAGAGTCCACAGCAGTGAGTGGCCTGCGAACCGAACAACAACAACAAAAAATGTAGCCATTCAAAAATCACAAATGCCTTTTCATCCCACTGCTGCAGCAGCTCTGGCTCATTTCACTGAGAGCAGCACCTCAACAGCGTTACGTCTCAGCCACATGGAAATTTGTGTATGATTTGCTTGGCATCCCTGTGCTGATTTATGTTTGTGATTCAGCTGATGCAGCTTGTAGTCATCTATTCCTTTTCTCTTCCCTAAATGAATATATTAATACCGTGACATCTAACATCCATCTTACATTAAGAGAAAATAGATTTTTTTTGAAAGTCAGTCTAGAGAAGGGAGGAGTCTTTCTGGCTGAACAGGGACACTTCTGGGGATCAGAGCTTGCGTCTTCTTTAAGACTGACATCCACCCTATTCTCCCTGAGGAACACGTCCCAACCTCCTGGGTTTCTAGGAATTAGATCTGAGCTTGATTTCTTTTCCTGAAAAGCTCTAAATAAACTAAACACTGCCCAAAGAGAATATACCTCTTCCTCCCAAGGCTGCTCACTTCAGCCCTCCTGCTCCCCTTGGGTTTGTGTTCAGCTCCCCCTGCAGTCCCTCTCACTGTGTCACTCAGAGCACAGTAGTACACAGCCGAGTCTGATGTTTGCACTGAGGGTTTCTGCAGGTGGAAGGAGCTGTTACTCGTAACAAGAGTGGCCTGAAAACCTTGATGCTCTGCCCTCTGGTTTGCCTTCGAGCCCTTCAGGAGGAGTTGCGGAGCTTTGTTGAGATACTGAACGTACCAGAAAACATAGGGATCTGAATAAGAGGTCTGGTAAGTGCAGTGCAGTGTCCCAGGCGCCCCCTCTGAGACAGTCACTGGGCCTTCTGTCTGGGCCACTGAGTCTCCATTGGTCCCTCCTACAAGAGAATCACGTTTTTATGTTAGAAATGGACAGAAGGAGAGTTTTCAGCCAGAGGAGAAAACTAAAAGTTCCCTATAATTATAGGAAAATGAAAAATCATGAACATTTAGGATAAAATGTTACTTACTGAATATTAAGAAGATCACAAGAGCAGTGTGAGTGGCAGAAAACATGTTGGCAACGGTCCTTGCTCCCTAGAATACACCAAATCTAATGGGGCTAGTTTGCAGCTGAATATTATAGAAACTCCTCACTTAGAAACTGAGAGCCCCTTTCTGCACAGCAACAGTAATCTGTCTTGTGGCTACAAAGTAAAGAAGTCAAAGCAGCACCTGAATAAAAAGAGGAACCACGTTTGTATGAACCCCCGCCCTCTGGTGGTCATCCTGAAAATTGCACCACAGCTAAATCTGACCTCTTTCTCCTGATATAATATTAATAGCTTGAGGCATAGATAAAGGAGAATGGGACAGGACTCAGAAGAGAGCTCTAAACACGAGCATGCTTAGGGAAATATTCAGTTGTTGCTTCCATCATTTTCTGCAGGATACACGTATCTCCAGCTACCCAAATAATCCCAGGCAGAATTTTTAAGTGGAAAGGTCAGAGGTCTCTTCCTTGCATATGTCTCCATGACTCCCATGGGTAAGAGAGGGATTCATCTGCCTAGAAAGTGCTCCCTAATCTCCCCCAACCCTTTGCCTGAATTACTATTCATCCCCAAGACTCATTCAGCATGCCACAGAGGAAACATTACCTAAGGCAGGTCTCAAATAATGTGTGGTTGGTCGAAAAGGTTTTTACCCCTATCCATCATGAAATGACATATTTGTAAAATACAATAAAAACAAATAACTGTAACTTCTTCACTGATAAACGTAGAGATGACCTTCCTTCCAACTGGAAAACTGGACAAACTATATGAAACAACTTTTGGACATTGGACTACAGGTAGCACAGAGATAAGGAAAACAGATGAGGTGAGCCCGAACATTGCCCAGCTTACTTCATGGAGGCAGCTTCTTGGCACCAGTGCAGGAGGGATTTACCAAAAATGGCTCAGCTGTCCCACTGTGAGATTGAGACGGAATAGGAGATTGGGGATTTTGAAGCACCTAGAATTTGTGGACCAGTGTACCAGAGAGGAGGGACGTGTACAAAAAGAGAGAGAGAGCGGGCTTCCCTGGTGGCACAGTGGTTGAGAGTCCACCTGCCGATGCAGGGGATGCGGGTTTGTGCCCTGGTCTGGGAGGATCCCACATGCCGCGGAGCAACTAGGCCCATGAGCCACAACTACTGAGCCTGCGTGTCGGGAACCTGTGCTCTGCAACAGGAGAGGCCGCGATAGTGAGAGGCCCGCGCACCACAATGAAGAGTGGCCCCCGCTTGCCACAAATAGAGAAAGCCCTCGCACAGAAACTAAGACCCAACACAGCAAAAATAAATAAATTAATTAATAAACTCCTACCACCAACATCTTCTTAAAAAAAATAAAAATCATACATTGGAATATCGCCATTAGAATGTGTGATTTTGATCTGTAAATAATGCTGTGCAAATAATTATTTCACAATATACTGTTGGGTAAAAACGCAGAACGGAAAACGTCCTATAAGATGTGATTCTGTAGCAGAGCTTTTCCTGACTAGTAGAATTTTTGAGTTGTTCTGTTTTGTTTTTAGTATTCCTTCTTTGGATATTCTATTTTATCTGCATTAAACTTGCAGATTTTGTAATTGCATGTAGAGAATGTGATCAGGTAATGGGGCTGGTTCTGAGCAAACTGAAGAGCCTCATTACCCCTTGGTGTCAAGACTTGTGGTGACATTTATTCTATGTACATCATTCCAAGTCATTCATGGCACAGCATGAGACAATGGGAGAGGGAGATTCCAAGAAGTGCCATTTAATCAATACTTCAGATCTAACATAATGACAAGACTTAGTCAGCAATGCATAAATATTTGTGCAGTGAACCTTAAAGTCTAACAATTCAGGTGCAGATTTGGCCAAATATTACTGAATTTTTTTAAACCAAATCACTTGCTTTAATATAATCACCATAAAAATGTTTTAATTTTTTTTGGCAAATGATCTACTTCAACATGAAGAATTGAAGGTAAAGATGCTTTTGATGAATGACACTTTTAGATATGTTCTCTGAGCCAGAAAGATAGCAATTTCCTTAGAGTGAGGTTTGCACTTCTAACTCCCCATCCGAGCTGACACGGCCCCTGCCTTCTCCTGTCCATACTGAGAATCTCACTAAGTTGTCATAGCTGGGGGACACCACACGTTGAGATCTGAGGTTTCTCTGGGGTTCCCATGGGAACCTGCATCACTGTGCTCTCTCAGAGCACAGAAATACAACGCTGAGTCCCCAAGCTGCAAGATTGTGATGGTAAGGCTGATGGCACTGCCCATTTTCCGGAAGTTCAAAAACTAACGACCCTCTGTTGTATTCACTCATTGTAATACTCCTGATGAACAAGGAAAATCATTTCCCCACTTGGTGGTTGTTTGTACCAGAATAAATAATAACTATAACTACTAGCTTCTTATACACAATCCAAGGTTACATCCTCCTTCTCCAGCATAGAAATTTCTGGCTGGTTTTGAGTTACTTTCTGGGCTGTGATGGATCCTGGGGAGAAGAAAGAATTTTATATATATAATATATATGGAGAGAGACAGACAGAGAGACAGAGAGAAAGAATTAGGTTGATTCTCCTGGTGGAACCCCGAGGGCTGCAAGGAACAAACAGAGGACTAAGACTTCTAATTCCTCTACCCATTACTCAACTCTCCTACACACCACCAGACAAAAATAACCTGCCCTACCCCCAAACAGGGGAGCTGAGTGGAGCTGAGTCTGTTTGTGGCCATCCTTAACAGCTTTACCAAGGCGGACGGAGGCTATGACAACTCTCAGCAGGCCAGGGAACCCCATGTTGGAATCTCTTCTTCTGGGTGAAATGTGCTGTGTTCTGTCTCCAATTCAGGTCTAAATGCCTGCCCTGTGCCTGACAGGGCACGTGCACGAGAAATGAAGGGTGAGATGCTTGTGCAGCAGAACAGGAAATGGAACTTGCTGCTATCACTTTGCCTGTGGCACGTCATGGCTTGTTGACATGGTTGGTGAACCTAACCTGCCTATTTAGACTTTATTGCAACTAAGTTGACAACAATAATATCAGTGCTGCAGCCATTTGCCATATTCAGCCAATGCATCTAGGATAGACATAAGTTTTATGACCAATACAAATCGTTATGATTATGGTGACCTCTGAGAACAAATAGTCATCCATGTTTTTGTAGGGCTTTTTTTTCTTTTTCTTTTTTTGGCCTGCAGCCAAAATCTACAGTGAAATAAGCTCACAGATTCTTCTTCCAGAGAGCAAGATCAAACTACTTACCCTCAGTCATCATAACTTTTCTTCCTTCACTCCAAGGCATTGGTTCCTGGGGAAATCTACATTGGATAAAGCTCCTTGTGTGCTTAATGCTGCCACAACAAGTTTCCTGGTGGACCAAATGTGTCCAGCTATACGTGTCTAATGCCAATCAATTGTCATCTGTGGCAGAAGAACCTTGCTTTCAAGTAATCCATCCTATAGTCAAAATGAATGCAAAATCACCAGACCATGCATTCCTAGTTCCTTATATCAAAATTGTAGCCATTCGGGGCTTCCCTGGTGGTGCACTGGTTGGGAGTCTGCCTGCCGATGCAGGGGACACGGGATTGTGCCCCGGTCCGGGAAGATCCCACATGCCGCAGAGCGGTTGGGCCCGTGTGCCATGGCCGCTGAGCCTGTGCTCCACAACGGGAGAGGCCACAACAGTGAGAGGCCCGCGTACCACACACACACACAAAAAGTAGCCATGCAAAACTCACAAATGCCTTTTCATCCCACTGCTGCAGCAGCTCTGGCTCATTTCACTGAGAGCAGCACCTCAACAGCGTTACATCGCAGCCGCATGGAAAGTTGTGTATGATTTGCTTGGCATCCCTGTGCTGATTTATGATTGTGATTCAGCTGATGCAGCTTGTAGTCATCTCTTCCTTTTCTCTTCCCTAAATGAATATATTAATACCGTGACATCTAACATCCATCTTACATTAAGAGAAAATAGATTTTTTTGAAAGTCTGTCTAGAGAAGGGAGGAGTCTTTCTGGCTGAACAGGGACACTTCTGGGGATCAGAGCTTGCGTCTTCTTTAAGACTGACATCCACCCTATTCTCCCTGAGGAACACGTCCCAACCTCCTGGGTTTCTAGGAATTAGATCTGAGCTTGATTTCTTTTCCTGAAAAGCTCTAAATAAACTAAACACTGCCCAAAGAGAATATACCTCTTCCTCCCAAGGCTGCTCACTTCAGCCCTCCTGCTCCCCTTGGGTTTGTGTTCAGCTCCCCCTGCAGCCCCTCTCACTGTGTCACTCAGAGCACAGTAGTACACAGCCGAGTCTGATGTTTGCACTGAGGGTTTCTGCAGGTGGAAGGAGCTGTTACTCGTAACAAGAGTGGCCTGAAAACCTTGATGCTCTGCCCTCCGGTTTGCCTTCGAGCCCTTCAGGAGGAGTTGCGGAGCTTTGTTGAGATACTGGACGTACCAGAAAAGATAGGGATTTGAACCAGAGGTCTGGTAAGTGCAGTGCAGGGTCCCAGGCGCCCCCTCTGAGACAGTCACTGGGCCTTCTGTCTGGGCCACTGAGTCTCCATTGGTCCCTCCTACAAGAGAATCACGTTTTTATGTTAGAAATGGACAGAAGGAGAGTTTTCAGCCAGAGGAGAAAACTAAAAGTTCCCTATAATTATAGGAAAATGAAAAATCATGAACATTTAGGATAAAATGTTACTTACTGAATATTAAGAAGATCACAAGAGCAGTGTGAGTGGCAGAAAACATGTTGGCAACGGTCCTTGCTCCCTAGAATACACCAAATCTAATGGGGCTAGTTTGCAGCTGAATATTATAGAAACTCCTCACTTAGAAACTGAGAGCCCCTTTCTGCACAGCAACAGTAATCTGTCTTGTGGCTACAAAGTAAAGAAGTCAAAGCAGCACCTGAATAAAAAGAGGAACCACGTTTGTATGAACCCCCGCCCTCTGGTGGTCATCCTGAAAATTGCACCACAGCTAAATCTGACCTCTTTCTCCTGATATAATATTAATAGCTTGAGGCATAGATAAAGGAGAATGGGACAGGACTCAGAAGAGAGCTCTAAACACGAGCATGCTTAGGGAAATATTCAGTTGTTGCTTCCATCATTTTCTGCAGGATACACGTATCTCCAGCTACCCAAATAATCCCAGGCAGAATTTTTAAGTGGAAAGGTCAGAGGTCTCTTCCTTGCATATGTCTCCATGACTCCCATGGGTAAGAGAGGGATTCATCTGCCTAGAAAGTGCTCCCTAATCTCCCCCAACCCTTTGCCTGAATTACTATTCATCCCCAAGACTCATTCAGCATGCCACAGAGGAAACATTACCTAAGGCAGGTCTCAAATAATGTGTGGTTGGTCGAAAAGGTTTTTACCCCTATCCATCATGAAATGACATATTTGTAAAATACAATAAAAACAAATAACTGTAACTTCTTCACTGATAAACATAGAGATGACCTCCCTTCCAACTGGAAAACTGGACAAACTATATGAAACAACTTTTGGACATTGGACTACAGGTAGCACAGAGATAAGGAAAACAGATGAGGTGAGCCCGAACATTGCCCAGCTTACTTCATGGAGGCAGCTTCTCGGCACCAGTGCAGGAGGGATTTACCAAAAATGGCTCAGCTGTCTCACTGTGAGATTGAGACGGAATAGCAGATTGGGGATCTTGAAGCACCTAGAATTTGTGGACCAGTGGACCAGAGAGGAGGGACGTGCACAAAAAGAGAGAGAGAGTGGGCTTCCCTGGTGGCGCAGTGGTTGAGAGTCCGCCTGCCGATGCAGGGGACGTGGGTTCGTGCCCTGGTCCAGGAACATCCCACATGCCGCAGAGCAGCTAGTCCCATGAGCCACAATTACTGAGCCTGCGTGTCCGGAGCCTGGCTCCCCAATGGGAGAGGCCACTACAGTGAGAGGCCCATGTACCACAAAAAAAGAAGAGAGAGAGAGAGAGAGAGATAATGGCAGGGGGGGGGGTCACTGTGAATCCTGTGTGGAGTACTAATCTGCAGCAAAAGAGAGAAAACTCATTGAGTTTGGTAAACCACCCAGAAAGGGTCTCCTTTGGGCCCATGAACCATATTTAGATAACAACAGCCTTACACCTTTAGCCTTATGAGGGATAGGTGACCTTACTTATGTGTCTTTGTTCTTGAAACACCTTCTTTTATTTTATTTTTTATACAGCAGGTTCTTATTAGGTGTCTATTTTATACATATTAGTGTGTATATGTCAGTCCCAATCTCCCAATTCATCCCACCACCACCCCTTCCCATCCCGCTTTCCCCCCTTGGTGTCCATATATTTGTTCTCTACATCGTGTCTCTATTCCTGCCTTGGACACTGGTTCATCTGTACCATTTTTCTAGATCCCACATATATGTGTTAATATATGATATTTGTTTTTCTCTTTCTGACTTACTTCACTCTGTATGACAGTCTCTAAGTCCATACACGTCCCTACAAATGACCCAATTTCGTTCCTCTTTATGGCTGAGTAATATTCCATTGTATATATGTACCACATCTTCTTTATCCATTTGTCTGTCGATGGGCATTTAGGTTGCTTCCATGTCCTGGCTATTGTAAATATAGCTGCAATGGACATTGGGGTGCATGTGTATTTTTGAATTATGGTTTTCTCAAGGTATATGCCCAGGAGTGGGATTGCTGGGTCATATGGTAGTTCTACTTTTAGTTTTTGAGGAACCTCCATACTGTTCTCCATGGTGGCTGTATCAATTTACATTCCCACCAACAGTGCAAGAGGGTTCCCTTTTCCCCACACCCTGTCCAGAATTTGTTGTTGTAGATTTTCTGATGATGCCCATTCTAACCGGTGTGAGGTGATACCTCATTGTAGTTTTGATTTGCATTTCTCTAATAATTAGTGATGTTGAGCAGCTTTTCATGTGATTCTTGGCCATCTGCATGTCTTCTTTTTAGAAATGACTATTTAGGTCTTCTGCCCATTTTTGATTGGGTTGCTTGTTTTTTTAATATTGATCTACATGAGCTGTTCATATATTTTTTAGATTAATCCTTTGTCTGTTGATTCATTTGCAAATATTTTCTCCCATTCTGAGGGTTGTCTTTTCATCTTGTTTATAGTTTCCTTTGCTGTGTAAAAGCTTTTAAGTTTCATTAGGTCTCATTTGTTTATTTTTGTTTTTATTTCCATTACTCTAGGAGGTGAGTCAAAAAAGATCTTGCTGTTGTTTATGTGAAAGAGTGTTCTTCCTATGTTTTCCTCTAAGAGTTTTATATTGTCTGGTCTTACATTTAGGTCTTTAATCCATTTTGAGTTTATTTTTGTGTATGGTGTTAGGGAGTGTTCTAATTTCATTCTTTTACATGTAGCTGTCCAGTTTTCCCAGCACCACTTATTGAAGAGACTGTCTTTTCTCCAGTGTATATCCTTGCCTCCTTTGTCATAGATTAGTTGACCATAGGTGCATGGGTTTATCTCTGGGTTTTCTATCCTCTTCCATTGATCTATATTTCTGTTTTTGTGCCACTACCATACCGTCTTCATTACTGTAACTTTGTAGTATAGTCTGAAGTAAGGGAGCCTGATTCCTCCAGCACCATTTTTCTTTCTCAAGATTGCTTTGGCTATTCAGGGTCTTCTGTGTTTCTATACAAATTGTGAAATTTTTTGTTCTAGTTCTGTGAAAAATGCCATTGATAGTTTGACAGGGATTGCACTGAATCTGTAGATTCAGTGCAATCCCTATCAAGCTTTGGGTAGTATAGTCATTTTCACAATATTGATTTTTCCAATCCAAGAACATGGTATACATCTCCATCTGTTTGTGTCATCATTGATTTTTTCATCAGTATCTTATAGTTTTCTGAGTACAGGTCTTTTGTCTCCTTGGGTAGGTTTGTTCCTAAGTGTTTTATTCTTTTTGATGTGATGTTAAATGGGATTGTTTCCTTAGTATCTCTTTCTGATCTTTTGCTGTTAATGTGTAGGACTGCAAGACATTTCTATGCATTAATTTTGTATGCTGCAACTAAACCAAATTCACTGATTAGCTCCAGTAGTTTTCTGGTGACATCTTTAAGATTATCTATGTATAGTAGCATGTCATCTGCAAACAGTGACAGATTTACTTCTTCTTTTACAATTTGGATTCCTTTTATTTCTTTTTCTTCTCTGATCTCAGTGGCTAGGACTTCCAAAACTATGTTGAATAAAAGTGGCGAGAGTGGACATCCTTGTTTTGTTCCTGATCTTAGAGGAAATGCTTTCAGTTTTTCACCATTGAGAGTGATGTTTGCTGTGGGTTTGTCATATATGGCCTTTATGATGTTGAGGTATGCTCCCTCTGTACCCACTTTCTGGAGAGTTTTTATCATAAATTAGTGTTGAATTTTGTCAAAAGCTTTTTCTGAATCTATTGAGATGATCATATGGTTTTTATTCTTCAATTTATTAATATGGTGTATCACACCAATTGATTTGTGTATATTGAAGAATCCTTTCATCCCTGGGATAAATCCCACTTGATCACGGTGTATGATCCTTTTAATGTGTTGTTGGATTCTGTTTGCTAGTATTTTGTTGAGGATTTTTGCATCTATATTCATCAGTGATATTGGTCTGTAATTTTCATTTTTGTAGTATCTCTGTCTGGTTTTGGTATCAGCGTGATGGTGGCCTCGTAGAATGAGTTTTGGAGTGTTCCTTCCTCTGCAATTTTTTGGAAGAGTTTGAGAAGGATAGGTGTTAGCTGTTCTCTAAATGTTTGATAGAATTCACCTGTGAAGCCATCTGGTCCTGGACTTTTGTTTCTTGGAAGATTTTTAATCACAGTTTCAATTTCATTATTTGTGATTGGTCTGTTTATGTTTTCTGTTTCTTCCTGGTTCAGTCTCAGAAGGTTGTGCTTTTCTAAGAATTTGTCCATTTCTTCCAGGTTGTCCATTTTATTGGCAGAGAGTTACTTGTAGTAGTCTCTTATGATGCCTTGTATTTCTGCCGTGTCCATTGTAACTTCTCCTTTTTCATTTCTAATTTTATTGATTTGAGTCCTCTCCCTCTTTTTCTTGATGAGTCTGGCTAAATGTTTATCAATTTTGTTTATCTTCTCAAAGACTCAGCTTTTAGTTTTATTGATCTTTGCTACTGTTTTCTTTGTTTCTATTTCATTTATTTCCTCTCTGATCTTTATGATTTCTTTCCTTCTACCAACGTTGGGTTTTGTTTGTTCTCCTTTCTCTAGTTCCTTTAGGTGTAAGGTTAGACTGTTTATTTGAGATGTTTCTTGTTTCTTGAGGTAGGATTGTATTGCTATAAACTTCCCTCTTAGAAGTGCGTTTGCTTCACCCCATAGGTTTTGGATCATTGTGTTTTCATTGTCATTTGTCTCTAGGTATTTTTTCATTTCTTCTTTGATTTCTGCAGTGATCTCTTGGTTATTTAGTAACGTATTGTTTAACTTCCATGTGTTTGTGTTTTTTTAAGTTTTATTCCCTGTAATTTATTTCTAATCTCATAGCGCTGTGGTCGGAAAAGATGCTTCATAAAATTTTAATTTTCTTAAATTTACTGAGGCTTGATTTGTGACCCAAGATGTGGTCTGTCCTGGAGAATGTTCCATGTGCACTTGAGAAGAAAGTGTAATCTGCTGTTTTTGGATGGAATGTCCTATAAATATCAATTAAATCTATCTGGTCTATTGTGTCATTTAAAGCTTGTGTTTCCTTATTAATTTTCTGTCTGGATGATCTGTCTATTGGTGTAAGTGACCTGTTAAATTCCCCCACTATTATTGTGTTACTGTCAATTTCCTCTTTTATAGCTGTTAACATTTGCCTTATGTATTGAGGTGCTCCTATTTTGGGTGCATATATATATTTATAATTGTTATATCTTCTTCTTGGATTGATCCCTTGATCATTATGTAGTGTCTTTTCTTGTCTCTTGTAACATTCTTTATCCTGAAGTCTATTTATCTGATATGAGTATTGCTACTCCAATTTTCTTTTGATTTCCATTTGCATGGAATATCTTTTTCCATCCCTTCACTTCCAGTCTGTATGTATCTCTAGGTCTGAAGTGGGTCTCTTGTAGACAGCATATATGTGGGTCTTGTTTTTGTATCCATTCAGTGAGCCTGTGTCTTTTGGTTGGAGCATTTAATCCATTCACATTTAAGGTAATTATCGATATGTACGTGCCTATTACCATTTTCTTAACTGTTGTGGGTTTGTTTTTGTAGGTCCTTTTCTTCTCTTGTGTTTCTCACTTAGAGAAGTTCCTTTAGCATTTGTTTTAGAGCTGGATTGATGGTGCTGAGTTCTCTTAGCTTTTTCTTGTCTGTAAAACTTTTGATTTCTCCATCAAGTCTGAATGAGTTCCTTGCTGGATAGAGTAATCTTGGTTGTAGGTTATTCCCTTTCATCACTTTAAATATATTGTGCCACTCCCTTCTGGCTTATAGAGTTTCTGCTGAGAAGTCAGCTGTTAACCTTACAGGAGTTCTCTTGTATGATATTTGTTGTTTTTCCCTTGTGTGCTTTTAATAATTTTCCTTTGTCTTTAATTTTTGTCACTTTGATTACTATGTGTCTCAGCGTGTTTCTCCTTGGTTTTATCCTGCCTGAGACTCTCTGTGCTTCCTGGACTTGGGTGGCTATTTCCTTTCCCATGTTAGGGAAGTTTCTGACTATATTCTCTTCAAATATTTTCTCGGGTCCTTTCTCTCTCTCTTCTCCTTCTGGGACCACTAGAATGCAAATGTTGGTGAGTTTAATGTTGTCCCAGAGGTCTCTTAGGTTGTCTTTATTTCTTTTCATTCTTCTTTTGTTATTCTGTTCCATGGCAGTAGAATTCCACCGTTCTGTCTTCCAGGTCACTTATCCGTTCTTCTGCCTTAGTTATTCTGCTATTGATTCCTTCTAGTGTATTTTTCATTTCAGTTATTGTATTGTTCAACTCTGTTTGAAAAATCTTCTCGGTGTTTGTTCTTTAATTCTTCTAGGTCTTTGTTAAACATTTCTTGCATCTGCTCAATCTTTGCCTCTGTTCTTTATCTGAGGTCCTGGATCACTATCTTTATTCTGAATTCTTTTCTGGAAGGTTGCCTATCTCCACTTCTTTTAGTTGTTTTGAAACACCTTCTTTTTACTTCTTGTCATATTCTTGTTTTAATTCAACTAAGTAATTTTTTAAGAAAGGAGAGTTTAGATACTTAATAGTATTAGCCAGACTCTCTTTATTCCAGAGGCACGTGTGTGGTATTTACCTGTCTCCTGTTTATTTGTATTATTAGGGATTCAGGAATCTCAATGTAAAGAACTGTTTGCTCATTGTCGGTCAGCTTGTTTGTCTAGTTTCTTGTGCAATTATTTGTGCTAGTGAAGTGAACACAGCAGAAGATTTGACAGGGTCATTTCATAGCTTGTTCTTTCCCTAGGATTGGGTTTACTTTATGCAAAGTATGACTGTATTTATAGCAAGAAGTCAAAACATTGTTACTTGCTCACATCAACCATTTTAAGGCATGGGGACTTTGTTTCTGCAGACAGCTGTGATGTTGCCTTACACAGGCTCTCAGGGCAGTGCTGTCAATCTAGGAACAATGGCTATGACTAAGTCAGTTTAACACAAGAATAGTCTTCTTCAAATGATACCTATTCACCTACATAGATTTTCTCACCAGTTAAAATGAACTATTTTTTTTAGCTCTTACTAAAATTAGGGTCTTGAGTAGATTTATCCTGCTGGCAAGACTCTCTGGCTCAGCAGATCACCTAGGTACTCATATTATTGTGCGTGTTCAGGAATCCCTAGGCTCAAGCATTCATTCTGGAAATTTACAGAGTTGTCTACAATGTGTAAGCCAAAACCAGACACGATTCCTATCTCAAATTGCTTTCAGTTGAGTGAGGAGCAGGTAAGTAAAACAAATCTTATGCACTGCCTGTACTCCCACTAGCCTAGACCCAGCCATGTGGAATGAGGGCTCAGACTGGAAGTAAAGAGCTGATGCAGTTATCACCAGGGGAATAACACCTGCTTGAATACTTTATTTCCACTATTTGGATTTATTTTTGTTCTTTCATCTCCCTCTCCATTTCTTTGGCCTGTTTATCCTGATGTTTAACTCCCAATGCTCAGGTGTCCAACACCCAGTGTGCAGGACTCCAGAATGTTAGGGAAGAAGGCAGTGTTCACCTTCAGATGGGTGTCCAGACATCCACCCTGTTAGGTGACAACAGTGACTACATCCTTCAGTACCATTAAAACTATTATAACTATTAAATTCTGCATTATGCAGTACGCAGAAAGCAAACAGCATGGCTGGCTGAGAAGCAGCAGGAGGTTTTGTTTGGAGTTACATAAAAGTTGACAGAACTACTCCTCTAGTTTCTTGGTCCTTTGGTGGAATCGTCAAGAAAATCTTGGCTCATGTGTTATGCAAGACAAACTGCCCTACAAGATCCCTGTATAGCACAGGGAACTATACTCAATATCTTGTAATAACCTATAATGGAAAAGAATCTGAAAAAGAATAGATACGTATGTATAACTGAATCACTTTGCTGTACACCTGAAACTAACACAACACTGTAAATCAACTATACTTCAGTAAAAATTTTTTAAATGTTTAAAAAATATTCTTAACACTTTTATCCATTTAAAGAACTGAGATGCTTTTATTTGTAAAGTGCCACTTTTCCATTTGTCTTTAATTTGATAAAAATAACATAAAGAACACGAAAACCTCAAAACCAAGGGGAGTATTCTAAGTTGGCCATACAGATGATTAGAAATATGCTTTTATTATTTAATTTGTTGCCATCAAACAAAAAACTGCAAATCTAAAAATTCCCATGTAATTCCTACACCCCAGAGGTTGGCAAACATTTTTTCTGTAAAGGGTCAAATAGTAAATAGTTTAGGTTTTGAAGTCATATAGTCTCTCTCGTGACTACTCAACTATGCTGTTATAACACGAAGCATCCATGGTCAATGCATAAATAAATGGGCATGGCTGTTTTCCAATAAAACTTTATTTACAAACACAGGTGGCAGGCTGCTTTGCCCTGTGGGCTGCGCTTTGCCAATCCCTGCTATGCCATAAGAATGTGGATACATAAACTTCCAAAGATTTCTTTTTTTAAATAAATATTATCATATCTTTTTGAGGAGACTTAAAATAAAGAATACATTAATGGATAGAAAAGAAGAAGAAGGAAATTAGATGATCCTAATGCCTAGGATACATTGATGCTGAGTTTTCAAGGGTGAGACACACAGATATGGACGCTACCATTAAGGAACTCACAGAAGTAGTAGTGAAAATAGGTCTTAATCAAATAATCAAAGAAATAAAGGAGAAGCTGCAAATGTGAAAATGCAGAGGTCTATAATTCTAAAAATGCCCCCTGAGCTTCCTTCATCTACTGACTCTTGGACAGATGTATAAGAATGAATAGGCATTTACTATTTTTTTTACTCTTTTGAAGGGAGGAAAAAAATTTAGGAAAAGGAAAGTAAATAAGAAATCACCTACAGTTGCTATGAAGGGGTCATATAGTAGGAAAAAGGTACTTTTAAGAAACTTAAGGACTTCCCTGGTGGTGCAGTGGTTAAGAATTCGCCTGCCAATGCAGGGGACATGGGTTCAGGCCCTAGTCAAGAACGATCCCACATATCGTGGAGAAACTAAGCCTGTGCACCACAACTACTGAGCCTGCACTCTAGAGCCCGCGAGCCAAAACTACTGAGCCCATGTGCCACAACTACTGAAGCCCGTGCGCCTAGAGCACATGCTCTGCCACAAGAGAAGCCACCCAATGAGAAGCCCGCGAACTGCAACGACGAGTAGCCCCCACTCACCACAACTAGAGAAAACCCACACACAGCAACAAAGACCCAACGCAGCCAAAAATTAATTAATCAATTTTTAAAAAAGAAACTTAAATAATACCAGTATTGTTGAAGAGAGAGAGAGACAGAGAGGGAGAGAGATTAGGAGTACATTGTGAAATGAGGTTGGAGAGGTTAACAAGATCCTAAATTATGCAAGGTTTTGTAGGTCATATTAAAAAGTTTTGGGACTTCCCTGGTGGCACAGTGGTTAAGAATCCGCCTGCCAATGCAGGGGACATGGGTTTGAGCCCTGGTCCAGGAAGATCCCACATGCCGTGGAACAACTAAGCCTGTGCACCACAACTAGTGAGCCTGCGCTCTAGAGCCTACGAGCCACAACTACTGAGCCCACACACCGCGACTACTGAAGCCCGTGCACTCTAGGCCCTGTGTACCACAACTACTGAGCCTGCGTGCTGCAACTACTGAAGCCTGTGCACCTAGAGTCCGTGCTCCACAGCAAGAGAAGCCACCACAATGAGAAGTCTGCGCACCACAACGAAGAGTAGCCCTGGCTCACCACAACTAGAGAAAGCCCACACGCAGCAACGAAGACACAGTGCAGCCAAAAATAAAATAAATAAAATTTTAAAAAGAAGTTTCTCTTTATTCTAAGAGCAAATAGGGATCCAGGTGATTGACATGCTCAAATCTGCACTCTGACAAGATCATTCTCACTGTGGTACAGAAGACTACATTGAAGAATGATGGGGTGTGTCACATGCTGGGGAGCAAGGGACTAAAATGGATTTTTAATTAGGATGGCGGAGGTGAATTAGCGTGTGGGGTTTGTGACATCTTCTGGAGACCTTTAGGAAGCAAAGTCAACAGAACTGGGAGATAGACTGGATATAGTATTTCAAAAATGAATAACTATGAAGCAAAAAACCCCATATGAGTCTTAATATACCCTAAACTGAGGATAGTAGAAATTGCTATTTGCCTAAAGAATGCCCATTCTCTCCTATTTCTTACTAATAGAACCACAGTTTTGATGTGAGTGACAACATGCTGAGACTGAAAAAATACTGATATCCCAGACACCTTTGCAGATGCGAGAAAGGTGGGGACATGGAATAACACTCTGGTAAGTGAAATGTAAGTAGCAGCTGTTGGGTGGATTTTCTGGAAATGATTGACTTGGCCAGCATGTACTCATTTGCCCCTTGACCTTCTCTTTCTTTCTGCCTGGAAGGTGTATAAAGTGGATGGATCTCTAGCAGTTTCTGCCAAGTATATAAACAAAAGTAACACTTTAAGGACAAGAGACAGAGAGCTAGAAGGAAGACCCTTGATTTTTAATAACATGATGAAGGTAGTATACCAGCCCTGGACTGCATATGATACATATGACAGAGCTTCTTTACGTGAGAGGAATGTAAACTCCACCTTGTTAAAAACATTATTATTTGAAGTTTTTGTAACTTGAAGCTGACCCAGTCTCTAACTGATATAGAAGATGTTCATTAAAAATACAATGCATCGGGCTTCCCTGGTGGCGCAATGGTTGAGAGTCCGCCTGCCAATGCAGGGGACACGGGTTTGTGCCCCGGTCCGGGAAGATCCCACATGCCGTGGAGCGGCTGGGCCCGTGAGCCATGGCCGCTGGGCCTGTGCGTCCGGAGCCTGTGCTCCACAACGGGAGAGGCCACAACAGTGAGAGGCCCGCGTACGGCAAAAAAATAAAAAATAAAAAAAATAATGCCTCAGTGCATCGGAGACTGATTGAGTAAGTGTCTAATAACCCAGATCTTCAAGGTGCTGTAGGTGATTCTGATACGCGTGATGTTGGTGGTTGAAGTTCTGGCATGTGGGAACCACAGTCCTACCAACCTTTCGCCTGCTCTCCCCCACCTTTTCCACCAAGCATCACATAAGTACAAATGCGCTTTCCCCACAAACACATTTTCAGTAGCATCAGAAGTGTATCAAAAAAACTCTTCTTGGGCTTCCCTGGTGGCGCAGTGGTTGAGAATCTGCCTGCCAATGCAGGGGACATGGGTTCGAGCCCTGGTCTGGGAAGATCCCACATGCCGCGGAGCAACTAGCCCCGTGAGCCACAATTACTGAGCCTGCGCGTCTAGAGCGTGTGCTCTGCAACAAGAGAGGCCGCGATAGTGAGAGGCCTGCGCACCGCGATGAGGAGTGGCCCCCACTTGCCACAACTAGAGAAAGCCCTCTCTCAGAAACGAAGAGCCAACACAGCCATAAATAAATAAATAAATAAAATTAAAAAAAAAAAAAAAAACTCTTCTTACCAGAAACAAGAATAAAATGGATGGAAAACTGTTATATATGTGATAATAGAAGTATCCACTTTCAAAACACAACATTTTAGGACCTGGTAGCCGAGAACATACATCTCTCACTTCTATGAGGAAAGATTATGACTCTCTGAAAAATTCCCATCTCTTTAATGGAGAAATTGAAGCTTGGAAATCACACAACTACTAAATGGGAGAATCAGATTCAGATCTTTGTCTCCACTACTCCAAAGATTCAGATCTTTGTGTCTATTATTATACAACGTTTTCACTCCTCAGCTTTAAAATGAAAAGTTTGGTTGAAAGAGTCCTAAGATCCTTTTTAACTCTAATGTCTGATGAATCTACTGTTAGAATTAGAGAAATGCAAAAATCCTCTCATGCATCTCAAAGCCCCACCTAAGTCTTGAGGGGGCTGCACATATAACAGATGAGACCTTCTGATACTGACAAGTCCTTCCTCATCCTCCACAAGTGACCTGGTAAAATTAGAGCTTGAAGGGTCTTAAGGCTCATCAGTCCAAATCCTTTGTTTAAAGTGAGGAAACTGAAGGCTGCTACACCGATGGTGTGCTTAAGGACACACAGCCAGGATGGGCAGAGCTGAAGCTGGTATTTCAGTTTCCCGTTCTAAATCTCATGCCCTTTACCCTAGTCTAACATGCTGCCAAAAACATCAGGAATTTGACAGGCCTCCCTTTCCTGTTGCCAGCTGTTTGTAGACTCTCCTTTGTGGGAAGACATAACCACCAACTCTACACACTGTTGCAGCTTCTAAGAGGCAGCTCTGGCAGGGTTTGCGTTGGGGCTGCAGTTGCCTGGTGAGCACTGTGTATCCATAGCACAGAGGTAAGTAGCAGCGTCTGCAGCCTGGGAATCCGTGATGGACAGGGAACTGCTTTTGATGGAGTTGTCAAACGTGACTCGCAGTCTTCCACTACGCTTCTCTCTCTCATTGGAACGTATTAAAATCAGGTGGGCAAAGCCTCTCCTTGAATCCTGTCTGTACCAATGTAAGGTGTATATAGCAGTTTTATAACTGCAGTTCATGGTGGCATTTTCACCCTCCTGGATGCTCAGGGCCTGAAGATTCTCTTCTCCTTGCTGGCTGTTCACCCCTAGGCAGAAACACAAGGCCAGAGGCCAGGAGTCAGTCACTGCATTTTTACTCTCTAGTGTTTGCATTTCCTTCCATAATTTGGGGGTACATTTCCCAATTAACAAGAAGATTTTGCCCCTCTGTCTTGTGGGCTCGGAACTTTGGTTACCCTCTTCCCATCGCCAAGAGCCCCAACTCACTGGCCAGTTCAAGCCACAGAATCACCAAAGACACGGTCAGGAGTTTCTCCATTCTTCTTCCTTATTGGGATCACAGGACACTCAGCTCCGAAGCCTGAAATGAAGCCAGGTTCCTCAGTCTAGTTCTTTTTTCTGGGTATATTTATCTAGTCCCTCTGGATCCCAGAGAGAGTCTCAGGCTTCTTACCCAGCCAATCAGAGGAAGCTCAATCCTGCGCTTTCAATACAAACATGTTGATTTCAAACCAAGCAAGTCTGAGGAGAGAGGGTACTGCCATCTTGTGGTGGCAACATCATCCTGCTAATAGAGCCGGCTGTGGAAGGTGAAGTGTGTTAGAGCTGTTACAGAAGAAATTACAAAGCTAGTCTATCCTCTGCCTTTATTACACTCCAGTTCCAGCCTAGATACAGCTTAATTCATGTAAAAACTCAATTAAGAAAGAATATTGATGCCTGATATTTACAGGATACCTCTGAGAAGCACTGTTAGGTTTCTTACAATCACTTCTGGTATTTTATATATGAGCTTTCTTTTTTTTTTTTTTTCTTCTAATTTGCCTAATGCTGGAATGAGATTGTATATAAGTCAGGGTTCTTATTGGTGAGTAACAGAAACTGACTCTGGCTGAATTAAGTAAAAAAGGAATAAGTTAATTAATATTGGGTTTGCCTCAGCATCTCCAATAGGGTCAAATAACAGGAGTCAAAAGCTATTGAGTCAGTCTACCAAACATTTAAGGAAGAGTTAACACTGATCCTTCTTAAACTATTCCAAAAAATTGCAGAGGAAGGAACATCTCAGTGCTATCTGCTTCATCACTTTGGTCTTATGATCCAGCAGATCCAAAAATGATGCTTGGAGTTTCCATGGCAAATAGGATGGAGACGTGGGAAACACCAACAGGAAAATTGCAGCATAGTCCACTAGTATTGGGGGCTGGGGGGGGAATATATGCCCTTTTCTTTAAATACTGATTCTCCTTTTAAGAAACAGCTTCTGACTTGCTAATTGACCATGGCAAAGTCTGAATATCTAACTTAGGAAAAAACAAACTTAGTGACCACGCAGCCTGAACTTCCATCATGAACCAAGTGTTGTCCAACCTACATACCTGCACTGTTGGTCATGCCCAGCAGCAATCAATCATCAAGTGGAAATGATATATAAGAGACTGGGCTCAGGCATCCCCAGAAGATCCAGGTAAGCTGAATGAGTAAGCACCTCAGATTCCTTTGACACAAACCCTTCTTGTTTTGTATACTCTCCCTTAACCATGCCTATAACCTTCTGGGGAGTTCCTTATAATCAGTTAAGTAAGGAATAAGAAAATCAAGCCTATTTTTCATATGGATTTGCACATTATTTTGGTACCACATAAAACTAGCACCATAGCCCACTGAAGGATGAAGATGAAGGACAATCCCTCTACATCATCAGGTGATACCTTTTGGTTATTCATGTTATCTAGAGTGAGAGATGGCCAGAGGTACTGATCTACAGTGATTCTTGGGCAGTTGTTAATGATTTTTCTGGTAAGAGACTTGGAAGGAACAAGATCGGAAGATTAGTGCCAAGGAAGTCTAGGAAAGAGGTATCTGGATGGACCTCTCAGAATGGGCACAGACTGTCAAGATAATTATGCACTATGTGGATACTGGCCAAGGGAAATGGAAGCTCTTAATAATGGACAAAACAATGCACTCTATGGATGTGTCAACATCTTTCCCCAGCCACCCCAATGCTTGGTCAATGATATCATGAGCAAAGTGGCCTTGCTAGCAGAAATGGAAGATATGCATGAGGTCAAAAACATTGATTTCCCCTTACCAAGTTTGACCTAGCTAATGCTGTTGCTCAGTGCCTAATCTGCCAAACACAGAGACTAATGCTGAGCCCCTGATATGGTGTCTTTCCCCAGAGAGACTGCCCAGACACCTGATGACAAGTGGATTGCATTAGACATCTTCCATGATGGAGATGACTGAGATTTGTTCTCACAGGAGTAGACACATATACTTGCATATGGATTTGTCTTCTTTGCTCGTTGTACTCTGCCAGCATCATCCTTATAAACTCACAGAATGCCTAATTTCATCAAGGTATTGCCCACAGTATTTCTTCTGAGGAAGAAACTATTCTCACTGCAAAAGATTACACAGTGGGCACATGCCCATGGGATTATTTATCTTACCTCATACCCCATCACCCAGAAGTGGCTGGCCTGTTGAAATGTAGAATGGCTTATTGATTCCGTTATAGCACCAGTTGGAAAACAACTCTGTAAAAAGATGAGATTCTGTCTTATATGATGCAATATATGCTTTATAGCAGAGACTATTATATGATGTTTTCTCCCCCATACCCAGAATGCATGAGTCCAGGAATCAAGGAAGTGGCTCTGGGAGTGGACGCTCTCATTATTATTACCAGTAACCTACTAGCAGTATTTTTGCTCCCAATGTTTGTAACTTTGAGCTGTATTGGTTTGGAGGTCTTATTCTCTAAAAGGAGGAAGGCTTTCACCAGGGGACACAGCAATAATTTCACTGAATTGGAAGATAAGACAGCCATATGGCCATTTGGGCTACATATGTCTCACAACAATGAATAGAAAATGAGGTTACTCTACTGACTGGAGTGATTGATACCAATTACCAAGGAGGAATTAGGTAGCTGCTACACAACAGATATAAAGAGGACTATGTCTGGAACTCAGGAGATTTCCTAGGGGAGCCTCTTGGCACTTCCAAGCCTGATACTAAACGTTAATGTTAAATTACAGCAAGCAATAAATAGACAAGATTTTTGAGTACTCAGATCCTTTGAGAATGAAGATTTGGATCACACCACTAGGGAAGTAACCTAATCCACTGAGGTTATGGCTGAGGGCAGGGAAAGTATAAAATGTGTAATAAAAGAAAGAAGCCGTCTATGTCAATTGCAGTATCGTGACCAAATTGGGAATCAAAGAATGTAGTAGTTTTCTATATTTTCTTTTTGCTCTTTATATGTGTGTTCCTTTGTATACATTTCCATTTTCTTCTTCTTTCTCCTCACCATAATTATTTTATATGCAGATTGTCAGAGATTAACTTTACGATTTAGTCTGTGTATAACAGCATTTTCAGTGAAATTTCCTCTGAATTTTAGAAGTAATTAATACAGCCAGTGATCCGTAGTGACTGCTGGGATTATGGGTCTCCTCATTTGGGGGAAATGATGGGAATTTCTTCACTTGTTCAAAGAACAGCTTTAGCTTGTTAGATAGAAACATAGAGTCATTTCACTGTTGTTTGGAAGTTCAAGTGTGTATGGAGGGGTGTGTGGGAAAGATCAATAACCAGAAAGATGGGGCATGCCACTTATCAATTTATTGCCTTTCAATTATAAATCCACCCTTCATGGATTCAGAGGGTGACGCTGGACATGGACCTTGTAAACATTTCTCCTTTGCCAGCTGGCATGATGTTAAGCTTTGTCAGTAGAGGGAACGGGAAGGACACTGCAGGAAGAAGCAGCATCTCTTCCAGGTCCTGGCATGTTTTCCACACTTCTTGTTCCTGCAGTGCTTGTCCATCCTGTGGGACACCAGTGATGCTCACCTCCAGCAACATTTAATGACAGCCCCCCAGGTGGTTTCTTGGCAAGTTTCACAAGCACCCAAGCAAATTCAGCAGCACTCCCTTGCCAGCTTCCTATAAATTGTGTTGGAACCCTGGGAGGTGTTCTTCTGCCTGTCATCCTTGTCCTCTGGCACCTCAGCAAACTTCCCCATCCAGCAGGCTGTAGCCACACACTCCCCAATGAAACCTGAGCCATTGGCTTGGTAGGAGAAGGGGGTACAAATTACAATGTGTTAGTTTCCTCGGAACTCTGGCTTAGTCCTAGAGATAACAGCGTCTCCCTACCTACGCTATTCTTATGTTCTTTAGAGTTCTTTTTACTCATTAGTAAATAACTCCCTGTTATTAGTTAATAATTCTTTATGTTAAACTTTCCTTGTTCAAATTGCTGTGATTTTTCTCCTGATTGCACTTTATTTGGGTAGTATGGGTCCATGAAGTGCATGAGAGGAAAGGCATTGGCTGTAGAAAGATCAGCAACCACATGTCAAGAAACAGTATCCTCCTTTTCAGGAACTGTGCTTCAGTATGTGGTGATGAGCACACGTGGGGGTGGATGCTACGGCAGAGGAGTTAGAGAGGAGGGACTGCACCACTTAAGCCTGGGGAGCCCCTCTGGGCCAAGTAAAGGATTTTTATGCCGTTACATCGTTTTATTTCAAAAGTATTTTTCCAGGTACTAATATATAGAATAAATACACTTACTATTTTAAAAATTAATTTAGGCATTGTAGGTAATGAGAATTTCCTTGAACAAAGTTTTGAGATTAATCTATAGCTAACTGACAACTGATGACAACTGTATCTGAGAGATAAACTCAGTGTCAGTCTCTAGAGAGAGAATGCCCCACTGTGGCCAAATAGGGAACTTAGAAATATTTTCAGTAACTCTTAAGGGGTTTGTGCTCTGCTTCCTTTGTAAAACCAGTTACTGTGTCCCTCAGAACACAGTAATACACCGCTGAGTCTTCCTCTTGAGCTGATAGCTTTTTCAGATGGAAGGATGCCTCACCCCTGTTGAGGTCAGCCGTGAAACCTCTGATACTCTCTCTTGAGCTGTATTTCAGGAGTAACTGGAGGTGTTGTTTGGGGTACTGGACATACCAGAAGAGCTCAGGACTCCCAGAATATGAGTAGTTGCACTTCACCTGCACTGGGGACCCTTCAAAGACGGAGATGTGGTCCTCAGGCTGAGTCACTGTCTGGGCTCTTGTTCCTCCTGTAACACCAATTCTGGATCAGGGATTGTCTTGCAGACAGAGGAGAATAGTTCGTTAAACTGATTCTAAATCAGAAGACCAGAGAAAGATAGAATAAAAAGAGACTTTACTCACTGAGTGTGAATATCATCACAAGCACTGAGATGAGGGTGGGCTTCATGTCTGAGCTGTGAGGAAACAGGAAGCTCCTTTCTGCAGGTTTTTCCTGGAAACAATTCAGCCACTTAGACACCCTGGCAGAGCAGTGAGTGAGTTTACACGGCATGCAAAGTAAAAACTCTTCCTCAAAGGGCTGGCTGTTTTCTGGCTTTCTATCAAGTTCAAGTTGTGTAGCATCTTCCTCTAGAGGCCTTATCTGATACTGCAGATAATCTCGGGCTTCAGGAGGCCTTCAGTTCTGAAACAGAATGGTGAGGGATTTCCTCCACAGTTAGTAAGACAAAGTGTAATGCTGTACTAAGTGAAGAAGCATGTTACCAGAAAGGTCCAGATAGAGATATCGATGGAACATAATAGAAAGTCCAAACATACAAATTATTTATGGAAATTTAGTTATCAAAAAATAGGGAAAAGATGGTATATTCAATAAAATATGTCTTCATGAATGGAGAGTCATCTAGAAATCAGCAAATAAATTTGGATGCATACCTTAACATCAGCTATGAAATAAATTCCAAATAGAGATAATTAATATTTTAAATAAAATGAAAGCATATTTTTATAAATTTAGGATGGTCATGAATTTTCTAAACATGAGAGTCAGAAAGAATAAGGGAAAATATTGATAGATCAGCCTTCACAGAAATTTAAGCTTCTGTACAAGTATGTTAATGAAATGTGTAAACATTACCATATCAAGGTATTTTCCATTCATCATCATTGATTCTGACCTTCCTCACCCCAGGAATGGCCCTTTAGAATTTTAGTTCTACAAGTTTTTTTTTAAATAGACCATAAACAAAATAAAAATCATTTGACCTAAGAATAAGGCAATTCTAGAAAGATAGTAGATTTAAAATGTCCCTGATCCCCTGTGCTTAGCCAAGGAGCTTCTGTGAAAGCCAGCCATGCTGTGCTAACAGAGCTTAAGTGAGGTGTCCCATTGAGGCTCATATATAAATCTGGGGTCAGTAGCAGGGAACTCCAGGATTAAGAGCAGAAAACAATAGGTTGTAGAGAAAGCTTGTTGTGCACAGATCAATGGACACCTAAGAAGGAAACTAGTTGTGTGGGGAAAGCCTTTCCTCTAGCCCCCAAATAGCTGAGAAGAAAGTAACAGATAGGCTGAGTCCCAGCTGTCCTTAACGAAGAGGAGTACAAGGAGATTGGAGAGCAAAGAGATTTCCTTCTAGTTTTTCAGCAAGGTACTGGCATTGCTGTTGAGACCAGTGCCCTACTGTCTGCTACATTGCTGATCACAGGTGTAGAAATATCTAGACTTTCCACCCTCACAACATTGCCTCCACTTAAAGTGCCCCAGTAATCAGACATGTCAGGAAGGAGTAAAGAAAGGGAAAGGATACCTCAGAGAAAAATAAGGGCTTCATCTGGGGAAAATATAGTCTGAAAAAATTATCAGTCAGTGATACAACTTCCCTAGCCAAAAATCAGGGCACATAGTTTGACAGTGATCAAGAATTCATTTACAAGGAAGCTCTCACAAAGAAAGAATATCTCACTCAATGCATTGTTTATTTATTGAATCTCTTAGAAGAAAACATAGGAAAATTCTCTTCGACATAAATCACAGCAAGATCTTTTATGACCCACCTCCTAGAGTAATGAAAATAAAAACAAAAATAAACAAATTGGACCTAATTAAACTTAAAAGCTTTTGCACAACAAAGGAAACTATAAACAAGATGAAAAGACAGCCCTCATAATGGGAGAAAATATTTGCAAAAGAAGCAACTGACAAAGGATTAATCTCCAAAATATAAAAACAGCTCATGCAGCTCAATATCAAAAAAACAAACAACCCAATCAAAAAATGGGCAGAAGACCTAAATAGACATTTCACCAAAGAAGACATACAGATGGCCAAGAGGCACATGCAAATATACTCAACATCACTAATTATTAAAGAAATGCAAATGAAAACTACAATGAGGTATCATCTCACACCAAAAAAAGCTACAAACAATAAATGCTGGAGAGGGTGTGGAGAAAAGGGAACCCTCTTGCACTGTTGGTGGGAATGTAAACTGATACAGCCACTAGGGAGAACAGTATGGAGGTTCCTTAAAAAACTAAAAATAGAACTACCTATGACCCAGCAATCCTAGTCCTGGGCATATACCCTGAGAAAACCATAGTTCAAAAAGTCAAATGTACCCAATGTTCATTGCAGCACTACTTACAATGGCCAAGACATGGAAACAAACTAAATGTCCACTGACAGATGAATGGATACAGAAGATGTGGTACATATAATGGAATATTGCTCAGCCATAAAAAGAAATGAAATTGTGTCATTTGTAGAGACATGGATGGACCTAGAGTCTGTCATACAGAGTGAAGTAAGTCAGAAAGAGAAAGACAAATACAGTATGCTAACACATATATATGGAATTAAAAAAAAAATGTCATGAAGAACCTAGGGGTAAAACGGGAATAAAGACACAGACCTACTTGAGAATGGACTTGAGGATATGGGGAGGGGGAAGGGTAAGCAGTGACAAAGCAAAAGAGAGGCATGGACATATATACACTACCAAACGTAAGGTAGATAGATAGTGGGAAGCAGCCACAGAGCACAGGGAGATCAGCTCGGTGCTTTGTGACCGCCTGGAGGGGTGGGATGGGGAGGGTGGGAGGGAGGGAGATGCATGAGGGAAGGGATGTGGGAACAGATGTATATGTATGACTGATTCACTTTGTTATAAAGCAGAAACTAATAAAAAAATCAAACTCAAAAAAAAAAAGAAGATGTGGTACATATAATGGAATATTACTCAGCCATAAAAAGAAATGAAATTGTGTCATTTGTAGAGACATGGATGGACCTAGAGTCTATCATACAGAGTGAAGTAAGTCAGAAAGAGAAAAACAAATATCGTATATTAATGCATATATATGGAATCTAGAAATATGGTACAGATGAACCTATTTGCAGGGCAGGAATAGAAAACGGACATGTGGACACAAGGGGGGAAGAGGAGGGTGGGATGAATTGGGAGATTAGATTTGACATAAATACACTACCATGTGTAAAACTGATAGCTAGTGGTAACCTGACATATAGTACGGGGAGCTCAGCTCGGTGCTCTGTGATGACCTAGAAGGGTGGAATGGAGGGAAGGGAGGTCTGAGAGGGAGGGGATATATGTATACATATAGATGATTGACTTCATTGTACAGCAGAAACAAAGACAACAGTGTAAAGCAATTACACTCCAATAAAAACATAATTCGTTTACAAGGAAACTTTCACAAAGAAAGAATATCTCACTGAATGTGTTCTTTATGTATTGAATCCGCCTTAAAGGAGTAAATACAGTTAAATGAAATTAAGACAGTTCTGTAACCCTCAGACACATAATCATCATAAACAAATACAGTGTCTCCAACAAGACTTTGGTTGCTGGAAAGAGAAATAGGACATGTATACGCTGGCCACCTGACCTCCTTTCTACCGCCCTTATTCTCCTATGCAGCACTTTCCCCATTCTCCTGGCTGATTCTGCTCTGTGACTATGAAGTAGGGGCCACAATTCAAATAACTGTGTCCTCTTTCTTTCTTCCTAACATCTCTTTTCTTTTCTCTCTTTTCTCCTCTTTCTCTGCATATGTTCACCATCTTTCTCCCATTTCATTTTCTCATCTCTTTTTTTCCTAATTTTTTCTCTGGGAGAAACAGAAGTATAATAGAAGGTGGAAATCATTGGAATCATTTTGAAGTGAGAGTAAAGGCTCATAGTTTAGAATTTTTAGTCACGAAAATCAAAACTGTAGATAGGTAATGCATGTGTTGTCTTCTTGAACTTCCAGTTTTACCATGGCCCTATTTGATGCTCAGCTTTGCTGAGGAATCATCTCTTTACACCAATCAAAGCAACAGACCTTCCTCGCAGATGAATATATGGAGATGCCCCTCTTCCCCATCTGACTAGTTCAGATGCTCTCCTAACTGCCAGGAACCCTCATTCAAATTTTCACTAAGATTCAACTATCTCAGAACCTGAGAAAAAAGTTCCTCATTTAGAGTAGCCTAGAGTGCCACCTAGTGGTCTAAAACTGTTAAGTCAACTAGCTCATCAGCAGCCACCAGAACCCCAGGGCCTTCGTTCCATTTTCTCCTGAGGACCATCTACAAATTATCAGGAACAAAAGAACTCTCAGGCTGGATGGGGATTTTTTTTTTAAGTAAACTGGTTTCTTCTTCATTTAATGGAGCCTACTATCTTAAAATATTTTGTCAAATTGCATCTTCAGGGTTGAATGTGATTTCTTCAATCTGTTTCAAAATAGGTCCACAGCAACTTATCAAAGGTCTTCTGTGAGCTAGATCTTGTGCTACATTTTAAAAAATTAAAAACTGAACGCGGCATTGTCTACTCACGAGACATTGCAACATGATAGAAAAGACAACGGTATGTGTGTGTGTGTGTATTCATATACAAAGTGGCACATCAAATAGTACAAAATGAATCCAGAAAAAAGGAGACATATAACAGAGAACAGTCGGACAAAAATTTAATGAGAACATAATCACTTTGTCTTTTTCCTGAGAACGATAGAAAGGAATGTTATCAAGAGATTAAGTAGAGATATTAGGCTGAGAATAGAATAGAGACACTTCCTAGATGAAAATAAAAGAGTAGAAGATGGACAGAGATGTGGCAATAAGTTGGGGGGTGTGAAGCTAAATGTTCTGCTCTTATTTATTTCAAAATTTTAAAGGAGATATGAATATATTATTAACCAATCTATATATATCTATATAAATACATATAGATATATAGATATAATACTACACAGTTTGCAATTTGAGTTATGGTCCTCAATTATACATCCTGATGCTCTATTGATGCTAACACCCCTGCTACACAATATTCCATAGAATAGATTTATATCACAGCTTCTGTACCCACTTTCTGAACAATACTTTGTGTATTTTTAATAGATCTTTATTGGAGTATAATTGCTTCATAATACTGTGTTAGCACAACAAAGTGAATCTGCCATATGGCTACGTATCCCCTCCCTCTTGAGCCTCCCTCCCACCTTCCCCATCCCACCCCTCTAGGCCATCTCAAAGCACCGAGCTGATCTCCCTGTGCTATGCTGCTGCTTCCCACCAGCCAACTGTTTTACGTTCGGTCGTGTACATATGTCGCTGCTACTCTCACTTCTCCCCAGCTTCCCCCTCTCACCCTGTGTCCCCACGTCCATCCTCTATGTCTACGTCTTCACTCCTGCCCTGCCACTAGGTTCATCAGTACCTTTTTTTTTTTAAGATTCCATGTATATGCGTTAACATACAGTATTTGTTTTTCTCTTTCTGACTTACTTCACTCTGTATGACAGACTCTAGGTCCATCCACCTCACTACAAATAACTCAATTTCATTTCCTTTTATGTGTATTTCTTTTTTTCCAACTATTACCACCCTCAAATGCTGCAATAAATGTTTCGAGCATGTCTCCTGAGCAGAGGCCAGAACAAAGTGAAGAAATAAGCTAGGTGGCTACCTGGAGTAAAAGCACTCAAGGTACAGGAAAGAACAGCTGCAAAGGCCCCAGGGCAGGAAAACGATTGCCATGTTACAGCAACATCAAGTGTGGTGAAGCTGGAGATACTTAATAAGGGGGAGACAGTAGCTGATGTCAGAGAGGTGGCAGGGAACCAGATGGAGTGAGCCTTGTAGGTTGTAGTAAAGAATCTGCTTTTTATCTGAGTGAGATGGAAAACCACCAGAGAGTTGTGAGCACAGAAACCACATGATCTGAATTAAGTTCTCAAAAGATCTCTCTGCTGGGTGCAGACCAGACAGAAGAGGGGCAAGGATGAAAGAAGGGAGATCAGTTAGGGTTATTAGTGCCACCACCAGGCAAGAGATGAGAGTGGCTTGGATCAGATAGGAGCAGTGGCCGTAGCATAAAGTAGTCAGTTCTGGGCCTGCGTTGAAGAAAGAGCTGATTGAATTTCCTAATAGATCAAATGGGGATATGAGAAAAATTAGGAAGACAAGGGCAACTTCAAGGTTTTGGCCAAGGTGATCAGAGAAATTGGTAGACGGAGTTGCCTATTGCCTAAATGAGGAAGACTTCACAAGAAGCGGGTGGGAGATGAGGAGGGCAGAGTAGCTGAAGCGGCGGAAATCAGGAGATCACCTTGAGATGTACCAAGAAGGGGATGCCCAAATGGAGATGTCAGGTAGGTCATTTAATATACGAGTCCAGAAATCAGAGGAGCCATTTGGGTCTCAGATATCAATTTTGGTATTTAAACGCTTTTTAAAGCCAAGAGACTGGATTAAATGTTAGACATAAATTGTTAGTAGAAAGTAAAGAGTTCCAAGAATAAATTCCTGAGGCATTTCAATGTTTAGAGATCAGGGAGATGAAGGAAAAACCCTCAAAGGAGACTGAGAAGGAGCAACTGATAATATAGGAAGAAAGTCAAGAAAGTGCTGGGTCTCTTAAACCTAAATAAAGAATTTAAAGGAGTGTCAATGTCAAATGTCATCACTCTTTGCCATGAACTGAGGGTTTGTTTCCCTCCCAAATTCATATGTTGAAACTCTAATACCTCAACATCATTGCATTTGGAGGTGGAGTCTTTGGGGGGAAATTAGGGTGGAGCCCTCGCTGTGGGATTTGTGCCTTTATAAGAAATGCAAACAGCTTGTCTCTCTACTCTACTCTCCACCATGTGAGGCTAACAATGAGAAGTCAGCAGTCTACAAACCAGAAGAGGGATCTCACTAGAACCTGACCATGCTGGCACTCCGACTTCAGACTTCCAGCCTCCAGAACTGTGAGGAATAAATCCCTGTTGTTTATAAGCCACCTGGTCTATGACACTTTCGTCCAAACTAAGACACTATTCCAAATAACTTAAAAATACTAGTTGTACCTGGCTTCCCTGGTGGCGCAGTTGTTGAGAGTCTGCCTGCTGATGCAGGGTATGCGGGTTCGTGCCCCGGTCCGGGAAGATCCCACATGCTGCGGAGCGGCTGGGGCCGTGAGCCGTGGCCGCTGAGCCTGCGGGTCTGGAGCCTGTGCTCCGCAGCGGGAGAGGCCACAACAGTGAGAGGTCCGTGCACCACAAAAAAAAAAAAAAAAATATTAGTTGTACCAATAAATGCATGTAAACACAAATGTAACTAGGCAAATTTTCCTACTAAGATGCAGAGACAATCTGAATGATTTTCAAATCTTGGTTAGGAGGTGTAAAAACATGCAATGAAGCAACAGAGTGTTAAAAGTGTGATTAGGCTCCCTGCTGGACTCAGACAGTTCCATGCCCACTGTGAGCATCACATTCAACAAGATGCTCAAGAGGACGGTCTGCTCTGGAGAAGGACAAACGAAGGAGGAGCCCAAGAGAACGGTAAGACTCCTGTGCCTGGAAAATGTGACCCAAGCAAACTAAAGGACTAGAAGAGGTACAAGGAAAGGACAAATCTTCTGTTATAAAAACTCCAAACAAAAATGAAAAGGGGAACAAAAGAAAAACTAGAAGAGGGGGCACCTTAAGATTTAGAAACTAAGGACTCAGCAGCAGCCCAAGAACCTAAAAGTGAGAACAATGAATTCTTGATGCAACAGTAGAGGAGAAAGCCAAGTTCGTTTTGCTTTGAACATAACCCCCCTACCCCCTTTCTGTTCAATTCATAGAACCATCTTTATAAACTATTTTTAAATTCATGCTTTATACTTCTAGAGACACATTTAAAATAAGGAGGGAATTCTACCTCATCTCATCTCATTAAAGAAATTAGATTTAGGTAATTGTAAATCTTTTAAAAGGTGAAATCATTCACTTCATAATTTCTGCCACAGGAAATTATGAAATTTTGAATTCTGGGAGGCTTAACTTCTGTGTGTGTAAATTTTTACAATATTTTGGAGGGCAGTTTTTTTAAGCATATCATATGAATCAAATCACAAATAATAATTTAGAGTCATAATCATGTATATAAAATATCTTAAGCGTATCAGCTTTTGGGTAAAGTTGTTTCAGAGGAAATGAATATGTTCCCCGGTCTTGGATAGCCCTATTAGAATTCATGTAATATTTGATACTGTGAATTTTGGTAGTGGAGGTCTATTTTCCTATAACTTCGTTAATGTGCTGTGAAAGGCTGGAAATTTTTGTTGAATGTGTAATTTGATATTATATTGTGAATTAGTGTGACTCCTTATAAAATGTCTTAGAGATTTTCAGTAGTTTAATCCATTGTATTTGTTATATTTGGGGGGGAGAGTGGCCTCAAATTCTTATTTTGGAAGTAACTGGAATAACTGTTTCAAAAAACAGTTAAACTGGGTGGCTTTTAGATTTTCAATATTACATTACAAATTATGTTCAGTTTGTTCATTAGTTTTCTGTAACACTTGCAAGATTGGAAATCTAGGTATCACGATGGCTGATTTATTTTAAAATATGTCAGTATCACACAGTGAAACATTATGTATGTGCTGGAAGTTAAGTTTCAAATCTGGTTTGAGAATCTATACAGCACTCATTGGGAACATATGCTGTACAGGTTGCCCTAACTGAAAATTTATGTGGCACAGCCTGTCAGCTAATATGATAACCGAGTGCTTCAGTTTTCCACACATGATCAACACCTGAGGCTGTGCTAATTATCCTAAGAATGCTAGAAATGATTTTTTAATAAAAATCAATCTTCACCTTTTTGACTTAAGAACTCTGACACTTTCTGATGTATTTTCTTCAGTGTGGGGGGATGGGGAGGGGAGTTGATGAGGGGGCATCCCTCCGGAGAAATTCATCAGAAGACCTCCGTCCCACATAAAGTCTATCTGAATGTGGCATGGCACTGATATTGAAGCAACTATTCCAGAGATAAGAATTCCCCAGGGCCCAGCCCATCCTGCCCTATTTGCCTTCCCAGAAAAAAAGACCCTCTTGAAAACTCTCTCGAGTTCTTGAGTCACAAAAAGTCCCAAGGTCTCAGGAGGTTTGTGTTCAACTCCCCTTGCAGACTCAGGCACTGTGTCCCTCAGAGCACAGAAGTATTCAGCTGAGTCACTCCAATGGGCTGAGGGTTTCCTCAGGTGGAAGGAGGTTTCACTCCTCCTAAATTCAGCCTCAAAACCTTTGATGCCTGTAACAAAGTTGTTTCCAGATGTGTACTTCAGGAGAAGCTGGAGTCCTTGATTGGGGTACTGCACGTACCAGAAGAGATAGGGCGAAACAGAAGATGAGTAGTTGCACCTTAGCTCCAGACGGGCTCCTTCAGAGACAGTGATGTGGCCATCAGGCTGGGTCACCAACTGGGCTCCCGTTCCTCCTGAAACATCAATGCTGTGTAAGTAGAAGCAGGGCAGATTTGGCTATGAAGAAAATGTGTCTCTATTCAGATTCCAGTTAGAACATGGTCACTTTTGTGAAAGTAGAAAAGGGAATGGGATGTTACTTACTCAGGGCAAAAACCATCTCAAGTGCTGGGATGAGAAGCAGCAGCATGGCTGAGCAGTGGAAGTGCTGCAGGCTCCTGAGCAGGTAAGACAGGTGAGGCCCAGGTCACTGAGCCTTCAGAGCCACAGGAGGAGACGGAAGGTTGAGCTGGATAAGTCCCTTGCTTTAACAAGGTTAGAACTGTTAGAAAGTCTTTCTCTTAATGAGTTTGGATCCTTTCTGGCCTCTTGTTCTTGTCACAGGTTCCTATCAACTCAGACATCAGTGAGGATACAGCAGCTGGCTGCAGGAGGAGGGGCTCAGTGGATGGTGAGGGTGGGCAACAAAAACAAATGTCTCCTTTGTGCAACATCGCCCTCTGGAGGCCATAGAGAGAACCAATGATCCATAAGAGCTGACTTGCATTTCAAAGATGTGATCATCAAATCTTCACCAGAACGTGTTTCTTCCTTCCTGAATCTGTGATGATGTCATCTCCTGGAGTACGTGGTATTAATCCTAAAGTAAATGAGAAATGGGGATTTGTAACAGAAGAGTAATTTACTTCACTGAGGAATTAGTTACAGAAGACCATATACTAGACTTTGGAATATCATTGAGAGACTATTATTTTTTTTAAGCCATTCATGAGGCAGAAAGAAAAAGATCAATTGCCTCAGACGTGCTGAGCTTCACATGGCCTTGTGCTGCTGGATATGAGCATTATAGCAGGTGAGGGAGGGGGAGAGAGTGTTCCTTTATTTGGTGCTAAGAGGGAAAAAACAAATTAGATCAGAGACTTTTACTTAAAATCAGCCTGGAACACATAACATTAATTATTTAATCAATGCAAACTAATAAAAACAACAGTTTTCTTTGTCAAGCAGAAAGTCTGAAGATGACTGGTTGAGCTCAGATGAACAACTTTGACATTTGTTAAAACTATGAGAAAATAACTTGGGCACCACATGCTTAAGTGGAGAAAGTGAGAGTCCTGTTCCAATTGACAATGGTCAGAATAGACCGGCATATTAGGCCAAGTTAAGGGGACCTCACACTAAGAAGAATGCCAACAGAGGAGTACCTGCAGAGAAACCTGAGCAAAATTCTCAAGGTAAGGAAAATGTGGCATATAAATAAATGATTCTGGAAAGAATTGTGAGAAAAAGAAAAATAAACCTACATGAATTCAATAAAGCTGGAAAGAGTGCAACCAGCAGAACAGAAATGAGAAGAATGTCTGCAGGTACAGAGGACATGGGAGTAGATTGACAGTGACATTCAAGGTAGCGAAGCAAGCAGCATCCCATGCAGGTAGGAGACAAGATCTGTCAATCAAGGGACATTCCCTCTGTGGTCTAATAGTGAGATGAAACTCTGAAGGGAAAAGACTTCCCTACCCAACTTATTTTAACACAGAGACCACTGAAACCTCAAACTGAAATAACTAAGAAGAGAATTCTCAGGTGAAATGAGAATCTGGCCAGCTGGGGTCCTTTTCAAAAGGTCAGAACAACTTCCTCCTTTCTGAATACTCCATTGACTTGTACCAGCTTGAAATCAGTTCTCCCTTGTGCTTCTATTCACTTCTTGACCCTGTCGATAGATTTTCTTTCACATGTAAGACCAAATCATATGGTCAGTTTGAAACTTTAAATGATTCAAAATATCTAATCAAGCATATGTACTTGCCTCCCTTCTTATCAAAGTTCCCACTGAGATAAAATTTACAAGTATAAACAGGATAATGCTAAATCCATAATGTGAAAATAATAAAAAGGTGAAAAATATCAACAGTTCCCATAAGATAGAAAGTAGGTGTGAGTGTACTGATGGGTGAGACAGAGACAGAGAAAGCACAGTCCAGAATGAACTAAGAGAAGATTTTATTGGAAATGCACGTGAAGGAAACTTACTCCTCAGGAACCTGTAGGGATTCTGGACTGAGAAAGAGAATAGGTATGATGTAGGGCAGGAGGGACAGAACATGGGGACAAAATGAAGGTCAATATGTGGAAAAGCTATACTAGTCTCCCTCTGTACCCTCCATCCTGCTACTGTGCTTATACGTGAGAAGCATAGTAGGCCAGCCTGTACATGGGCATTTGATGTTCACTAAAGTTGAAGTAAAACACATGGAATGCTAATTTTTCCTGTGAGTAGTTGACAGAGTTAAGCCACCTTCAAACTGATATTAGGTGCAGGGGGAGGGGAAGGAACAAGTTAATAACCAGTTCTCTGCTCATTCATCCTAAAAAGAAGTCTGCCAAGTAACATGGTAAGTCCACATGCCCAGACTACTGGTCAAGCATCCCATTCAGGAAGAAACCTTGTGCTGAACATGGACACAATGAAATATGGAGTCCATCCTGCTACCCAGCCCTTCATTCTTAAATAGAAACCAAGAACAAAGTAACACTAGTCATTTATACATGTAGATATGGTATCTCTTTCCATTCCTGGAAGCCCAGAGTCTTCAGCTGTGAATCATCGGAGTCACTTATACCTGGATCCAAAGTTATGGTGGAATGTCAGGCTCTATGGTCTAGTATGGGAATGTAGTATTTCGAGAATGACCAAAGGAACTAAGAGAATAATATGCTGGTGTCTTGGTCACTACTCTCAAAAAATCTTGAGTCGGGGCTTCCCTGGTGGCGCAGTGGTTGAGAGTCCGCCGGCCGATGCAGGGGACACGGGTTCGTGCCCCAGCCCAGGAAGATCCCACATGCCGCGGAGCGGCTAGACCCATAAGCCACGGCCGCTGAGCCTGCGCATCCGGAGACTGTGCTCCGCAACGGGAGAGGCAACAACAGTGAGAGGCCTGCGTACTGCAAAAAAAAAAAAAAAAAAAAAAAAATCTTGAGTCTTGGCTTTGAATAATAATTTTCATATTTATTTAGATTTTTTTCTCTTAAGTGGTTTACCCTACGTTATTTCAATTCTTCCAGATTTGTAAGACCAGCTGTTTAAATCTCATTAAATGAAGAAGGAAATTAACATTTTAAATACAATAATTATAAAGTCCATCTGAATGCAAACCATGTGATAAGAGAGTTCCATGTTAGCTGTAGACATTGCTGGTGCCCAGCCTAGATCCCCTTTTCCAGGTCAGTGTACCCAGTCCCCAGCTGTTGCAAGTGTTGGCTACACTTGGCTCACAGTTGCCCTCTTCCCCAGAAAACTGATCTATGCCAATAAAGGTTACCATTCTCCAGTAGGGTATACCCCTGCTCAAATGACTGCTTTATTCTGGGGTACAGAGGTCAGCTGTCTGGCCCCGTTGATTCACGGTGGGAGGGATCAATTCTGTGGTGCTTTTCATGCTCCAGAGATCCCCATGAGGTCCGGCTGCATCAAGAGTCCAGCTGAGCCACATACATGCCTAGCCTTTTCCCTTCCACCTTCACTTGCTTTTCTCAAAAAATTATGGATACAGGGCTTCCCTGGTGGCGCAGTGGTTGGGAGTCCGCCTGATGCAGGGGACACGGGTTTGTGCCCCGGTCACGGAAGATCCCACATGCCGTGGAGTGGCTGGGCCCATGAGCCATGGCCGCTGAGCCTGTGCATCCGGAGCCTGTGCTCTGCAACGAGAGAGGCCAAAACAGTGAGAGGCCCACACACTACAAAAAAAAAAAAAAAAAAAAAAAATTATGGATACAGGAAACCCCAATTTAGGTTTTGCTTTTAAGGAACTCAAGACAGTATGCTACCGCCTTTAATCCTAAACCAATCCTGAAATACATATAATAGTATAGCCTAAAACCAAATGGCTCATTAGTAACAAAAGATATTCAAACCAGCACCAGAAACTAGGTTCTTTCCAGTGGCATCAGAAGGCACACAAGAAAAGCGAGATGAGAATTTGACCATCTTGCTTCCAGCACAACATGCCGTTCCTCGCTGACTTTCAAACGTTTGTTCCAAGATGTGCAAATATTTGTAAGTCCTAAGTCTGCAGGCTGAGAATTTGAAGCAAATTCTGATTGGATTGCATCATTTTAGTCACTGACTATGTGAACAAAAGCGAATAAAACTCTTAATTCCTCATTTCCAAGTTGTCCCACTCTTCGGACTACATAAACAATGTCATGTCTAACAGACCACAGCTTCAGCTTTACAGTGAGGGTGACTTTTAATTTTTTTCCCTCTAATTCAACTTTAGATTTGTTATAAGGCTGAATTTCCATCAGGCCACAAACATTTTTCCTGGACTTGGGCGTAAGTTATAGGACAATTCCACAGTGCAAGTGAGTCAGGAGAGGGGGAATATTCATATCCTTGCTGGTGCTCTCAACTCCCCTCACCAACATTTTCTAAAACATACTCAGGACCATGTGGTCTTTGACAGTTGATCCATGTAGGTCTTTAATCACCATAACAAAGCTCCTTGGTGTCTAGAATTTTTTATTCCAGATGCTACTCAGAGATCCGTCACAGGAAATCTGAAGTCATTCTGTGCTCCCATGCCCTGCTGTGGTTATGGGACATTCTATGGCTGTAGCTAATTCTACCATCTCCAGCCATACTCAAGTACATAGGAAACAATACACTCTCTCACAAGCCTCAAGCCAGGAACTCTGAGTTCTACTCGGCCTTACTCAAAAATGGTAACATAAGCCTTCTCTGATCTGAGCCCCTGCAACTGTCTAGACTTTTTCTTTCAACCAGTTCTCACCTTCTGACTCTAGTCCTTCCATCCACTCATCAAAGGTATCCTTATGTAATCCACCAGTGGGGTAGCAGTTGAGGGTGGAGATGGGGTGGGGGATCTGTAACGAAAATAACTCATGACTTACAACTTTTTCAAAGTAGTTGCTTAAGACTCCTTTCTTTTGCATTTCTGTTTTTCCATACTGGTTTAAAGTAATGAATATCAAACACCTTGAATAACTACATGGGGAAAGAGCAAGTTGGGCTAAGAACGTAAGGGAATATCTCAGTTATCATATTAAAATGCTGTTGCCATATATAAGAGCATCATAATACCAATCCCATTGAGTAAATCTGTGGTATAAAACTAGAGTACAGGGCTTCCCTGGTGGCGCAGTGGTTGAGAGTCCACCTGCCGATGCAGGGGACACGGGTTCATGCCCCGGTCCGGGAAGCTCCCACATGCCGCAGAGTGGCTGGGCCCATGAGCCATGGCTGCTGGGCCTGTGCGCCTGGAGCCTGTGCTCCGCAACGGGAGAGGCCACAACACTGAGAGGCCCACGAACCGCAAAAAGAACCCAAAAAAACTAGAGTACAAAGAGAAGACTAGAAAATACTTCAAACAGTCATTCAGACCAAATTGTGTCTTTAATTTCCCTTCAGGGTCAATTCTTTTCAGACTTATAAAAATATTTCCCTCTGTTAACTCTTAATTCTCAGCAAACAGAATTGCTGTGCCCTGCAGCCTAAGCTCAACATCAGGCATTGCTGGGGCCTCACCAGGTTTGGGTACAGACTGCAGGTGCCTGGGGAGCACTGTGTGCTCACTGCACAGAGGTAGGTGGCTGAGTCACTTGGCTCGGAGTCTCTGATGAGCAGGGAGACATACTTGTTGGCTTTATTGACATCGGCTGTAAATCTTCCTTCCTCTTTGTCTTTATTCAAAGATCCGTAACTGTAAACGAGCAACTCAAGGCCTTTGCTGGGGTACTGTCTGTACCAAAAGAAGTACTGAGAAGCACTGTCAGTATAAGTGCAGTTGAGAGAGGCGATGGCTCCCTCTGGAACATGCAGAGATGCAGGGCTCTGCTCCACTCCCTTCTGCTGGCTCCTCATCCCTGTGCAAAGAGACAACGAATGGTCAGTCGAAAAAGCCTGGCTGGGTAATGGGTGCTTCCTCTGCAGAATTTAAGTTATCTTTTCACAGGCCTCCCACCACTACCTTCCCTTATTTAAGGGAAGTAACATTCATGTTTCTATCCATGGGCCTACAATAGAGAATGACTCCAAATACTTTACTTTATGTTCCCATAGAAATGACCCAAACTCACATGTTAACTGAAGCCACAGGATCACTAGTAAAACTCTTGAGGATTTCCTCATTCTTTCCTCCCCTGGTTCACTGAGGATTCAAATTTTAAACCCTAAAAAAAAAAAAATGAGTCGAACTCAGACATTTCTAATTCTTCTGCCTTAAGAATCATAAAAAGAATCTGTTCTACCAGTGAAAAAACAAGATTTTTTTCACCACCCCTGCTACACCACCGAGCTCCTCCTCTCATATACCTCTCTCTCTCTCTCTCTCTCTCTCTCTCTCTCTCTCTCTCTCTCTCTCACACACACACACACACACACACACACACACGGTGGAATACATGAGAGCTTTCCTCAGAGTCTCTGAGAAGACACTGCCATCTTGTGGACTCAAGACAGTGATCAAAGAAATATTCAAAACATAGACCCTTATTATGTGAACTGATGAAAGTAAAAATCTGCCACTTTAGTAAAATTAAAAATTTGAGAAGCATATGGTCCAAGTCAATGTGTGTGGGGAGACCTTGATGTGTATGTGTATGTGTTTTATATCAAATGGCAATGCTTGTGTGAGCAAAAGCAGTTATACCAAATGACCAATCCCTCACACTAAAAAACCAGTCCTGAAGTATTCTATGATATGATAGAAGTCTGGGGGAAGCTCTTGTGATTCAAGGAGAAGTTAATATTGTGTAGCTGTTCTCCACATCAGGCCAGACACCTCCTATCTCATTTCTCCACCTCCAATTTTTAAAGAAATCTATTTTCATTCAAAAGAATCCTTTGAAGACACAATGGCCTAAAATCTGACTGATGAAACATGTTTCCAACTCACAACCTGGGCATATTTTTAACAAGGTCAAGGACTAGAAGAGATCAGGATTCTTCACTCCATTTTGCACCAACGGCACATCTGTATGGAAACAGTGCTTACTTGGGCTGGCAGTAGTAGATGGACCTGCCTTCAGCGCCTAGAGTGTAGATAAAACCCAATGCACCTGTTCATGTGTCTAATTCCTCTTAATTCCTCTTCTTGTACACAGCACTGGCATCTAGGAATTAATCTCCAAAGTTATGGGTCTGGTATCCCTCTCTCTGTCTTTCCATCCTACCTTAACCAGAAAATCAGAGGACTGGTTTTATCAGAGGACTATCTGTGCAAGAAGCATAATTGGGTCTAACACAGAAACAAGTACAGGAACTACTGTTCCTTCTTGTTTCACCACGTGCCTCATGTCCTTGTAGAAGCTGGTGGCTAGAGACCAGCAATGCAGCAGGTCCGTTTCTACTTGAGAACCAGGTAAACAGTATCCATCACAGATGGACTGGTCACGCCCTTCCCTTTCCCACCGACAACTGTATAGGAAGTAGGATGAGGGAGAAGATGCTAATAATGAAATCCTTTTCTCTAAGAGAACATTGCCTTGGACAGAAATCACACAGCCTTTTCTCACTTTCTCCTGATCCTGGAATCCTATTATACTTCTGTCAGTGAATTTGACAATGTCCCACAGGGCTCTTAGGCTCTGTTCACTTTTCTTCATTCTTCTTTCTTTCTGCTCTCTGACTGGATAATTTCAATTGACCTATCTTCAAGTTCTTTCTCCTGTCTATTCAAATCTACTGTTGAATCCCTATAGTGAACTTTTTCTTAGGAAATGTTCTCTGTGTAACAACTTCTCTGCCCTGAGAGAGCTCTGAGTTATGTGAAATATAGGCAAGCCCTTTGCCTTAGTCCTTCACGAGCCCCCCAACAGGTCACACAATCAAGGTTTATTCTGTAATGACCAAGTGCTCCGCTCCCTCCACCAGGAACCCACACTGGGAACGCAGGCGGCCATCTAAACACTGTCATGGATCCAGTGATGAAAAGATGGAGCAAGCGTTAAGTTAAAATGCCACAAACCTTCCCTACCAGGTTTCGGTTACCTTTTTCTTAAATATTTGCTTGGTTGCTGCATACCTTTCTGTGGTGTTTGGCCAGAGTGTGCTGATTAATGTCTTAAAGTTTTGTATCTTTCTAGGCTGTCCCCTTCCGGGTTCTTTGGCTAGAGAGAAGACTTTTCATGGACTTTTTTGTCTGCACCTGTTGGCATTTCCAGGTTCCTGGCTTCTCCAGGACTCACTTGGATTATATGAGGCAAAAGAAAACTCAGGGAACTCACTGCTCTATCATTCCTCAAGCCCCAAGTTCCTAGCTAGTCTAGCTTCTTCTCTCCAAATTCTTATGTTTTGTTTTTACATGTGGTCCAGGGTTTTAGCTGTACTTAACAGGTTGAGTAGAAAAAAATACACCTACTCCAACTTGCCAGAAGTGGAAAGCATAATGCTTCTTTCTTTCCCTGAAGGGCGAACCTCTGACCAGCTTGGTTAATACACCTTACTGGTAGTAGCCCAGTCAAAATGGCATTAAAATTTCATTCTTCGGGCTTCCCTGGTGGCGCAGTGGTTGAGTCCGCCTGCCGATGCAGGGGATACAGGTTCATGCCCCGGTCTGGGAAGATGCCACATGCCGCGGAGCGGCTGGGCCCATGAGCCATGGCCACTGAGTCTGCGCGTCCGGAACCTGTGCTCTGCAACGGGAGATGACACAGCAGTGAGAGGCCCACGTACCGAAAAAAAAAAAAAAAAAAAAAAAAAATTGTCATTCTTGTATAGCCATCTAGAATAAATGGCTGGTCCTAAATCAAGCATAAATGATTATCCCTGATTATGATTTATCATTGGATAAATGTGGTCCTACATCATGAAGATAACTACCATTTATTTGAGTACAGTGCTCTAGGAATTCCTTACAGTGGCCCAGCAGACCCAAGGTGGTGAATATAGTTGGTCTCTGTAAATGGCATGAAAATGCCCTTGTCTTTCTTGTTCTTTATCCTCCTATACAAAAGTTTTGAGTGTGATTAGGAAATGACTAGAAAAAATGACATAGTTATAGTGGCTAGAATGGTCACACCAGTTTTGTGGTGGTGGAAAAAGAGCAACAGCCCTGGTACCAAGGAAGGGAGAAACTTAGACCCTGGAAGGTTTGTGTTTGTGGCACGGAGGGGGATTAATACCATCTTTGTATGCTAGACCCAGCACTGCAGCCTATGAGAACAACCATATGGTCTGTGAAAACAGAAAAACTCATATGAATATGGCTTGTCCTGGACTATTCTGCTGTGCTTGACACCATCAATGGAAGCTGCTCAACATGGATTACCATCCCTGTATGTGTACAAACCTATAAATCAGCACAACCTTGTTTCAGTATGACTGGTACAGACATATATGCTTCTAATGTCTGAGAATCCTGAATTATGCCTCACGAATGACACTGCTCATATAGCTTAACCAAAGTGAAGTAATGATGATTCTAACTAAGCTTAACAATGAACTCCAAACTGGATCGGGGACTTCCCTGGTGGTGCAGCTGTTAAGAATCCGCCTGCCAATGCAGGGGACAGTTTCAAGCCCTGGTCCGGGAAGATCCCACATGCCACGGAGCAACTAAGCCCACGAGCCACGACTACTGAGCCTGCGCTCTAGAGCCCGTAAGCCACAACTACTGAGCCCTCCTGCTGCAACTACCAAAGCCCATGTGCCTAGAGCCCATGCTCTGCAACAAGAGAAGCCACTGCAGTCAGAAGCCCACACACCACAATGAAGAGTAGCCTCCACTAGCCGCAACTAGAGAAAGCCCGCGCACAGCAGTGAAGACCCAACGCAGCCATAAATAAATAAATAAATAAATAAATAAATAAATAAATAAATAAATAAATAAAATTTATTTTTAAAAAATCTAGTCTCCTATAAAACGTTTCTACTAAGGCTAATTATTTGAGTATGTTCCCTAAGGAGACTTTCTTGTGCAGTAATTTGAAATCAAACTTTGACATGTGCTCATAATTATTTGACTTGAAGTTCCTTTTATATTTTCCAAAGTCTTTTGGACATGTCTTATTTTTTCTCTTAGATATTTCACTGTGGGGTTACTAGCCTTCAAGTTGACCCAGTTCATTGAAATTACACCTGACAAAGTGAGGTTAGTTGATTGAGGACAGGCTGAGACCCTGAGTGGATCTAATTATTTAACAGAGCTCACTGAGCCAAAAAAGGCCAGAATCTGAGTCTGCAGGTAAGGGCCAGAGAGAACTGAATTGTACCACATACCAAGCAAGGAGAACATACACAGAGTTGAGAGTTACAAGGGTGGGAATGACAAGAAGGAAAAAGGGAAAAAAACAGAGAAGGGCCAAGCAACATTTATTCAGTAGATATTTCTCAACTGACTACTATACGTTTTTATAGATGATAAAATACATGTGCTCTAAGTTTAAGTAATTTTGTCCAAAGTCACACCATTTAGTAAGTCAGTTGTTTTAAACTCCAGATCTGATCATTCCAACATCCCTGCCATGTCTGGTTGATGCTTGCTCTGTGTCTTCACCTTGTGTTTTTCGCCTTTTCGTATGCCTTGTGATTCTTTCTTGATAGCCAGACATGATATACGGAGTGAGAGAAACTGCTGAAATAAACCTCAGCAATCTGGTGGTGGGGCGTGGGGGGAGGGAAAGTGTTCTACGGCCCGAAGATCAGTTCACAGCCTTTCATTGTGCCTATTCCTCTGGGTCAGTTAGGCTCCAATAATACCCAAGCAGGTTAGGCTGTGGTTAACTAGTTTCCGCTATGGGGAAACTCTTGTTAAGAAAAAGAGTGTTCTGGTGCATTTCAAAATAGTCCCACACCACCACCCCCAGAAGCATCAGGGGATTTTTCTTCTATATTTACTGCGGATACCTGGTTGATCTCCTGGAGGTAAATCTCACAACATTGTGGGGTCCCTCTATGACTGCTTTTAACTCTCAGACTTGTCCACACTGAGCCTCCAGCAGTTCACCGATGACAGTTCAGGTTTTCCAACTCCAGCACTGGTTCCCGCGGCAGTTTCTGCTCTGAGTCTCTGCTCCAGTAAGCTGCAGCTCTCTGACTTCACTGTCTGTCTCTCCAGTCTTAGAGGCAGCAGTTTGTCCTTTGTCCTCCTCTCTACAGATCCCAGGACCATTGTTGATTTTTCAGTCAGTTCAGCTTTATACCTGTTGTTAGTTCAGGTGGTGACTTCAAAGCTCCTCACATGCAGAACGAGAAACCAGAAGTCCCCTAGTTTTTGTTTTTTAATAATCTTTATTTTGACTTTAAAAGTAGAGACTGTGAACTATAGAAAATTAGAAATACAGACAAGGAAAGGTACAAAAATAAAAATATAATATTCCCATCACCCAGACCTGATCATTTTTAATACCTTAGTATATATCCTTCCTGTTTTTCTCAATTGATATATGCCTTTCATATACATATTTATCTCATCTAATTCTCAAACCATATTTAAATTTCTCTAATTGTCCCCAAAAGGAGCATCACGCTAATTTGTCAACCTAGGACTACACATACCAAGTAGGCATTCTGTCACTTAAGTCTCTGTTCTAGAACACTGATAGTTGAAGAAGCTGGGACAGTTTTCCAGCTGCCTCAGAGTGACTGTGCCTGCCAGTATCATGCTGGCATAACAGTCTGAGCAGTGATGTCCTCCAAAGGAGCAGCTGTTGAAGGCAATAAAAGAGGTGGTGCAGCAGCTAGAAAGTTGCCCTGATGTGGAGCATGGGTAAACTGGTATGGCAGATCTCTCCCCAAAGAAAATTTTCTGAGAACTTGGAGAGCCATTAAATGAGGACTAAAAATCTCTCAAGGGGAAGGAACCTTATCAAATATTGTTATAAGCCTCATCAACACTTTGCTTTAATATCCAGTAGACATTCTACTGGTAGCTGGACCCCACAGAGAGCTGAACTCTTCCTTTGAACCAAAATTATCATCTACTTCAAGGCAGTAATGCACCTTACCCTTGGGAATAGCCAGGTGTAGCAGTTAACTTTCTGTGTTGAGTGAGGATACCTCTATGTTAATAGACATCTAGGCTCAAGTTCAAATTCAGTCGTGTCTGGGAGAGAAGTACTAGCTCGCTTGTGAAATTACATACGACATTAAAAGAAATGCTCCCTGACAGCCTCCAGGTGCAGGTTTGGGTACTGGCTGCAAGTGCCTGGGGAGCACAGTGCATCCACCACACAGATGTAGAAGGCTGGATCGCTGAGCTGGGCAGCTGTGATGTGCAGTGAGCTGTGCTTGGCACTTGCATCCAGAGTGGCTGTGTACCGTCCATTCGATTTTTTGCTGTCACTGTAACTCATGATTATCAGGGAAACAAGACCTCTCCCAGTGTCCTGTTTGTACCACCTTAAATTGCCAAAGGGGTTCACTGTATAATTGCATTGAAACGTGCAGTTCTGTCCCTCCAGGACCGTCAGGGATGGAGGACTCTGTTCCACTTGGTTTTTGCCACTCACCCCTATTCAAAAAGCAAAGAGAGATCTGAGAGATAGATCATCCTTTTTTTTTTTTTTTTTTCTGTACATGGGCCTCTCACTGTTGTGGCCTCTCCCGTTGCAGAGCACAGGCTCCGGACGTGCAGGCCCAGCGGCCATGGCTCACGGGCCCAGCCGCTCCGCGGCATGTGGGATCCTCCCAGACCAGGGCACGAACCCACGTCCCCTACATCAGCAGGCGGACTCTCAACCACTGCGCCACCAGGGAAGCCCAGATCATCCATTTTTAATGCTTTCTAATTTGCATCCCTTCCTCTTCTCCAAAATGAATCCCAGGTGAACCATAAAATGACCCCATATTCTTCCCTCCTCCCATCCCAATGCAATACACCTTTGCTGAAAACCTTTAAAAATGTTCCCTGGACTTCCTGTGTCAACCTGGCTAAAACTCTTCATTAACTTACAACAAAAATGAAGCCACAAAACCACCAGGGAGGTCCTCACATGCTTCTCCATTCTTCTGCACTGGGCTGTCCCCCAAAACTGACTTGTCTATTCAACATCTTTTATTTCTTACATTAACAAAGGGATTCTCAGGGAGTATGCTTAGCCAATCAGAGATTACATGCCTAATCAGTCAAAGACCAGGTTTTGCTACTTTATACTCAATCGTATCTACATGCAGGGCCAAACACTGCAAACACTGCCATCTTGGGGTCAGAGCTACAGTTGCTCAAAACCTCTCCTTAGGCTTCTTGCTAAGTTTCTTCCTCTCTATTTTCAATCTAATACAGAATATAAGCCCCTACAAGTCTCTGTAAGCACAGTAGTTTAGTACATAAAACATATGTTTGAAAACCCCAGTATGAATTCTGGCTGTATTGGATAGGAGAGTTAAGCCTCAGTTTTCTCATCTGATAATATGTGTAGTAACACTTACCTGACTATTTCTGAAAGATTTAAAAGACATGATGCAGGCCATGAGCAAGATGTCAGAGAAGGAAGCCCTAGCTCTCTTTCCTACACAGACATGGATTTAACAATGATATTAATATCAAAATACCTTGAAGAGAAATTCAGAATCCAGCTAAAAGTAAAAGCACTCAAGGAAGCACCAACTGAGAGCAGTCACATTTGCAGGGGTAAGAAGAGAATTTCACTTTACCCGCATCAGTCCCTTAGCCAAGTCAGGATAGCTCAGTACTAAGAAGTTAACCAATGCCCATGATTTCTCCCATGTGGGAGGGGAGTGATACTGGAGCTTGAACCTGACCTCCAGTCCTCTCAGGTCACCCTCTGTGGGGTGGTTTTCTATCTTATCTCATACCAAGTACAGAATGACAGGCAGAGAGCAATCCCTTGAGACAATAAGAAACACAGGAAAATGGAGGATGTCTCCTTTACTGCCAGTTCTGCTCTGTGGAATTGGAAGAGCAGAACTGAGGTTTTTCCTCCACAGGGGGAGAAGAAAGCGGGACGGGGGGGAGAGGGGGAGAGCTGGTCTTATTCCTAGCATTTCAGAGTGCCCTCTGTAGAGCTGGTTTCTATCTCCCTGCATTCAGCACCCAAGTGCTGAATGACCAGCAGAGCCTGGTCCCTTGGGACAGTAAGAAACAAAGGAAAGTGAGGGTATCATTCTACAACTAACACTGCCCTGCAAGATTGAGAATAAGTGCAGAACTGGTTTTACCTCCACAAGGAAGGGAATGAAGTGAAGGGGGCCTTATGCCTGATCATTCAAAGCACCCTCCATGGAGCCAGTTTCTACCTCATGCTATACTTAGCACTGAATGACTGGCAGAGCTTGGTTCCTGGAACAGCTAGCAGCAAAGAAAAAGGAATGCTGTGGTATTACAGCTAGTACTGCTCTGCAAGGTGGGGAAAAGCACAGAACTGAGGTATTTCCTCCAAAAGAGAGGACTGGAACGCAAGGGGTCCTTGTTCAACCTTACAGTGCACTCCCAGTTCTGGTCTCTATCTTGCCTCATATTTAGCACTGCTGACAGATGAATGTCTCCTCTGGTCAAAACCAGACCATAAATACTGGGAGAGCTACCTGCTTCTTCAAATGCTCAGACAACAAAGAAAATCTACAAGGTGCATAAAAACTCCAGAAAACATGATACAATCAAAGTCAGGAAACATATCTCCAGTAACCAATTGAAACGGAAGTCTGTGAATTACCTTACAAAGAATTCAAAACAATCATCTTCAAGAAGATCAATGAGTTACAAAAGAACACAGAGAGACAACTAAATGAAATCAGGAAAACAATACATGAACAAAGTGAGAAGTTCAACAAAGACATAGAAGACATATAAAGGACCAAACAGGAATATTGAAACTGAAGAACACAATGTTGAACTGAAAAATTCATTAGAAGGGTTAAAATCAGACTTGATCAAGCAGAAGAAAGAATCAGAGAATGTGAAGAAAAGTCACTAGTCAGAGGATCAAAAGAAAAAAGAAGAAAAAAGAGTGAAGAAAGCCTGAAGGACTTATGGGAATTCATAACATCATAATAGACTACTATGAACAATTACATGCCAACAAATGGGATAACCTAGAAGAAACAGACAAATTCCTAGAAATACACAACATACCAAGGCTGAATCATGAAGAAATCAATAATTTAATTTGAACAGAACAATAACAATTTGGGAGATTGATTCAGTCATCAAAAACCTCCAGAGGGCTTCCCTGGTGGCGCAGTGGTTGGGAGTCCGCCTGCCAATGCAGGGGACACGGGTTCGTTCCCTGGTCCAGGAAGATCTCACATGCTACGGAGCGGCTGGGCCCGTGAGCCATGGCCACTGAGCCTGCGGGTCTGGGTCCTGCGGGTCTGGAGCCTGTGCTTCGCAACGGGAGAGGCCATAACAATGAGAGGCCCGCGTACCGCAAATAAAAAAATAATAATAATACAAACCTTTTGTAATCAAAACAGTATAGTACTGGCATAAAAACAGACTTACAGGCCAATGGAACAGAAGAGAGTGCAGAAATAAATCCACATATGTATGGTCAACTGATCTTTGATACAATGGGGAAAGGATAGCTCCCATTTCCAATGGAGAAAAGATAGTCTCATCAATAAACGGTGTTGAGAAAACTAGATATCCACATACATAAGAATGAAAGTCAAGGGCTTCCCTGGTGGTGCAGTGGTTGAGAGTCTGCCTGCCGATGCAGAGAACGCGGGTTCATGCCCTTGTCCAGGAGGATCCCACATGCCGCGGAGTGGCTGGGCCCGTGAGCCACGGCCGCTGAGCCTGTGCGTCCGGAGCCTGTGCTCCGCAACGGGAGAGGCCACAGCAGTGAGAGGCCCGCGTGCCTCAAAAAGAAGAAAAAAAAAAAGAATGAAAGTCAAACCTTACCTCACACCTTGTACTAAAATCAACTCAAAATGGATTAAAGACTTAAAAGTAATACCTGAAATTGTGAAACTAACAGAAGAAAACACAAGGAAAAATCTTGACATTGGTTTGAGCAATAATTTCTGGATATGACAAAAAGGCACAGGCAACAAAAGCAAAAGTAAATAAGTGGGATTGCATCAAACGAAAAAGCATCTGCATAGCAAAGGAAATGACCTACTGAGTGAAGAGACAACTTACAAAATTGTAGAAAATATTTGCAAACCACACATCTGATAAGGAGCTAACAACCAAAACATATAAAGACATCAAACAACTCAATAGCAAGGAAACAACCCAACTGAATAATCGATAAGAACCTGAATAGACATTTCTCTAAAGAAGACATACAAATGATAAATAGTTATATAAAATAGTGCTCAAGATCATTAAGCATCAGGGAAATGCAAATCAAAACCACAATGAGATATTACCTTACTCCTATTAGAATGGTTATCATCAAAAAGGCAAGAGATAACAAGTGTTGGTGAGGATTTGGAGAAACGAAACCCTTGGTCACTGTTGGTGGGAAGGTAAATTGGTACAGCCACTATGAAAAACAATATGGAGATCCCTCAAAAAATTAAAAATATAACTACCATATGATCTAGGAATCCCACCTCTAGATGGAGATATATATATATATATATATATATATATCTGAAAGAAATGAAATCAGTATCTCCAAGAGATATTTGAGCTCCCATGTTCACTGCAGCATCATTCACAGTAACCAAGACATGGAAACAACCTTCATGTCCATCGACAGATGAAATCCTGCCATTTGCAACAACATGGATGAACCGGAAGAACATTATGGTAAGTGAAATAAGCCAAACACAGAAAGACAAATACTGCATGAAATCACTTATATGAGGAATCTAAAAAAGTTGAACTTATAGAAGCAGAGAGTAGAATGGTAGACGCAAGGTGGCTTGGGGGTGGGAAAAACAGGGAGATGCTGTCAAAGGGTGCAAAGTTTTCATTATGCAGAATACATTCGGAAAATCTAACATGCAGCATGGTGACTATAGTTAGTAATACCGTATTGTACACTTGAAGTTTGCTAAGAGAGTAGATCTTAAGTGTTCTTACCACACACACACACAAATAGTAACTATGTGAAGTGATGAATATGTTAATTAGTTTTGTTGTCATAATCATTTAACAATCTATACATATATCAAAACATGTTGTATACTTTAAATATAGACAATTTTTATTTGTCAATTGTACATTAATAAAGCTGGAAAAAATTTAAAACAAAAGAGATGATGCATATAAAGACCCTATGGTAGTAAATAGTCTAAACTTAGTTCTCAAGCAAAATATAAGCTCCTTACTATAGGAATTTTTATCTGTTCTATTCTCTACTACATTTTCTAAAATAGGACCTGCCAAGAAATAGGCATGTAACAAATTTTTATTGAATGAATTAATGGTAATTTTTTGTTCTGGCATTGATAGTGGTATTTTCTATTATTCATTTGTAATTCAACAATTTTTATATGCCAACTGTTTGCCAGGTATGATTCTATGTGTTGAGGATAAGCAAAATCTCTGCTATCATGGAAATACCATCTAATAGGAGAAGAAGTAGAGTATTTGAGCATAGATGCTAGTAAGAGCTAAGTTTAGAAGCTTGTGAAAATCCTCTTCTTGTTGCTTCTATTTTCTCAGTGAAATAGGAAAACAATGAACAGTTGAGAGTGTGGATATCTGAGGATTTCTTCCAAGTTTCAGATACAGTGCACAAAGAGGTTGAAAGCAGAAAAATGGAAAAAACTATATCATACAAACACCCAAAAAAGCTAGTATATTATATCTGTGTAAAACAAACTAGGCTTCCAGAATAGGATTATTAGAGACAATAATTAATTAATGCTTAATTTTATGTTTCCACTTTGCTAAGCTTGGTATCCAGATATTTGGTCAAACATCAGTTCAGAAGTTTCTGTGAAAGTATTTTTTTAGATGAGATTAACATTTAAATCAGTAGACTTTGAGAAAAACAGATGACTCTCCATAATGTGAGTGGGCTCCATCCAATCAGTCGAAGGTCTTAAGAGAAAAATATTACGGTCCTGGAGGTAGAAGGAATTTTGCCTCCAGACCACCTTTGGATGCAAAGTACAAGATGAACTGCTCCCTGGGTCTCCAGTCTGCCTTCCTGCCCTGCAGAATTTGGACTTGCCAGTCCCTACAATCACATGAGCCAATTCCTAAAATCTCTGTCTCTGTCTCTCTCTACACACATACACACACACACACACACACACACACACACACACACACACACATTCTATTGATCCTTTTGGTTCTGTTTCTCTGGAGAGCCCTGACTAATACAGAGTTTTTAAAATTCATGCAGAAATCTCATAACCAAAAAAATCACAGTCTCAAATTTGTATGTACCTAAATAATATAGATTGATTGTTTGTAGGTTTTACATACTTCTGTGAACACTGGTTATATTTCACAGTAAAATAATTTTTATGTGTTGATGGCTCAAAGAAATGGTTGATCCCTCAGAAATGCTTACTTCAGGGAAGGATGAAAACAGAATCAGTCCAGCAAAATCAAGAGCAAAAGTACTGAGAGAAGACAGGAGAGGAGAGAGGGAGAGGGAGCAGGAGAGGAAGAGGGAGAAAGAGAGAACCTTAGACAACAGAACTGCCCATACCTATTCTGCTTAAATTAGGGGCAAGATGTTTGAAATATAGTAATCAATTTTCCACAACACCCTCAACAGAGGCAATGATAGTTACTACAATGGAGTTTTACAAACTTCATCAAAAAGCTATGTAGCAACAGGAAAAATTCAAAAATGTCCTCCAAAGCAATTACAGGGTTCAAAACACTGAGGCAGCAGCAGATTTCAAGGCATTTCAAGTAGATGGGATCCTTCCAAACTCTAAATCAAGTCCCCATTATTTAAATCCTCTTCTTCAAGAAGACAGATGATACAAAATTTTTCTTGTTCTCCAGTGTTGGTTGTCTACTTCCCATCCTTGTATGGACTAATTGTGAGCATGTTGTCAGCTACTTTGTCTGGGTCCTCATAGTCCAAACCAACTGACAGAGCTGGGAACACAGGCAGATAATTTCCATTGCCTGAGGTGACATCTCATACACATCTTGTGAAGCAGTGGAGTGGGTTTCTCTCTCTCTCCTTCTCCAATGGCATCCCTTCCAGTCACACCATTTTCTCTGTATTTATTTCTAGCATGGTCTTAGGGCTGACTGGATATATATTCTTTATATATCCAGTAAGCTATTGGCATAAAGCACTGCTAATATTGAAGTATAAATACTGGGGAAAAAAAGAATGCCTAGGTTGAAAATCTTAATAAGGAAAAATGAAAGAGATAGGAAAAAAGACAAATATAACATTTAAAATCAATAAAGAAAAATGAGTCATTCAAAATGTTGAGCCTGGATACCTGCCTCAAAATAAACTAACAAACAAAAATTAAGAAAAATACAAAGCCTTAAACCTCAACCTCTCTACACATACATACACACACACGCAAATTTAAAGATTTAAAGACAAAATTAATCTGAGAAAAACTAAAGAAAATATGAGATAAAATTTTATCATTTTAGAGTGCTACAGATTTTTTTTTTTTTTTTTTTTTTTTTTGGCGGTACGCGGGCCTCCCACTGCTGTGGCCTCTCCCATTGCGGAGCACAGGCTCCGGACGCGTAGGCTCGGCGGCCATGGCTCACGGGCCCAGCCGCTCCGCGGCATGTGGGATCCTCCCGGACCGGGGCACGAACCCGTGTCCCCTGCATCGGCAGGCGGACTCTCAACCGCTGCGCCACCAGGGAAGCCCAGTGCTACAGATTTTTAAGCACGAAATATAACTCAGAATCCATAAAAGAAATTTTTCAAAAATTTACTACATACTATTTTTAAAATTCTGCCTGCCAAACAAACAAGACCATAAAGTCAAAAAGGTTATATTAAACTTTTTTAAAAGACACATATATGTGACAGTCTTATGACAATTTCCTTAACATAGAGAATGTTCTTTAAACTCTATATTTAAATGACTATAATACAGTAGGAAATGGGAAGATATATGAATAGACAATTTATACAAAAACGTATAAATGACTTTTAAATGAAATGAAGCTCCATCTCATTCGTAAATTTTAAATTATTAAATTTTTTTTAAAAAGCGTAACTGATAGCAACAGTCCAGAACCTTAGTAATACGCAAGGTTTGGGGAAAATAGATATTCTGCCTAATCATGACTACTGGTGGTAAAACTTACCTAGAAGAAAATTTAGTTGAATCATATAGACTATGAGTATGCTATTTTCTTGAATAATAATTTTTTCCTTGAAGTGAATAGTTAATTATTACATTTTAAATTTTTAATTATTTTGGCTTACTTACTTATATGTGCTGTTGCTCAATTCATCAATGGCTAACTTCCAATTTTCTGCTGGGTTTGGGAAATGATCACTGCTTGTTATACAGGCACTGGTAGAGAACATGGGTAGTCTGCTGCTTATGTATTTTCAGTCTTCCTATTTTCAGCCTTCACTCCCTGAATGCCCTCAAAACACACAAACACACACAGCACCATCCACCCAAATTATTCAAGTGTAATTAATGCTTCTGGTTTCTAAACCCTTCCACAGGGGTACAGCACACATCCAGTGCTTCTTGCTTCTTCTTACGTTAGCCCCAAGTCTCATTGTTTATGTGACTTTACCTTGAAATTACTTTGGCCCTGGATGAGGAACTATTGATGTCAGACTCTTCTTTCAAAATCACTAATGAAGAGTTGGGTATAGGGAATATTCACTTCTTGTTCTTATTCTCTAGAAATTTGTATGAGTTTTGTATCAACCAGAGACTGAGGGACAAACCACCATAGACTGTGCCACAGAGTGGATCAAATGGAGACACTCAGCTTCCAGGCCCCTTGTTGCCACTCAAAGAGTTTGTGCTCAGCCACCCCTGCAGTTCCCATCACTGTGTCACTCACAGCACAGTAGTACACAGCCGAATCTGAATCTTGGACTGAGGCTTTCTCCAAGTGGAAGGATTTTGATTCTCTGTGGTATGTGGCTTCAAACTCTTTATTGGTTCCCTTCTCATTGTCCTTCATGGCTTTCAGAAGGACCTGTGGACCTTCTCCAGGATACTGAACATACCAGAAAGTAATGGGGTACCCAGTGGCTGAATAAGTGCAATTTATGGTCAAGGCAGCCCCTTCTGGAAGAGTCATCTGGCCATCCATCTGGGTCACTGAGTCTTCACGGGTTTGTCCTGGGGAAAAATAAAAGAGTTCTGTATCATCTTGGGCATAAAGCTCTGGGATAAAATTATGATTAAAGGTTTTGTTGACATAACAGAAGAAAGAATCCAAATTTTTAGAGGCATTTTACTTACCAAGCACTAGGAGTATCACAGTCACTAAGCCTGGAGAAGAGTTCATCTCTAGAGTGTCTCCTGAATAATGTCCTTGACTCTTCACTTGAAGAAATATTGAAGTCACAGTGAAGTGATAAACCTAAGCCTAGTTTCAGAGAGGAAATGTGTTTGTGTTAAGAAACTGCACCCCCTGGTGGACAGACACTGAAATGGGATGCACACTTCCTGGTCTCCTCAAGTCAGAAAAATGTTATCCTTGACTTTATTCATGAGGTACATGCCAGTCTTCAGGTGGTGCTTGGAAATCTGATCAAGAGCTGTCATAACTTCTCAGGTCTGTTTTGCTCTTAGGACACTACCTGACATGGAAGTTCTTTAACAGAGCATCCCAGGTATTTCTGCAGCTGAGAAGATATCAGTTTTCTTAAGCACTTTAAATAGTACTTTATATTCTCAGGTATCCATGGTGGGCCAGCCTATAATCCACTGAATGTCAGAAAAGAATCTGAGGTTGATTACAGAGGAAGTAATAAGAAGCCAAATCAGTACAGAGTGAATCTCTGTGTTTCAGCATTGTACCCCAATTTATAGAGCAACAGTGACTGACATTTATTACATGCTCACTAAATATTTGCTATACCAAACAAAAATAATGAATCAAGGGTCACTGATTGAGGAATCACTACTACTTGAAATATAATATTTTATCGGTCCCAAAATAATATCATTTGTAAGAAATGCTATCTTTTTAATAAAATCTTTTCAGAGGAAAAAGCCACACTATCTTATCAATAGTCAAATAATCCTGAATTTCAGAATCATTAAAATGTGAAAACAAGAGAAATATCATAATTGAAATGATCAAATCCTTATAGAATGGTCTGAGATCAATGTCTTATTCTCCTACTATTTTCTTGACTCCAAGATAAAAGTGTTGGCCTATGTGAATCAGACAAGTACTAATCTTATACTCTTAGTGAATAACCTCAAGGATGCTTTCTGTTACCATCCATCTGCCATATTTTGTTGCCAAACTTTAATCAAATAACTTTCCTCCACTGGGTTAGGAACTCTAAAGATGTGGATTTGTTTCAAAAGCCTCGAGCATGAGTTAGGACTCTCTTTTTTCCCAGCTTTTCAAATTATTAAAGACATAGCTGGTATTCATACAACAGCTTATAATAGAATCAATGTGTAAGTGATTTAAAATTACCGATTCTGGGATCCCACAACTAACTTCATGAATCATACTTTCCAGGATTGAGACCCACAACTGCGTAATTATTTTTTTCCCCTTGGCACTGCTGCACAGCTTGTAGGCTCTTAGGTCCCCACTCAGGGATTGAATCCGGGCCCTCAGCAGTGAAAGTGCGGAGTCCTAACCACTGGACTGCCAGGGAATTCCCACAAGTGTGTAATTTTTTAAAGCTCCCAGATGGTTTTGTTGCAGCCAGTCTGATGCCAGTTTATAAGATTTCATTTGTGATCAGTGCCCTAGACCGAGATGGTCATCAAAGATCAGGGAGTAGGGCTTCCCTGGTGATGCAGTGGTTGAGAGTCCACCTGCCGATGCAGGGGACACGTGTTCGTGCCCCGGTATGGGAAGATCCCACATATCGCGGAGCAGCTAGGCCCATGAGCCATGGCCGCTGAGCCTGCGCATCCGGAGCCTGTGCTCTGCAACGGCAGAGGCCACAGCAGTGAGGGGGCCGCGTACCGCAAAAAAAAAAAAAAAAATTAACCAGTATAAATATTTCTCAAAAATTTAAAAATAGAAGTGCCATGTGATCCAGCAATTCCACTTCTAATTATATACTCAAAAAAATTGAAAGAATTTGGGTATATACCCAAAATACTGAGGTATTTATATATCCATGGTTCCACCAAAAGGTGGAAGCAACCCAAATATCCATCAACAGATGAAGAGATAGACAAAATGTGGTATACACATACACTGAAATATTATTCAACCCTGAAAAGGAAAGAACCTGCTATATAAAAAAATAAATAAAATAAAATTCAAAAAAAAGGAAAGAAATTCTAACACCTGTTACAACATAGATGAAACTTGAGTACATTATGCTAAATGAAATAAGTCACAAAATGACCAACGTTACATGATTCCACTTATATGGGCTGTCAAACTCATAGAAAGAGAGAGTAGAATAGTAGTGGCCAGGGCTGGAGGGACACGTGAATGGGGAGTTACTCTTCAATGAGTACAAATTTTCAGTTTTTCAAGATGAAAAGAGTTCTAGAGATGGATGGTGGTACTGGTTGAACAATGTAAATGTATTTAATATCACTGGATTGTACACTTAAAATTATTAATATGGTAAAAATGTCTGTTAAAATGGTAAGATTTTTTGAGTTAAAAATTTTTAAGACATTTTAAAATTGATTTCTATTGGAGTATAGTAGATTTACAATGTTGTGTTAGTTTCTGCTGTACAGCAGAGTGAATCAGTTATACATGTACATATATCCACTCTTTTTTAGATTCTATTCCCATGTAAGTCATTACTTTACATTCTATTCCCATGTAAGTCATTACACTCTTTTTTAGATTCTATTCCCAATTAAGTCTATTCCCATGTAAGTATTCAGTAGAGTTCCCTGTGCTATACAGTAGGTTCTTATTAGTTATCTATTTTATATATAGTAGTGTTATATGTCAATCCCAATCTCCCAGTTTATCCCTCCTCCCTATTTCCCCCTTGGTAACCATAAGTTTGTTTTCTACATCTGTGACTCTACTTCTGTTTTGTAAATAGGTTCATTTGTACCATTTTTTTTAGATTGAACATATAAGCAATATCATATGATATTTGTCTTTCTCTGTCTGACTTACTTCACTCAGTATGACAATCTCTAGGTCCATCCATGTTGCTGCAAATGGCATTATTTCATTCTTTTTTATGGCTGAGTAATGTTCCATTGTATATATGTACCACATCTTCTTCATCCATTCCTCCACTGGTGAACATTTAGGTTGCTTCCATGTCCTGGCTATTGTAAATAGTGCTGCAATGAACACTGTGGTGCATATGCCTTTTTGAATTATGGTTTTCTCTGGATATATGCCCAGAAGTGGGATTGCTGGACCATATGGTAGTTTTATTTTTAATTTTTTAAGGAACCTCCATACTGTTCTCCATAGTAGCTGTAAAAATTTATATTCCCACCAGCAGTGTAGGAGGGTTCCCTTTTCTCCACACCCTCACCAGCATTTATTGTTTGTAGATTTTTTGATGAAGGCCATTCTGATCAGTGTGAGGTGATACCTCATTGTAGGTTTTTTTTGTTGTTTCTTTTGTTTTTTGCAGTACGCGGGCCTCTCACTGTTGTGGCCTCTCCCGTTGTGGAGCACAGGCTCCAGACGCGCAGTCTCAGCGGCCATGGCTTATGGGCCTAGCCGCTCCACGGCATGTGAGATCTTCCCAGACCGGGGCACGAACCCGTGTTCCCTGCATCGGCAGGCGGACTCTCAACCACTGCGCCACCAGGGAAGGACCCCTCATTGTAGTTTTGATCTGCATTTCCCTAATAATTAATGATGTTGAGCATCTTTTCATGTGCCTCTTGGCCATGTGTATGTCTTCTTTGGAGAAATGTCTATTTAGATCTTCCACCCATTTTTTTTTGACTGGGTTGTTTGGTTTTTTTGACATTGAGCTGCATGAGCTGTTTGTATATATTGGAGATTAATCCCTTGTTTGTGAATTCATTGGCAAATATTTCCTCCCATTCTGTGTGTTGTCTTTTCATTTTGTTTATTGTTTCTTTTGCTGTGCAAAAGCTTTTAAGTGTCATTAGGTCCCATTTATATATTTTTGGTTTTATTTTCATTACTCTAGGAGGTGGACCAAAAAAGATCTTGCTGTGATTTATGTCAGAGAGTGTTCTGCCTATGTTTTCCTCTAAGAGTTTTATATTATTTGGTCTTACATTTAGATCTTTATTTTTATGTATGGTGTTAGAGAATGTTCTAATTTCATTCTTTTACACGTAGCTGTCCAATTTTTCCAGCACCACTTAATGAAGGGACTGTAAGACATTCCTTTTAAGATTTCTACTCTATCTAGGGCTTCCCTGGTGGCACAGTGGTTGGGAGTCCGCCTGCCGATGCAGGGGACGCGGGTTCATGCCCCGGTCCAGGAGGATCCCACATGCCGCGGAGCGGCTGGGCCCGTGAGCCATGGCCGCTGAGCCTGCGCGTCGGGAGCCTGTGCTCTGCAACAGGAGAGGCCACAGCAGTGAGAGGCCCGCGTACCACACACACAAAAAAAAGATTCCTACTCTATCTAAAATTAAAAAAAAAAAAGAACTCATAGTAGCCAGAGGACAGAGGCGCAGGGGGGTAAAGTGTAATGGGTGAAGTCGGTCAAAAGGCACAAGTTTTCAGTTCTAAGTAAGTTTGGGGATGTAATGTATAGCACAGTGACTATAGTTACCAATACTGTACTGAATATTTGAAAGTTGCTAAGAGAATAAATCTTAAAAGTTCTCATCAGAAGAAATAAAAATTATAGCTATGTGAGGTGATTGATAGTAACTAAAAAAAAAAAGATTTCTACTCTACACAACTGCTTTCAAAATGCAAATATAAGAGGCAGTTACAATACAAGATCACTTAGCAACCACCCATTACCATTCAAATTTTAAGACACTGAGAAAATGGGATTAGAGGTAGAAGGAGGAAATTAGAGAGAAAGAGTATTTGGGATTGTGTAACACTGATTGGAAAAGAGGCCCTGGAGGTGTCCAAAATGTGCCACATGATGGCAAAAATACTTTTGAAGGAGTGGTGCAGTGAAGGGCAAGAGCAGAGAAACAAGATAATTCATACTCTGCTTCTCACAATGTCCTTTTAAGAGCCACTAATTATTGATCTTTTTGTGGATAAGACTGATGGGAGGCAGGTAAAACTTACATTATGATAATTGAGCTATTCCATGCTAGAGGTGTTAATAAGATGGAATGAGGATTAGCACAAAGTTTGTGACATATCAGGCACCTTAGAAAGTAAACAAGTGTACCATTAACTCAGGTAACAAAACTAAAATAAATGAATTCATTAAACGGTGTAAAACTGCATAATATTCAAAAAGAGGAAAATCACAAAGAGATTTCACAACCTTCCTTACTCAAAACAAGCCTGTAAAATAATATATATTCAATAAATATTTAATGAACAAATTGAAATGAAAATCCAAAAATTCACGCATACTTTTACTAATTTTTGAATCAGATGTCTCTGAATTTCCTTAGTCAATTATTCTAGCTCATTCTAATCACTAAATGGCAAGGATTTTATGTGGCTATTTTTTGTCTTCAATAAAAAATTTGAACCCAAATTTTCAGGGATAAGGATGTTTTTGATGAATGATAGCTCTAGACATGGTCTACGAACCCAGAGAAATATTTTCTTAGAAGGAGTGTTTTCCCTCTAACCCTACACCTGTGCTGCCACAGCCCTAACCACTTCTTGTCTGTGAAGGCAATTCCCTGCCCTGGTCCCTATAGCAGGCAGATGTATCAAGCAGAGCCCTGGGTTTTGGTATACCTCCCTCTAACACGCCTCTCACTGTGGGCTCACTCAGTGCACAGAAATACACTGCAGAGTCCTCCAGCTGTGAAGCTGAGATGGCAAGTTTGATGGATTTGTTTGCCTTCTGGAAATTCAGTGAGTAGCGACCTTCTGTTGCATTTTGCTGGTTATAAGAGTCCTGACGAATAAGGAGAATCATCGCCCCACTGCTGGGCTGCTTGTACCAGTATAGACTATAACTGGGTTCATTTGTGTCATATATGCAGTCCAGGGTCACAACCTCCTTCTCCTGCACTAATATTACTGGTTGGTCTTGAGTTACCTTCTGGGCAATACTGGATCCTAAAGAAAAAAAAAACAGAATCAGAAGTTTAGGAATAAGTACTGTGGAACAAAGAAATTCTATTTTACACTCTACTGCCCCTTCTTCCCAGGGTGCCCATAAACCGCCTGTTCCCCCAATCCTTAGGTCTTAGAGGGGTACAATCCCACTGGGGCCATCCTTACCTAGCCACAATGAAGCCATGACCACCTTCAGAAGGCTGGAGAGAAGCATGTTTGAGGTCTTCCACTAGATGGAAAGTGTCTTCTTCAATTTCAAGGCTCTGCAAGGTGAGCTGAACCTGACAGGGTGAGGGAAGAATTGCTGGGCTATGTGTTGCTGCTGCCCCACAACAGGAAACAGGGGTTTCCTGGAGGAGCAAGTTGATGTGGGTCATGTCAGCTTCTCTATGGTCTAGGTGAGAGTCTCACTCAACCCAGACTTCCTTTTGCATTAACCAGCTCTTCAACTGATAGCAATTACATCTGAAAATAAACACGAGGTAAATTTGTTATTGAAAGGGAGATTGATGATTCGACCAACTGCTGTGTTTAGTCGTTGCGTCAGTGATGGAACTTATTTTAAAATACTATATATAATGGACTATGGAAACAACCTAAGATGTAATGATCATGTATCCTTACACTTATGTATGCTTTTCTTTCACCTAAGGTAGAAATAAATCACTTTATGATAAGAAGGCAAATCTCTTTAGACTAATTACTGCAGCTTCTTCAACCTATATATTGATATAGCAGTCAGTATAATTATTCACCACAACATCTGTTCAGTTACCTATCTTGGGACCTCATAGCAGGAGAAAAGATAATCTCCCTTTGCAGAAGACTAGAATGAAGCTTGCAGACATGGAGTCCTGTCACAGAGGTCCCCTGCTCTTCTCTATTAGTTTTGACAGCCCAGCTCTGTTCAGAAAGGCCAAAATAGATGCCAGAGTTTGGCCATTAGGTTATCAAACCTTTGAATTTATATTTTTCCCATTAACTCAGTTGGAACCCTAAAAGAGCCACAAGAAGCCCCTATATTCTGTGTGCCCAGCTCTGAAGGGAATATATTGCAGGTGACATCATACACCTCCATAAGACAGCTGATCGTAAGTTCACCACTGATTGTAATAAACATCTCTTTGTGTATGAATGTAAAAGGAAAGCCATGCCTAAGGATATTACTAAACAACATGGCTAAAAACAAAGACCCATTGCCTATCATGGCCTACCCCTTAAAGTTCAACAAAACTTATACTCCTTGTCTCAAAGTAATTACAGCCTTGGCTAAATTGGTTGAAGCATCTTCAGACCTTGCTCTGGAATCTCCATTTAAATCTGATGGTACTACATACAGTACAAATTGTTCTCCAATCTAAAACACTCAAACTTTGTCTACCAATTAGTTGACTAATCATAAAATATTAATTTCTCCGCATATTATTCAACTTTGTTACACCTCTCAATTAAAGGATCTCATGATTGTACTTCTGTTATTCAAAATGCCTTCATGTCCAGAACAGATCTTTTGGACACTCTCATACCAAATTCTGAATTGACTTGTTTTTAAAATAATCTTACTTTAAATATTGAAAAGAAAAATACCAAGCTAGTTATGCAATAGCTACTCTAAACTCCCTTTAAAACCAATCATTAGCAGAAGCAAAATTAACTTAAGTAGCTGAACTTGTGGATCTCTCTTGGATATATTAAATTACAAAAAGTATACATACAGTGTTAGTTATAGATTTTTAACACAGTTCACGGCTTCCAAATACTAGGAAGAAAATGAGGTTTTTTAAGCATCTTAACATTTTCTTAACCTTCTTGTGTATCTCATGTATGCCTATTAAAAATGGATGTCAAATACATGAATTATTTGATGTCTTCATGTTACTCAAAGAAATTTTTGTCATAAAAACCAACTCTCATGGTGTAAAAGACTCTGTAGAAGCTAGGAAAAAATGCTTGAGCAGATTATTATGCTAAGCATCCCTTTCTGACTTAATCCTTATGCAAGCACCTCTTCTAGAACATAAACACAAATCCATGGAGAAGTTCAATTATTCCATCTTAGATACACAAAATTTGGCCCCAATTTTGTAAAGAATCATTAGGAATGATTGATTTGTTTGATTCACGAGGACAAGATATATCAAAGCCAGGACAGCTGTCTGGTGGAGCCTAATGATCTCCGATGAACTCTTGCTAAAGTCCTCCAGAGAAAAGACATCACAGTAGGGACATATTGGTTGCAACATTAAACAAACACTGGTGGCGAAACTTCTAGGATGGCAAAGAATGGGGTCAGTTCATGCCTTTCTTGGAACAAACAAACTCCCATAAAGATCTGTAAAGGTGGTATATGAACTGGAATACTGTCCCAAGGAAACATTTGGGGTATTTCGAAAAGGAGTTAAACAATTGCTTTTTCCCCATGGGTTGAGTATGTACTAGTAGTAGTATTTTTATTTCTACATGGGTTGAAGCAGTCTTTTGTCAGAGAATCCACAGCACTCACGATAGTTGAAAATCAGCTTGATATTGTGTTTACTACCTGTGCCATTTCAATATATATCTATATAGGGGAGCTATAGAAAGTTTTGGCCCTCACTCAGAAATTTTACTATTCTTATCATCCCTCTATCTTCTGAAGAAGTGGAAAGAACAAATGGAATATTAGAACTGAAATGAATTACTGTATCAGACACCCTTGAACTACTATGGCCTAATGCATTATTAATTAGCCTTGGCCCCCATGGCCCTGCTTTCTTCCCCTCACAAAGTCATATGTTGTCTCACTATGAACTGGTCACTGATAGGCCCAGGTAACCCACAAGGTCCCAAACAACACGTATTCCAATCTTTCACAAACTGAACTAAAATAGATAAACCCAATATAATCAGTCCTTTCATCACAGACAGAGGTTGATTTTATAGCCTTTCATTTAATCAGCTTTTACATGATGTTAACCTGGGTGACTGGATGCTCTGCAAGATACCCAGAGAAAGACTGCCATTGAGCTTGCAGAAATGACCTTATTAGGTACTATTTGTTACTAATTCAGCAGGTAAAGTACAAGAAATACATCCTGTGTTACATGTGCATCAACTAGTATAACATCATGCTTCCTTAATTGACAAGAATTGAAAAGTTATTCACATTAGATATATTAAACTAAGGTTCTCCAGGGAATGGTCAGAAGTAGACATTCTATAGAAGATGAGGCTGACCCCTGATCCTTAAAACAAACATATAATTGCCTAAAGTATACATCTCCATCCAAGACCATTAGAAAAGAATTCTCCTAGATGTTTGGAGATTGTCACACTCTCCTTTGCATTCTTTTGTTTTTCATCTTTTAGAGACATCTTCCCACTTTAATGGTAGAATGTTATATATTTCTGATTTTCCTGACTTTGTCCTCTTACCAATAATATAACTTGCTAAGGTATGGCTTTATTTGAAAAAATACCCATCCTAATGCAAATGTTCAGCCCTACAAAGATATTGCTATTGCAACAAAGTTAAAGAATTATTGGATATTTCATTCAATGCCATCCTAGAAAAGCCAAGTAATAGCTATACCCCAATCCGTACTGCTAGAGTAAATCTTCATCAATAAAATTAGCCTTAAAGTGTGATAAAAATATCTATTGATAAAAATTTAAGTTGGAGTTTGTGCAACTAAACTTGTATACAGAACATGACTCAACATGATTATAGGATATGGTCTAACCTTCAGCACTACCTCTCCATTATCAATTGTCATAGTGTTTTTCATAGAATTATAAATCAAATATCCACAGGAATTCAAACACTTGAAATGATGAGCTCTTCCCATAAAAACAAAAGTTTAAAACATCAGGGGTAGAAAACACTGAGTGTGTTGGCAGAGATGGAGATCACACCTGTGCCCAGTGGCATGCACTTCCTCTCCCCGAGATTCAGACATCTCAAAAGGTTATATAGGGCTTCCCTCGTGACGCAGTGGTTGGGACTCCGCCTGTCAATGCTGGGGACATGGATTCGAGCTCTGGTCCAGGAGGATCCCACGTGCTGCAGAGCAACTGGGCCTGAGCGCCACAGCTACTGAGACTGCGCTCTCGAGCCCGTGAGTCACAACTACTGAAGCCCGCAAGCAGCAATGAAGACCCAACGCAGCCAGAAATGAATAAATAAATAAAATTTTTTTTTAAAAAAGGTTATATATTGTATGGTTCTATTCATATGACATTCTTTTTATTTATTATTTTTTTTAAAGCTGTGTTGGGTCTTCGTTGCTGCGCGTGGGCTTTCTCTAGTTGCAGCACACGGGCTTCTCATTGCGATGGGTTCACTTGCTGTGGAGCACGGGCTCTAGGCACACAGGCTTCAGTAGTTGCAGCACGTGGGCTCAGTAGTTGTGGCTCATGGGCTCTAGCACACAGGCTCAGTAGTTGTGGTGCACGGGCTTAATTGCTCCAAGGCATGTGGGATCTTCCCAGACCAGGGCTCGAGCCTGTGTCCCCTGCATTGGCAGGCGGATTCTTAACCACTGCGCCACCAGGGAAGCCCCCATATGACATTCTTAATAAGATAAAAATATGAAAGAACAGACCAGTACTTGCAAAGAGTTAGGAATAGGGGAGTTTGTAATTACAAAAGGATAGCACAGGGGAGTTTTGGGGAGCAATGAACCTGTTATGTATCATAATCATGTGATGGCTACGTGATCTATACAATGTATTAAAATTCAAATAAACAGAAATGTACACCAAAAATAATCAATTTTTCTATATAATTACTTAGAAACAAAAATTTAAAACACTAAGTTCAAAATGGCAAAATAGAATTTTCTACCACATTTCCCCCAAAAAAACCCCCACTTATTCTCACAATCATAAAATAAAGGGTGCCTTGAGGAGTCCAGGAGTCCAGCAGAGAAGTTCCAGCACACCGTCTGAGGTTGGACACACTGAAGAGGATTAGGGGGAAATTTTCACTTTCCCTCGTCACCTCTCTCTGCAAAGCCCACAGCTGGGCACCAAGAGAAACATTCTTGGCCTGTGATTTCTCCACAGAGGAAAGTGAGAGCCTGTGAGTGAGCAGCTGCTCCCCAGCTTTGAGGGAGGCTGCCAAAGAGATCCACCCCTTTCTCACCTCACCCAGAATACTGAGGTGTGCTGCTCAGCTGGGGAGTGGGGAGCACCTGGGAGAACAGCAGCCAGGGCTCCAGGAAGGCATTAAAGGGACAAGGGCCCTACAGCCAGGGCACAGACTCCATCAGGACCCGCACACCAGCCACTGGGATGCCTTGCTTGCCAATCACCAAAAGTGGCCCAAGGGTACCGCCAACGCTCAACATCTCACCCAAACACCACCCCACCCTGTGGCTGCTCCCAGTGCACAAAGAAGGGCAGCCAGAGCAAGGCTTTGCAGATAGTGAGCGTGTGCAGAAGGCGGCCCCATCCTGCAGGCTCGGGAGAAACAAGACAAATGAAAGCAGTCAACACCGCTGTAGGGAAAGGAAGAAAAAGGGAGGCTGTCAGCACCCAGACTGGCTTCCCAGGATCAAGAGAAGGCGGTGAAGTTTGCAGTAACGTCTTCAGAGACAGTAAGAAACAAATACACTAACCATAGTGGAGGTTTAAAGCTCGAATGTGTCTGAATCTGAGCTGTGACTGACTCTGCACACTGCATAGAGCTTTTTTTTTTTTTTCTTTTCTTTTTCTGCGGCACGCGGGCCTCTCACTGCTGCGGCCTCTCCCGTTGCGGAGCACAGGCTCCAGACGCGCAGGCCCAGCGGCACGTGGGATCCTCCCGGACCAGGGCACGAACCCGTATGCCCTGCATCAGCAGGCGGACCCTCAAACGCTGCGCCACCAGGGAAGCCCCTGCATAGAGCTTTTTTTTCACTTCTGTTGAATAAATTCTCACCTAACTACCGCAAAGCAGGAAAGCCCATAGTAATTGCATCCTCTCTCTCTTCTGACTTGATTTAAGAAGAATAAATCAATAAAATATAAGCCACGCTTCCCACTCACTCCATTATCAGTCTTGGAGGAAATGGAACAACTAAGAGTCACCTTGCTTCTCCTGGACAAGAGCTAGTGATTACAATGAGGGAAATAATCAAAGCCGGTTGAGGTGTTGGGCTGCAATACTAGTCTTTCTTGTTTAGATGTATTCAATCTGATTTAGTATGACTTTCCCTATAAGAAAAAAAAAGAGTTTGCAAATTACTAACAACCGTAACTCAGACAAGAGGCATCATTCTCACCATACCAGTCATTAATTATATCCATCCTTAGGAAGAATATGAGGGATCTTGAGAATAGCCTACCCTTGACCAGGTGTCACAGAACTAGGGAATTAATTATTTATGCAACTTCTTTCATTGCATTGATTTAGGTACAACACTAAGGAAATAACATTTTAAAAGAGAAGGTTATGCTTAGTAATGTTTAATCCAGTCAAAGCATGAAGATGAGGCAGGAGATTTGTAGCAAGCTGTCTCTAGATTAGCCATTAGTCCAAATGCCTTTAGGCAAACCAGTAATAATAGTAAGGGGCTGATAAATACATATAAAAAAATGTCCCATATACCCCAGAAAGAAAGATTTCAATCATAATGGTAACAAAACATTACAAGTCTAGGAATAAATGTAATTATTTTAAGCAGTGCTTTACTGAGAATTAAAGACATTTATAAATAGCAATAAATAGTATGTTTTTAATCAAATTATCAAATATACACGTTAAGGAGTTTTGTTCTCCACAAATCAATTCATAATTTAATTCAATTACAAAGTTTAAATCAAAATATGAATAAATAGCAGAATTCACCTTTTCTTATTTCTTTCACAAACATCTACTGATAATCAACTATGTGAAAAAGTTTGTGCTAGGTACTACAGATAAAGCAGCAAATAAGACACACAACTCTGTCTTCTAAATTCTATGCAAGAGTAAATGTAAACAGATACTTACAGAATTTCATAAAGAGAATAGATTTGTGAATTTTATATGAAGCTCACATTCTCAAATCACTTCCTATCCTAATTTAATTCAAAGACACACACAAAAATACCATCAATGGACACTAAAGGAAGACCTATGTCACATTTTCTCAATAAGAAAGTGGTACATAAAAAGCACATAAAAGAGGCTGACAAATTTTACCTCAAATTTACAAGAAGAAAATTACTATAAAGCTGTAATTTATTACTATCTCTTGCAGGACAATTAAAAAAGCAGATGTTTGAGGAGAAGACTTGATGAATGGGGAATGTTCAATTCAAGATATAATAGTAAGTGAAAAAATCATGAGCCTATTTATAATAAGAATTTATAAAAAAGAGTAAACTGAATATTAGCAATATTATGTGATTACAGAATTGTCAATATCATATTATTGAATATCACACATTTCCTATAACTGGCATGTAACATTGTGTAATCAGAAAAATAACAAATGCTGTTTTCAAAACACAGTATTTAAAAATCTATTCACAGTAAGGATTGTGATATTGATACCAGGGAGTTATTTATAGAAGAAGAGTCTGAATAGCAATGTAACATCAATCTTACAATTTTGAAATAAAATATTACTAGCTCCCTTCAAGAATTCCATAAGCAACAGTTATCCACAAAAATGTATAACACTTTCTGGGTCATTTTGAACCTAATCTTCTTATTCTATGCATTTCATGTCTAATACATTAGTTTCCACTTGCAGACAAACAATATGACAAATACTATACATGAAAGTCTGTGCCAAAGGAAGGAGGCTGCACCAGTCGCAGCTCTGAGTACAGGTAGCAGGTGCCTGGGAAGCACTGTGTACTTGCTGCACAGAAGTAGACAGCTGAGTCTCCAGGCTGGGTGTCTGAGATGTGCAGGGAGAGACGTTTGGCCTTGTCATCCAATAAAACATTCCATCTTTGGAGTTCTTTTTTGTTCATATTTGAACGAATGTCTATAAGGAGCTGGGGACCTTTTCCAGGTTCTTTCTTATACCAAAGGAAGTAGTCTAAAGCAGTGTCTGTATAAGTACAGGTGATAACAGAGCTGTTTCCCTCCTGGACAGTCAGGGTAGAAGGACTCTGCTCCATCTTCTCTCCAAGGCTGACACCTATGCAGAAAGAAGAAGTCAGAGAAAGGAGAAGGGTTGCCAGATTACTAAACTCCAGAATTTACTTTTCCTTCTCTATAATAACTAGAAGAAACCTGAATAAAGCCAGTCTTGGCTTCTAAAGAATATCCACTAATACACTGTTTCCCTTAAACCCTCCACTCACAGTCCAGCTGCAGCCACAAGAACATGATTAAAGCCCCAGTGGGTGTCTTCATCGTTCTTCCCATTTAGGATCGATTGTGGACCTGCAATCTCCAACCAGGAGAGCTGCTTCTATTACCAACAGAGCCCTTTTTTTTCTAACCATCATAGTGGTTTCTCACATTGTCTACCCAGCCAATAAGAAAAAGGCTCTGCTTCTGCCCTAAGCCTATTCATTCAGAATCCACAAAAATGAACCCTCCATGTATTCTACATCAGCAGAGATGCACCACCATCTGGTGGTCACATCTCTAACTACTGAACTCTAATTAAATGTTCTTCTCATACCCTGTGCCTTTGAGGGACTCAGATGCATGAAAGCAGCAAAGATCAAACAAATCATGCCTTAGATTGAAGACTAAATGCACAGTAAGAATGTAGAGGTCAGTATTTTTATCTCTGCACAGGACTGAGTCATTGTTAATAAGTTGGAAAGAGGTAGATGCTGTTGCTCTTTATTCAATGACGGGCCTGATATACAGCTTTGAAGTTATAAAAGCACCATGATTCACTCTCTTAAATAAAGAAAATATAAAACTTCCTGTTCAGCCAATATACCATTCTCATTTGCCTGTTACGGAAGAAAACTCTACAAGGAACGTGTAAGCCAAAGATCAGAGTAAGAGAGAGAAGATCATTTGACGTTTCAAATGCCTGTTATCTCAGACTGTGCTCCTCTAAGCTGGTTTTTAGTGGTACCTTGCTATTTTCAGAGAACTGACGGTACCAACAGTCAATATGTATCCTAAAATGCAATTACTGAACTGCAGAGATCTAAGGGGCGCAGCTTGCATTAGACAGTTTCTCTTTGCTCAGCAATAAGGGTCTGGAGGAAGGAGACAGGGAAAAGAACCCCAAGGAGGAAGTGAGGAAATCCAGTTTCTTTCTACTCCCAGCTCATTTAATCTAATTTTTAATTACCTGATTTTTCATTCTGTCATCTTGGATTTAGTTTCTGTTTTGTAAAGTGAGGTTGGACTAAAGCGTGTCTAAGGGCTCATCTAGCTCTGAGTTCTTTTACTATTTAACAGAGCAAATCTCTATTGAGACCTGCTTATGTACAGAGTAGAGTGGTGTGACAGGGGGGAGAAATCCCCTGCATTGTGGAATCCCCAACAGGATTTTCACATCCCCATGCAATCTTGGGGTGCTGACCTTGCCACTAATTAACCCTGGGGCCTCTTATGAAGCAGAGGCAAGGTCCTTGGAGTGAATCCCTATCTGTGGTTTCATTTCTCCTATAAGGTCAAGGAGAGTCTAAATCCATAGTAAAATGGCATAAAATGGGACTTGGTTCACTGGATGTAAAGATCATCACAGACGGTGAGGTCAAAGGGCCCTAGTGGCTGAGCCATTGGTAAGCAAGATGTTCTTTTGGAGACTTATTTCATAAGTCTTATCTCATCTTGTGGGATAAAAGGGGGGAAAATCTCCCCAGCTGGAGGACCTGGAAGAAGTGGATGAGCTCACTAACAGGTAAAGCAAGAAGCACTTTCTAAAGCAGCCAGACTGCTTTCTGGCTTCAGGCTTTCTCCTTGCAAGTTTAGATGGGGGTCCAAGTTCCCAGCCAGGGCGAGCTATACAATTTTTCAGATCCAGAGCAAAATGAACATTTGGAAACTTCTATTCAAAAAGCAGGGGGAATATTCATTAGGTAATGTTTCTAGTGGAACCATTTTTCTAAAATGCTTTAACTCTTCCTACAAATCAGTTTCATGTATCTGAATTTAACTTTTAAGACTACTTTTTCAGCCATTTTTGGTTCACAGAAAAATTAAGAAGAAGATACAGAGGTTTCCAATACACATCCCTACCCCACACTTGCATAGCTTCTCCTCTTATCAACTTCCACAAGAGACTGGTCTATTTCTTACAACTGATGAACCTATATTAACACTTCATAGTCTCCCAAAGTCTATAGCTTACCAGGGTTCACTCTTGTGTTGTACATTCCATGGGTTTACACAAATGTATAATGGCATGTGTCCATCATTATAGTATCACAGAGAGTGGTTTCACTGCCCTAAAGATCCTCTCTGCTCTACCCATTCATCCCTCCCACTCCCCTCAACCCTTGGCAATCACTGGTCTTTTTACTCTCTCTACAGTTTTACCTTTTCCAGAATGTCATATAGTTGGAATCATACAGTATGTAGCCTTTTCACATTGGCTTCTTTCACTTACAGCATTGAAGTTTCCCCTATCTTTTCATGGCTTGATAGCCCATTTCTTTTTAGCACTGAATAATATTCCATTGTTTGGATGTACCACCATCTGTTTATCCATCCACCTGTTGAGGGACATCTTGGTTGCTTCCAAGTTTTCGTAATGATGAATAAAGCCGCTATAAACTCCCATGTGCAAGTTTTCATGTGGACATAAGTTTCAACTTCTTTGGGTAAATATTCAGGCATGCCATTGCTGGATCATGTGGTAATGAGATAGAAGATAGATGGGCTCACAGGCTGGACAGCTGGTGCTTGTCAATTGGAGGAAAACTGAAGCTTTGTTCTCACCCAGACATTCCAAGGACAAAGCTAGTGGCAGAAGCTGAGCTCTGCTGAAGTAAAGAGGTAAGGCGACCACTCCTGAGGTCAAGGAAAACTTCCCTGTCTGCACATGCGCAGGAAGGCTCCTTGGGGGTCAAAAGAGAGGGGGGGGTCAAAAAGGGAGGGGACACCACCCCATAATAAGTGTGGACATACACCCACAGGCCTCTGCAGTGGAATCCATCTTAGCAAAAAGTTGCTCAGGCATGTTGGGGAGAGTCCTAGGACTGGTCAGGTGTGAAAAAAGAAACAAGATAATTGGCCAAATGTAAACAAAGACCTGGAAGGACTGTCCTATATAAGCGATTTAAATCACCTCTTTACTGTGCTCCTCCTCATTAGAGAGGACACCCATACCCTTTCTCTCTGGGTGCATATTTCTGCCTTGCTTCAGTGTTAAATAAACCAACTGTTTCTCTGTGTGCTCTCCCATACACTTTGCTGTATCTCTAATAATACACTTTGTACCTGTCTTTACAGTTTTTGCCTCCTTGAAACATTCTTGCTTTCAAATGGGGGCAAGAGCCAGGGGAGCTTTGCTTCTAGCCTCTAGCCCCTGGTGGTCTAGTGGTTAGGATTCCTGGGTTTTCACCCAGGCTACCCAGGTTCAGTTCCTGGGCAGGGAACTAAGACCTCGCTTCAGGACCCCTCACTGCTGTCTCTCCAAGATCAGTAAGTGTATGTTAAGTTGTGTAGGAAACTGCCAAACTGCTATATTGAAATGCCATGGCTACACATTCATTTTCTAATAATTTACAGAAAAAGTTTACTGCACCCCTTTGCTCCATGTCAGTGTGCCAGATAGTCCAAAGCATGCACATGCACACCAGGTGGCCCCACTAGCTGCACAGCTCACACACTGCCTGCTGTGACCATGACCTTGAGCCTTCATGTGCTCCTGTCCTGTGTCCTGCTGCCCCATGTGTCTCCTCTACTCACGCACATGTTCCATCCATTTTTGGGACTTCACTTACAAAACACAAGTACACAGAGGAAATTATTAAGAATTTCAAGATAGCCATAGCAGAGCATGAAACCGAGGGCAGGGTTCCTTCTGAGAGTGAGGCTTGAGCAACTGCATAGCTCACATGTCCAGAAAGGTGGTCCTGCTCCCAGGTCCCTGGAGCCTGCTCATGTGTCTTCATCTTAATTTTCAGGGTCCCAGTCCTTCCTAGCACTGTCCTTTCATTAACACAAAAGACAGGGCAGGTTGGAATTCGATTTGCATTGTGATTGTTCCTTGTGCCAATTTAAACTTCAGGCTTGGTTGTCTGAAGTCTTTGGCTACAGAATATAAGGGTTTCTTTTCGGGTAGTCCTGGAAACCTTCTGCTCTTTTTCCCAAACCGTGAATGATGTTTCAAAGTCATGGGTTATAGATTCATTCAAAATGCAACAGTGGAGTGGATGAACAGTGGAGTTTAAAGGAACAGAATAAAAATTTTCACGAGCTTTTCCATACAAAGTGCTATTTAGAAATGATCAAAAATGGATATTTTTGCCAGTGATGTATGTAAACACATGTACAAATTAAACAATAGAAATAATTTAGATTTTGTGGTTCTAAAGTGTCTCCTATATCAGGTAGTGCAGAGTATAAGTTCTCATGTCACACTAGCTTCACTAATTTAGTAATAACATAAGCCCAGGCAAGTCATTTATGCTCTGCAATCCTCACTTTATTCATGCATAAATAAGAGAAAGTACTTATTTACAGAGTATTATCAGTATTGAAATAAATAATATGTGTAATAAGCTAGATAGAGTGTCTGACCCTCAATAAATTTTTTTTTTTGGTTTTAAATAACAGAAATGTATTTTTTCACTGTCTGGTTGCTGGAAGTCCGACCTCAAGCTGTGGATAGGGCCATGCTCTCTCTGAGAGCTCTAGGGGAGGATCTGTTCCATGCCCTTCTCTTAGCTTCTAGCATCTGCCATCAGTGTTTGGTTCTCCTTGCCTTGCAGACACATCGCTCCAGTGTCTGCCTTGTCTTCACATCTAAAATTATTTTTATTATATTTGTTATTTCCAGGAGTGAAAAAGCGGAATACTAACTTTAAAAACATTACGCACACTCTGTTCCCTTTTCCCCTTGAAAGGAGAGACACGTGCAGTTAAGTGAAAAACTGAGTCGTCTCTTTCTATTTGTTGACCACCGTATATTTTTCCAAGCATTTTCCATCAGAGCAATTTACATGTAATTTATATCTTATCTGCCAGGAGCATTGGATTGTTTTAACAGGACATTGAATATTGGCATCTTTATCAGTTACAACAATGGTTCCATATTGGAGCTTTATATCTGCAAAGGGATTTCTGGGAAGAAAAAGAGCAAAATGAACAAACAAAAAAACCAAGTGAAATGACAGGCCTAAAGGGTCTAATTTTAGGAGGTAAAGAGTTCTGAATTATGAATCTGGAAACCCAAAGAGGTGCAAAGGCTACTTGCATGGTGTAGTACCATGGGGGCGGGGGGGGCTGCAGCCCAGCTGCAGTTTGATTACAGGCGGTAGATCACCTGGGAGCCCTGTGCCTCCACTGCATGGTAGGTGGCTGAGTCTTCCAGTTGAGAGGCTGTGATGTGTAAGGTACTATACAGCTCTTTAGAATTCATTTTGGAAATTAACCTTCCATTCTGCTTCATCCCTGAAGCTATGAAACACAGATGGATGAGGCTGCCCCCAGGATTCAGTCAGGACCACTGCACATAGTTCATTGTGGTAGAAAAATTGCACCTCAGATAGAGCTGGTTCCTTCCTGGAGGCTCAGGGCTGAAGGGCTCTGCTCCGCTTTCATCCCTCTCACCCCTGTTGGAAAGACAAAAACAAACACATATGATGTCACTGGGGAATCGCTGATGCAGTTTCTAGACCTGTAAAATATCTGCAGAAACACCCATGAGGATGTAGGACCATCTAGGAGCTCTGGGTCGGCTCTCCTTCCCTCCCTCCCTCTGTCAGCTGTGCAACGCTCCCCAGTCCCCCCTCTGGGATGACCCCAACTCACAGCAAACCTGGACCCACAGAAGCCTCTGCAGGGCTCCCCAGTGTCTTTTCATGACTCCCTGCCCAGTTACTGGGGTGCCTTCATCCCTGTTCTGGAGGGTGTAGAGTCTTGGGTCCAGAGAAATTTTGTTCTTACTGTTAATATGTTCCACCAGAATCACTGAGCACCAATCACACACTTGAGTTTTGTCATTTCACTTCTTAACAGGAAACTCCACCAGAGACGGCCCAGCCCAGGCTGAGTGTGTAAGTTCTCTCAGGTGTGTGGATGTGTTGGGGGTGGGGGAACCCAGGCTGGTGGGAGTGAGGGGAGCAGTCAAGGGAAATATCCAACCTTCCCAGTGTTTTTGTTTTTGTTTTTTTCAGAACTGTTTTAGGTAGGAAACAGTGAACATTTGGATGGAGGGTGAAAAGTGAAAAGACAACTCAGAGGGAAATAGAGGCCTGGTTTCAGTACATCCTGGAAGATGAGCCTGCTTTCTAGATGAGAATTAAGACATGTAGTTTGACAGAGAATTTGATAATTTATTTATATGGAATGTCTAACAGAGGAATACTGTTTCATGGTACGTCACATTTTGTTCATCCCTTTTCTTAGAAAAGTGAATACAAATGAAAGAAATTAGAATAGTTTTGTAAATCTAAAACTTTAGATTTATATTTATACCTGAACACAGTAGAGGTCTACAATAAGACTTAGACTGGTAGAAAAAGAAACTGAACATGTACAGGATATCCACCTTGGTCACATTCCCACCTCCTCTCTTCTCCCATCCAACTGTTTCCCCTGACATCCTGCAGACCACATGGCTGATTCTACTCTGTGAACATAAGGGGAGGACCATGTTTTTTAGTTCAGATGAAATGTTTCTCTTTTTCCCTTCCAGTCTTTCCTTACACCTCCCTTTTTCTCCTCTCTTTACTTTTATTCCTTATTTCCCTCTTTTCTTTGTCTTTTCCTTCCGAGGAGATAAAGGATACAAAATTTCATCAGGGGTATTAGAGTAATTTCTAAGTCAGTGGAATAGAAGGTCATTTTAAGAATTTTTAGTAATAGGACTTCCCTGGTGGCACAGTGGTTGAGAATCCGCCTGCCAATGCAGGCGACACAGGTTTGAGCCCTGGTCCGGGAAGATCCCACATGCCGCAGGACAACTAAGCCCTTGCACCACAACTACTGAGCCTGTGCTCTAGAGCCCGAGAGCCACAACTACTGAGCCCACATGCCACAACTACTGAAGCCCGCACACCGCAATGAGGAGTAGCCCCCACTCGCCGCAACTAGAGAAACCCGCACGCAGCAACGAAGACTCAACACAGCCAAAAATAAATAAATAAAATAAATTTTTTTTTAAAAAAGAATTTTTAGGGCCTCCCTGGTGGCGCAGTGGTTGAGAGTCCGCCTGCCGATGCAGGGGATACGGGTTCGTGCCCCGGTCTGGGAGGATCCCATATGCCGCGGAGCGGCTGGGCCCGTGAGCCATGGCCGCTGGGCCTGCGCATCCGGAGCCTGTGCTCCGCAACGGGAGAGGCCACAAGAGTGAGAGGCCCGCATACCGCAAAAAGAAAAAAAAAAAAAAAAAAAAAAAAAAAAAAGAATTTTTATTTCTAAAATTTAGGGGAAAAGGAAACAGATAATATAGATTTTTTTCTACTGGACCCTCCACAGCCCCACTTGGCCCTAACGTATTCCTACTTTTAACCCTGTTCCAATAATCATCTCTGTCGAATTATCATAGCCCAGGCCCTCCTCATCCTGATCCACAGTGACCAATTTAGGAAGATGTGAGCTCCATCTTTGTGAGATTATGTTAAAATGGAAGAGCCAAGTAAATGACAGGAACATTTGGTAAATATTCTCCCTGTATGCTTAGTGATTTTTATTTTATCACATTTTCCTCAGTCCCTTCCTCTAACTTTTTTTTTTTTTTTTTTTTTTGGCTGCACTGGGTCTTTGTTGCTGCGCGCGGGCTTTCTCTAGTTGCGGCAAGCGGGGGCTACGCTTCGTTGCAGTACGTGGGGTTCTCATTGTGGTGGCTTCTCTTGTTGCAGAGCATGGGCTCCAGGCACGCGGGTTTCCGTAGCTGTGGCACATGGGCTCAGTAATTGTGGCTCACAGGCTCTAGAACACAGGCTCAGTAGTTGTGGTGTACAAGCTTAGTTGGTCCACGGCATGTGGGATCTTCCCACACCAGGGCTCGAACCCATGTCCCCTGCATTGGCAGGCGGATTCTTAACCACTGTGCCACCAGGGTGGCCCTTCCTCTAACTCTTGTTAACCATCTCCTCATTCAGTTTTTCAAATATTCACACACACACAGATGGGCTTATCTAGACCTTAAGAAAAGCTCCTCAGTTAGACTGAGGCTAATGGATTAAAGCAATCAGCGTAAACTGTCGCAGTACTCTCCTGTGTCTGATCTCAGGTCATGTGGCAATCCCCACACAAAAGCAGACTCTGCCACTGTCCCATTTGAAGTGATTCTCTGAGCAAGTTCCAGTCTCCAGTCTGTTGGAGACATTGTATTTTCCTCATGAGTTGTCTTTCCTCCTGAATCATGACTCTGAAGATTAAGACCATGTCTGCACAAGAGATAAGCAGTTGAGTCCCTTCTGTCCTATTTGTTTTTATAGAACATGAGATCTTACTGAAAATGCCCCAGGTTGATCTCTTGAGTCACTGAAAGCCTCACATTTACCAGAAGTTTGTGTTCAGCTCCCTCTCCCATCCCAGGCACTGTGTCACACAGAGCACAGAAGTACTTGGCTGAGTCTTTCCAATGGGCTGATGTTTTCCTCAGGTGGAAAGACTTCTCACTCTTCCTAAATTCAGCCTCAAAACCTTTGATACCTGAGACAAGGCTGTTTCCAGATATGTACTTCAGGAGAAGCTGAAGTCCTTGATTGGGGTACTGCACATACCAGAAGAGATAGAATGAAACAGAAGATGAGTAGTTGCACCTCAGCTCCAGACGGGCTCCTTCAGAGACAGTGATGTGGCCGTCAGGCTGGGCCACCGACTGGGCTCCCGTTCCTCCTGAAACATCAATGCTGTGTCAGTGAGACCAGGACAGACTTACCTATTAAGAGAAGGTGTCTCTATTCAGAGTCCAGTTCCAATACCATACTTCGAGGGAACAAGAAGATGGAATAGAATTTTACTCACTCAGGGCAAAAAGTGTCATAAGCACTGATATGGGAATCAAGCTCATGACTGAGCAGTGAAGAAGCTGTGGGATACTTTTTTGAAGATCTTTCCTGAGCAGGAAACAGCACTCTCAAGGAAGAATGGGTATTGTCGATGTTCTAGAATCTTGCCTAAGCACGTTCCAGAGGTGTTTGGAAGAGTCTCTTTCTTGACAAATCTGGATGTTTTCTGACTTCTAAACACTCTCCGTTTGTAATTGTCTTCAGAGAGCTCCAGGTGAACACCTTAGCCAGCTCTGTGAAGGAGGAGCTAAAGGAGCAGTTGCTGTTCTTTAACTGTAATTCTAGTTTGTGCAACATCGCCCTCTGGAGACCAAACAGAAGTAGTTCTTCTCTTACACTTTGCCATATCCCTTGCTATTCCAGGCATAATTAGAGAGGGACTTAGAAAGGAAAAGGTTGGGCAAACTTCTAACATCAGATGGCTCAGGAATATTCCTTTCTTTCAGTTGAAACCATTATAGTCGTAATCCCCACAGATGCACAATTTGTCTTGTCCTTATGATTTCAGAGGCATGATGTGATTTGTGGTTGTTTTGACATTTCCTACTTCCCTAATATATGAGTAATTGACACTCTATGGTCCATACTATTCATCCCAGGTATGAAGACCCATAAGAGGAGAGAAACTAAGATTCCACAGAAAAATTGACTGGACTAGTACAATAGTCTTCTGAGTCATTGCCCATAACATTACACAGAAAGCATCAGCATAACCCTTAGGGCAAAGGAATCAGATAGATTGACCCAGGTTCAGTTTTAGTTATGGAGTTGCTGGCAGATCAAGTTAGGGCATCATGACAATTAAAACACACACAAGTGCACACACACACACAAAGCTGTTGCTAGAAGAAAAAAAAGGAAAAAAGAAAAATGCCAATCACTCCCTCAGAACATCTCACAAAATCACCAGTTCAAAAAAGGCAAGGCCATTCTAGCAGAATATGTAATCAAGAAAGAGGAGTTTTAAGCCAACAAAAGCTAAAAAATAAAACAGAAGAAGGCAGGTTCTTCTTAGCAGATAAGTGATTAAAAGAACATAAATAGAGAAAATGATGAAAGTATACTGGGGTTTTTTTTCCAAAGAAGTAAAAATGAAGGTGATTAGAAACTACAGAGGGGGAAAATATACAAGAAAGGGGTGAAATGAATGTAAATTTATTTTAAGAAACTTAGGGGGTTTAGGAAAAGAAAAACCAACTGATGATGCTAGGAAAAATGTTGTTTGGCTATGACATTGGCTTTTTAGAGTAGGAGATGTTCATTCCACACTGCCTCATGTGGAGTGAACAAAATAACAAAATATCATATTTATAATGATATAATGGCATTTATTGTTTCTGAATTTTATAAACCAACATATAAACAAAAAAATGAATAAAAATATTGACAATTGAAAGGACATAAAGGTATCAATGCAGTGGACAGTATGTGAGGACAGAGGAGGGAAAGAGCAGGGAGGGCTGAGTGGGAGCCTTCGCAGCTTCATCTCACACAGAGAAGAATGAACACACTGGCTAATGTGATGGACCAGCAGTTAGAGGTACATGCTTCTTATTTTAAAAACAGAAATAAATAGTAGGGCTTCCCTTGTGGTGCAGTGGTTGAGAATCTGCCTGCCAATGCAGGGGACACGGGTTCGAGCCCTGGTCCACGAAGATCCCACATGCCGCGGAGCAACTAGGCCCGTGAGCCACAACTACTGAGCCTGCGCGTCTGGAGCCTGTGCTCTGCAACAAGAGAGGCCGCGATAGTGAGAGGCCCGCGCACCGCGATGAAGAGTGGACCCCGCTCGCCGCAACTAGAGAAAGCCCTCTCTCAGAAACGAAGACCCAACACAGCCAAAAATAAATAAATAAATAATTTTACAAAAAAAGGAAAAAAAGAAAGAAATCGTAATATAACTGTCATATATAATACAAATGAGCTACAAAGTCTGCTTTCATTGTGGGGAATGAATGAATATTAACTAAATTTAGTTAAAACAATGAGGAGTTTTCCTGTTTTTCATCAGGTCAGCTAAGGCTGAGGACAATATGGATAAGTTTCCATAAAATGTAAACCTAGAAGTTAGACACATCCAACAGGACTTGGTAAGAGTGATAAATTTGTCCTGAGACCCTAAGCACCTCACCTGCCTCCATCCTGTGAGAGAAGTTGAGAGATGCAGAAAGGAAGAGAGAATTGTTTGAAAACTATCCAGAGACAGGTCTCTGTGGGATTTCCTCTGTCTTCCTCCTGGGAAAGGGAACATTGTCCTCTCCTTCAAGCTAAGTGGGGGTAGCATCGGAACCCCTCAGGAAGCTGAGAAATAAGTGCCAGAAAGTGAGACTGAGACATATTTGTCTTCAGCTGAATGCTTGCTGCAATGCGGAAACTTTGCAGGAGAGGCCTGTCCTGCCCTGCCAACAGAAGAGAGCACAAGAGATTTCCTGGGAGAATCTGATATATGTCCTCCTGGAATTTGAGGGGACAGAGACTGGAATCTGACTCTTGCCTGGAAAGATCTGTGGAAAGAGACCCGCTGAGACCACCTGTTGGTAGAGTGAGGAGAGAGAGCTTTTTAAAATTACCTCATTCTTAAATAATAAAGTAAGCCTCATTCTTAAATAATAATGTCATCAGCAGAAATTTAGAAGTCTACAATGTGAATGATGAAGATTGAGATAAACAAATTTAAAATGACCCTAAAGACAGCAGAGATAATTCAATAAACAGAAAAGAAAAAACTTTACAAAAATGCTAATTGTCTATATTACAAAAATAATAGTCTCAAAAAAGTGTAACTAAACAACTAGACTGTGATAGAACAGGAGAATAATGACCTCTAGGAAGAAAGGGAATTTGAAAGAATAAATTACACTGAGGAACTTAAAAAGAGATTGACATTGGGGTTAAAAGTAGGGGGTGCGGGGGCTTTCCTGGTGGCACAGTGGTTGAGAGTCTGCCTGCCGATGCAGGGGACATGGGTTCGTGCCCCGGTCTGGGAAGATCCCACATGCCGCAGAGCGGCTGGGCGCATGAGCCATGGCCGCTGAGCCTGCGCGTCCGGAGCCTGTGCTCCGCAACGGGAGAGGCCACAACAGTGAGAGGCCCGCGTACCGCAAAAAAATAAATAAAAATAAATAAATAAAATAAAAGTAGGGAGAAGGAGAGCAATTAGAAACTCCATGAAAAAGAAAAACTGTACAAAAAAGGATATGTAATTGTAGTATACTTTTTACTTGTGGTTATTATATCTACCTTATTTTTAATTTTCAACTTTAAGAGTCAACTCATCCAAAAGATATGATCTAACCCTCAAAAGACAATCACCCAATATTTTCCAAAGTCTTGACTCACAGGATCTTTGCTTCTAATCTCACACATGGTCTATTTATTACTTACACATAATTAATATTATTATATTTTATGGAAAAATTCCAGAAGTGTACACATCAAAAAGTAAATTATGGTTGTCTAAGGATATTGAGATATGGGAGGGGGGAATTTTTATTTCTTTGTCCATTTTATTTATCATTGTTTTCTAGATTTTCTACTGCTATTGTAGTACTCCATTACATTGATGACTCTCAATGAATCATGCTTCCTGATATTCACAGCCTTGTATAGTCCCCTCTCCATGAATCTGGGAAGGCCCTGGGATTCACATAACCATTCACATAATAGAATGCAGGAAGAGTAATGTTGCACCAGTCCTGAGCTTAAGCTTAAGAAATCAGTTCTCCTTTTATACTCTTAGGAGCTACCATGTAAGAAACCCAACTACCATGTTGGAGACACCATGAGCAGAGACCATTTGGAAAGAGCAACCATATATTCTATATTTTTAACACCACACACACATGTGTGTGTACATGTGAGTATGGAAATGTATCTGAGTAAGGCAGGGTATGTGCCTGTAACGTGCTCAGTGCAGTGGTAAGATCTAAGCCAAAGCCGTACTCTACTGATACTTGATAAATACTTCTACTTCTGACCACTATGATGGAAGTCATATAAGTCCAAACAATAACAGAGCTCTGTGATTTGATAAACTGACCGCCAGAAACCTAGACAAAAACTCATCCTGGTCTCTGTAATTATACAAAGCTCTGAATATTTTGTAATCATTTATTCATACCGACTATCCTCAGCCTGGAGGCAGAGAGTTACCCATCCATCCCTGGGAGTCTAGAATCACCAATCATTCCACGAACAGTCATTTATCTACTTGAAACTTAAAGCCTCGTTGTGGAGATTATTTGGCAAAAAAGCCACATGATCTTTTACAGAAAGATAGCTGATCAATTTATTGATTTGGGGGGACAAAGATAACAAGACCAAGAGTTTTCTCTCCCCCACAAAAAGTTCTTGTATTTGTTTAGGTCTTCTTCAATTTATGACAAGATTTGATGTCATCCTCTAAACAGCTTGGTACAGTTGGCAGATCATGTTTAATAACTTCATTATACAGAAATGATAATGCAGGATATTGACAGCATTTATCTAATGAGAGCTGATTAAGTGCAGGACCTTTGGTGTAATATTATTTTAACCTCATAATAACACTGGAACATAGTATTATGAGCCCCATTTTACAGAAGCAGTATTGAAGCTCAGATACCATAAGTATTTCATCAAGGTCAAACTCTTAAGAGTAACAGATCTCAGATTCAAACCCAGGAATGCCTGGCTCCAGAGCTTATTCTTTTTCCACTGTTTTGCTACCCAAGGGCAGGTAGCAAAGATGAAGCACAACTAGAATGATAACTTACTACTTCTAACCCCAGTGCTCTTTCAACCATCACTCAGTGGCTACTATTCCAAAATGTTCAACATGCAGATTCCTGTTTATAAAACTAGAACTTAAAATTAAGCCTAACTGTGTTGTTTCCCCATAGCCAGTGACCCTTTGAAAGAACGTGGGCCATATTTCTGCTTTCTTCATCTCTGAGACAAAGTTCTTTTCCTTTAGACTATGACCAAGGCATCATTCAACTGTGATCCAATGAACAAGGGTGGGATGAAACTCCAATGTGGATAGAAAACATTTTGAAGATTTATCCAGGCCAATATTCCACCTATAATTTTCTATTGTGGATCATTTATCTACAGAATAGTCTAACATCCTCCTTAGTTAATCACACACAGCCTCTCAGATATGATATAGGTATTTATTTCCATAAGTAGATAGAAACCTTACAGAGATTCCCCTCTACACGACCCTCTCAATTCTCATGTCAGGAATGTAAGTGGACTCTCTGCCGCTGGTTTGGGCAGAGACTCCAGGCACTTGGGGATGACTGTGAACTTGCCACGCAGATGTAGGTATCTGAGTCTGTAGGTGTCTTGTCTTTGTTCAAATGCAATGAATCTTCTTTTCTCTTTTTCTCCATTTGAGCTTATGGGAATAAGAAACCCTAGGCTTTTCCAGGATATTACCTGTACCACAAGAAGTACTAGAAATTGTGGTCTTCTTTTTATTTTATTTATTTTTTTATTTTTTTGTGGTACGCAGGCCTCTCACTGTTGTGGCCTCTCCTGTTGCGGAGCACAGGCTCCAGACGCGCAGGCTCAGCGGCCATGGCTCATGGGCCCAGCTGCTCTGCGGCATGTGGGATCTTCCCGGACCAGGGCACGAACCCATGTCCCCTGCATTGGCAGGCGGACTCTCAACCACTGCGCCACCAGGGAAGCCCTGTGGTCTTCTTAAGTGAAGTTGACAGAAGCGCTGGCTACATCCTAAACATTCAGAGACCCAGCACTCTGTTCCACCTTCTGCAGGTTCCTCAACCATGTTTAGAAAGATGTTAACCAAAGGAGATGAGTTTATGGACTCTAATGCTCTGTAGCTATTTGATTTTCCACAATACTGCTTCCCTACCAAACCCTAAGATGAGCTACATGGAAATACTCTCTCATGCCATGGTGTAGCCCTGTCAGTCTCAATAGAAAATATCATCCAGGGGGCTTCCCTGGTGGCGCAGTGGTTGAGAGTCCGCCTGCCGATGCAGGGGACACGGGTTCGTGCCCCGGTCCAGGAAGATCCCACATGCCGCGGAGCGGCTGGTCCCGTGAGCCGTGGCTGCTGAGCCTGCACGTCCGGAGCCTGTGCTCCGCAACGGGAGAGGCCACGACAGTGAGAGGCCCGTGTACCGCAAAAAAAAAGAAAATATCATCAAGTGTTGCATTCCCTGTTGCCAAAATGAGAAACTAGCCCCCCACCAAAAAAAATTAATAATAATATCCTCACAGTCCTGATTAAGCTACTGACTCACTAGCAACATTCCCAGGAACTTTGTCATTATTCCTGTCTCCCTTTGGCCCCCAAAGGACCCAACTCTGAAAAGTGATAATGACCCAGAATCCCCATGTTTCTGCTTAATATATTGCAAAAATAGTCTATCATACCAATTAGAAACAAAAAACTCTTCCACCCTGCCCCCATCATCATCTCCATTCTCTTTGCCATACCATCCATAACAGGGGAGTGGGACAAAAGAAAAGTGAAAGAGGGGCAACAGAGAGTAAAAGATCTAAACTCATAGGAGACTTGGAAAGCATCTTGTAGATGCTTGAAATAACAAAGAAATGTTCAAAATGCATATGACAGTAAATAATAATCTGACATTTGGGCTGAATTTTTCAAAAGCTGAGAAGCATGTTGTCCAAACTTACAGCATGCAATGTGCATGTAAGGGTGTGTAGTGTGTGTGTGCATAGTGTGTGTGTGTGCATGTGCACAAACTGAGGGACACCAGTGAGCTAAGCAACAATAGTATAAGTACCATAGATTGCCTCATTTTGTATAATTGAGCAGCTCACAGACAATAATAGGATGAATTTTAGACCATGTAAATGGAATACCTATTTTAAAGATAAGATCAAAAATTTTTAAAACAGTAAAGTAATATATAGATTTACTAATACCTTCTGAAAATAATAAAGTAAAATAAACTCTTTGGAAAGTACTACTTTTGGGATTCCCCCTGGGCTGTGACTCCCACTCCACAGGGAGATATTGAACAGGTGCAGCTCCACCTGTCTCACTGTGTGCCACTCACGATGCAATAATACACAGCAGCATCTTTCAGGGCAGCGCAGGGCAGGCTCAGGGTGCTGGACTTCCTCTCAGTAGGGATAAACAGAGATGCCACTTCATTTACGATGTTTGTCTTATATCCTTGAATGACAAATTGTGGTCCCTGGTTGGGGAACTGTCGGTACCAGAAGATATAGTCCCCTGTAGCAATGTTGGTATGGTTACAGGATATGTTCACTTCTTGTCCTTCATATGAGTCAATGAATATGGGCTGGATGGTCTTAGCAAGACTCAAAGTACCTGTGGAAGTAAAAACACAACACTAGTTCCTATCTTGAAACCGAATTGAAGGTCCAACTCAGCACCCTCCAGGTTCTTTCTCAAGTAAATCCCCTACCTCCCCACCGTACAGAGACACATACAATTTACTTCTCATTTGTGTTTTGGGACAAATTTTTTTTAATATTTATTCTGAAGAATCCCAGGAATACATGAACAGAAGTGGCAGGTCTAACTTCTTCCTCCCCTGATGGACCAGAGCTCAATAACCCAGAATATCTTTATTGCTCTCACCCCTCACATAAATACCAAGGAACAACAGCCTAGAGAAAAATAGGACCCCAAAGCCATCTCTCAACATATTAGATAAAGAGCAATGGTAGCAGGCAAGGTTGCAGATCCCTGTCCAGACCCATATCCCTATTTCTCTTAATCCCAAAATAACTCACCCAAGATCAGGAGCACAGTCACTCTTGTCAAATGCCTCATATTCTAGTGTAAACCAGGACCTAGGGTCAGGCTCTGCTGCTGAGTCTGAGCCTGGACCAGGGATATGAACCAGGGACGAGGCACAGCAGCACCTGCCAGAGCCCACACTAGCAGCTCTCACCTAGGGCTGTCCCCAGAAGCAAGCCAATAGCAGGGTGACAGCTCCTCAGAATGGGCTTCCCTTCAAGGTTCAACTGAGCACTCAGGAAGAAGAATAGAGGGTAAAAGCTTCCAGCACAACAGCATAGAAGTCTGCTTTCCTTTTAGATCTTTGCTTAGGTCTAACCCTTTAGAGATTTAGTCTGAATGAAACAAATATATCAGAGGGTAGATTCCATTGGGCTCCTTATTCCCCATCAATTTTCCACAGTCCCAGAAGGTGGTCACCTACTGTAACCAGTCTCATACTCATGGAGCTCGGAGAATAACCCATCTGACCTAGAAGTTCATGCCCAGAAATCCCCCATTGATTCCTATGTAAGATGAAATGGAATCTTAATCTTATTCCATAAAAGAACAAATGAGACCATCTGAACTGGACCTTTCATCTCTTGACACCCTGGTGTCCTTTTATAATCACACTAAGTCCACATCTTACATCTGCTACTCAAATCTCACTTAACAGTTTTTAAACAGGGAAGCAGACCCCTCACTAGTCCCTACTGACCAGCCAGGACAGGACATTTGATATGGAAGAGAGGAAGTGAGGAGAAGAAGAAAAGGCACAAGTTCAGAGTCAGACAGACCTAAATCCAAATCCCAGCTCTGCCACCTTGTGACCTTGGGCAACTCACTCCTCTGAGCCTCAGTTTCTTCATCTGTAAAATAGGGACAATAACACCTACTTCAGAGTCAGCCTCTGGTATACGGTCAACAGTAAATTGTAATTCCTTCCCATTCTTTTCCTTCTTATCTACATGCAAAGAACTATGGCCAGTAGACAGCAGTTGTGTAGGATTATATATTTGATTGTTTAAGTGTACATATAGATCATTCACTCTTCCTTCAAAAAACACCCAATATAAACTCAGTAACAATAACACAAAAATTAAAAGTAAAAACAAGACATCCATTCAGGAAAGGAGCTAAATCCAAAAGATACCATAATGTTAGCTGAATCAGCCAATTGCAAAAATCCAAACATGTTAGATACTCACATTAATGTGGAAAAGATAGTGGTGTGTTTAGTTCTTTGCTCATATAATATGGGAAAGGAAAATCACTAGAAAATATTTGGGGAGTGCCTCTTCGAGGTCTAGAATTTCCCAATGTATTCTGCGTGAGGAATTTTTCCATTTTCCCATGGAAAAAGATCAATGAGTGCTAATGACTTCTAGTAACATTTTGATAGAGTGGATACAACAAAGTATGGAATAAATAACCAGCTTACTTTCAGTACTAGGTGGAGGAGAAAGAAGGATATATGAGGGAGCTAAATATGCAAGGACAACGTCTACAGACATCGTTTCTTGTATTTTCTCCATTCTACGTCCAAGATTTTGGATCATCTTTACTATCATTACTCTGAATTCTTTTTCAGGTAGACTGCCTATTTCCTCCTCATTTGTTTGGTCTGGTGGGTTTTTACCTTGCTCCTTCACCTGCTGCATGTTTCTCTGTCTTCTCATTTTGTTTAACTTACTGCGTTTGGGGTCTCCTTTTCGCAGGCTGCAGATTCATATTTCCCGTTGTTTTTGGTGTTTCCCCCAGTGGGTGAGGTTGGTTCAGTGGCTTGTGTAGGCTTCCTGGTGGAGGGGACTGGTGCCTGTGTTCTGGTGGATGGGACTGGATCTTGTCTTTCTGGTGGGCAGGACTGCATCTGGTGGTGTGTTTTGGGGTGTCTGTGAACTTAGTATGATATATGATTTTAGGCAGCCTGTCTGCTAACGGGTGGGGTTGTGATCCTGTCTTGCTAGTTGTTTGGCATGGGGCATCCAGCACTGGAGCTTGCTGGTCACTGGGTGGAGCTGGGTCTTAGTGTTGAGATGGAGATCTCTGGGAGAGCTCTCACTGATCGATATTACGTGGGGCTGAGGGGTCTCTGGTGGTCCACTGGAGAGCCTGGATTCAGCTCTCTCACCTTGGAGGTTCAGTCCTGACACCAGGCCAGAGCACAAAGACCCTGCCAGCCACATGGCTCAGAAGAAAAGGAAGGGGGAAAAAAAAAGAAGAAAAAGATAAAATAAAATAAAATAATTTTTTAAATAATAAAATTTTAAAAAAGAGAGCAACCATACCAATAAACAAATCTACCAATGATAACGTGCACTAAAAACTAGACTAAGATAAACATAAAAATGAGAACAAATCATTTGCAGACAGCAAACCCCAAGTCTACAGTTGCTCCCAAAGTCCACCACCTCAATTTTGGGAACATTCATTGTCTATTCAGGTATTCCACAGATGCAGGGTTCAAGTTGATTGTGGAGATTTAATCCACTGCTCCTGAGGTGTGTGGAGAGTGATCTGTGCTTGCACACAGGATTCTTGGTGGCTGCAGCAGCAGTGTTCGCGTTTCATGCCTGTCTCTGTGGTCTGAGCTGATAGCCGTGGCTCATGCCTGTCTCTGGAGCTCGCTTACACAGTGTTCTGCCTTCTGTGGGCACACTGGGAAGGAATCCTCTCTCCCCATGCACCCCAAAACAATGGCCTCTTGCCTCTTAGGCAAGTCCAGACTTTTTCCCAGACTCCCTCCTGGCTAGCTGTGGCACACTAGCCCCCTTCACGCTGTGTTCACACAGCCAACCCCAGTCCTCTCCCTGGGATCTGACCTCCAAAGCCCGAGCCTCAGCTCCCAGCTCCCACCAGCCCCAGTGAGCAGACAAGCCTCTCAGGCTGGTGAGTGCTGGTCAGCACCGATCCTCTGTGTGGGAATTTCTCCGCTTTACTCTCTGCACCCCTGTTGCTGCGCTCTCCTCCATGGCTCTGAAGCTTCCCCCCACCTCCCCCATCTCTGCCGGTGAAGAGGCTTCATCGTGTGTGGCAACTTTTCCTCCTTCACAGCTGCCTCCCAGTGGTGCAGGTCTCATCCCTATCCTTTTGTCTCTGTTTTTTCTTTTGCCCTACCCAGGTACGTGGGGAGTTTCTTGCCTTTCGGGAAGCCTGAGGTCTTCTGCCAGTGTTCAGTAGGTGTTCTGTAGGAGTTGTTCCACATGTAGATGTATTTTTGATGTATTTGTCAGGGGGAAGGTGATCTCCACGTCTTACTACTCCGCCATCTTGAAGGCCCCCTCCAGTACTTGGGTTTTTTTTTTTTTTTTGCGATACGCGGGCCTCTCACTGTTGTGGCCTCTCCTGTTGCGGAAAACAGGCTCTGGACGCACAGGCTCAGCGGCCATGGCTCACGGGCCCAACCGCTGCGCGGCATGTGGGATCTTCCACGGACCGGGGCACGAACCCGTGTCCCCAGCATCGGCAGGCGGACTCTCAACCACTGCGCCACCAGGGAAGCCCAGTACTTGGTTTTAATAAAGACACTACTGTCATCTTGTGGCCAGATTTAGCCCTGCAACTTTAAACACACACACACACACACACACACGCACGCACGCACGCGTGCACGTGCACTGACACCCCAAACACTAAACATCTTCTTCCTTAGTAATTTACAATTACAAGGAATCTTAGAAATCATCCAATCTTTGTCCAGCTCTATTGTTTTACCACGGAGGCTCCAGAAGCTTATATCACACTCCAGGATTCATTTCTTCATTTATAGCAAGTTCCCCAATATTACTCAGATTAACATTAACCTTTGTAAAATAAATAAATGAATACCCAAAGCTACTTACACTGACATATGCTGACTAGACCTGCACATGCATGTGAGAATCAATTTGATACCAAATCATCTCCCAGTAACTTTAAATTTAAGGTTCATATTTGAAAGCACAGCTTTTTTCTGCCCACAGCATTTATATGTGTGGCAGTTTCTCCTATTCATTCATTCAAAACTATTTATTGAGAACTTACTATATGTCAGGCAGTGTGCTTGTGTTGGGGATTCCTTAGTGAGCAAAACCCCCTCCTCTCATGGAACCTACATTCTAATGAAGGGAGACAAACAACAAACAAGTAAAAGAGTAAATATAGTTTGTCAAATGATGCTAAGTGCTACTGAGAAAAATAAAACAGGAGAGGGGGAGAGTGATGGTCAAGAGACCCTCAATGATTAGGTGACATATGTATAGAAACCAGAAGAAATGATGGAGGATCCCTGATGGATATCTGGGGAGAGAAAGTGATCAACTGAGAGCTCATAACACCTCTAAGCAACTGGAAATCATCCAAAAGTATACTGACAAGGTATTCCCCACAGCCCCCTTTCCAGAGATCTACTAGAAACATTTCCTGCTCTCTCTCTCAAAACAAAATAATGAGGAATTGGGGCAGGAAGATCTCAATAGGGAGTTACTTCAGAGTAGTAAATTCCCCTGAGGTTAGAATTTTTCTTCAAACCTCTTGACAGTGTTTTGTTTTTTCCCATTTTATTCAGAGTGAGAGAGGCAACGGCTGATGAAAACTAAGGTAAAATATGACTCGAGAGATATAGAGGTCACACTCTTCAAAGAGCCCTGAAAGGCAGGTGCTCCCAAAGCTTCTAAATATTTATTTGCCAGGCAACACTCCTGAAAGAATCCTAAAGACTTCCAAAACAGATATGGGAGCCCTTTACAATAGGCTAGACAACCTCTGAAGGACATCTCTCTATGTACTAGACCATTCCACTCAAGGACCACCAGCCTCCTCCACGATTTTGCAGCTCTGTACACGTGAGTCTATGAGGATGGGAAAGCAATCCTGAAACCAACTCCATTCAGAATAAGGCCACAAACTAACTTTGGAAACTTAAGATTTTCTGGTTTTCTTCCCCAAATGTTAATCAGTCTGTTTTCCCCATTTTCTTCCTCAACTCTTTCTTAAACTGCTAGAATTAAGTTCCTTCTTTCCAAACTTAGGGAATTTCTTTTTGGGTTGAGAAAGTGGTTCAAAAGAAAATGCTATTTTATTTTCATTTCTCTCTCTCTCTCTCTCTCTCTCTCTCTCTGTCTCTGGCAGTCATAAACAGCAGAGTTGGGCAGTGATAAAGTCATAGAGGTTTTGAAGAAAATTCTTTGGTAATTGTGCAAGCAAGCTCATTCTTTTTAAACTTTTCTTGTGAAAAGAGATAAAATATGTCTAGGCCATCCCAAACTCTATCCATTTGCCCTACTCTGCCCTAGGCTCTACCAGGATGTTTGGTTACTGAATGAAACAGTTTTGGGGTGGGTCCTTTGATCCTAGTGTGTCTAACACAACACTGGACCAGTCTTCATTCCTCTTCTTCAGGATTTTACAACTGTTCCCAATGGCTCAGATCCCAAACTTCACTGTAGAAATCCAAAGTTTGAAATAGCTGGATGGAGGGCTGCTCTCCTCTGAGCCTCTCTAAATGGGAAGGTTACTGCAAGAGATGTACTCACAACAAACTGGCCTGATTTGGGGAACGGGGGAGTGGAGTGGAGGGATGGGAGGGCACTGAAAGCAGCCCATCCCATGATCCCATGGCTCCGTAGAGTTCTCTAGAAGATGTTCTGGTTCTCCCCTCTCCCCAGTCCTTATCTTCTCAATGCCACTCTTTCATCCCATCCGCACTGCCTTTCCCTAGAGTTTCCAGAATAATTGATTTTTAAGCATGTATTGCTTATTCTCCAATGTTACTGGGCCCTTCTTTTTATACTATTTTAACACTTTGCTATTTGTATGTGCTTTTACATTTAATTTCTGACCATTTTACCACATGATTTTAGCAACATCAAATAGCCTAAAGCTTGGGAAAGTTTTGTATAGTTTGGTTATCTAATTAGCCAGGGTAGATATACTAAAATTGTTTTTAATTTTTTGAAATTCTTTAAGCCTGCCCTTTACTTTAAGTATCCTGAGTTTCCACAGCTGAAAAACAGAAGCAGACCTAAAACAAAATGACACGTAAAACTACCAGAAGAGGGAACGGGGAGGGGTGGGGCAGGGAAGGGGGGCAGACTGCTCTCTCTCATCAAGAGATCTAATCCTTGGGGCTTCCCTGGTGGCGCAGTGGTTGAGCGTCTGCCTGCCGATGCAGGCGACGCGGGTTCGTGCCCCGGTCTGGGAAGATCCCACATGCCGCGGAGCGGCTGGGCTTGTGAGCCATGGCCGCTGAGCTTGCGCGTCTGGAGGCTGCGCGTCCGGAGCGGGAGAGGCCACAACAGTGAGAGGCCCGCAAAAAATAAATAAATAAATAAGAGATCTAATCCTTCATCAAACACATTCCATTTCTCCAAAAATCCACCTTCTGGGACTCTACTCTGCCCATCTCTCTGCACCACAGATTGCCCTCCTATGCAACCCATGAGCCCCACACCCCAAGTCAAAACCACCATCCTCTCCCATCCTTTACCAAATTTGCCTGGAAAATTTACCTGCCCTCAAGTCCACCAGCTGTAACACACCTCGGTTTCCTAGCCCTACTGGGCAGGACACCTAGAACCTAGAGGTAAAAGGAGCTTTCTTCCAACAGGGCGCCTGGGAGAAGTGGAACCAGATTTATGCACAAAAAATGGGAAAAATCAGACTGGAAAAGCAGATAAATTAGGGAGAATTTTTTTCACTATACATAAATATGCATTATGGAAAACCTCCAAATAAGTCCCCCAGTGGTACAGTTCAATCTGATTTGATATACAATTGATTTTCATAAAACATTTCAGGAATATATCTTTTGCCTAAGTGGAAGCACACTGATATTACCTGTATGTATTGACCCAAAAAAACTTACTTTGGCTCATTATTAGAATTTTAAACATAATCTTAATCTAACTCTATCTCTTCACTATATTCTAGCCAAAGAAATAAGAACCAGTCTTCCCATTCATTTTCAAATAAATCAAGGTGTCTTCCTGAAACTCAGGCAGTAAAAACCTGATATTTCTTCTTTCTTTGTGGGCAGAAGGCATGCTTAATATTTTCTTTGGATCCTGAAGAACCAGGTGTATTAAGTATTATCATTACTATTAATATATGAATTAAGTTATTTTAGAAAATAACCAAGATAAAATCTCTTGGTGAATTTTCTGATGGAGAGTTAGTGTTTAAATCTACTAATACTCACATATAATTTATAATTAATCTGCTACTATTTTAATTGCTTCCTGAAAGAAGACATTTAAGTAACAAAGTTACTTTATTGCTAAATGACAGATGACAGCAGTCCCCCTAGTGGGGGAAAAAATCTTTTTCAAATAGCATATTCAACAAAAGGAGCGAAACAAACACATTTCACCCCTCTATATTTTCTTATCATGTGGATTATGTACTTCAGTTTCTTTCAAGATCTTTAGAGAGAGTTACTGTATCATAGACTGCAGTATACAGTAGACCCTTTAACAATACAGGTTTGAACTACACAGATCCACTTATAACTGGATTTTTTTTTCAGTATACTACCTGTATATTCAAATTACAGAGATTTAAATTAATTAAGTAAGGGGGGAAAGTTGTGTTCCATTAGAGATCACAATATGTGGAATCAAAATGTCCAGGATGTGAGTCCTGGTTCTATCCAAAGTGTTTCAGCTTCCTGCCCCTTGGTAACACATTTATCAATTCCTTTGGGGGGTTTTCGGGGTTTTTTAATTGAGGTATAGTTAATTTACAGTGTTCTGTTAATTTCTGCTGTACAGCAAAGTGATTCAGTTATACATATATATACATTCTCTTTTATATTCTTTTACATTATGGTTTATCACATGATATTAATCAATTCCGTTGTTTTTGAGACAGAGATAGCAATACTCAAGTTTTTGACTGCCCAGGAGTCGGTGTCCCTAACCCTCATGTAGTTCAAGAGTCAATTATATATCAAGATCTAGATCTAGATCCAGATATGGATATAATTTTATATAGGTACAAACTAAAGATTCAGTCCTGCATTAATCAAAGCTTTTATAGTAAACAATAAAAATTTCTCTGAAACACCTTACAAAAAAACCAATCCCAAACCAATGAACCACATAAACCAACCAATAAATCTAAACGATACCCTGGAGCAATAAAAAACAAAAGATCCTTGGAGTTTGTTGTAATGAAACTAAACCCATAATGCATAAGAATGAAGTGGTCCCTTGCCAGCCAGGTGGGCCCGCGGGTTGGAGAAAGAAGCACTGTGTCATATCCATAGGATTTGGCAACAATCATTCAATCAGCCATTCAGTTATTCAGGAAATTATCACTTTTACTGTGCTAGAAGGGATGACTAATGGAAGAGACATTAGACAAGGACAACATAATGTGATACATGCTCTGAAAAGTGTAAACATGTTCCTCAGGAATCAGGAAAGTCTTTTTGAAGATGAGGACCTCCAAACACAGTCCTGAAGGAAAAGTGGGCATTAACTAGGGAAGGGAGCAGAGAAGGCAGTGTGTGCACATGTTCCAAGCTGCAGCATTGAACTGTGAGAGCACTGAGGAAGTCTGTGCATCAGAACATTAAGAAGGAATCACAGTGAGTATGATGCAGTGGCAAATAAGGACCAGAAAAATGAATACTGTTGCACGCTATGGTGAGGAGATGGGATTTCAGCTGAGGTCAAAGAGGGGACATGGCAATGACGGTAAGTGGAGGAAAAAATAGATGTAGTAATTCTAGGGTATGCATTCCACACTGCTCTGTCTCAACTTTAGCCCCTCTTTGGTAAACACCCTTTTTGATTGGAGTTAATGGTACTTCCCTATCATTCACACATTCCTGTGTTCCCTGATCTGCCAAATTCTGCTTCTCAGTATCTCTCAGGAGATAAGAGTTTCCATCCATCTAGGACACTAACCAGCCTGTGGGTGATTTCTCTTATCAAGTAAACCAAAATGATTTATGACAATACCACCTCTTCTCTTAGAAAAAAAAATTTAATAGTATTCAGTTTATCTCATAACTCTCAGGCATTAATCATCAGGCAAAAGCATTCCTCACCACCTCCCTGTATTGTATTCCCCTTGTCTGACTTCATCATTCGTCTTAGCAGACTACAGAAAGACATGGGGAAGACCAAAAACACATCCCTGGACACTGTAGTGACAGATTTCATTTTCCTGGGCTTATCTCACCCCCCGAGTCTGAGGACCCTTCTCTTCCTGGTCTTCTTCATCATCTACATCCTGACTCAGCTGGGGAACCTGATCATTTTGCTCACCGTGTGGGCTGACCCAAAGCTCCACGCTCGCCCCATGTACATGCTGCTGGTCGTGCTCTCATTCCTGGACATGTGGCTCTCCTCGGTTGTCGTTCCCCGGCTAATATTGGATTTTACTCCCGCCAGCAAAAGAATCCCATTTGTTGGCTGTGTGGCTCAACTGTATTTCTTTCATTTCCTGGGCAGCACTCAGTGCTTCCTCTACACCTTGATGGCCTACGACAGGTACCTGGCAATATGCCAGCCCCTGCGCTACCCCGTAATCATAAATGGGAGGCTATGCACCACCCTTGTGGCTGGAGTTTGGGTGGCCGGCTCCATTCATGGGTCCATCCAGGCCACCCTCACCTTCCGCCTGCCCTACTGTGGGGCCAACCAGGTGGATTACTTTATCTGTGACATTCCTGCAGTATTGAGACCTCAGACCTCATTCTATGCTCCATTTAATGAATCCAAACATCAAGAGCAGGGTTTCCCTGGGGATAGAAGACCTCACACAGCCTGAAGTGTGAAGACAACCAAAGGGGGAGAGCCTGGACTCCTAGGCCTTTGTCTCCACTCTCTGGACCTATCTTTACCACAAGTTATATAGAGAATGGATCCCTGTTCCCTCTATAGAGAAGCTAGACAGCTCTTAAGGGCAAGAAACAACCACAACAGCAGAAATCCCTCAATCAATTTGGACCCTGCACAAGCAACAAGCCAGCCTCCACCACCTCTGCTCTCCCCCAACCCCTAACCCCCTAAGTAGCCTGGAGGCTCTCAGACTGGAGGATCCAGCAATCAAAGGTTCTAGGAATAATAATATTTATAGTTTTCAAGAGAAGAAAGGGCAGCAAGAAAGAAGTAAGGAAGGGCAGGCAGGGCTTGAGGTCTGAGCGAAGAAACAGGAAGCTGGTCAAGTTGGCAACTACTCTTTTTAATATCCTCCTGGCTACTATGACTTAAGACCCAGACATCCAAAGACTTCTCTTCCCTCCACCCACAGCCAGTGCTTTGTTCTCCAAATGTTTGCCCTGGAACCACACTAAAACAGCTCTCCAATGCCTTGGCAGCCTGATCTTTGCCTGACCTCTGTAGCCTTTGTCACTCTCCCGGGGTAGATCACTGTATTTGTTTCTCTGCCTGTTGATTCTTTCAGCCTGCCCACTAAGCCTTTCTGGGCCTCCTTCTTCCATGCACCAGAACTTCTCATGTGATTCAGGCCTCACCTGACCTGCCACAGGCTAATGGGCAGGAACCATTATTCCCAGACCACAGTATATAGAACACTGAAGTAAAGAGATGTTTACCTAGCAATGAAAAAGTATGTGGATAGTAGAGGAGAACCAAGATTTGAAATATACAGGATTGTATCATATAATTAGTGTGCCTATTCTAGGTACATCATATTAAGTGGAATCATAAAATATTTGTCCTAAGTGCTTTTCATTTAAAATAATTTCTTTAGGGACTTCCCTGACAGTCCAGTGGTTAGGACTCCGCACTTTCACTGTCAAGGGCCTGGGTTCAGTCCTTAGTCGGGGACCTAGGATCACACAAGCCACACAGCACAACCAAAAAAAACCTATAAAATAATGTCTTTAAGGTTCATCTTTGTTGTAGCATGTATCAGAATTTCATCTTTTTTAATGTTTAATAATATTCAATTGTATGGCTATACCACATTTTGTTTATCCATTCATCATTTGATGATTATTTGGGTTGTTTCCACTTTTTGGCCATCATGAATAATGCTGCTATAAACATTCATGTACAAGTTTTTGTGATAATATGGTTTTTAATATGAGACTTGATGGATGAAAAAGAATTAGGCAAGACTAGCATGGTTAATGAGATTGCAGATCAGGGATATAAGAAAAGATAGGACAAGTGACGTGAGGTCAGATCATTTAGACCTTTTAAGGACTACGGATTTCAGTCTAAGTATAATGCCCAAACCACTGACTGAATCAAAGCTCTACACCGACATGACCCAACTTGTGTTTTAATACTGTCACTATTGCTGCTATGTAGTGAATGAATTGTAGAAGGTAAAACACAGTAACCAGTTAGAAGACTGTTGCAACAGTTCAGGTAAGGGGTGATAATAGCTTGGATTAAGGTCATGGCAGTGAATTCTGAAGATGTATTGGGCTGGCCAAGAAGTTCATTCGAGTTTTTCCACAAGGTGTTACAGAAAAACACGAACGAATCTCAATCTCTATTGAGATTATCATATGGTTTTTATACTTCACTTTGTTAATATGGTGTATCACATTGATCGATTTGCATATATTGAAGAATCCTTGCATTCCTGGGATAAATCCCATTTGATCATGGTGTATGATCCTTTTAATGTGCTGTTGGATTCTCTTTGCTAGTATTTTTTGAGGATTTCTGCATCTATGTTCATCAGTGATATTGGTCTGTAGTTTTCTTTTTAGTGACAGCATTTTCAGCTTTAAAGTTGTGCTTATGGGGCTTCCCTGGTGGCGCAGTGGTTGGGAGTCCACCTGTCGATGCAGGGGACACGGGTTCGTGCCCCGGTCCAGGAGGATCCCACATGCCGCGGAGCGGCTGGGTCTGTGAGCCATGGCCGCTGAGCCTGCGCGTCCGGAGCCTGTGCTCCGCAACGGGAGAGGCCACAAAGTTGTGCTTATAACCTGCAGTTTTGTAGGGCTGCCATCTTCTTATCTGTTTATAAAGTTAGAATACAGATTTAAACTTTCATGCAAGTTCCTTGTGATCAGCTAGCTCACGAATGATCTCCACCAGCAAGGACATTCTTATTTAATTCATTTTGATTTAATGTATCTTATTTCCCTCTCATAATGATTATCTAATAAGAATACATTCAATGGTCATAGTAGAAATTAATCTCTTTTAGATCAAAGGCACCATATTCTTTCTCTTTTATAAATAGACTTTATTAAGAAGACATACAGGGACATCCCTGGTGGTCCAGTGGTTAAGAGTCTGCGCTTCCAGTGCAGGGGGCATGGGTTCGATCCCTGGTTGGGGAACTATGATCCCACATGCAGCACAAATAAATAAATAAATAAGTAAATAAGTAAAAATAGAGTTACCATATGATCCAGCAATCCCCCTCCTGGGTATATATCTGGAGAAAATTTAAATCCAAAAATTTACATGCACCCGAATGTTCATAGCAGCACTGTTTACAATAGCCAAGACATGGAAGCAACCTAAATGTCCCTCAACAAATGAATGGTTAAAGAAGATGTGGTATATATATACACAATGGAATACTACTCACCCATGAAAAGAATGAAGTAATGCCATTTACAGCAACATGGATGGGCCTAGAGATTATCATACTAAGTGAAGCAAGTCAGAAAGAGAAAGGTGAATACCATATGATATCATTTATATGTGGAATCTAAAATATGATGCAAATGAACTTCCTTACAAAACAGAAACACACTCACAGACATAGAAAACAAACTTTTGGTTACCAAAGGGGAAAGGGGTTGGGGAAGGGATAAATTAGGAGTTTGGGATTAGCAGCTACAAACTACTATATATAAAATAAATAACAAGGTCCTACTGTATAGCACAGGGAACTATATTCAATATCTTGTAATAAACTACAATGGAAAAAGCATGTGTGTGTATACATACATATATATATATATATATATATATATATATATATATATATATCACTTTGCTGCACACCAGAAACTAACACAACATTGTAAATCAACTATAATTCAATAAAAAATAGACTTTATTAAGCATATGTTACATCTTTTGTAGTTGTCCCATAGCTCTTGCTCTTGGGTATTCTGTTCTGTTGTTTGTTTGTTTGTTTTTTCCAGTCTCTTTTTTTGTTGCTTTTCAGTTTTGGAGGTTTCTATTGAGATATCCTCAAGCTCAGAGGTTCTTTCCTCAGTTGTTTCCAGACTACCAGTAAGCCCATTAAATACATTCTTTTCTTTTTCCTAAAATTTTATTTATTTATTTATTGGGGGAGGCTGTTTTGGGTCTTTGTTGCTGCGCGTGGGCTTTCTCTAGTTGCAGTGAGTGGGGGTTACTCTTCGTTGCGGTGCGTGGGCTTCTCACTGTCATGGCTTCTCTTGTTGTGGAGCACAGGCTCTAGGCACGTGGGCACTTGGGCTCAGTAGTTGTGGCTCGTGGGCTCTAGAGCACAGTCTCAGTAGTTGTGGTGTGTGGGCTCAGTAGTTGTGGCACACGGGCTTAGTTGCTCCACAGCATGTGGGATCTTCCCGGACCAGGGCTCAAACCCGTGTCCCCTGCGTTGGCAGGCAGATTCTTAACCACTGCGCCACGAGGGAAGCCCTAAATACATTCTTTGTTTCGGTTATGATGTTTGTGATCTCTTGTGTTTCTTTTTTGTTCTTTCTTAGGATGTCCATTTCTCTGCCTACATTGCCCATATGTTCTTGTATGCTGTCTAATTTATCCATTAGAGCTGTTAGCATGGGAATCATAATTGTTTCAAATTCCTGGTCTGATAATTCCAACATCCCTGCCATATCTGAGTTGAGTTTTGATGCTTGCTTTATCTCTTCAAACTGCTTCTTTTTTTTTTTTTTGCCTTTAATTATGTCTTGTAATTTTTTCTTGATAGTTGGGCATGAGCTACTTGGTAAAAGGAACTGCTGTGGACTTCCCTGGTGTTGTAGTGGTTAAGAATCCACCTGCCAATGCAGGGAACATGGACTCGATCCCTGGTCCAGGAAGAACCCACATGCCACGGAGCAACTAATCCCGCCCACCTCAACTACTAAGCCCGCGTGCTGCAACTACTGAAGTCCACACGCCTAGAGCCCGTGCTCCGCCACAAGAGAAGCCACCGCAATGAGAAGCCCGTGCACTGCAACGAAGACCCAACGTAACCAAAAAAAATAGTAATAATAAAATTTTTTTAAAAAAAGGAATTGCTGTAAAAAAGCCATTAGTAGTATGGTGGTGAGGTTTGAGAGGAGGGGGAGCATCCTACAGTTTTATGACTACATCTCAGTCTTTCAGTGAGCCTGTACCTCTGGATTTTGACCTTCACATGTGGTTCTCGTGGCACAGGTGGGACAGGATGGCTAGAGGGGGCTGGAATTGAGTATTTCCCTTTCCCCAGGTCAGTTAGGCTCTAATAATACCCCAGCAGGTTAGGCTCTGGTTAAATAGTTTCCCCTGAGGGCAGGACTTGTTAAGAGCAGAGTATTCTGGCATCTTTCAAAACAGTTCCATTTTCCCTTCTCCTGCTGGAAGAACGAGGGAATTTTTCTCCAATACTCACTATGAGAACCAGGTAGAGCTCCTGGAGATAAAACTCACAAAAACCTGGAAGCTCCCCTCTGACTGAGTAATCTGGAATTTTTCTCTCTCAGACTTGTACACATTGAGCCTCCAGGAAAGCATCAATTACAGTTCAGGTTTCCCTACCCCAGCGCTGGTTCTGGTTTCTAAGGTTGCTTCTTGATGTGTCAGTGTAGGTTCATCAGTTGTAACAAATGCACCTCTCCAGTGGGGATGTTGATAACGGGGAGGCTATGCATGTGTGGGGGACATGTGGGAACACTCTGGACCTTCTGTACAATTTTGCTGTGAATCTAAAACTGTTCTAAATAATTCAATCGTTTTTTTTTTTATTAGTTTCTGCTTTATAACAAAGTGAATCAGTCATACATATACATCTGTTCCCACATCAATCAGTTTTAAAAGAAGACTTTGGAAAAGAACTAGAGAAGGCCAAAAGATAGAAATAAAGGTTGGGGAAACAGAACTTCAGAAAAGAAGATGAAAAGGAACAATTAGTCAACATCTTGAGTATGTTTTTTTTTAACAACTTTATTGGAGTATAATTGCTTCACAATGGTGTATAAACTTTTGTTCTTTTTTGTTTGTTTTTGCGGTACGCGGGCCTCTCACTGCCGTGGCCTCTCGTACTGCGGAGCACAGGCTCCAGATGCGCAGGCTTAGCAGCCATGGTTCACGGGCCCAGCCGCTCCGCGTCATGTGGGGTCTTCCCGGACCGGGACACGAACCCGTGTCCCCTGCATCGGCAGGCGGACTCTCAACCACTGCGCCACCAGGGAAGCCCTTGAGTATGTTTTTTATTTCATCCTGTGTATACACAAAACCAGGGAGAGACGTGCCACCTACAATTTGAAAGACTTCATAGAAGCAAGCACTCCCCTCTGAAGAAAATGGGCCGTTTCTTATGCTTTCTTTTGTGCTGGGCCCCAGCATCCCCCTACTGGGCCCTTAGCTGGAACATGTAGCTATAAGTACGTGGTGGGATTGTGCTAACAGCTCTCTGAGAGGAGCCCTCTAGCATAGTTGCTGAGAGGGTTATCACATCCCCCTAGACAATGTTTGGGAGACACTGTCCTTGGACTCCCGTGATAGCTATGGGAGTCCAAGGACAGCAGTATGTGCCTGCTGCAGCCTGGGCTTCTGCTCCCACAACGGAGAGGAAGAAGGTTGACACAACTCAACTTTTTTCGTTCCTTCCACCAAGAAGTACTGCAGATGGTTTTCTCCTGAAGAGGGGCAAGCACACGCTGTCACTGTGATTATTAATTTTCTTCTGAATACAGCACATATTCCTTTGCCTCTACTCCTTGTGAAATAATAACTTTGGCATAATAATTCTAAGGCAGTTGTGGCTCCCTCCAGAATCTCCTTTCAGATTGTAACCCAGCAAGTGAGCTCATTGCCAGCTGCAACGGAAATACCAAAACCCGAGGCAGCAGCAGTCTTTTGCAGAGAGAGAGAAAAGGCTTTATGGCAGGGTGGCCAAAGAGACAGAAGGCAATGCTCAGATCTGTCTCCCCTGTTGAGTGGGGTACTTATCGATCAGGGAAGTAGGGAGCAAAAGGAGGAGGGAACTCAGAAATGATTGATGGAAAGTAAATGTATCAGTAAGCTTCAAGAGTTCTCTGGGGCTACCCTGGTGGCTCAGTGGTTGAAAGTCTGCCTGCCGATGCAGGGGACACGGATTCGTGCCCCGGTCCGGGAAGATCCCACATGCCGCGGAGCGGCTGGGCCCGTGAGCCATGGCCGCTGAGCCTGCGCGTCCGGAGCCTGTGCTCCGCAACGGGAGAGGCCGCAACAGTGAGAGGCCCGTGGACCGCAAAAAAAAAAAAAAAAAAGAGTTCTCTGCATAGGTGCGACTGTCCTTCACAGCTCTTCATGGATCACATGTGCAATTTCAGGGGGCTCCGTATATTACATGTGGTGTCAGCTTGTGACATCCCAAGTTCACTATCAGTCATTCTAGACCCTCAATGCACCTACCAGATGCTCAGTCCAAGGGGCTGTTAGCCAGTTGTTTCCATTCCTGCAGTTTCCCTGATACTCTGCAAAACACACTTGGGGATCTCTGTTAATCATTTTGTTTCCATCCTATGGGCCTGGTAAGTTATATGGTATGGGTTCAAGATTAGCTGAGAAGAGCTCTATCTGAGCCTCCTAGGACAAGTAATGCTGTCAACAAATAAAGTCATACTGGCCCCTATGGTAGGCCAATTAAAATAATCACTTTTAGAAGAGGTATTCATAAGAAAAGAGAATGGTTAGATAATCACTTTCAGAGGAGAGCCAAAAAGAAAAGAAAATCTGGTTAAAGATCATTGACTTTTGCTTCAAGGCAGCTGTTGAGTAGGCAGGTGGCTAATGTCACAGAACAAGTCTTAATATCTTGAAAGTATATTCGAAAAATGTTTAAGCAAATTTTTTCACTGCTAATTTCTTCTAAGAAGAAAGTGTGAATTGCATCACACAAAATAGTTCCATCTCAGCCCAGATTTGAGGCCCTTTCACTATTATAAGATATTTAAGAGTTTATTAGGGGGCTCAGGATTAGGGACTATTTCTCACTGGTGGCTAGAGAGGTTAGGTACATTATTCAAAGCACCCCTATCCTGGAATTATAGTACCTTAGAAGTGAAATTATATTCAGAAAGTCACTTGTCAGCAGAAAAGTAGAAAAAAAAAAGCGGCCAGTGGTCTGGAGGGCCCTGTACTAGTCTATTAGGGCTGCCATAACAAAATACCACAGACAGGGTGGCTTAAACAACAGAAATGTATTTCTCAAAGTTCTGGAGGCTGGAAGTCCAAGATCAAAGTGCCACAACTGTTCTACAAGGACACCAGTCCTATTGGATTAAGGCCCGACCTTTATGACCTCATGTAACCTTGATTACCTCCTTAAAGGCCTCCAAATACAGTCACATTGGGAGTTAGGGCTTCAGCGTATCAATTTGGGTGGACACAATGCAGCTCATTACAGGCCTGTTTACCCAGCCCCACTTGGAGTCTAGTCAGTAGCCGCAGCTGCTCTCCTCAGAGAGTACTGGCTCAGCGTAAGAGTCTTGATCTCTGACCCCTTTTCCTTAGTCTCCAAGAAGACCACTCCCCTTATGTTTACAGTCTTTCTTTAGGTAAGTGACTGTGCAGTCACATAATTTAGGTTTCTGTTAGTTACAAACACATTCCAGCTGCCTCCCCTCGCTATGCCCATATTTCTTGATGCATTTACCTTTTCCAAGACTCTTCAGGCACATATCCAGAGAATCTATATAGATCTATATCTAATTCTGGCCATTATATATCATTTTACTAGGTTAAAATTAACCTAGTACTTAAAAAAGGTAACCTAGCACTTAAAAAGACAGTGTAGGATGAAAAGATGCTCAACATTGCTAATTATTAGAGAAATGCAAATCAAAACTACAATGAGGTACCACCTCACGCCAGTCAGAATGGCCATAGTTAAAAAATCTACAAATGACAAATGCTGGAGAGGGTGTGGAGAAAAGGGAACCCTCTTACACTATTTGTGGAAATGTAAGTGGGTGCAGCCACTGTGGAAAACAGTATAGGGGTTCCTCAGAAAACTAATAATAGAGTTACCATATGATCCAGCAATCCCACTCCTGGACGTATATCCAGACAAAACTATAATTCAAAAAGATACATGCACTCCTATGTTCATAGCAGCTATTCACAATAGCCAAGACATGGAAGCAAACTAAATGTCCATCAACAGATGAATGGATAAAGAAGATGTGGTACATATATACAACAGAATACTACTCAGCCATAAAAAAGAACAAAATAATGCCATTTGCAGCAACATGGATGCAACTAGAGATTATCATACTAAGTGAAGTCAGAAAGAGAAAGACAAATACCATATGATATCACTTATATGTGGAATTTAAAATATGGCACAAATGAACCTATCTATGAAACAGAAACAGAATCGGGGACATAGAGAATAGACTTGTGGTTGCCAAGGGGGAGAGGGGTGGGAGGGGGTTGAATTGGGAGTTTGGGATTAGCAGATGCAAACTGATAAATATAGAATGGATAAGCAACAAGGTCCTAGTGCATAGCACAGGGAACTATATTCAATATCCTATGATAAACCATAATGGAAAAGGATTTGAAAAAGAATGTATATATATTTATAACTGAGTCACTTTGCTGTACAGCAGTAATTAACACAACATTGTAATTCAACTATACTTCAATAAAAAATAAATTAAAAAAAAAAGACAGTGTAGGGGACTGGTTAAGAGCAAATTCTGAGGCCTGACTTCTAGGATTCAAATTCCAGTTCTGCCACTACCTGTGTGACCTTAGTCAAGTTACTTAATCTCTCGGTGCCTCAGTTTACTCATCTGAAAAGGGGGTATATACTAGTACCTTCTTGATAAGCATGGCCAGGACCAGGGTGAAGCAAGAGAAGCACCTAGGGTGCGGAAGTGCACTTGTGTGTCCCTGAGTCAGTGTCTCTTAAATTTGTTCCCCAGATGCCTCTCTTGCCCCACCCCTAGTCCCAGTCCTGCTCATAAGGTTGTTGTAAACATTAAATGAGCAAAAACACTTAGAACAGTGCATGGCATAGAGTAAGGGATATATAAATGTCAGGTAGGCATTAGCTGCTATTATTATTGTTATTGTTGTTGTTATATCCTGGAGAAAGATCCAGAGCGAGATCTTAAAGAATTTGATTAAATTAAACAAACAAACCAAAAAACCAGTTGTTTTTGACTCACTGCTCCCCTGAAAGCAAGATGGATCACCAGCAGCTCTACTGGAACCGCCTTCAAAAATTCAGCTGTGTTTCCCACTTTTTCCAAATCACTCAAATCAGAATGGTCTGATCTGTAAATATGGCCTCAATACATGCAGCCAGTGTTTACAACACTAAAAGAAGGATACAGGACTCATCAAGTTGGACTAAATGATTTTCCTTGAATGGATTATCCAAAACATCTATCTGCTGAGAGAAACACTAGTTCTTTGTACCTAAAATTTTAAAATAAATAAATTTTTAAAACTTCAATTATAAATGTTTTATTATAAATGGAAGAGTTAATTAGTTATAGAAATCTCTTTTTTTAATTTACCATTATCTTCTCAATGGATCTGTCTTTCAAATATATGAATTGTTTCTCTCAGTTCTAGAAAAGTATTTAGGCTGGGGAAAAAAGTTTTTGAGCTTCTTCTTACTATAGCACTCTACTAAATGCTGCGAACCGTGCAGAATGAATACAATATGGTCTCTATGCCTGAGGAACTCCCAATGCAGCCAAAGAAACAGGTATGGGCTCTACCTTTGATAAAAGGTAAACTCTGGTAAGTGGTATAATCAAGGTATAAACATTGTGCTGTGCTATTATGGAGAAAGGAAAGGTCACAGGTGACTCACATGCAAGTAGAAAGTTTAATGAGAACCTACAGTATGCTCAGGCTGTGCCCAGAGCTGTGGCGTTATAGAAGGTGCATAAAAGCCCTGACCTCCTCTCTGACATGGATGACTATATAGTTGGAGTGAGAAAGCTAATACACATTATTAAAAAGCAGCAAACAATGTTCCATGTTAGACTGTGGGCAGAATACTAAAAGTATTGCAGCCTTCCAGCGAAGATGAAGACCCATAGAAGCTGGAGCAGTCAGGGAGGAAAGGAGGGCTCTAGGACATGAGGAAGTACAGTGATGGAAGTGATTATGGGGCCAGGAGGTAGCCTGGCCAAACTGCAGCAGGAAAAAAGAAAAAAAAGCCTGCGGCAGACAGAGGAAGAGGCGGGCAGAGTAAGTATTTGGTAAGGATGAGTCCTCAGGCATTAGGGGAAATATTACTGCATGTACTAGCAATCTGAGAGCCAATGAAAGATTTGGGATAGACAAGGGACCTGATGCAAGTGATATTTAACAAATAATTTGTAGGATGGAATAGAACATAAAGGTGGTGGTGAAGGGGTAGCCTGGAAGTGAGAAAATGGGGGTAGGAGGGTTAGAGGTAATTCTTCAGAGGGAAGTGCTGAAGATCTGGATTAGGAAGTACCTGTGGAAATAGAAGGAGAATATTTCCGCAGTATTTTATGAGACAAGACTATGAGAAGTATTTTTTTAAGTAATTTATATTTTATTTATTTATTTATTTATTTTTTGGCCACGCCTTGTGGCATGTGGGATCTTAGTTCCCTGACCAGGGATTGAACCCGTGCCCCCTGCCTTGGGAGCACGGAGTCTTAACCACTGGACCGCCGGGGAAGTCCCTCCACAGTATTTTTATGAGACAGGTTATGAGAAGTATTTTAATAAAAGGATCGATCTGTTGTGGTTGTTTAGGTTTTCTTCCAGGTCTCTATTTTTGGTTTTGTTTTTAAGGAAAAAGGAAAATGGAAGTAAAGACCGACTAATTAATAGAACAAAGTGCCTTCTACAGGGAAGGTAAAGTTGGGAGGCAAAGCTGCTTTACGGGACAAAATAATTGGTTTAGGTATGCTGATATAGATGGGAGGGAATAGTGAATCACTCTCCTCCCCCAATCCCTCACCCCCTCCTATCAGAGAGACTCTGAGGCAAAAGAATTTTGTCGAGGCTGGCATCCATTATGACTGAGAATCAGATATTAAAAGTGCCAAATAAAAATTCTTGCTTGCCATCCAGCTCTACAAGGGTTGAGTCATTAGCCACTGCAGTCCCTGACCTTCAACACAATGCAAAAGGATTTCAGGGTGGAGCTCAGGAATGAGGCAGTCTGTGCTCTGGGAAAACTGGCAGAACACCCTCAGATAATTAGATATTCTCAGGAGAAAATTTTGTGAACCCAATTGCTTGTATCTTCCCATACTTGGAAAAGCACCAAAATCATTAACTGAGATATCTGTGCCTCGTGACTAGCAGCAACCTTCTACCGAGATGTGTGTTTGATTGCATGTACACGCACCCTCCTCCAAAATCAGACTTACTGACCTCCCCGCCTACCTCTTCAGAGCAGTTCCTCACAGCTACCTGAGAGGCTGTCTCCTGGGCTATAGTCCTTAATAAGTCCCCAAATAAAACTGAAACTCAGGAATTCCCTGGCAGTCCAGTGGTTAGGATTCTGTGCTTCCACTGCAGGGGGCCCAAGTTTGATCCCTGGTCTGGGAACTAAGATCCTGCAAGGCACATGGCACGGCTAAAAAAAAAAAAAGTATGAAGTGTTTCTATCATGTCACCAGGCCCTCCCAGAGGAGTAAGAAAGAATCATATAATCCTCAATGCAAGGTAAGGACCAGAGCTTTGCTAAAAGGGTGGTAGGGTATCTTTAGTATGGATTCAGATTGTGTTGACTTAATTAATTAATAATGATAATAATGAATGACCCTGAGAGATGTGCTCACTTAATAGATCAACCTATATAGGCATCAGAAAGCCCACAGCTCTCACTGTAGAGAGATTGGATTTAAAGAACTCAGAAGGTTGGACTTAAGGAACTCCAGAAACTGAAGCCTCCACTGGCAGGTCAGGAATGGAGGGAGGACCCATGGGGACACCCCTTCCCGTAAAGATCCAAGTCTTGAGCTACCTTCCCTTGCACAGTGAAAGGGAAAACTCAGGCTAGCTAGAACTTCAATTTTTATCTCTCTTACATTGTAATTCCCCTCTGAAATTGCCCTAACTTTCCAGTTAAGAACATCACAGGTCCTCTGGTGTATTCGTCCTGGGAAATCTGAGGGAATCCAGAAGCAAGAGGAAGGAAATGGATCTGTCCTTCCCTATTCCCTCCTAGCTCCTGAAGAGAAAGGGAGACAATCTATAGGTGGGTGGGAGGGGGCAGGGGGCACAGACCATCTCTAGTGGCAGCAGAAAGGATCATACCCCTGAAGAAACCAGAGAGGATATACCAAAGAGACAGTGGAATAAACACCTTCTGGCTTCCCTTTGTAAACTAGCAAAGGCTGCCCTCTAGAAGGGAAAGGAAAGGAAGAGAAGAGCACCATCTAGCTCTGGAATTACACTGAATCTGTGGTGACAAGACATTCAGGTAGGAAATATCTACTGCAGAGTTGGGAGGTGTGAGACTAGACCTTGTGTACCCATATTTGGATCAGATGCAAAAAAAACTGAGTCATCAACATAAAGATATATTTAAATATTTGAAAAACATATGTGAACAGTATGAAGGTTCCTTAAAAAACTAAAAATAGAACTACCATACGACCCAGCAATCCCACTACTGGGCATATACCCTGAGAAAACCATAATTCAAAAAGAGTCATGTACCACAATATTCATTGCACCTCTATTTACAATAGCCAGGACATGGAAGCAACCTAAGTATCCATCGACAAATGAAGGGATAAAGATGTGGCACAGGGCTTCCCTGGTGGTGCAGTGGTTGAGAGTCCGCCTCCCGATGCAGGGGACACGGGTTCGTGCCCCAGTCCGGGAAGATCCCACATGCCGCAGAGCGGCTGGGCCCGTGAGCCATGGCCCCTGAGCCTGCGTGTCCGGAGCCTGTGCTCCGCAACGGGAGAGGCCACAACAGTGAGAGGCCCACGTACCGCAAAAAAAAAAAAAAAAAAGATGTGGCACATATATGCAATGGAATATTACTCAGCTATAAAAAGAAACAAAATCGAGTTATTTGTAGTGAGGTGGATGGACCTAGAGTTTGTCATACAGAGTGAAGTAAGTCAGAAAGAGAAAAACAAACACCGTATGCTGACACATATATATGGAATCTAAAAAAAAAATGGTTCTGAAGAACCTAAGGGCAGGACAGGAATAAAGACACAGACGTAGAGAATGGACTTGAGGACACGGGGTGGGAGAAGGGTAAGCTGGGACGAAGTGAGAGAGTGGCATGGACATATACACACTACCAAACGTAAAATAGATAGCTAGTGGGAAGCAGCCGCATAGCACAGGGAGATCAGCTTGGTGCTTTGTGACCACCTAGAGGGATGGAATAAGGAGGGTGGGAGGGAGGCAGACGCAAGAGGGAGGAGATATGGGGATATATGTATACGTATAGCTGATTCACTTTGTTACAAAGCAGAAATTAACACACCATTGTAAAGCAATTATACTCCAATAAAGAAGTTAAAATATATATATATATATATATATATATATATATATATATATATATATATATGAGAAGGAGCAGGTACTAAACGCTAAACACTTTCGTAGGAGTTACTCCTGCATGTTATGTCTTTGCATCCTCTTCCTTTTGCCGCTAAGTCACTCATAAATCTCTTGTCTTGGCGGTAATTTGGTATTTCTACCACCAGATGGAGGTGTCCCACTGCTCTTCACTTACTATCAAAGAGAAGAGATGTTCTTAAGAAATTTTGGGGGTGGGGGCAGGGGTCAGGTTCTTTGGTTCCACTAGTTATACAAATAAGCACTTGCCTTCACGCCCAAGAGCGAAAAGAATTTGAAGAGTGAGCATAAAAGGTCAGGCAGTGGCTGCCTCTTCCTCTCTTTTTGTTTTCTTAGTCCTTTGGTTTCCATGGGGATCTGTGTTTGAGCAGCAACTCTGAATCCATTTACTGCCCCTCAAGGCTTGGGGCTGAGCCCAAAGACTGGCTGTGAAGAACAGCAGGAGCTGGAATGGGTAGAAAGGAGGAGATTTATTTGGTGAATTTGGATAGCAAAAGACGAAGACAGGTATAGAAGGAGGAGTGATGAGGTGAACCTTGGAATGGAGTGCACAGAGGAATGTGAAAGGCAAATAATGTTTTAGTTCAAATAAAATTTGGGGACATTAAAGTCTTTTCCAAAACTCTTCAATTGTCTTCTTACCATAGACCATTTCAAGACACACTCTGGGCCCTTTATAATACCAGGTCCTCTCCTACCCCTATCCAAAAATATCGGCAGACCTGTGTCAGAACCTGCCTGGGGTCCTGATATGTCCTCCTGTTCCAAAAGCACTCTGGAGCAAGAGATGAGAAGTCCAAGGAAAGACCATCCACTGTATTCCCCAGGTGTGGTATAGTGCCTGACACATGGTAAACTCTCAGTAAAATATTTGTTGAATGGATGAATAAATAAGAGCAATAAGAATAGGATAGCTTTGGGAATTCCCTGGTGATCCAGTGGTTAGGACTCTGCGCTCTCACTGCCGAGGTCCTGGGTTTGATCCCTGGTCGGGGAACTAAGATCCAAGCTGCGTGGTGTGGCCAAAAAAAATAAATATAGAAATAATTTTTTTTAATATGATAGCTTTAGCTTTAACTAATTTTACTTAATTCTAGCGTGAGAAAAGACAAACTAGAGACAGAGAAAAAATGTTGCCTTTTCTTGTCATCAAAATCTTGAGGATGTGAATGTGTTGATTCACAGATCAATTCATTCAAAGATCGATTAGGGGGTTTTGTTGCTTTTCTGCTTAATAAGAGGTTTTTTCATATTTGCATTACTAATAGCACCTGTTTCTAAGAGTACTTGCATTTCCGTCAGTTTGGGCCACTATTCAGTATCCATTCACTGATAGCAGTTGATCTACATATGAACAGCACTCTACCTGGTGATAGAATCAAGTTTTCCCCCTTAATCGCTTACTTTCCAACCCCACCTTTCCACCTCACTTTCTCTTCCATTATCCTGTTTAATTACCACTCTATAATTATCTAATTTATTTACTTGCATTTTTATTGCTCGTCACCTCCCACAGCTAACAAGCTCCTTGCTGCTTTCCTCACAGAGCCTTCTATTCTAAATTTTAGAGTCTAAATACTCAAGTCTTACCTTTTTTTGAAAACTCCATTTTAAGTGAATTCTTCATGATCCTCCTTTAATCTATTCACCCTCCTGCCCTCCAGTTGGAAGTGACCTTTCCTTCCTCTGAATGAGTACACATTTGATCTGCATTTCTCTGCGCACTCACCACTTGGCATAATAATATTGCCATCAAATGTAGTGAGCTTGAAAGATTGGCCAGGCACTGGGCCAAATGCTTTAACTGTTTTTTTAAATCTCCACCACAATCCTATCAAGTAGACACTATTAATCTCGTTTTTATTTTATTTTGTTTTGGCCGTGTCACGTGTCTTGCAGGATCTTAGTTCCCAGACCAGGGATTGAACCCAGGCCCTCATCAGTGAAAGCACCGAGTCCTAACCACTGGACCCCTAGGGAATTCCTTTAACCTCATTTTTATATGAGGAAACCAAGGCTCAGAGAAGTTAAGTAAAATGCCCCAAATCATGCAGCTGATTGGTGGTAAAGGCAATTTAAACCCCAAAAGTCAAAGCCAGAATCCATATAGTCTTTGAGCACAGACTTTGTTGTAAGGAAAACGTGTTAGAGCCTCAGCTCCATAATTCACGGTGGCATGACCCTCAGCAATTTACTAACCTCTCTAAACCTCAATTTCCTAGTTGGTAAAATGGGGATAATAATGTCTACCTCACAAGATCACTGCAAGACAGAGCCTCACATAGCCTTGTCAAAAGGCTATGTAAGGGATGGGGGGAGGGAGGGAAGAATGGATGAATGGACGAATTGATGGATAATTTATTGCTGGTGACAATCAGTCCAAGTCAACTCTCCTTTCTTCTTCCCCTGGAACTTTATGCATACTCTATGAAATTTCTTCACATTGTATTATATATATGTGTGTGTGTGTGTATGTGTGTGTGTGTATGTGTACATTTTTTTTTTTTTTTTTGGCTGCGCTGCACGGCTTGCAGGACCAGGGATTGAACCCAGGCCCCGGAAGTCCGGAAGTGAAAGTGTGAAGTCATAACCACTGGACCACCAGGGAATTCCCTGTACTGTATTATGTTTTCTTGTTTAACATTTCCCTGCTTGTCAAGGAGAGGCAGGTCCATGTCTCATTTACCTTTGTCACCACAGTATCTCAGTTCTGTTGTTCGTCTCTTACTATGAGCATGCATGTGATTCTCTGTTGAGAAGTGCATATTTTTTTAATTCTACTTGCTCCTTAAATGCAAGTCTGGTGAGTGAAATATGAAATGCATTTGATAAATGTTAGTTGAGAGTATAACTAGTTGGAAGGCCTAGCTTGGTCCTTATGTCCCAAAAGAAGGAAAGAATTTCTCTGGCTTGGGCTGGGGTTTAAATCCTGAGGTGATTCTGTCATGTGGAGATACAGAATCATGAATCTGTAAGCTGCTTTGGGTTTTTTTGTTTTTGTTTTTGTTTTTAATTCTACTCCTTTTTTTTTCTTCTAATTTATTTTTGGCTGCATTGGGTCTTCGTTGCTGCGTGCAGCCTTTCTCTAGTTGCAGCAACCAGGGGCTACTCTTGGTTGTGGTGTGAGGATTTCTCATTGCAGTGGCTTCTCTTGCTGCGGAGCACGGGCTGTAGGCACGCAGGCTTCAGTAGCTGTGGCTCACGGGCTCTAGAGCACAGGCTCAGTAGTTGTGGCACACAGGCTTAGTTGCTCCACGGCATGTGGGATCACCCCGGACTAGGGATCGAACCTGTGTCCCCTACATTGGCATGTGGATTCTTAACCATTGTGCCACCAGGGAAATCCCCTGCTTTGGTTTTTGACTGGACTGAACTTCTAGAGGTCACAAAGATCGGCAGGCCTGAAGATTGTTGGTTAATTTTAATATTTTAACTTAAAATTTAAATGAAATTTCAATATGCAAATTCAATTATAATCACATTAAGGTCTGTGGAAGAAAGGAAGAAACAATAGTATTGTTTAACTATTCCTTAAGTTGTTAAGGAATGTAGTCGGAATGCAGTTCATCCCACTCTAGCATTCCATTCAGTGAGCACACAGTGAGTCTCCCGGTTCTCCTGTCCCTCTCTGATATTAGCACAAGTATGATTCTATACTGATACTTTTTATTCTACTTACCCCCTAAACGCAGGCCTTCTACATCATTTGATACTCAGTCAAAGAAATGATCATCTATTCCAATACCAGAGCAAAACAGTCTCTGGTGCATTCCTTCCTCAGGGATGTTCAACTTTGTCTCCAGATGATTTTGTCTTAACTAGTGCCTTTAGAAACTGACTCTCATGGATCTATTTTTGCAGGACCCTGTGGAGAAACTGTTGCAACAGACACACTTTGTTGATTCACATAGATAGTCACATGTAAAGCACAGAGGTTAAAGCCATGTGTTAAAGTCATCTGGTCTAACCTTATCACTACACATGAGGAAACTGAAGTCTGGACAGAGAAAGGTGATTTTCCCAAGGTGATTTGACTGGGAAGTGGCAGAGTCTACTAGAACCCAAATCAATGATTTTCCCACTAAAAATGGAAATATGCGTCATATTTCAACATAAGCTCCTGGGGGGTAGAAAGGACATGAGGTTATATTCACATACATCATTCCCAGCTAGCATAGAGTGATACCCAATGAATATCAAAGAATGGCCAAACTATGATTTCATATAAATGTTTGTTTGTTTGTTTGTTTTCTGCCGCTGCTGCACAGCTTACAGGATCTTAGTTCCCTGACCAGAGATCAAACCCTGGCCTCGGCAGTGAAAGCACCAAGTCCTAACCACTGAACCACCAGGGAATTCCCTAAATGTGCTTTTTATTTTGAAAATTATATATTTTTAATGCTCTTATTTTAAACAGATCTTACGTTTAGAAGGGATTTCATCTTACTCTAATGGTGTGGCACTTTTTCATTTGTTTTCTAAGATTTTAGAGTATGTAATGTGATTTTATTGTTTATTTTCTAAGGTTACTTTCAGGTATCTTGTCGGGGGAGGGAAATGTTCCTTCTTCCATTTCGAGAAAAAAAGTTAATACTGGGATTTCAAGCTGACTGAATAAAGAAGGACAGCTTAGAAATGGTGTGTAAGGATGGGGAGGTTTGCAGTATAAAGATGGGAGCAGGTGATGGAAAGAATAACTCCCCTTGGGGCTTCCCTGGTGGCACAGTGGTTGAGAATCTGCCTGCCAATGCAGGGGACACGGGTTCGAGCCCTGGTCTGGGAAGATCCCACATGCCACGGAGCGACTGGGCCCGTGAGCCACAACTACTGAGCCTGCGCGTCTGGAGCCCGTGCTCCACAACAGGAGAGGCCGCGACAGTGAGAGCTCCGCACAGCGCGATGAAGAGTGGCCCCCGCTCACCGCAACTAGAGAAAGCCCTCGCACAGAAACGAAGACCCAACGCAGCCAAATAAATAAATTAAATAAATTTATATTAAAAAAAAGAATAACTCCCCTTGAATAGCAAGCTTGTTTCTCGCAATTCTCCCTCTGTACCCTCTCTTTTCTTTCAGACTTTCATCCAGTTTTTCTGAAACATACACATATCCTGGTGACATTTATCCCTTGACCAAACGATGGGAACAGAAGTCACTGAACCATATAGGGCAAGGAAATATCTAAACCTCATAGAGTAGAATTTGGTCATTACGGTTCTCCTCCATCATCGCCAATTTCTGCTCCAAATCCACTGATCCCCTTTCCTCACCTTTGTATATACATTTTAAAACATACATACCCTGGGCTTCCCTGGTGGCGCAGTGGTTGAGGGTCCGCCTGCCGATGCAGGGGACGCAGGTTCGTGCCCCGGTCTGGGAAGATCCCACATGCCGCGGAGCGGCTGGGCCCGTGAGCCATGGCCGCTGAACCTCTGCATCCGGAGCCTGTGCTCCGCAAGGGGAGTGGCCACAGCAGTGAGAGGCCCACGTACCACAAAAAATAAATAAATAGATAGATAAATAAATAAATAAAACATATATACCTTTATACCTCTCTCTGTATATATGTATATATACAGAGAGAGAACAGAGAGAGATACAGATAATATACATATATACACAGATATATAGATACAGATATATGTATATATTAATCTACAGAGAGGGAGAGAGAGAGAGAGAGGAGAGATAGTATTCACAACATGTGTAGTAAATTCCTGAACTTCATATTAGATTCCATGGGATTAAGTGGATCATGGGGTCAAGAAATGCAATGCATGTTAAGATGGAGAAAGAATAGAGAATCAAACAGTATATGATTATTAAATAACATAAGTACTATATTGTCATTCAGTCTCATAAAAATGCTTGATTGCAGGGAGGCACAGAATTCTCCACAATATACACCATGAATCTTTTAATTTTTTTTAACTGAAGTCTCATTGATTTACAATGTTGTGTTAGTTTCTGGCATACAGCAAAATGATTCAGACATATATATGTGTATGTGTACATATATATTCTTTTCCATTATGGTTTATGATAAGGATATTAATATAGTTCCCTGTGCTGTACAGTAGGACCTAGTTGTTTATCTCTTTTGTATATAGTAGGTTGTATCCGCTAATCCCAAAGTCCTAATTTATCCTTCCCCAACCATCTTCCCCCTTTGGTAACCATAAGTTTGTTTTCCTGTCTGTGAGTCTATTTCTGTTTTGTAAGTTCATTTGCATTGTATTTTAGATTCCACATATAAGCAATATCATATGACATTTGTCTTTCTCTTTCTGACTTACTTCACTTAGTATGATAATCTCTAGGTCCATCCATGTTGCTGCAAATGGCATTATTTCATTCTTTTTTATGGCTGCGTAATATTCCATTGTGTATATATACCACATCGTCTTTACCCATTCATCTGTTGATGGACATTTAGGTTGCTTCCATGTCTTGGCTATTGTAAATAGCTATGAACGTTGCTATGAACGTTGGGGTGAATGTATCTTTTCGGATTAAGAGTTTTTGTCTTTTCTGGATGTATACCTGGGAGTGGGATTGCTGGATTATATGGTAACTTTATTTTTAGCTTTTTAAGGAACCTCCATACTGTTTTCATAGTAGCTGCACCAATTTACATTCCCACCAACAGTGTAGGAGCATTCCCTTTTTATTTGTTAACTTTTTTTTTTTTTTCTGCGGTATGCAGGCCTCTCACTGTTGCGGCCTCTCCCGTTGCGGGGCACAGGCTCCGGACGCACAGGCTCAGCAGCCATGGCTCACGGGCCCAGCCGCTCCGCGGCATGTGGGATCTTCCCGGACCGGGGCATGAACCCGCGTCCCCTGCATCGGCAGGCGGACTCTCAACCACTGCGCCACCAGGGAAGCCCTATTTGTTAACTTTTTAATGATGGCCATTCTGACCACTGTGAGGTGATACCTCATTGTAGTTTTGATTTGCATTTCTCTAATAATTATTGATGTTGAGCATCTTTTTATGTTCCTGTTGGCCATCTGTATGACTTCTTTGGAGAAATGTCTATTTAGGTCTTCTGCCCATTTTTCAACTGGGTTGTTTGGGGTTTTTTTGTTATTGAGTTGTATAAACTGTTTGTATCTTTTGGAAATTAAGCCCTCATCAGTCGTATCATTTGCAAATATTTTCTCCCGTTCCATAGGCTGTCTTTTCATTTTGCTTATGGTTTCCTTTGCTGTGCAAAATCTTATAAGTTTGATTAGGTCCCATTTGTTTATTTTTTATTTTATTTCTATTGTCTTGGGAGACTGACCTAAGAAAACATTGCTATGATTTATATCAGATAATGTTTTGCCTATGTTCTCTTCTAGGTACATCATGCATCTTTAACTTCCATATTTAAGCCAGTGCTATTCACCTCAAACCCACAAAAGTCCAGTAAAGTCAATTATTTACAGCAACTCTTCCAGTTCTTAGCTCCTCTCTCTTTTACCTCATTTGCTATCCAGCCCCTTTGGACTAGCAAGTTGCCTTTTGGATTTCAGCTCCTCTTAGTTCTCCTCAAGTATTCTGGCTTTGATTTGCCCCATCAGCTCTTCTTACTTTGGACTATCTTCCACAGTAAGCTTGCTCTGATCAACTCCATGTCTTGGCTCATTTTGAGGCCATAAGACAGTTCCAGGATAAATGAGGAGCCACATCAGAAGTCCCTAAGAATCCTTGGGATTACCCCAATTATGGATGAGGAATAAAGGAGCAGCATAATTTGGAAATGGAAATAATGTGAAAAACAAACAAAAGGTTGAAGTCCAATTATCACCAAAAAATTGAAGTCCAATTGCAAAATAGCTGCATAATAATAAACTGGACAGTGTTTGTTTTATTTTCTATTGTGTATTAGGTACTTAGCACATAGTAGGTGCTTTAAAAATATTTGTTGAATGAATAAATGTGAATGAATACACTCTACCAAGGGCAGATTTAAAGGATTTGCACTCAAAATATAATTAGGAATCAATTAGGCATGATCAAAAATTTTCTCAATACTTAAATTAGTCACTGAATGATCCTGTTCCTGGGCATAGTCTCCAATGTGGGGAATGGATTATTATTTGATTGAAATAGTTTAAGGTACTTAGTTATCAGAATGGAATTGGCTCCTAAAATACAGTGGTCCCCACAAGAAAAAAGAGTTCATAAATTCTAGGGAAGATTGAGAAATTAATTTAAGATCTAGCTTTCCAATTTTTACTTCTGCTTGGATTCCCTCTCATTTTGCCTCTTCCCATTTATTCTCTAGTTCCATGGCCTAGTGCAAAGGGCAATTCCCTGAGATAAGATCTGGTTCTGGAGAAACTTTTGAAAAGTCTTTTAACCTTTCTCGGTCTTAGTTTCTTTATCAGAAAAGTGAGATTTGGACATGATCCCCGTGGCCCCCTTCTAGCTCCAAAGTCCTTGGGAGTCACTTGTTCCTCTTCTTAAAGTTTCCTTCTGAAGGCTCTGACCATGTTTCTATTACAGGTTGTCGGTTATTCGTATTTTCTGACATACTTCAATCCCTTTGTTCTTATTCCTCCAAAGAGTTGCCTCTGTGACTTACCTCTTTCTTTCCCATCACTCTGATTTGTTTTTCCTTCTGATGGCTTGGGGTTTAGTTGTTGTTGCTGTTGTTTTGCCTTTGTCATCCTGCTCCCTCCCCACCTTGCCCTCACTGCTTGTACCTCATTTGTTGATTTTCTTTCAAATGACCAACCTCAGGCTCCCCAGAACTTTAGCAAATTGTTCCTATAATTTCGTCCTTGAAAACACACACACACACACACGCGCGCGCGCGCGCGCGCATGCGCGCGCACACGCACACACGCGTGCACACGCACACACGCGTGCACACACTCCTCCCCACCCCCACCCTAGGCTTCTCCAACTGCCTGCTAGGCTCCTGGCCCTTCCCCCACAACCTCCCTTTCCTGTTCCACAACCTTGAACTCTTCACAAACTCCGTTTCCCCTTTATTTAACATCAGTAACATGGAGAAATTAAGAAACACAAAAAGAATAACTTCTGTCCTTTCTCTTATGAATGTTTAAATTCCTGCCATCCTTTGCAGAATGAACTCTGAAAAGACACACCAGAAAAGCCTCAGTCCGAATGACCTCCTTGATCTTCACTCCCTCCCTCTGCCCCTAAAACACCATGGCAACTGCCACCTGAGAGAGGCCAGGCGGAAATCATCCAATAAAACCAAGGTTTGCTTGCCAGTGCTTTCTTATTTAATAAAGTTCTGCAAAGGGTACTTTTCCCTCACCCTTCATTGCCTTAACTCCCTTAATGCTAGCAAGACAAAGAACATGTGGTAGTACATGTGATTATAAGAACCATAATTTGTTGTAGATATTTACTTGTAGGTCTTCAAATTTTCTCTGTAAGTTGAAAGTTTGTCATCCTCCAGGTCTGCACCCAGAAAGTGAGGCCTATAGCAGAGGCAGAAATCCGTGGGATGGCAATAAATGGTCAAACTGTGGCGAAAAAAACAGAGGCTGTCCAAGTACTGTCAGGCAGTACTTGGGCAAATTTCAACCTGCTGTTTATCAGCTGTAAGACCTTGAACAAGAAAGCTACTTTGCGTCTCCATGCCTCAGTTTCTTCATTTGTAAAATGGGGTGTTCTGCTTGTCTAAAATGGGGATTATACAATGTTTACCTTGCAAAGTTATTTTAAGGATTAAATGAGACCGTGCAATTATAGGGCGTAGTAAGCAGAATGCACCCAAGCTATGATTAGCTATGACTATGGTTATCAATAGAAAGGTTACATGCTTTCTAGACTCCTAGTTTAGTTCTCTTGCAATGAAAATCAAATTCCTCATGGGATTCTAACTTTCAGGAAGGTAGACGAAATGCTTCCACAGTGCCTGCTCCTCTACAAACTAGAAACAGAGGAATGCTAAGAGCAGAGTATTGTCCGGAGAGAAGAGGCCTTCAATGAAATGGCAAAGAATTTCCTGGACTCCCACATGACTGTAGTTGTATTTTTAGAGCAAAAGCCACTATGAGTCTAGAAACACTTTCAGTGACTTAAAAGTGTATTACACTCAACAACATCAACAAACATTTGGGCAACAGTAGTATATGCATTTGAGAGACATGTTATTTATTGGGGCCACAGGCTGGGCTCACTTCATGTGTACATGGATTCCACTGCAACAACACTGCAGACCCCTAAGAATCTAGAGCTTATGGTTTAGAAAGCAACAGTCAAGCTCGATTGTCTCAAACTGCAAAAGGATCATTTAAGAGCTTATTTTTAAATCGTAGCCTCCACACCCACCCCCCGAGAGATTGATTAAGTAGATCAGGGGTAGAGGCTAGGAATGTGAATTCTCGGTAAATTCCCCATGTGGTTGATTACCTTGAGTCCAGAGGAGTTACAGAGCTCTGGGAATTAGTATCCCTGACGGGCCCCTCTTCTTTCTCTTCCAAAGATCTCATTCCAATCACCTACCTTCTCTTTGTTCTTCACAGTTCTGGGCTTCTTTAACTGGAGTGTTGCACCGATATCACAAAACAACGTGTAGGAAAATCTCTGAGAGTCAAACATAATGACTGGCTTTCTTCAAAGAGCAACAACATTCAATTATGCTTCAATTGTTTTAAAAATCAACGTCATATCTTCGCTTTTCAGGGACTTATTTTTTTGATACTAACAGTACCTTAACATCCATTTTAACTAATTCAGAGGCAACCTGTGCTCACAAATGAAGGATACAGAGATTATGCTCAAGTGGTCTGGCTTGAAAATTGGCTCCACTATGTAAACACCCAACAGTACTTAAAACTATTCCTGAAGAGAGGAAAAATTTTAAGTCAATAGGGAAGCCAAAATAGAAAATGTTGATAAAATTAGAAAATATCATAAGGAGGAACCACTAAACCAGAATGAGAAGCCCATCTTCACCACCAACTCCCCCCATCCAGAATATCCTCCCCCACTAGAGCCTCTCAGTCTCCCACACATGAGAAGGAACTGGGGACAGGGTGCCAGGATAAGTCCCTTTTTCCCATCCTTTATTATCTTCAACGCCCTTGAGTGCCTCTTCAGCTTTTTTGGGAACTTAAATGCTTAGTTTACGAGGTCAAATGACTATGGAACATTTTCCAAAAATTAAATCACCAATTAAAGAAAGAACAGTGTTGTTTTAATATTCTCTTCTGCTGTTTCTCTCAACCTCTCTCTCTCTCATTTCTCTCTCTCCTTTCATTCTCTTGCTCTTTCTCTCCCTCCCTTCTTTTCTCCCTCTCTCTCCCTCTCTCTCCTTCCCCTCCCCTCCCCTCTCCACTTCACCACACACAGAAACCCCTTTTCAAAGGGGCTTTTTTCCAACTCAGTGAAGTAAAGTCTTTGCCCCTTTGTGGGGAAGGCTCATTAACATTCCCACAGCAGCATCTCTTCAAGGATTTTACTTTTGTAACTCTGTGGGGAGGTCAAGAGGCCACAGTGGAGAGGTAAAAGGAAAAAATGGTAAATGGGGGAGGGCGGAAGAAAGGAGAGGAGGGGAAAGAGCCCTTCCTTTCACAATAAGGCCAGCAAGAAGGAGGCTGGACCAAAGTAGGAAAAGACCAGACAGACAAGACTCAGTAAAGAGATGAATATTGGGCCCCCAGATCTGCCCTTGGAGATCTCCAGATTCCTGAGAAAAGCAGAAAGCTATGTTCCTTCTCTCATTTCTTTTCCTCAAAGAGGAAGTACAGATGGAAACAGTGGAATGAAAGAGTGACAAAACCCAGTCTATTCCACTGAGAAATTAGAAGCTTTCCTGGCCCCAGTGTTCCCATTTCCCCTACAATAGCCTAGTGATAACTGCACCTGTCTACCACAGGGAGATTAACAGGATGAATGAGACAATGTCAGCAAGAGTTCCAAGGGTTGACCGTGAGGGAGCCACTCAAGGTCCTGACCCCAAAGGACTGGGAAAATAATGGAGATTCAGTGAACTCCAAAGCAAAGATCAGAATGCTTTCCAAATCTCTTCAGATGGTGGTACCTGCTTCATTTATCACCAGCAACCCTCCTACCATCTGTCTCTCTCTCCCTTTCTTAGTATTGCCAAAATAGCCTGGACTTGTGTAAGGGAAGAAATGACGGAAACTTCAAGTTTGCACCCAACACTGAGTGAGCTTTGCTTTGCTATTCTCTGAAGACACAGCCATCAGAGATTTGCAACACTCAACTCCAAAGGGGAAAATCATTCCCACTTTCCTAACAGATGTTGTTTCAGATGCTCTCTTAGCCAGAAGAGTAAAAGATAAATAAAGTTAAAAGAGAGGACCTAGGCATAAAGCTAGAAGATGGGGCATATCTGGATATTCTATGCCCAGGGGTAACAGTAGTACCTTAAATTCAGGGAGGAACAGCAAGGTCAGAAGTTAAAGAACAATAAACCAATCACCCTTAAGTGTTCAAGCTGAACAGGAGAGATCCAGTTGGTTGGTTGCCAAATGATGTATTCTTAAAGGTCAAACTTCACATCCACAAAGAAATTCTTTCCACAGAATCCTTGACAACTGTTTTCAGCCTCTGTGAGAACATATTACAGAGAGCTCACACATTTACTGGAGAGTCCATTACACTTTAGAAAGTTCCTTTATATTGAGCTGAAAGTGCCTCCTTGTAGCTTCTACTCTGAAGTACCAGAGAACTCATCTATATCATCTTCTCAACGGTGGCATCCCTCAACCCTGGGAGCTGGACAGGAGTGGGAGAGACAGAAGAGACACTATTTTAAATGAGATTCCTTAAGATCAATCACTTTTTTTTTCACACTAGGAGTCTGGTGGCATATTGTACCTTTAACAATATAGAGGGGAAAATGCTAGACTACTGTCAGATACACCTGGTTTGCAGGCCTGTCTCTGTTGCATCATAGCTGTGCAATCTTGGATAGGTTACTTAACCTCACTGAGCCTTTTGGTTTATCTATAAAGAGGATCATCTATAAATAGGAGTAGTAAAACCTGTTATGCTAACCTCAAGGTTGTAATACTCAAAATATGTCCTGTACACGAAAATATCCTATTAATTATAAAGAGATCTACATGTATTAAGTTATTATTATAATGACCTTTCTTACTCAATCTTTGTGTCAGCCTTTCACGTCCTCATTTTTGACTGGCAGGTAGCTGACTTCTTGGCCTTATAATCAGGATATACCAGAAAGTTCTCATTTCAGCTTATACCTCAGAAGCAGTCCCATCATCAAACAAGGTGGCATAGAATCATGAAATAACCAAAAAGCACTGTGAAGAGCTTAGAAGAAGAGTTCGAAAAACAACCAAGGGACATTTTCTGAACAGAGAGCACAGGGAGAGGCCGGGAGCCCGGGCAGGGAGGAGAGGGTTAAATCCTTTCCTCTGCAGTACAAAAGAAAAGAGTGTGCGGAAAGATTAGGATTTTTGCTTTTACAATGGGAGCTGCAGAAGCGTAGGGAAGAAGCTGAAGAAAAAAAAGGGGGCGTCTCCCCTTTAAAGACTTGCAGAGATTGAGAGAGAAAGAGAGAGAGAGTCAGGGACAGAGAATCAGAGCGCGCGCGTCTGTCTGTCTGTCTGTCTGTCCCTTGGAAGGGAGAACATCTCTGCTTCACAGTGATTGGCACTGGGGGAGAGGCATCAGTTGGCTTCAGACCCAAGGGGGAGACCAGACCAGGTCACCCCGGTTAAGACTAAGTGAGAGTTGCCCCTCCCCGTCCCACCTCTCTCCACCCGGGAATGTCTCGGCGAAAGCAGCGGAAACCCCAACAGTTAATCTCGGACTGCGAAGGTCCCAGCGCGTCTGAGAACGGTGGGTGCCGGGGAGGGGTTGGGGGGGCCTTGAGCCCAAGCCTGTGTGGGTCAGGCCAGGGCAAGGGGAGGGCACCCGGGCCATGGGCAAAACCAGGGGGAGAACTTGGTCGCTGGGGGGCTGAAAGAGTTGAGATGCAGCGTGTAAGGAGATGACCTGTGCTGGGGAGAAGCCCCGCTTGGCTTTTCTCAGGGTTGATTATGTTTGTGTTTTCTGTGTTGTTTTTCTCTGGATGAAATGGAGTTTTCAAACTGGCTCTGTTTCCCCACCCAAGAGTTTTCTCCCCAGGTCCCCCCTTTGCTCACTGGTCTTTGTGCCGTTGCTAAGTAACCTCCTCAGACCTGAAGATCGTCTCTTAGGGGTGGGATTTTCCCCCCTTTTCTTTCTGGAGAGTTGGGTTGCAAGAGAATGAATTGGATAAACGTGAAGGGTCCCCTGAGGGAGAAGAGAAAAAAGTTTCTCATTGTTGGGCTGAGCAGAGAACAGATCAGAGCTCCCAGAGGGAGAGAGCTAATGTCGGTCAGATGCAGCCTGGTTTGGGGTGTGTATCTGTGTCACCTGGAGTAGAGGCTAGAGGAAAGTTCTGGATGAGGGGCTTAGGTTTGTGTTTCAAGGAAAGCCAAGCTAAAAAAAGTGTGTGAGTTAACATACTTGTTGATACATGCATATCATTTTATGGGGATATGATTATTTGTTTAAGTAACAGATTTTCTTTATGAGGGGGGAAAATTTCAAGTATTCTTATAACATTCCAGTAAGAGGCAGCCAACAGAGCAACTAAGTAAGGTATTGAGAAATGACATTGCCCAAAGTCTCAGAAACAGAGGCACAGTCAGGACAGAAGCCTAGATTTCATGACATTTAGGGCTAGTGGTGCTCACTCCACCTGAACTAGGGTTTTCCAAGCTTGCTTGACTGTGGGTAGATCTGGGCTAGAGTCTGGGAATCTGTATCTTTGCAAATGTCCAGGTAATTCTTAGGATCGAGCAAGTTTGGGACAATCTGGTATGGCTACATATGTTCACACTGTGAAAGTCTGAAAGTCCTGGCTCAGGGATAAACTATTTAGCAAATGGTTGATTCACCCAACAATGCAGTGTAAGATTAAGCACAAGTGTTCTGAAGGCAGACTTTCAGGATTCAAATCCTGGCTCTACCAATTGGTTAGCTGTGCGACCTTGTTGGTTTACTTTGCCTTTCTATGCCTCAGTTTCGTCATCTGTAAAATAGGGATGAATATACTAGCTACCTCATTAGGTTACTGAGTTAATACATGTTAATACACTTGGAAAAATAACTAGCATAAATAAGTGCTTAATACATGTGGCATAGTCCCTAGCATAAATACGTACTTAATATGTATTTTTTTAAGGCTTTTTGATGTGGACCATTTTTAAAGTCTTTATTGAATTTGTTACAATACTGCTTCTGTTCTATGTTTTGGTTTTTTGGCCGTGAGGCATGTGGGATCTTAGCTCCCCGACTAGGGATCGAATCTGCGCCCCCTGCATTGGAAAGCAAAGTCTTAACCACTGGACTGCCAGGGAAGTCTATTATTATTATTATTATTATAATATGTGAGTACAGTGCACTTCCTGTAAGTGCTGAAATATGACCAAAGCTTGGGAGCCTCTTGGCGAACTTCAACATTTCTTTATGAAATGTGTGCCATGAAAAGCTCTAGGATAATGTATTTGTAGTAGCTAAAACTAAAACATGGATTAAATTTACCTTTCTACCTGTTGTAAAAAAGGACTTGAGATCAAATCAGTTCACGACATGCTACGGAACAACCTTAACAGACATACTGTGTTTTGGGTAGAACACATCCCCCTCAAGTCAGTGCTTTACTGGGATCCCACTGTGCCAGTATTAAGAGGTGGCATGCTGGTGGCATCTTCCCTCCTGGGACACATTAGCCCCCCCTTAATGCTGCTGCAGGCCGGATGTTTCCTCCTCCTGCTCTACAGGAGACTTCCCCCAGAGCCTCAGAGTTGCCGTACAGTCCTGCTCCCCTGCTGGTTAAATTGTGGAACAATGCTGAATCCCCTCCAACCCAGAAGCATCCTCTCCTCTCCCCCCATCTCCTCTCTTCTTCCCACATCCTCAGTTCACCCATTCCCTATACCGCTGCTGAGGAAGAATCTGGGAGTCACAAGAAATCTTTCACAACTGCCCTGAGGGGATTCTCCAGCCCCTTGAACTATAGCTCCCACTTGTGGCTGTGAACACTTGGGGCCACGGGGATGCTGCTGCAAAGCCGTCCCCATAGAAACAGTGCAGGCTTGAACTCACTGGCAGCAACAAATTTCAGTTGCAATTTTGCCTTTGAGCCATAAAAGTTGAAAACATAAATGTTAAGGAGCAAGAAAGCAGTAGTAACCTTAAGAAAGATCTGCCTTCAGAATTCTCCTGAGAGACTGAAAGATCCTTGGGCTACTTGTATGACCTGGCGTGTCACTGGGTCTCATTTGTAAGATGAGGTGGCTAATATTTGATCAAATCTAAATTCCTTCCTGCTTTTATAAGATATATAGATAGGGTTTCTATTCATTTATGTGATCTTCAGGCTCCCCAGGGACTGTTTCTTGTTCTGCATGCCCCAAAATTAGGTAGGGAGGGCTCTTGTTTGGGGGCTCTTACACGTGTCCTTTTACAGGTATACCTGTGGAACTATGGGCATCATCATGACCATCAGCAGACATTTATTTAGTAAGCTAGGGTGCCACTAAGGTTTTCAAGAGTCTTTGCCTTCTTTTAAGCAATGTTTACCATATGTGACAAGCAAATGCTGAGCCTTTGTTGCATACTTGAAAAGCCTCATCTCTGCAGTGACCTAAGATATCACCAAGGCACAGTCCGAAAAACCTGTTTTCCCGCCCTGTTTCTGCTCAGCTTCCCTGACCAGAACACCAAAACCTACCAGAATAGTTATTGCACATAAGTGATGAGAGGGAAATAGTCTATTTACTTAAAAACGCTGGAGAGAAAAAAAAATTTCTGTCTCCCCTAGAGAGTCTAGAAATCTGGATTAGAGAACATAAGGGATGTGAATTGGGAAAATGTGAACTAGTACATCTGGGAAATAAAGGAAACGATCAGAAACCCAGATATTTAGTGAGAAGGAGAAACCAGGACAACCGCCAAACAGACCTAGGGGGAGAAATGGCAGTTGGCAGACAACAAGAGCAGCAAAAGGGGAAAGAAGGCAAAAATAGAGTTTTGCGGGTTCTGTTCTCTTTAAAACTGGAGGTAGAGAGCGTCACCTCTCAGGGTATTGATCCCTGAGCCTTTCAGCCCTAGGGACTCCTGGGTGAAACAGAAAACATTTCTGAGTAGATAGAAAGTAACTCAGGGAGGGTGCAACAGAGCACTGGATAAGGAAGCAGAAAACCTGGTTTTCAATCCAGCTTGTACCTTGAAGCTTTGTGACCTTGGGCAGGCCCATCCTTCTGCCAGGGCTTCAGCTTTTAGACTTTAAATAATAATACTCATTGCTAATATTTGCAGAGCATTTACTATTTGTCAGGTACCATGCTAGGCCCTTTATATATTTCCTCTTGTTTATTCCTCCCAACTCTGCTATTATTACCTCCATTAAATTTTTTTTAATTTACGGTAAAATATACATAATAAAATTTATCATTTTTAAGCATACAATTCAATGGCATTAAGTATATTCACAGTGTTGTGCAGCCATCCCCACCATCCATCTCCAGAACTCTTTCATCTTGCAAAACTGAAACTCTATACCCATTAAACAATAACTCCCCATTCCCTTCACCTAACACTCCCAGCCCCTGGAAATCACCATTCTACTTTCTGTCTCTATGAATTTACCAATTCTAGGCACCTCATATAATGGACTCATACAATATTTGTCCTTTTGCGTCTGGCTTATTTCACTTAGCATAATGTTTTCAAGGCTCACCCATGTTGTAGCATGTATTTCATTCCTTTTTGTGGCTATACCCCCATTTTTTAAAGAAATGCAAGCCTTAGAGAAATTAAGAAACTTTCCCAAGGTCACAAAGATTAGAAAGGGCTGGGACGTTAACTCAAGTCTGATTCAGAGCTGGCGCTCTCAGTCACTGTGCTTAACGAGAGGTCATATCTCTAAAGTCCCTTCCAGCTCCGAAGTGGTATGAATTCCAAGTGCCATTCATACCAAGTGCCGAGTCCTTTGGTATCAGAAAAACGTCCTTAAAAAAAAAAAACCCTTTTTTTGTGTTTGATCTAAGATATTCCTATTCTGGAAACAAATATATTTTTCTCACTTAGCACCAGATGTATAAATCTTTGTGCCTGTTTGTCCACTGTGTTGCACAGGCCAGGGGTGCATTTACTAGGTGTGGGTAGCAAAGGAGTATGTGTATGTATTTAGGAGAGAGGAGTGAGGAAGAGAATATGAGACATTCTCCCTTAGAAGTTTTCTATAGCAGCAGTTACAGAATCAACTCATAATTGTGGACACTACCAATCTGTGTTGGTCCAACATTAAGTTTAGGCAGGGGCTTACATAGTGTGCTTGTTTCTTTAATGGCTGGATGATGCTTGAACTCTGTGTAGAACAAAGCCTTTCATTTTACAATTGGAAGTATGGCTCAAGATGCACATACCCTGGGAAGGGCAATACAGTCACTTAAATTCATAGACAGGTGTATATCATGTCAAATTCTGTTCCTGGAAGCAGGATACAAGAGAGCCAAAGTGTGGCTGTGGTCAGAGTAGAGAGGCAACCGGACGGGAAGATTTTGCATAGAGCAACTCATTTTGCCTACACCCTAATTTTGGCCGAGTTGAGCACAGGTAAGATTTTTGAGGAGCAGGGTGGAAGGTTTGATGGGGAGGGCACTCCTCTGATGTGTACTGTGGGTCTCATCCTTGGTTGTACATCAGAATCACTTGAGGAGCTTTACAAACACTGATGCCTAGATCCCACCCTCAGGGAATCTGAATTAATTGGTCTAGGGTACGGCCTGGCCATTGGGATTTTTAAAAGCTCTCCCAGTAATTCTCATGGGCAGCAAAGTTTGAGAACCCGTGTTCAGCTCTACCACCCTGCTACCCACCAATTTTTCTCTGTTCTCCCAGCCATCCTCTCCCAAGTTTAATGAGTTACCAGGTTTAGAGAGTCACTTGGTTTCCTTTTTCCTTGTCGTTTCAGCTCTTTATAAATTTAAACAAGCATGTCCCTGTCTCAGTCCTATGTCCACCCCAGACTTTGCATGTGACCCAGGATAGCTTACCTCACCTTATCTGCTATCTAGGGACACCATTACCAGCTTAGTTTATTCCTGTGTTTATGACTTCATTCGTGTCTGCCTAAGAATCCTGCCCCCCTTTTCAGGATAGGCAGTGAGTGCAAAGTGCTGAGAAATAGAGGCTTCCTCTTACAGGTGGCTGTTGATCCGTCACCTTTCACCAGGGACTGAATTTACCTTAAAGAAGAGCCCAGATCAAATTACGCATCAGAAAGCAAGTTTCATTAAAGAGCAAGAAAGGGGACAGTGTTTCCCAGGAGAAGATGAAAAGAAAAGGATTTCTTTTCTTGTCGGAAGACTTGACAAAACAGCAACTTGATATCAAATGTTCAATGCTAATTAACAAATGCTCAGTAGAAAGCTTCCATCTGATTCCCTCTCTGTTACCGAGGCCAGAGAGCAAATGGCAGGTAGGAGCCACACAGGGCCCTTTCTCTAGCTTGGGGAAGCCACACAATGTTGATGTGCTTGGGAAAGCACTGGACAGGAGTCAAAATTCTGAATGCTTGCTTCACTGAATTACTGTGTGAACTTGGAAGAGTCACTTAACCTCTCCAAGCTTCCATTTTCTTATCTGTAAAAATAAACAACATTGCATTAACCTGTGACTTGCCATATGGAAATAGAACCCGCTCTCCCTCATTGTTGGGGTCAGGCCTGCAAGCATGTAGCTCATCTGTTTCAGAGACATTGTCCACAGTGTTAAGGCCCTTGTGATTATCTGAAGTTTCAAAACATAATTCAGTACAATGTTTTCAGTGAAAGTGGACGTTACTAATATTACATTGTTTCAGCTCCCCCCCAAAAGACTTCCTACCCCTGATATATGCCAATGATATCAGCCTCAGAAATTAATAAGATTGCTAATTCCCTGGTGGTCCAGTGGTTAGGACTCCAGGCTTACACTGCCGAGGGCCTGGGTTCAGGGAACTAAGGTCCTGTGCAAGCTGTGAGGCTTAGCAATAAATAAATAAATAGATAAATAAGAAATTAATAGGCAACATGAAAACAGATCTAATTTTAATATATATGTATTTTATTTTGATTGTTTTGCCACTGACAATATAAATTCTCTAATTCATAATATTTGGGACTCCTCCCAAAATTTAAAGTCCCATATATACATATTATTTTATCCCACAATATTTCTCTGATGTAGATAGCACAGCTACAACATTCCACTTTACAAAAAAGGAAATGGTGGTATAGCATGGTGTGACTGACCACCACGCCTCAATTTATCAGCCAGACAAGATTGGAACTGGGATTAGAACAATATGCATTTACTGATGCCTTGGCAAACCACAAAACTAAGGACTTGTGGTCATTTCCTGTAAGTAAGATAAGCTCTTAAGGAAGTGGGAAACCCATTAAGACTCATTTCAAGGTAGAAAGGGAATGCAGAGTACCTGGTCCAGGAGGCATCTTATCCCTACTTATCCTCTCTTTGAATAGGAGGCCACCTCTCTGCTGGTGAGCAGGTGTTAAGTCATTCCTAGGCATTCAAGCCAGGTTGGGGCTAAAAGGGGCTTTAGGCACCTAGAGGCTGCTTGGTAACTCCCTCCTACTGCATTTTCCCCATTGTTTCAGGAGGAGCTCCCCTCCCCCCAGGTTAGAGCTAGGTAGGCCTCTGTAGGCCTCTGCAGGCTAGCATCTCCCCAAACCCAGCTGTCCTCAGTAGTGGCTGTGTTGCCAGAGAAAGACAACGGAAGAAGAAGGGTAGAGAAGAGGGTACTAAATAGGAGATGGCCCCTTAAATAAGCATGAACTCTATAAATTAGGTGTGGGCTGGGTGATCTGTGGAGTAACTCGCATTCAGCTATTATTCTGGGGGAGGAGGGGCGGGGAGTAAAGGGGCTTAGTGTTACGCAGAGAGGAGTCCTGAAACGACTTCCTTGGAAATTCTACCTCGGGGCCTCCCACCCTGAGAAGCTTCTTTTGTGGATGGGGTGGGGGTAGGGTGGGAATGGAGGTCAGGAAAACAGGACAAAACTTGGGGTATCTTGGGGGTACCAGATATATATGTGTAGGTAAGGGGTAGGTGTTCTGGGATCCCCCTCCCGCTCTGGCCCTCAGGCCACCCTCTCTGGAGCCCACGTTTTCCAGGCTCAGCGGATCCTTTATCCAAAGGAAAATAAGAGAAGCCTGTCGCTTTGCTCTATTGAGCAAGGCTGTATTTCCTACTGTGCCCCCTTGAGCTTGCTGGGGGGTTGGGGGGAGGGGGGAGAGGGGGGCAGGTCTGGACAAGGACATCCGGAGATGGGGGGAGCTGGCAGAGGGTAAGGAAAGGTGGACCCCCGCCATGCCCCACAGCACCTGTCACTGAGCCTCCGGAAACCCTCCCGGGCTCTGGGCTCGCTCCCCTCCCTCCCCAGCAGCTCCTCCCCCATCTCCCCTCTCCCAGCTTTCTCGTTCCAGCTCCTCCCCTCCTCCGCGTCTCCTCGCTCCCCTCCCCTTCCTCCGCCGCTCCCTGCCCCCGCCGCCGATGTCCATCTCCGCAGTCTGGGCCGCTGGGTGCAGAAGCTGCCGCAGCCCCGGCGGCCAGTGCCGCCTCCCCCAATCCGGATACCCATTGTCTCCCACTCCACCTGGCCCTCCACCTCCCACACAACCATGGCGCACGAAACCGGGAGGAGCTCTCGTCTCGGGGGGCCCTGCGGGGAGCCGGCGGAGCTTGGAGGTGCGGTAGGGCCCGGCGCGGGCAGGGGTGGGGGTGAAGGGGACGCGGGGGGCGGGGAGAGGACTTTCGGTGGACGAGATAGAAGGCACGATTCTCTGCACAGGACCCGGTCCTCACACCCAGTCCTTGCGCCCGCCAGTGGCCCGGGGGTGGGGGCGGGTGGAGGGGGGGAGTAGCTTGTGCATGCCCGCTCCCCCTCCCTCCTGGCCCCCAGTGCTGGCGAGTCTCCGGTCCAGGCGGGACAGCACTGAGCTCTAGCCTCCTGCACGGCCGGCCGGATGGTGAGCTCATCTCCCCACCCCCACTAGCGGTTACTGGGCTCGTTGTTAATTACAGCCTCTGCATACCCATCCGAACCGCACCACCCACGCTCTTTCCTTGTCTTCTCCCCAGGTGATGCTAGCGAGGAGGACCACCCCCAAGTCTGTGCCAAGTGCTGCGCACAATTCACTGACCCAGCTGAATTCCTCGCCCACCAGAATGCATGTTCTCCTGACCCCCCTGTAATGGTGATAATTGGGGGCCAGGAGAACCCCAACAACTCTTCGACCTCTTCTGAACCCCGGCCTGAGGGCCACAGCAGTCCCCAGGTCATGGAGGCTGAGCAGAGCAACCCTTCGGATTCCGGGTCCTCTGTACCCACAGATCCCACCTGGGGCCCAGAGCGGAGGGGAGAGGAGTCTTCGGGGCACTTTCTCGTAGCTGCCACAGGTACAGCAGCTGGGGGAGGTGGGGGCCTGATCTTGGCCAGCCCTAAGCTAGGAGCAACTCCATTACCTCCAGAATCCACTCCTGCACCCCCACCGCCTCCACCTCCTCCTCCGCCCCCAGGTGTAGGCAGCGGCCACTTGAACATCCCTCTGATCTTGGAAGAGCTCCGGGTACTGCAGCAGCGGCAGATCCATCAGATGCAGATGACCGAGCAAATCTGCCGGCAGGTGCTGCTGCTTGGCTCCTTAGGCCAGACAGTGGGCACCCCTTCCAGCCCCTCCGAGTTACCTGGGACAGCCGCCGTCTCCTCCACCAAGCCCTTGCTCCCCCTCTTCAGCCCCATCAAGCCTGTCCAAACTGGCAAGACACTGGCGCCTTCCTCCACCTCCTCCTCCTCAGGGGCGGAAACACCCAAGCAGGCTTTCTTCCACCTTTATCATCCACTGGGGTCACAGCACCCTTTTGCTGCCGGAGGGGTCGGGCGAAGCCACAAACCCACCCCTGCCCCCTCCCCGGCCCTGTCAGGCAGCACAGATCAGCTGATTGCCTCGCCTCATCTGGCATTCCCAGGCACCACGGGACTACTGGCAGCACAGTGTCTTGGGGCAGCCCGGGGCCTCGAGGCTACTGCCTCCCCAGGGCTCCTGAAGCCAAAGAATGGAGGTGGTGAGCTGGGCTATGGGGAATTGGTGGGCCCCTTGGAGAAGCCTGGTGGACGGCACAAATGCCGCTTCTGTGCCAAAGTATTTGGCAGTGACAGTGCCCTGCAGATCCACCTGCGTTCCCACACAGGTGAGAGGCCCTATAAGTGTAATGTCTGTGGCAACCGCTTTACCACGCGTGGCAACCTCAAAGTGCATTTCCACCGGCATCGGGAGAAGTACCCGCATGTGCAGATGAACCCTCACCCGGTACCAGAGCATCTGGACTACGTCATCACCAGCAGCGGCCTGCCCTATGGTATGTCCGTGCCGCCAGAGAAGGCCGAGGAGGAGGCGGCCATGCCAGGTGGCGGTGTGGAACGCAAGCCTCTGGTGGCCTCCACCACGGCACTCAGTGCCACAGAGAGCCTGACGCTGCTCTCCACCGGGGCAGGCACAGCCACGGCTCCTGCGCTCCCTGCTTTCAATAAGTTCGTGCTCATGAAAGCGGTAGAGCCGAAGAGTAAAGCTGATGAAAACACCCCACCCGGGAGCGAGGGCTCAGCCATCGCTGGGGTGGCAGAAAGTGGCACAGCAACCCGCATGCAGCTAAGTAAGCTGGTGACTTCGCTACCCAGTTGGGCCCTGCTTACCAACCACTTTAAGTCCACTGGTAGCTTCCCCTTTCCTTATGTGCTAGAGCCCTTGGGGGCTTCACCCTCTGAGACCTCCAAGCTGCAGCAACTGGTAGAGAAGATTGACCGTCAAGGAGCCGTGGCAGTGGCCTCTACTGCTTCGGGAGCCTCCACAACCTCTGCCCCTGCAACTTCATCCTCGGCCTCATCGGGACCTAACCAGTGTGTCATTTGTCTTCGGGTGCTGAGCTGTCCTCGAGCGCTGCGCCTGCATTACGGCCAACATGGAGGTGAGCGGCCCTTTAAATGCAAAGTGTGTGGCAGAGCTTTCTCTACCCGGGGCAATCTGCGTGCACATTTTGTGGGCCACAAGGCTAGTCCAGCTGCCCGGGCCCAGAACTCCTGCCCCATTTGCCAGAAGAAGTTCACCAATGCTGTTACTCTGCAGCAGCATGTTCGGATGCACCTGGGGGGCCAGATCCCCAACGGTGGTACCACGCTCCCTGAAGGTGGGGGAACTGCCCAGGAGAACGGCCCTGAGCAGTCTGCAGTCTCCGGGGCGGGGAGCTTCCCCCAGCAGCCATCCCAGCAGCCATCCCCAGAAGAGGAGTTGTCCGAAGAGGAAGAAGAGGACGAAGAAGAAGAGGAAGACGTGACTGATGAAGATTCCCTGGCAGGGAGAGGCTCCGAGAGTGGAGGTGAGAAGGCGATATCAGTGCGTGGTGATTCAGAAGAGGCCTCCGGGGCAGAGGAGGAAGTGGGAACTGTGGTGGCAGTGGCCACAGCTGGGAAGGAGATGGACAGTAATGAGAAAACGATTCAACAGCCTTCTCTGCCGCCGCCGCCTGACAGCCTGGATCGAACGCAGCCAGTGGAGCAGGGCGGCAGTGATGTTGCAGGAGGCACAGAAGAGGGGGGCAAACCGGAGAGGAGCGCCAGCCCAGTGTCAGCGTTGGCCCTAGAAGGGGAAGGCAGCAGCCCCACCTTGGTGGAGGAGCTGAGCCTGCAGGAAGCGATGAGAAAGGAGCCCGGAGAGAGCAGTAGCAGAAAGGCCTGTGAGGTGTGTGGCCAGACCTTTCCCACCCAGGCAGCTCTGGAGGAGCATCAGAAGACCCACCCCAAGGAGGGGCCGCTCTTCACTTGTGTTTTCTGCAGGCAGGGCTTTCTCGAACGGGCTACGCTCAAGAAGCATATGCTGCTGGCTCACCACCAGGTACAGCCCTTTGCCCCCCACGGCCCTCAGAATATTGCTGCTCTTTCCTTGGTCCCTGGCTGCTCATCCTCCATTACTTCCCCAGGGCTCTCCCCCTTTCCCCGAAAAGATGACCCCACGATCCCATGAGCCTGTTTTTCTGAACCTGCTGCCCCTTGACCCGGGGGGCAGAAACTGAGAGCTCTGTAGAAGGACCTCCAAGATCTATGAGCCCTTATTTGTCTGTTTCTCTGAGTTCTTATATGATGTGGCCCTAGTGGCTTTTCTCTAATCCCTGAGCTTTGATATCCTTGTGCTCACAGGCGGATGGCCCCCTGAGAAACTTTTCTTTCCTCTTCATTCATTGTACCTGAGGAAAATAGATTCTCTACAGCTTTCACATTCCCAAGAAGAACCCTCTCCACCTTCCCTGGGAATGACCCTTCTACCCTCTCCTCTCCCTTTCCCTTTGGCAGGTGCATTTGAGCACCCACATTTGGAATTACAGCCCAGCCTGAAGGGGCCAGCAGCTGTCCCTGGAGGGCCTAGGGCCACTCCTCTCTGGTGACCAGGTCAACCTGCAGGACTTCTTGTCCCAGGGCATTCCTGCCCAGCCGGTGAGGGTGGGCTCCCTGTCTTGCTGAAACCAGGACACGGCTTTACTGTCAAGTGACCTGCCCACCAAGCCCCAGAGTTCCAGCTCCATCTCCATCTCCACTACCCCTTCAGGCCCCGCACCACCAGTGCTGTTTGGCCCAGGAACTGTGGCTGAGAAGTTGCCTCCAGCAATGGGATCCAGAGAAGCCAAGGAGAAGAGATTCCCCCCTCCTCCTCTTTTGGCCTCTGGCATCCAAGACAGTGCCTGAGAAAGCCCATCATAGAAGAGAAGTAGCAAACTGTACATTTCTTCTCCTTCCCCCTGCTCCAGAAGGTGCCGACAGTGAAGATGCAACAATATCAGTATCTGGTGGCTCAGCCCCAGGGTGTAGGGAGAAACGAAGGGCATAGGACACTCTTCCCAGTAGTAAGGCACTAGTGTGCCTTCGTCACATTAAGGCAAAGGTGTTGGCTGGTTAACATGCCAAGATATTTTGAGCTTCTCATATCTTTCATCCTTGCCTCTGAGTTAGGAAACAAGTGGATTTCTTGCTGAGAGGTCTCCCATGGGATGGATATTTTGGGGAAGGAAATGTGAAGTTCCTATCTTTAACAAGCATTGTTGATGAGGGTTAGCTGAAGGAATAATGGAGAGTTTAGGAGTGTTGCTAAAGCACAGGGCTTGCTGAGAACCTATGTGATTAAGAAAGGGGTGTGATATAAGGGAGGGGACCTCAAACTCTTAATTGGATGGGTCGACGGGTCTCATGAATGTTCTTTTGAACTAATGGTGACTTTAGTGTGCAGTGATGCACCATGGATCATGGGGGATTTCCTAGCACTAGTGTGCTTCTAGTTTTAGACAACTCCCTCCTCTATTCCCTGGCCCCTGTATTTTCCTCATCTTCCTCTTTCAAGGTCCACTTCCTTCCCATTTTGCCTGTCCACGGACCGGGGCTTATGTCTTTGCCGCTGTCTGGTTCTTAGAGTCCCAGACTTTGGGAGATGAGCCCTAGGTGCTGTCCTCCCTGCCTCTCCGTTTTGTAATCAGATGTAGTATTTACTCTTAACATAGGATCATTTGGAACCGGAGTTCTGAGGAGGAGGGAGTGAGGGTTCTGCTATTGACTGACTTGAGTGGTGGCTCCTCCTCCAAAGGTGTAGGCTTCCGTTTCCTAACATAGTAAAATGTGAAGAGCAGACAACGGAGATGTTAGTGTCTTTCCCTTTTCATTAAAGGTGTTTTAACCAAATATTTGTGTGTTTCTCCTTATTTCATGACTAAATAGCCAGCTGGGGTGTGATATGAGCATTCCCTAACATTGAGATTCCCTTCCCACCTACATCTCCTGCCAAAGCTGAACATATGGTGTTGAAATATTTAATTTGATCAGCCTTGTCCTAAAACAACCTCCAGTGAATGTAATTTCCTTGTAGAAATGGTGTTTGTGTTCTCAAAAGGTAGGGGATTTGTTCACTGTTTACAGCCATTGTCCAGGTTTTCTCTTTGCCTAGAACCTTCTACCACCAGGCTTTTTGTATTTTACTTTTTTTGTTTTGTTTTGTTTGGAGGTTGAAAGCTGTTTCTTTATCTATCTATCCTGACCTGTAGGCCAGCCTAGCTGACATCAGTTAATCTGCAGAACCAAGATGAATTCATCTTTATGATACTTGAGGTCTGATGTTATAAACAGAAAAAAAAAATTCAACCCTAGTAATTTCTACCAACAAGATAATATAAAGGAGAATTCTTAGCGGAAATACATTGGGGGTGGGAGAATGAAATGAAGCATATATATATATTTTTTGTTTGGTTTTGTCTCCACAACATGGTAAGGTTCAGATTTGACTCTTAAAACCTTGCTTTCCTAAAGAACATTCTCCGGAATTTTTTTTTTTTCGTTTGTAAGATTATATCACTGAAACCACATGCTAAAGGGATGGGACTGGTAAAATGATTTGCCTAAAGACATTCAGCCAATCAGTGGCAGAACTGGATTAAGAACCCAGGTCGGCAGAATCCCAGTCTCAGTGCTAACCACCAGTGGTCAGGAATGGTGCTTGCTTCCTGTTACATACTAACGACTCCTGAAGTGAGGCTGGCTGGAAGACTGAAGGGAAAGGTGAGTAAACCTACTGGCTCAATTCAAGGTAAAGAACAGAGGTTTGATTCTAGTTGCCTCCTGGAGGCAACTTTAAACCCGTCCCGCTTTAAAGGTACTAGTGAATAGGACATGGCAATCTGGTGAAGTCGGCTGGAGAAGAAACAGCTCCTGTCTCTTTAATTCCTTACCAAAGCTTTATAAATCTGTTTTTCTTTGCAGCCTATGGAAGGAGGTAGGTCACCAATCCTTCTATTCCCTTTACCTCCCCTACCCCCATTGGACATAGATAATGCCATTTAACTAATTAAACTAGACTTGCCCTCTCTTTAGATGCCAGTTCCCATTATGGTAACAGCTGTCAGTGAGGCTTCTACTAATGGGTGCTTCCTTGGGCAGGTCAGCACTGAGCTGGACTCCCCACCCCACTCCTTCATAACTCTACTTTATTTTCCCTTCTGTCTCCTTTTCATTCTTGTTTTTCCTCTCCTGCTTTTTATTCTTTCATTGACCTACAACTTTTACTTTTCTCTCTTCACCTTTAGTTTATTCCTCTCTTAGAGCCTTCAGTTTCTTCCTTCTTGCAGTCCCCTCCAATCCCCACCCTCAACCCCACCATTTCTTACTCTCAAGCACTTCTCATTTGACCATCCTTTTGGAAGGTGAATTAACTCTAACCTGCTGAAATGAATATGTCAAGAAATGCAGCTTGCGAAACGCTTTACCTGAAATATACATAGTGGATTCAGTTCAAATTAGATGGATAAAAAGATCACTAGTATAAGAAGCAAGAGATAGCTTCCTCACTCATTCATTCAGTTAATTTTTGAGGATTTATTTTGTTTCAGAGACCAAGTGTTGGGTAGATACAAAGGTAAACAAACTTCTGCCCCTAAGGGAGCTCAGTCAAGGAAGAAGAAAAATGAAAACGGGCTTCCCTGGTGGCGCAGTGGTTGAGAGTCCGCCTGCTGATGCAGGGGACACGGGTTCGTGCCCTGGTCTGGGAAGATCCCACATGCCGCGGAGCGGCTGGGCCTGTGAGCCCTGGCCACTGGGCCTGCGTGTCTGGAGCCTGTGCTCCGCAACGGGAGAGGCCACAGCAGTGAGAGGCCTGTGTACCGCAAAAAAAAAAAAAAAAAAGAAAACATTTTTATATCATGGTAGTAAATACTGTGATAGACACAGTGGCCTGTGGGATTCCAGAAAGGGAAATAACTAACTCATGTTACGAAGAGAGAGAAGGGGGCGGGGATGTACAGTTCTCTTACATTCAGTTTTCATAATAACCATGCTGAAATATATTAACTGAATCCATATGACAACCTAAGGACCAATGCAGTTACCATATAAAAACCTACATAAGGTACGTCAAGTCCCCTTTGGCAGATACAGAGGTGTGCTACTTCAGAGATGTCCCCTTAAGAAAGAACTGGCTACCTAGCTGCAAGAAACCTGGTTAGCTGACAGCCTCCAGCTGTCCTACTGTTCTCCAAACCCCTGGCCAAAGGCTAAGCAAGGTGGTGGGTGTTACAGGGCTTAGCCATTCCCAGGGAACATGGGACTAGTGAACGATTCTTGCTATGGAACTCTCCAGTGGTCTGGCAGAGGCTGTCATGTCTGCATCACTGACAGCTTTGGACAGCTCTCCCTGCCCAATCTCATTTTCTTCCCTTTTTCTTTTTACAAGTGTTACTTCCCAATAAAACTTTTGGACTCCTGACTCTCTCAGCATCTGCTTCTCCCAGATTTCAACCTGTGTCATCCCCAAAAAAGGTTTCAATTCTATTGGCACATTTTCATGTCTCACAAATTTCTGCTCCTGGGACTCTGGATACCATCCCTGGAACTTCTCAGTAAATCAAGGAACATCCGTCTCCTGATCCCCAAAACAACTCACATGAGTGTTTCTCCATTAGACCCAACTTTGACTTCCCTTTACATTTCCTTGTCTTTTCTAATGTTTAATTTAACAACAGATTTACTAACCCCATTGGACACTTTGCTTTTGATCATATAATTTTAAAAAAATGAGTAAGGACAAAAGTGAAGAAAAAAGGAAATTTTGACCAAAGAACCAGTTACGAAGTGCAGTATTTGGTCAATACTGTGGATGTTTCAGTAACCCATTGCTGTGTAACAAACCATCCAAAACTTAGTGTCTTAAACAATAATTATGTATTTGCTTGTGAGTCCATGGGTTGTCCCAACAGGCCTCAGCTAGGATGACTTGTCTATGTTCCATGTGGTGAGGGCTGAGCTCACTCAGCAGCTTCAATTTGGGCTGGAGGATCCAAGATGACCTCACTCACCTCTGGCCCCTCAGTTGAATGGCTGGAATGCTGGAGTCTCTTTCCTTAGAGTTTTTCATTCTCCAGGGCCTTTTTTTTGACATCCTTTAATCTCTAGGATTTCTCTCTCTCTGTCTCTTTCTCACTCTTTTTTTCTCCCTCTCCTTCTCCCTTTCCCTGTCCTTCACTCTCTTCAAATGGTCTAGCTATTAGGATAACTGGACTTCCATGAAGGCCTAGGCCTCCAAGACGACAAAAGCAGAAGCTTCAAGGCCTCTTAAGGCCTAGACTCTGAAACTCAAAGAATATCACTTCTGCCACTTTCTCTTGGCCAAAGCTAGTCAGAAGACCAGTTCAGATTCAAGAGGAGGGGAAACAAGTTTTACCTCTTATGGGGAAGAGTGGCAAAGACACACTGCATAAGGGCATGTGGGATGGGAGCCATTATTGTTGTGGCTAACTCTGGAAAGTCTACCACAGCAGATAGGAGGAAAAGTTAAGAAATGTAGTGCATGCAGCACTCACCTACTCACAACTAGGCTTACACTCTTTTGACTAGAAGAGGTCTGGGTGAGATTCCTTCCTCCTTCCTGTACTGCTCAGGGTTGTTGTATACAGACTGGCTAAGAGTGGGCACACAAGAAAGCAGTGGCTTTCTTATGAGCTGAAAACTGGTCCTGAGGAGTCTAGAAAAAAATCCCTCTATAAGCAGATCATGCTAAGTGGCCCTCCTGTGCTCCTAAAATTTGCCTAATTTACTACTGTAATAATTTATCCAAAGTGAATATGAAAGCAAAGACTTAACTTGGCTGACTTTTAGGAGTATCTGTACTCCTTCTTTGGCTTCCTTTGTAGGTGAGAGGAGGCAATCCAGGTCTTACGTACCCCGAATTCTACCAGAGACTGAATCTCTTCCACTAGAAAAATCCTTCCTTTCCTAGACGAAAATGCTTATGAATTTAAGGGTTGACCTGTGGAAATCTGTCTTTAAGATGAATCAACTCCCTTCATCTTCTACAAAGCTCTATCCAGTACTGTCTTTCTCTCCCAAGCCTATTTAATTTTACTTCTATATAATTTCTATGTATTTCGTTTCTATGTGTTAAGGATCTTGAAAGAAACAGTGATCTTACAGCAAGTGAGATATTCAGATTTGTGAACAGTTAACTCTAACAGTTCTCTAAAAGAGCAATAATGGGATTATCTTACTTCAGTAATAATACATGTGTCTAAACATAGGGCCACACAGAATATATCCCAAATGAAAGTGCAAAGCATCCCTTGCCAACTCTCTTGAGGGTAGTTGTTAGACCCAGGTTATTAAAGAAACCTGTTAAGTAGGGTCTTCCTTGGCGGTCCGGTGGTTAAGACTCTGCCTTCCACAGCAAGGGATATGGGTTCAATCCCTGGTCAGGTAAGTTCCGTGTGCCGCAGGTTGCTGCCAAGAAAAAAAAAAAAAAAAAAAAACCTTAGGTAGAGCAGGCCCTTGGAAGTAGTCTTATGATCTCACATCAGCCAACTTTGCCAAGAGTATTTCAGCTGAGCAAGATAGCATTTTTTGCTTCTAATTAAGTATAATCCTGAGAATTAAATGTCCAGATATGCTCATATGAGCCCATATTCATTTCTGTGTCCTCTGTCTCAATGCTCATATATAAAGGTACACATCTCAAAAGACAATGTAGGGCGGCCTTCCTGGTGGCGCAGTGGTTAAGAATCCGCCTGCCAATGCAGAGGACATAGGCTCGAGCCCTGGTCTGGGAAGATCCCACATGCTGCAAAGCAATTAAGCCTGCGAGCCACAACTACTGAGCCTGTGTGCCACAACTACTGAGCCCGTGTGCCACAACTACTGAGCCTGTATGCCATAACCACTGAAGCCCGTGCACCTAGAGCCTGTGCTCCGCAACAAGGTAAGCCACCGCAATGAGAAGCCTGCGCACTGCAATGAAGAGTAGCCCCCGCTCACTGCAACTAGAGAAAGACTGCGCACAGCAACAAAAGACCCAATGCAGCCAAAAATAAAATAAAAGTAAAATAAATAAATTTCTAAAAAAGACAATATCAATTATCTACTAGGTAAATTTAAATTCAGAAAATGATATGGAAATAGATATTTTGATCACTACTAAATCTCCACAGTACCTAGCACATAGTAGTCACTCAATAAATATTTTCTGAATAAATTAATGAAACTGCCACATTCCTAAACACATACATCTTTCTTCTCAGTAGTCTCCCTTCATATTCACCCCTTCCTTTCCATTACTATACATAGATAGCTTCTGACTTAAAGGTCCTATCATCAAACAGTTACAATAGGCTACTAATTATTTTCCCTATCTCTAAACTTTTCTCCCCATCTCAATTCAACCAGAACACCAGATTCCCTAAAATATTCCCTATTCAAAACCTTAAAATGTTCCCTGTTGTATGCTGAATAAATAGCAAGCTCGTTACTCAGGTAACATGTACCTTTTGCAATTTGGCCTCAAATATAGAAACAAATATTCTCCCAAATTCCCAAAAATAATTCTCTGTGTTCTAGCAAAATTAATCTGGGTCAGCACGGCATGCATCATGCTTTTCTACATCTAGTCTAGACCTTTGCTTTTATCATGTTCTTAGCCTGGAATTCTTTCCTACAGCTTCACCTACTGAAGTACTAGCTGTCACTCCAAGCCTGAACTTTGATGTCACCTTCTTGCCAAAGGGTCATCTGGGCTTGGAGTCCTCCCTTCTTTGCAATCACGTTTGTTTTTTAAGCCTATGCTTGGTGCTGCCTTAGTCTGTAAAGATGGTTCAATATCAGTAAACTGGGTCTTAGCTCCTTTACCATACCAGAAGCTCTGAAAGCAGGGGCCATGCCTTCTTAAGCTGTTCTTTCTGGCAGTGTTTGGCTTCCGTAGGCTTGATAAATCAGTGGTTCGCAAATGCTTCCATTCAGAGAACCTCATTTAAAAAAACGAAGTTTTTAAGTTTACTACACAGAGAAGTGCACATACCAAAATGTTTGGCTCAGTTAATTTTCACAAACAACGTATTCATAAACCAGCTCTCAGAATAAGAAACACAGCTCAACCAGAACCTCAGGAGCCCCCTAGTGCCTCCTTCTGAGTATGTATGTATGTATGTATGTATGTATGTATGTATTTATGCATTCCCGCATGCATGCATTCCGAGCAGCTTGTGGGATCTTATTTCCCCGACCGCAGATTGAACCCGTTCCGTTGGCAATGAAAGCGCAGAGTCCTAACCACTGGACCACCAAGGAATTCCCTGAGGACTCTATTTTAATGTATTACACATGATACTTGTAGATTTGGTATAAGTAAGAAGAGTGAGAATATGTATTTGTAGACTCATTATAGTATCTCTGCTCCATCAGTTCTCCTCCCTCAAATATGCATGCGTAATGGCTATATTTTTGTAAACAAGTGCACGGAAACATGAAGCTACACCTTCAGTGGCAAAGGTATGTTACTACCAAACTGTCAAATGGAATTAGTGATCTTTCATTTCCAAAATCTAGACTACATACGCTGCCGCACACCGTTGTCTTCGCACGACTCAACTCATTTCCTAATATTCAACATGGCCGCATGCGCGGCTATAAGCAACATGGCAGCTCTGCCAGACACCAACATGGCAACCACAGCCTCACCTCACCCAGAAGCGTGAAAGAACTCCCATAAAAAACATACCCGCCATCCTGCCAACACTTAAGGTGGCTCTCGTTTCAGCTTCAAAGGGAGAGCAAAACCGGAAATGACATTCCGTCCGGTGCGTCTCCGGGATCTCTTTCCGGTTAGCCTTCGGGTGTCCGCATGAGAGTTGGATAATTCTTGGAACTAGGGCTGAGAGGTGGAAGGCAGCCGCCCTTGGTTCGAGACGTGTCTGGGCTGCGAGACCGAAATGTCGGACACGTGGAGCTCTATCCAGGCCCACAAAAAGCAACTGGATTCTCTGCGGGAGAGGCTGCAGCGGAGGCGGAAGCAGGACTCGGGGCACTTGGGTGAGGCGCGGGACTGTTGGGGCCGAGCCTTAGCCGGGGAGGGCTGGAGGGAACCCTGGAGAAAAACACAGCTCCCGAGTCGGTGCCTTTCCCCTAACGGCCGTTTCTTTAAGGCTTCATACACTGGTACTCTTCTCCCCCCACCTCAGCAGCACAGACGCTTCACCCTCCTACAAGTAGTCGCGGCTCCTTCCCAGCCTGGGCCCTGGTTCCGCCGGTTCCGCTTTCCCCGGCCGGAAGCCTCCGCCTCCCCGCGTCAGGTTGACTGCTCTTGAGTCTGTGAGAGCGTCTCACTTGCTAGGCCTTTCAGCCCCCGATCCCTCGAAGCAGCAAGTCCCTTTTTTTAGTTACTCCCGTGGCGCTTTGTTCTTCTCTCGGTTATAGCAATTGCTTTTTAGTAGTCATGTCTTTTGAGACTCTGGGCGCTGTGAGAGCAAGTACGGAACCTTTATATCCACAGTGCCCAGCTCAGTGGCCCCCGCAGAGTTAGCACTCGGTGTTGCTAAACGAGTAGAGGAACTGACATTGTCTTAGCCGTTTACACACTGAGCAGGAATCTGAAAACATTTGTTTTTAAACGTTTTCTCCCCTCCCGTTGTCCCCTGTATCACAGTCTTAAAACTTGAAGGAACCTTAAAAGATTAAGTGCTACTCATACCACATCCCCAGCACAAGCCCTGACTTATCTAAGGCAAATCAAAGATCTACAAGGATAATGAATCCGTACCACTCTTGTGGTAGCTTGTTCCACTGTATATCAGTATACTCGAGTCCGTCTCTAAGTCCTGTGTTGAAATATATATTAGGTCCATGCACTTGTAGTCTGGCCCTTGGAACTAGAAGATGCCCTGGCAGGACTCTTAAACCATAATGAATGAACATCTATCGAGTGTCTACAGCATACATGAGTCTAGTTAGACAAAAATAAGTAAGACAGTGTCCCTGCCCTCAAGGAGTTTAAAATTTAGTTCGGGATAAAGGAAAAGTCAGAAATACAATATGACATATGTAAAATGCCAGATGAATCGATTCCACAATGAGTACAGTGAAGGTAGAAGTAACAAGAGTCAGTTTAGTCATTGAAGGTGTCAGGGAAGAGTTGGCACTTGGAATTTGGTCTCTATGGCTATGTAGGACTTAGATAATTAAAGGGAAGGTAAGAGGGCAGGGTAAGTAGGGGAAGAAGTGCAAGTCATATTATCAGGGATTGATTAATAGAAATTCCACTTCACTTCTCCATGGTATTAACCACACTTCGGTATTAACCAAACTTTGCGCCATATGCAAAGTTTTTTTTCTTCTTTCAGTTCTTTTCTCACAGAAAATAAAAATTTTCTTACCACATCTAGATTTTTATAGCATTACTGAAATCTGATACTTAATTGTTTACTTCTTAGGTTAATGTTAAAGGACAAGGATATTGAGTAAACTAAAATGTATTCGTGTCATTAATGAATGCAGAATACTATGAACCAAGAATCATTGGGAGACCTTTGTTAGATGGGCATTTTTTTTTTTTTTTTTTTTTTTTTGCGGTACGCAGGCCTCTCACTGTTGTGGCCTCTCCCGTTGCGGAGCATAGGCTCCGGACGCGCAGGCTCTGGCCATGGCTCACAGGCCCAGCCGCTCCGCGGCATGTGGGATCTTCCCAGACCAGGGCACGAACCCGTGTCCCCTGCATCGGCAGGCGGACTCTCAACCACTGCGCCACCAGGGAAGCCCGTTAGCTGGGCATTTTTAAAGTACAACTTTTTTTTTAAAGTGTGGCAAAATACACATAACATAAAATTTACCATCTTAACCATTTTAAAATGTATAGTTGATAGTGTAATGTATATATATATTCACACTATCGTGCAACCAATCTCCGGAAGTTTTTTGTGTTGCAAAACTGAAACTCTACCCATTAAACAGTAATTCCCAATTCTCCCCTTCTCCCGGGCCCTGGCAACCACCGTTCTATTTTGTTTCTGTGAGTTTGATTACTCTAGATACCTCATGTAAATTGAATCATAAAGTATTTGTCTTTTTGTGACTGGCTGATTTCCCTTAGCATGTCCTCAAGGTTCATCCATGTTGTAGCAAGTGTCAGAATTTCCTTCCTTTTTAAAGCCGAATAATATTCCATTGTATGTGTATACCACATTTTGTTTATCCATTTATCCACTGGTGGATACTTGCTTCCACCTTTTTGGCTATTGTGAATAATGCTGCTGTAAATATGGCTGTGCAGATATCTCTTCAAGATGCTGTTTTCAGCTTTTTTGGATATATAACAAGTGGAGTTGCTGGATCATATGGTAATTCTATTTTCAGTTTTCTTAGGAACCACCATACTGTTTTCCATAGAGTAAAGTACAGATTTTTGAAGTGAGGATTATCACTTCCAATAAATATTTACTTCATTTTAACTGAAACAAAATAAACTTGGCCAGGCTTAGCACATAGTAAATATGTGAACTGCTCAATATATTTCATCAGTGGGATTGAAGATGTGAATATAGATGTTGACATGTTTTAGGGATCAGCAAGTTAGTAGACTGGCCATATTTTTATGTCTTCAAGCTAGTATTTTATTTATCTTCAACGGAGCTCTTAACCAAAGAATAAACTCAAGTATTAAGTGTTCCTTTGCTGAGTCCAACACATTAAATTTTTCATTAGATTAGAAGCAGAGTGTTAGCACAGTTACCAGCATAATGGAAGCACTCAGTAAATACAGTGAAGTAATAACTGAACAGATAACTTTCTGAAGGAGTTGGAGCTCAAGGATTCCTAATGATTTTCTGCCAGTGACCCATTTTAAGCATGATGAAACGTTGGAGTCTTTCCCCCAAATTTGTAGTGACTTCATGGAATTCACAGAGTGGCTAAAGCCCATCTATAAATAACAGTTGCATTAATCAGCTGTTAGATTTTTTCCAAAATGTTAAAAGTGAGCTTCCTCCTCCCAATAACCTGAAAAAGGTATTTTTTAAAAAGGTATTTTCAGCTTCAGTGTTCTGAATGTCCTGAAAAGAATACTCCTAGGAGGTGTTACTAACACAAGGATTCATAACCAGAATCACAGGCTGTTTTTTATTTTTTATTAAAAAAAATTTTTTTTTTTCCGTATGCGGACCTCTCACTGTTGTGGCTTCTCCCGTTGCGGAGCACAGGCTCCGGACGCGCAAGCTCAGCGGCCATGGCTCACGGGCCCAGCCGCTCTGTGGCATGTGGGATCTTCCCAGACCGGGGCACGAACCCGTGTCCCCTGCATCGGCAGGTGGACTCTCAACCACTGCGCCACCAGGGAAGCCCAAAAGAACTGTATTAAAACAAGTGATTAGTCAGATAACCAAAGAGAAAAAAAAATGTCTGTATCCAGTTCCAGGGATAGAAAATGTATGTTTAAAATGGTTCTTTTCATAGACTTCTTGCTTACTTTAAGAAAAATTATACATGACTCAACATATAAATTTAGTTACCAGAGAAAGTGAAAACTCTGTAAGAAGAAGAAATGTTTATATTCTTGGTAGTATCAGGTTAATTATAAAAAGTACATTTTCAACTTACTGACATTAACATTGGAGCAAAATCAGTGCTTTTCCTCAGTGAGATGATGTCTGTTAGGGTATTTGTGTGCCACGACAAAGATCCCGCGTGCCACAACGAAGACCCAACGCAGCCAAATAAATAAATAAATAAATAAATAGGATTATGTTTTTTTTTTTTAAAAGTTCTAGTCTGAGATTCAGCAGAACATAAAAGAATCATACATGAGCAAAGTAAAGAAAGTTCTGCAATTATTTAACATTTCTAGTTAGTATGGAATTGTGGAGTCTGTTTTCCATGTATGGTATAACTTATTTTCCTAAAATGTAACTGTTCCAGCAAGGTGTTTGGTATACTTCAGCTCCATTTTCCTTGGACTTCTGAGTTAAATGTTACTAAAGTTAGTTCCATTAGATTGTTAATTTCTAAGTAACCAGAATATCTCTAAATGTAAACTAGTGGCCCACTTACACAGTATTTAACAGAATTCCAATACAGTTTCTGAATGTTTAATATTTCATCTGTATTTTAACTAAATAATCACAGATATTAGGCTCTCCCAAAGGTAATATTTTGTACCGATTTGAGTTTCTTAACTCTTCTTAAGGTTATGTTGGCTACCCAGCTTGTGAAGTACTAGAGTAAGTGATAAAAATATAGTCAAGAAATATCATTGCTGACCAGGGCTTCAGCAGTTTTATAAAACTTTTGTGTTTCACTTTAAAGGTCGCATCATTCTAACCCCCAACGCTGTCATTTTTTATACCCTCTGATGTCCAGTGGCCTTAATTCATTCAAATTCAAATTCAGTTCTTCAAAAAGATTTGATCACAGTGTAGGTTGTTGAAAATACTCCTGGCTTATAAATTCAGCTTGATTATATCAGCTGTCATTTTAGAGTGACTGAAGGGAGGTGGTATGGACATTTAAATCTACCAAGCTGCTAATTTATTTCCTTGAAGCACAGCAAGAAAAGGAATTAGGAAAAGACCTCTCACCCAACAGAGGAAAGGTAAGTGGTTCCCAGAAAATCCAGGATTATCTTGGCAAAGCAGTGAATGCTTGAGTGTGATTTAATAAAGGGTATCTAGTGCTAAATCTGGTCAGAGAATTTTCTTCATGAAATGAAAGAACTGTGCGTTGTGAATGCTGGAGAACTTGACTCCTGAGGAATGTATACATTGACAATGGTTGCCCTTTTTCATTTTCATTTCTCTTCACTCCTAGATCTTCGGAATCCAGAGGCAGCACTGTCTCCAACCTTCCGTAGTGACAGCCCAGTGCCTACTGCACCCACTTCTGGTGGCCCTAAGCCCAGCACAGCTTCAGCAGTTCCTGAACTAGCTACAGACCCTGAATTAGAGAAGAAGTTGCTACACCACCTCTCTGATCTGGCGCTAACATTGCCCACTGATGCTGTGTCCATCCGTCTTGCCATCTCCACGGTAATGACCAGATAAGACAAGGTTGGGAACTACCACTGTTTTTCTTCAGTTCATGGTCAGTGTCTTAATGCTTTCCCCCCACCCTCCTTCCTTAGCCAGATGCCCCTGCCACTCAAGATGGGGTGGAAAGCCTCCTACAGAAGTTTGCAGCTCAGGAGTTGATTGAAGTAAAGCGAGGTCTCCTACAAGATGATGCACATCCCACTCTTGTGACCTACGCTGATCATTCCAAGCTCTCTGCCATGATGGGGGCTGTGGCAGAAAAAAAGGGCTCTGGGGAGGCAGCAGGGACTCTCACAGGGCAGAAGCGGCGTGCAGAACAGGACTCGACCACAGTAGCTGCCTTTGCTAGCTCTTTGGCCTCTGGTTTGGCCTCTTCAGCATCAGAAGTAGCCAAGGAGCCAACCAAGAAATCAAGGAAACATGCTGCCTCAGATGTTGATCTGGAGATAGAGAGCCTTCTTAACCAACAATCTACTAAGGAACAACAGAGCAAGAAGGTAGGGGTAGATGGAAATGCTTTCACACATGTACTTTGAATTTTTTTTTTTTTTTTTTTTTTTTCTTTTTTTTTTCTTTTTGCGGTATGCGGGCCTCTCACTCTTGTGGCCTCTCCCGTTGCGGAGCACAGGCTCCGGATGCGCAGGCCCAGCGGCCATGGCTCACGGGCCCAGCCGCTCCGCGGCATATGGGATCCTCCCAGACCGGGGCACGAACCCGTATCCCCTGCATCGGCAGGCGGACTCTCAACCACTGCGCCACCAGGGAGGCCCTGTACTTTGAATTTTAGCTTTGGTTGAGAGGAATTTACCCCTAGGGCGAAGAGCAGTTCTTAGAATTCAGGGTTTAGAGCAGTGGTTCTCAACTGAGGATGATTTTACCCCCCTCGCAACCCCCAGAGGACATTTGGCAATGTCTGGAGACATGTTTGGTTGTCACAGCACGGGAGCACTACAGGCATCTAGTGGGTAGAGGCCAGGGATGCTGCAAAGCATCCTACAGTCTTAGGGGCAACCTCCACACGACAAAGAGTTATTTGGCCCAGAATGTAAACAATGCACCAGTGTTGGGAAACTCTGATTTAGAGAAGCTTTTTCATTGGATCTGTTTGGAAGAATCATCAGATCTTGAGAAGCGGAATCCAAATATAGTAATAGAGGGGACGAATACTGGAAGATAGTCATATGGACCAATAATTATGGAAATTGATTGTACAATGTGGAATGGCATTGTAGTGGTTTCTGAGTCTAAATATTGGACCCACAATAGTTATCCATTTCCTACCGCTCCCCCACCCCCCACTTATAGAATTGTTGCATAGGCTCTGAGCTAAACACTAAAGTGCTTAGCACTGTGCCTTGGTTTAGTACCTAATAAATGTAAGTGGTTTTGGTTGGAAGGAATGCTTTCCTGGGGAGGGGAGTTTAGCTTAATGCTTAGCAGTAGGAACCAGTCTTCTTACATTTTAATTTCATCCCAAATGCACATTTGTGAGAAGGACTAAACCCATGACACCTCTCTTCTCCTAGGGCTCCAATTTTCCCATATTAGTCTATTGACCCCTCATAGGACATTGATGTCAAGTAGAATTTGCAGAGGTGGTTTAAGGGCTAATTTTATCTACAAACCTTTTTAAGACCAAGGTTTCTTCTGTCACAGGTTAGTCAGGAGATCCTAGAGCTACTGAATACTACAACAGCCAAGGAACAATCCATAGTTGAAAAGTTTCGCTCACGAGGTCGGGCTCAAGTGCAAGAGTTCTGTGACTATGGAACCAAGGAGGAGTGCATGAAAGCCAGTGATGCTGACCGGCCCTGTCGCAAGCTGCACTTCAGGTCTTTTGGGAGGGAGGGGATCAGATGGGTCTCCTAGAAGCGGTCATTCTTTTTAAGCACATTTCTTCCGGTTATTGGGTTTCTGTCTTTAATCCTGTTATTAAGTGGTTTTAATATGATTTGTCTAAGACTTCCAGACTCTGAAGGTACACTTTCAGAAGTAGTGTCCTCTGGGAGGGAATACAGGCTACACTCCCCAAAAGATGTGAGATTTAAAGAAAAAAATGCCCCTCTGTTCTTGCAATAGCAAGACATCTCTGTCTCCGAGCCCCAGTGAAAGTTAAAGTTCTCTGGAAGAAGGACGATCTTAGGAGAAACAGGAACCTGGGCTGTTAGGTAGGTGCTTTATTCTGCTCTAACTAGCCAGCCCTTCCTTCCTGTCATAAGATAAGGAAGTTAACTCTTTGCTCAGAGAGGAATTAAACCTCTTCTTTAGTGTAAATTACAGATTTTAATGTCACCTGCCTTCCTTATTTGAAAACTTGTGGAGGCAGCTCTAATGATAGTGAAAGACTAGAAATTTTGCAACAGTTTGGACCTCGAACTGTGGCATCTAACTGGAACACCATCTTTATTCCAATTCTCCCTTTTTATTTCCCCAGACGGATCATCAATAAACACACTGATGAGTCATTAGGTGACTGCTCTTTCCTTAACACATGTTTCCACATGGATACCTGCAAATATGTTCACTATGAAATTGATGCTTGCATGGATTCTGAAGCTCCTGGAAGCAAAGACCATACACCAAGCCAGGAGCTTGCCCTTACACAGAGTGTTGGAGGTGACTCCAATGCAGATCGACTCTTCCCACCTCAGGTACCTATCTGCTCAGAAAACTTACCTCAACTTAAGGACCTTTATCTTAGTAGGGTAGCCATACATGAAGGAAAGCAGGGCATACATCACCAATCCGCCCTACTGATTGGGAATGGAGTGGGATAGATATGCATATAAGGGAATAGGAACGTCAAACGTAAAAAGAGGGACTGGGGCCATGAATATAAGAGTAAAGGAAGGGAAGATGACCAAATACCACCTCATGCAGTGGATCTGTTGTGATATCCGCTACCTGGACGTCAGTATCTTGGGCAAGTTTGCAGTTGTGATGGCTGACCCACCCTGGGATATTCACATGGAGCTGCCCTATGGGACCCTGACAGATGATGAGATGCGCAGGCTCAACATACCAGTACTGCAGGATGATGGCTTTCTCTTCCTCTGGGTCACAGGCAGGTAATGCAGTTCAAAGATATGTAGGTATGGGCAGATATAGTATAGAGTGAGTACTGGGTGGGGATAAAATCCTGGGTTTTCCTAGCCCTGCTATTAAATATATGACTGAGTCAGCCTTTTTTACCTACTGAGATCTAATGCCTGTTTGTAACACAAATGATACATGAATTCTATGTAACTCTACATTTGTTGCTTGTGAAAGGTAAGGTCATTGAGAATAGATACTATGTTTTATTTTTTCATTCTTAGATCCATTCTGTTGCCCTAATGGTGTCTCGCATGTAAATGTTCACTGAATGTCTACTGAAAACAACACATATATCTTGAAGGGAGAAGAAATATGGGATGGAAATAGCTGTTTAACCCTTCTTTCTTTCTAGGGCCATGGAGTTGGGCAGAGAATGTCTGAACCTCTGGGGGTAAGTAACGATCATTGTGTTGCTTTCTTTGAGGGAAATAAGTACATAATTACTGTAGTTGATATGTGTTCCTTTCTTTCAGAGTATTCTGTGATTCCTTGCCTCTGTAGAATAGATGGCACCACCCCTAAACTGTGAAAGCCTGATTAAAGCTCTAATTCTTTTTCTTATACCCCACAGTTACGAACGGGTAGATGAAATTATCTGGGTGAAGACAAATCAACTGCAACGCATCATTCGGACAGGCCGCACAGGTCATTGGTTGAACCACGGGAAGGAACACTGCTTGGTGAGCAGCAGTGGGGCCCAATTCAATAGATGGAGCAAAAAATAGGAACTGTTTGGTTTCTTATTGAGAAACAGTTCAAATGCTGGGGTTTCATAAGGTAATCTGTTCTCTGGTGAGCAGGTTGGTGTCAAAGGAAATCCCCAAGGCTTCAACCAGGGTCTGGATTGTGATGTGATCGTAGCTGAGGTATGTACTTTGCCCAGGCATCCAAAGAGCCACATTTTATAACTGCTATCAGTTATTCTAGTCAGGTATATTCTTATCCCAGGTTTTCTCATTGGGATCATAAGCATAAATGGAAAGGGCTAGAATTACAATCTTGGGTAACTTAAAAGTAGCTAGAGCTTTTATTTCCTAGGTTCGTTCCACTAGTCATAAACCAGATGAAATCTATGGCATGATTGAAAGACTGTCCCCTGGCACTCGCAAGATTGAGTTATTTGGACGACCACACAATGTGCAACCGAACTGGTAAGGTGACCAGAGAACATGCTAGCCCCCAAGGGCAAAACTGTTTATGGTCAAGGACAGAAGTTAGTAGAGCTTCACCTCACATTCCACTAGTCTATAAATGGGCTTCAGAGGATTCTTAAGCAACCAGCATTCATTGGGAACCCAACAGGTTTTAAGATTTAAACCACTGCTCTTAAGGTCTCCACTGTTACAACCTAAAAAAAAAAAAATCTTCGTTATTCTATGGGATGTACTGAATCTGCCCCCTGGTGGTTACTGAGAATCTGTGTAATCTGTCAACAATTTTAATCTTTCATCCTGTTAGTAGAGCTTTAAAAGACGTGCTGCGGGCTTCCCTGGTGGCGCAGTGGTTGAGAGTCCGCCTGCCAATGCAGGGGACACGGGTTCGTGCCCCGGTCCGGGAGGATCCCACATGTCGCGGAGCAGCTGGGCCCGTGAGCCACGGCCGCTGAGCCTGTGCGTCCGGAGCCTGTGCTCCGCCACGGGAGAGGCCGCAACAGTGAGAGGCCCGCGTACCGCAAAAAAAAACAAAACAAAACAAAACAAAAAACAAAAACCTGCTGCTAGCATTTCACTAATCCAAAGAATACTCACTGGCAGCAGCAAGTTTGTGAAGTAGGCCTGGTTAAACAGAAGTTATTAACCCTTAATTAGTACAGATCCAGCCTTTTTTAACACCAGAATCTGTGCCCAATTTCTAACCAGCCATACTATCATATACTATACTAATATTAAGATCTTTTTAAAAGAATTGGCACGAATATTCAATGAGATGATAGGCAGTCTTAATAAAAAGTACACATCTTTTAACAGTATTAAGCCTTTAAATTCCACGATTTTTGGTTTGCCCCATCTTTCCCCTTGCTTCAGGATCACCCTTGGAAACCAACTGGATGGGATCCACCTACTAGACCCAGATGTGGTTGCTCGGTTCAAGCAAAGGTATCCAGATGGTATCATCTCTAAACCTAAGAATCTATAGAAGTACTTCTAAACCCAAGCATCCATAGCCATGGCTCTGCAGGCTGCACCTGAAGAGTAATATTTGTACAATAGTTTTTTTTCCTTATTTAAATAAAAGTTTGTATTGTAGTTGGGATTTCGAGGTCAAGTTCTGGCTCTGCCACTTAACAGTGTGTGATCTTGTGTAACTCATCTCTCAGTATGATTACTTATGTAAACTGGGAATATTACCTACCTCATGGGGTTGCTATAAGGGTTCAAACTAAATGAATGCATGGAAAGCATTAAAATATTGATTATACTGTATAGGATCAAAGTGATTAGCAATTAGTGCTAGTAAACATGGTAATCAAGAAGGGTTCTCTGGGACAACATTTCTCAAGGTAAGATTTGAGTTTCATTTAAGATTATCATCACTAGGGCTATCATGCTTAAAATCTTGCTTATTGTTACAACTATGTGGCTTTGCTAGTCTATTATTCGTTTATTTCCAAGAAAAATGAAATAAGCACATCTTACATTAAATTTAAATAAGTGCCTAGAGTATGCAGAGAATTAGCCTATATATTATGTAAGTGAAAACACCTCTGGCCTGTCTTTTAAAAGATATTTCATCCAACACAAGTGAACACAACTTCTCTAGACTTTGGTGAAACCTCTTATATTAAGGATGTAAAGTTCTGCATTTTGCGCTCATAAACCGTGATAACTGAGATAAGGAAGAGCGTTGACTACAGAAATATTGTTGCAGAGAAATAAAGAAAAGACGCTCCTGGGTGATGTTACTTTCTCTACAGCCCAGTGTGCTTACTATGTTGAAAACCTTTGTTCTCAACGTAATGAATGTGCAGACGTGATAGTAATAGTTCCCTGTTTAAGACGTAACTTTAATGCAGCCTTTTTTTAGCCCCTTTAAAATGGATGCACACAGTGGTGTTTTCTCCTAGGCTCAAAGCTGAGTATTACCCTATCAGTTTAATAGTACTTTAGGCAAGTCCTATGACAATTATACCAACAAGTTTCCCTCAAACAATTCCCCACCCCTAGCCACCACCCCTATGTTCTGCTTGTTCATATGTCCTTCACCCTTTCCTCTGTTATTATCACTGATATCTCTGCTTGTACATGAAAGTAAAAAGCAATTCCAGCAAACTCAATGGCCCTGCTCCATAGCCTGGCCCCTGTAGAAGAGAGAGAAAGGGGGAGAAACGTGAAGGACATAAAGGACCATCATGGGTTGAGATCAGGCACTACCAGAAGCCCAGCTTGTCTTTTAAAAACAGGCTCGGTGGACATGTTCCCAGCAGGTATGTCTTCACTGGCTTGGAGAACAGGACTATTTCACAAACACTACTGTGTTCGAGTTTCTAGAGGCTACCCAGGCCAAGAAGACATCCCTAAGAGAGAAAAAGATACACAGAAACTCAGAATTACAGCCTAGATATATTCTTTTTAAACTTCGTCTTAAACAAACAGGTTGACAGATATCACCCAATACGAATATAAGGGCAGTGGGCCTAAGAGTCAGAAGTATAGGCAATCCTAATTTACTTTGGAGGATTTGAGATACGAAATACCAATGCCTTGTTTCATGGATGTAGGTCACTCTCAGGAAAATTGGGGAAATGGGCAAAATCTTCAGAACTTCCCTTTCCCCCTGTACTTAGCACCTTACTGTGCTACTTACCACCTAGCCATTCCTTCTCAAGTTCTAATTCCCTGAGAGGTCTGATTTGCACTAAGGAGATAAGTTAAACTAAGATTTAGTCACCAACAGCTTGATGTGTCATATTTTTAAAGAGCACACACAGAGGTAACGTAACTGAAAAGTGTGAACTGCTCATTATGTCATCTTTATCTACATGGCAAATGTAAGCTTTTTTTAAGCAGGGGAACTTCTCTAGTACCTTCTACAATCAGATGTATATAGCAACGTACTCTACCTAAGGTAAGGTGGTACTGATTATATGCTCAGGGTTACTGTGTTTTCCAACACAGTTAATTTAGTCATACTTGAATTATAAGAAGGGGAACTGTAAGCTCACCTGCAGTGCTTCACCACGCACTCATTGCTGCAGTACTCATTGTCCCAGTCCTTACTCACAACGGGAGGGTTCTCACAGCCGGACCTCACACATCGAGGCTGGGGTGAGAGCGTCACAGGAGACCCACTCACCAATTCAACATCCATTTGAGAAGGAGACTCAACCTGTGAGAGGGAGAGAGCACCAAAGATGGATTGGATTGCTACTTACCTAGCTAGCCAGCTAGTCAAATTAACTCTAGGATCCAATGGAGCAACAGATGTTACAGTCCCTCACAGATGGGGGTACAGTTCCAAAAGAAGGTGAGTTCTTGGTCTTGTCTATATCGAGCTTTAGAATTTTGCCATGCAGATTGACATGAAGATGCTTCCTGTAAGGGGAATGCTGCCATACTGCTAGTGTTTAATCTTAATTTTACCTATCACTGACTTTATTCTACAGTTGAATAATATTCCTCTGAAAATATCAAATCAATAGAACGTGAACAGAGGTTGGGTCACCTCAACTAAGATCAGAGACTAAGAAGATAAAATGTGGTGCCATTAGCGAAAAGGGAAAAAACTTAGAGATTAATAGTTTCCTGGTTTTGCAGGGGTGGTGTGGGTGGTATTTTTCTTTAAAATGACTGCTTCATTCATTGTGGGACTACAGTCACAAACAGACCCATATTTCAAAATGACTACTGGTCAGGTACAAGTTAAAACTAGGGTAAACTGGCATCTGTTTGTTTCTGAAAAGACTCAATGATACTAACCAGTTGAATTTTTCTACCTGTATTCCCTACCCATCCCCTTACTTAAAAACATCAAGCCAAGCAGTCAAGGTTTGGGAGAAATGGGAGGATTTATCTCCAAAGCTTTGGATCCTTGGGTAAGACACCTGAAAAATAACTCTATGCTTAGGATATATCTTTAGTTGACTGCCGTATTACTTCTGCTTAGTTAAGTAGTAGTCTAGGATAGGAGGCCCTCTTAATGTTTCTCACCAAGAACACTACAGAGTATCTTGCAGGGAGCTGACAGGATATTTCATATGCCTAGTCGTGCCAGGCATTAAATGCTAGTAGCAACCCCTGCTTTTATTAGATCAACCAAAAATGCTTACACATTTTCACTGGTCTAGAGGAAATACTTGAAAACAGGCTCACCTCAGGAACTACATCTGTGATCATCTCACAGATTGTCTCAGGAGAGGTTTCCTCCACTGTGTGGGTCTCAGGGCTGCTGTTCACAGGCCGCTCTGGACTCCTTTCTACAGGTGGTGGAACCAAGGTAGTCTGCATTTTTAGAGTGGGCGGAGGCACAAGCTTGACCTGCAGTGGCGGCGGCTGCTGCTGTAGATTGATTCGAAATTTCTGAGGTGGGGGCTGCTGCATGGCCTGCAGCGGGGGAGGCTGCTGCAGAATGGCGACTTGCTGCTGAGTCGGGGGCTGAGGCATTTGCTGCAATGGAGGGGGTTGTAGTCGGGGCGGAGGCAGTTGCATGGAAGCTGCTGCTGCAGCTGCTGCCTGCAGCACTGACCTAGTGACAATCTGGGCTTGCTGACTAGGCTGAATAGTAGCTGTACTGGTTTGGCCTAGTTGGATCCCCCGGGAGGTCACCACTGTGGCTGGGATAACGGTAACCATCCCTCCTTGAGACATAGTAATAGAAGAGGGCAACATCTGTTTGGTAATAATCAACTTGGTAATATTGGGCTGACCCCCAGCCCCAGAAGATGCCTGGTTTGCCACATAGGATGAAAGAGTGGAATTAACAACAATGGAAGGAGACAGGGCAGGGGGCTCTGTTGAGGCTGCTGCTGGAGAGGCTGGGTCAGCAGTAGTCACAGGAGGTGGAGAAGGAGTCTGTGATGGGGGCGCTGGATCCAATTCCACTGTTTCCACAGTAGCCTAAAAGAAGACCAAAAAAAAAAAAAAAAAATCAGGAGATTTATTCTCTTCCCCAGGACATACTCTAATCACCTCCCAAGAAAAGGTACATCGGATTGGGGGGGTGGGGGGTACGAAGAGAGAATAAAGAGCAGCCATGTGTCTGCCTGGCTAAAGTAAATAAAATAAACTCAGACTGTTTGGCAAGGTTTATGATGGGAACAAACAGGAAACCTGTTACATATTTTTGAGCTTTTAATACTATATACTATTAATAGGTTCCACAGATTTTTGGTGGTATTTACTTCTAATTGCTAATATACAGCTTTAAAACTCTTTTTATTGGTTTAAATATCCACCTACCCCAGTCTTCTTACCTGACACTCTTGATTGTCTTTATAAGCAGCCAGAGCCTTCAGATACTCTTTCTTGGCAGCTTCAGTTTTCCTCTTATATACCTGCATGAAAGACAGACTGTTTAGAAAGTCCGCAAATTCCTAGTAAAGACTGATAATCCTACATTATTCATCAAGGAAAGACAGTTCATCTCAGTCTAAATTTTTTTTTTTTTCGGTACGCGGGCCTCTCACTGTTGTGGCCTCTCCCGTTGCGGAGCACAGGCTCCAGACACGCAGGACCAGCGGCCATGGCTCACGGGCCCAGCCGCTCCGCGGCATGTGGGATCTTCCCAGACCGGGGCACGAGCCCGTGTCCCCTGCATCGGCAGGCGGGCTCTCAACCACTGCGCCACCAGGGAAGCCCTCTCAGTCTAAATACTGACAACTCCTGAAAGCTAGTAATCAAGACAGCCACCATGGCAGACTTTCCAGTGACCATGCATCTGAAAGCCAGCCAGTCAACGGTAGGCTTGCAGAATAGCTACACTTCTAAAGCCAACAGCAACCCTTGCTCACACTTGTGTAACCAAAACAAATCCTGACCCCCAATAAGATGAGTAGTCTGCTTAGTCTGGGATTGTGTCTAACCAGTATACTTTCCCTTAAGGAATGTGCTAAACTCTTTGCAATGATAGCCACAAGAATTCTTACCTGTGCCGCATACCTAGTCTTCCATCAACAGCTGAAACTTATTTCCCATTCCTTTGAATTTGGGCTAGCTCTGTGAGTTGCTTTAACCATTAGAATGTGGCTGAATTGACAAAAAGAGAACTTGGGGACATCTGTTTTTGTTTTCTTGGAATACTGCTCTAACTCTGCCATAGTGTAAAGAAGCCAGTCTAGCCTATATGGAGGATGAGAGACCATGTGAAAGAGAACCAAGGCATTTCAGCCAACAGGTAGCACCAACTGCTAGACACGGGAGCAAGGTCATCTTGATAAGCCATACCAGCTGTTGTTTGGGTACGACTGTAGGAATGAGCCCAGGTAAGAACACCAGGAAAAACACCCAACCAATTTACAGAATCATAAGAAATAATAAATTGGGGACTTCCCTGGTGGTCCAGTGGTTAAGAAATAAGAAGACCTGGGGAGTGTAGGGTAATGATAATTATAGCCATCTTCAATTTCAACTGTATCTTATATTCATGTAGTATCACAATTTTCATTTGTTTAATCCAGGTTAAATTTAGGGAGATTAACTATAGTTCAAGTTTGTATGAGGCCAATGAAAAAATTCAAACTTGGCTGTGGATTTTAGAGTTAGCTACAGCATGCAACTCACCAAAGAATAGCCTAATTTTACAGATAGAAAAAAAAAGGCATAGAAAGTTAGATTCAGTGTTTTTTGTAATTTTTAAAAATTGTTTTTATTTATTTATTTTTACAATATTTATTTGGCTGCACCGGGTCTTAGTTGTGGCATGTGGGATCTACTTCCCTGACCAGGGATTGAACCCGGGCCCCCTGCATTGGGAGCATGGAGTCTTGGCCACTGGACCACCAGGGAACTCCCTATAATTTTTAGATGGGTATTTGGGATTCAGTGTATGGCTGCAACTTTTAAGACGAAGAATGATCTTGAATGCCATTAACAAAGAGCTGATATGAAAGAACACATAAGAAAGTTAAAACTTGAACATTCACTAACCACTAGTTCCTTGTTATTTGCTCACCTGTTTTTGCTCCTCTCCAAGACTGTCCCACATGGAAGCCACAATTTTTGAAACCTCCCCAAAAGTGGCGTTGGGATTCTGTCCCTTGATGGCAGCCTGTGTGTCACGAAAGAATAAAGCATATGCTGAAACTGGTTTTTGAGGTTCATTAGGATCTTTCTTTTTTCTCTTCTTTGGGGCCTTCTGCTTTTTCCCTGCTTCCACCACAACTGTCTTCTGGCTGGGAAGTTGCTGTGGGGGGAAAAGAGAGAGAATTACAAGAAGAAGAGAAGTATCATGTCGGGAGAACTGAAAGAAAAGGACTTTTATATGGAGTAAACTAGTCACATGAATGGAATTCTCAGAAATACTAAAAGTAGAGGCAATAGGATTAAGACAGTAAAGTATGTGAGGACCAATAAGAATGGAGATTGGAAGGAGCATTATAAACTATAAATAGAGAGGCAGGACCCCATACCCAGCAAAGAGCAGAGGAGACAGCAGGGCAGGAGTAAAGAATACTTAGGAGGATCTGTAGGTCAGGAGTTTTATCCCAGAATAATATGGCAGATTTGATTTTGGCAGGGAATGCCTCACCCTCCGGAATTCCTCAACACCATCCTCATGAAGTGAGGATGTAGGTGACGGTGTGGTTGAAAGACGATCCTCAGGTGACTGGGCAGGTGGCAGGATGGTGCCACCCCCTAAGCTCAAACCAAGTTGAGAACTCAGTTCTGACTGATCAATGGTGGTCAACTGGCTATGCCCCATCAAGCCAGATGTCATGTCTGTCATTGGTACATCAATTGTAACAGGTGGATTGGCGCTATACTGAGTTCCTATAGAATGATCCAAGTCCTGAGAGAAGCAGAAGGACTAATTAAACACTAAATATAAAAAACACTACCCTTCCCTTCCCTGCACCAGAATTCAGGACAATTTATAAACCCTCTGCTTACCCAGAATGTATCATCATTTAAACAAACATCAAATAATTTGTCTACATATAAAACATATTAAGCTTTTTAATAAAGTACAGAAATTACAAATTGACTACTAAGTCACTTCTTTGTACTCAAAGGCCTATTCCAAAATAACTAAAAATAACCAAAGAAGTCATAATTTTGGACAAGTTAATTTAAAGAGCAAATAAGTTATTCAGTAATCTAGACAGTGATGACACACAAGGGAAAGAAAAACTTTCTCCCTGTACCCTCCTAAATAACGGCTGTTAAAGTTGCAATACACAGGCAAATCAGAGTGCATAAGGGCAATGGTAGAGATGTTTGGCATCAAGTATAGTGTGTGAAGATGTGCTACTAATGAGATGCTAGAAGCCCAAATACACTGATTTATAACACATACTAATCCACAATTAATACTTTTGGTTCAGACAGTTTTTTGAATACATCCCTCAACATGCCAGCAATCACACTTACACACTTGAATCCTAGGATATGAAAGCCACAGTAGTAGGGAAAAAACTTTTCTTTCAAAAATCCCAATAAATCATTTTCATTTCAGGGTCAACACTGGACATTTTACAATTTTAAACCATTTTTCAAGTAAAATTGATTCAGATGGTAAACCTCACTTATTCAGGGGAAACGAGGTCTTTGTTGGTGAGCCTTTAGCCAGAAGAATGAAAAATAAGTACTACCCAAGTGTAGCAGGGAATAGTTACTTATGTCTCCCCTAACACCATGCCCATGAGCTTGGGTAAGCCTGATAATGTCTTGCCCCTTACCATGGTCAAGCCCCCACTCAGGAGCCCCCCGCCCTGCTCCATCAAGCCATGGGTCATGCCCACAGGCATGTCCAATGTCTGGACCCCATACTGGGCTGAAAAGCTGCCATCCTGAGAGGAGGAAGGGTCTGCCAGGTCATCAAAGTGGCCAACCACATCTGAGACAGCCAGTGAGGGATCAGAATCCAAGGAGATAGGGGGGATTTCAAATTCTTCATCACCCAGGCTTGGCGTATGGAACGTCTGTAGGGAGGAAAAAAAGGGAAAAAGACTTAGTGGGAAGAGGAGGAACTGCATACTGCTAAGTGAAGAACATGGCTGAGTACTGGAGATTCTCAGTGTACCTCTTTTTGGCCTGGATCCCATTTCTGTTATCAATTTCCTAGGACCTATTTAATTTTACAAATAAATCTTCCTCATATCCTTGGCCATACGTCACATACAAGGCTGCCAACATCAATCACAAATTTCAATTCTTTTCTCTCTTTTCTACCTTTACCATCTTGGTTGTCCTAAACTATTTTGCCTATTGGTCTAGTGAATGATTCTTTCAGCACCATTAGTAGGGACCCAACCTTTATAACCTGTTTGGCTATGATGCTTAAAATCTCTCTCAATATTCTAATAGACAGCAGTTATTTCATACTTACTACACCTGAACTGTTACACCACAGAAATTCATTGTCAACCAGACAATTATACTTTGACTGTTGTTTTAGGTTCCTTTGAAGCAGATTCTAAAAGGATCATGGGAACTTTATGCCCCTCTAAAATATATGCACTTAAGAGTTTCCTATCTCTTCTCCATTTTAGAAATCATGATACTAACAACAAATAAGATTTCCATTTGTACAAGATTTTTGGAAAACCCAAAAATGCCAAGATAAGGATAATAGTGCGGAGAAAAACCTTCATTAAGGGATATAGCCGGAGGGCAAACTGGTTCTCTAACAGTTCCTGAACACATTCCTGCCTTGCTCTGAACAAGCCTTCCTGCAAGAAAGGAAGAAAAAGATGACTCCAGCTGAAGACCCAATCCCTTCCTCTGAGTCTAACTACAATAATAATATACTATTTCTATTCTGAATGAGGCCACAATTCACGGAGCTAACAGACCAATGTCTGACCTAAGATACATTAAATGCTATGGCTCCTTTTGACACTAAAAAACTAAAATGGCAGCATCTGCAGCAATAGAGCATTAATATTGGCAAGAGACTTTGGTGTCACAGAGATCTGGGTTCAAGTCCCTTCTCTACCATTTACCATTTATATGACCTTGAATGGATTGTCCTCATCTATAAAATGGGACTTGTAATGGTAATCTCTTTATATGGTTATTGTGAGGATTTAGTATATAAAACTTTATCACATGGCCTGATATATATAACTGCTTAATGATAACATTAATATCCTAATTATTATTAACTTGCCACCTGCCCCAACCAATTACCACAGATTGCTGGAATTTTAGAAACTTTAAATTCTATCAACCTTGTCACATGGCACAGTAAATACCAACTGATTCAGATCAAATTAAATAGGTACCCACAGTTTTGGGGTTTTTTTCATGATTAAGTAAAGCATTCTTTAGGAATTCCTCAGGGTTTTTCCAAACCCAGAAAGGGTCTCACTAATATCACCATTTTAAAATTTTGCTAGAAAGAATATTTCCAGCTAGTAAAACTAGGGAGAAAGAATATGTCTGTGAAATGCTCGATTTCTCTGAAATCACATCACACTGAGAGAAGTTTCCTCAACGAGAAAAAGATATGTATATAGCTTCATTGTTATATTTTCCTCCTCCAAGAGCCTTACTATTTTACTTAGCATGGTAAAAATTTGTGATATAACATGAGAGGAGCATACATGAAGAGCACGGGAGCAGACAATTCTTTAGGAAAAACTAAAACTCTCCCCAAGAACTGAACTTTTCTCAGTACACAACTCATTTTTGTTATTGTGTGGAAGTTGTTAACTTCAGGTCCATGATTTTTTTCTGAGATTTCAGTTTAAGTTCATGTGCGCATTTTTCAGGAAGAAGAGTACGAAGATTTTTACCAAATTCTCATGCAAACAAACAAAAGTTACAGGGGCAGGAAAAAGGACCTGGGGAAACATTTACTGTACTAGATTAATAGTTGTATAATAGTGGTGTACAATTTTTTAAGAAGATACAGCAAAAGTAAAGCAAAAAATGACTATCCTATTCTGCTTACCACAACAAATATAAAAGCAACTCTGCCAAGATATGAAAATGATACTATTAATGAGAACTGAAAAAGAATAAAAACTCATATCCAAAACAAGAGACCAGTGTTCTGCAAAGACTAGCCCTCATAAACTATCTGGAGTGCTCTCATGGACTACACTAAAAAACCAGACATGTAGAGATTCCATTGTAACCAATTAACAAGACATTCTTTCTATGTACCAACCCCCGGAATGTGGAAACAGCTTTGTTATTCAGTATCTGTGGCTTTAACAGTGTTTTTTTGGATTTTGTTTTATTTCTTTGTTTCTTCCTTTAAAAAAGAAGAGTAAAATAATGGCAATGATCAAGAATACAGAAAGGTAAACCACACACGTACTAGAATAGAGATCCACTCTAAATCTTTTACTACCACAAGTTATCTGTAAGATTATGGGTAAATCCAATACCTAAAGTTATTTTATTTTAGTGGATTCACCACATAACTAAATCATACTCTAGACTGTCAAACATAAAATAAAGATAAAACTGCAGCAAATATTAAAGTAAAAATAAATGATTTGGACACAGAAGGTGGAAATAGGAACATGATGCCGCTACCTTCTCAACTCAGCTTTTGTTTCTTTCTCTGTTAAATTCCTGGGCCTTTATGAGGAAGAAAGCAGTTTGGGAATTACAGTTTATAAGCAAGGATGCTTAGCTATTGAGAGAACCAAAATATAAAAAAATACCATTTCCATCCTTTTCACATTCTTCTATATCAAAACACACAATCCAGTATTTCTTTAAGTACTTTCTTGTGTAGATTATTCATTTTAAGGAAATTTATTTTAATCAAACACCTATTTATTCAACATTACCCTGGTACTACAGATTATTAAAATAGTTTAATTGTTCTTAAAAACTAATACAGTAGTGAAAATTTTAACTATTCAGCCTGAAATCATTAACTGGTTCTAATGATTACTTTTCCTAATTAAGGATAGTTATCTTTATAACTTATTTCCCCAGAGTGCTCAAAGCACAATATCATTATTTAAGTGCCAACCTAAACAAGAGAAACAGAAAGATTAAACTCCCTTCAGATTATACAGCTTTCCTATCTCAAGCAATGCTGTAATAAATGCTAAGCCTTCCTCTCTGGACACGTACTTTTATTTTTTATTTTTATTTTTTTATTTTTGCAGTACGCGGGCCTCTCACTGTTGTGGCCTCTCCCGTTGTGGAGCACAGGCTCCGGACGCGCAGGCTCAGCGGCCATGGCTCACGGGCCTAGCCGCTCCGCAGCATGTGGGATCTTCCCGGACCGGGGCACGAACCTGTGTCCCCTGCATCGGCAGGCGGACTCTCAACCACTGTGCCACCAGGGAAACCCTGGACATGTACTTTTAAAAAATTATTATTAAAAAAAAATTATTATTATTTCTTATTTTACTGAGGCATAACTTATGGAAAACACATAAATTTTAAGTGTATGGCCCAATGAATTTTTACATACGTAAACACCCAATTAACTACCACCCAGATAAAGATACAGAACATTTCCATCACTCTGAAATATTTTCTCATGCTCCTTCCTAGTCAACACTCCCTCCCTTCCACAACAGGTAGCAGTATTCTGATCTCTATCAGCATAGTTTAGTGTGGTCTATTCTTTTTTTTTGCGGTATGCGGGCCTCTCACTGTTGTGGCCTCTACCGTTGCAGGGCACAGGCTCTGGACGCGCAGGCTCAGCAGCCATGGCTCACGGGCCCAGCCGCTCCACGGCATGTGGAATCCTCCCGGACCGGGGCACAAACCCGTGTCCCTGCATCAGCAGGCGGACTCTCAACCACTGCGCCACCAGGGAAGCCCTAGTGTTGTCTATTCTTGATCTTCATTAAAAAATGAACTCATGGGGACTTCCTTGGCAGTCCAGTGGTTAAGAGTCCACACTTCCACTGCAGGAGGCACGGGGCTGATCCCTGCTCAGGGAACTAAGATCCCACATGCTGTGAGGTGCACCGTCCGCCACCCCCCCAAAAAAAAGAACTAGTATAGTGTCTACCCTTTTTTGTCTGGCTTCTTTTACTCAGTAATATATTTTTGAGATCACCCAGGTTGCATTTATTAGTTCATTCTTTTTTATTGCTGTGTTGTATTCCTTTTAACAAATGTATCAGTTTATAGGCATCTGGTTTTGTTTCCACTGTTTAGCTATATAAATAAAGTTGCTGTGAACATGTTTCGGTTAGTATATGCACTCATTTCTCTTATGTATATATCAAGGAGTGGAATTACCAGGTCACAGGGTAGGTATATGTTTATCTTTAGTAGATACTGCTAGTTTTCCAAAGAAGCTGAATCAATTTACACTCTCACCAGCCATGACTAAGAGTTATCTATATCCTTGCCAACTCCTGGAATTGTCAGTCTTTTAAATTTTTAACATTCTGATGGGTGTGAAATGGTATCTCATTGTGATTTTAATTGGTATTTCCCTGATGAGTGACAATGACGACGACACTTTTTCATACGCCTAATGGCAATTTGGATACCCTTTCTTGTGAGGTGCAAGTTTATTTATTTTATTTTTTAAATTTTATTTATTTATTTTTGGCCATGTTGGGTCTTCGTTGCAGTGCATTAGATTCTCATTGCGGTGGCTTCTCTTGTTGCTGAGCACGGGCACTAGGCGCATGGGCTTCAGTAGTTGTGGCACGTGGGTTTCAATAGTTGTGGCTTGCAGGCTTTAGAGCACAGGCTCAGTAGTTGTGGCACACGGGCTTAGTTGCTCCATGGCATGTGGGATCTTCCCAGACCAGGGTTCAAACCCGTGTCCCCTGCACTGGCAGACGGATTCTTAACCACTGCGCCACCAGGGAAGCCCTGAGGTGCGAGTTTAAATCTTTTGCCCATTTTATTTTTTTAAATTATTATTATTATTTTACTTTTTTGCGGTACCCGGGCCTCTCACTGCCGTGGCCTCTCCCACCGCGGAGCACAGGCTCCAGACACAGGCTCAGCGGCCATGGCTCACGGGCCCAGCCGCTTCTCAGCACGCGGAATCCTCCCGGACCGGGACATGAACCCGCGCCCCCTGCATCGGCAGGTGGACTCCCAACTACAGCACCACCAAGGAAGCCCAAATCTTTTGCTCATTTAAAAATGGGATTCTTTATTTTATTCTGCAGAAGTATTTGAATATATTCTGAATATGAGCCAGATACATGTATTAAAATATCTTCTCCCAGTCTGTGAATTTCCTGGTAGTCCAGTGGTTGGGACTCGGTGCTCTCACTGCCAGGGCCAGGTTTGATCCCCGGTCAGGGAACTAAGATCCCACAAGCGGCATGGTGCAACCAAAAAAAAAAAAGGTTCTTAATTTCAATGAAGTCCAATTTTTCAACTTTTTTATGGTTAGTACTTTTGTGGACATTTTTCTTGCAAGAAAACTCTAAAACTTACTCTTCTAAAAGAAAAAAAAATTTTTTTAAATTACCTTTATCTAGTTCTAAGACATATTTGGGGTGGCTCACAGTAAGATCAGAAAATACAAAAAGCACAAACCAATTGAAATAAAGGAAAAACAAACAAAAAAACTGAAACAACAACAACAAAACCAAACGAACAAGAGGGCAAAGAAAGGTGAAGAAATTGTAATGACAAGGAGAAATGTTAACAGTGACAGGGCTCTAGGCTAAAGAAATCCACTGAAATTTAGTTATGAGCTTCTTGGCAAAATAGTTTTTTTAAACATTTCTTAAAGTCATAAAAGCAAAAACAAAGGACAGACTCAAACCCGGAAAGTTTCTTGATGAGCCCAGTGTGAAATTTACAACACTCTAAATAAAGAAATTTAAGGATTTCCCTGGTGGCACAGTGGTTAAGAATCCACCTGCCAATGCAGGGGACACGGGGTTGAGCCCTGGTCCGGAAGATCCTACATGCCGCTGAGCAACTAAGCCCGTGCGCCACAACTACTGAGTCTGTGTTCTAGAGCCTGCGAGCCACAACTACTAAGCCTGCACGCCTAGAGCCCGTGCTCCACAACAAGAGAAACCCAGCACTGCAACAAAGAGTAGCCCAGGCTCGCCGCAACTAGAGAAAGAGTAGCCCCCCCTTGCTGCAACTAGAGAGAGCTCTCGCGCAGCAATGAAGACACAACGCAGCCATAAATAAATAAATGAATAAATAAATAAAAAGAAATTTTGGGGCTTCCCTGGTGGCGCAGTGGTTGAGAGTCCGCCTGCCGATGCAGGGGACACGGGTTCGTGCCCCGGTCTGGGAGGATCCCACATGCCGCGGAGCGGCTGGGCCCGTGAGCCATGGCTGTTGAGCCTGCGCGTCCGGAGCCTGTGCTCCGCAGCGGGAGAGGCCACAACAGTGAGAGGCCCGCATACCGCAAAAAAAAAAAAAAAAAAAAAAAAAAAAGAAATTTTGGAGACCTGATTCAGAAGAAATTGGCAATGATGCGTTTTCATGTGGATGAGACCAATGTGAAATTTACAGCACTCCAAACAGTGAAATTAAACCATGGAGATATCACTCAGAAGAAACTAGCAATGAGACTGCAAAGCATCAAACAGATTTTCGTTTTATATTGTTTCTAAATTTGCTGCTTATTTGATTCACACTTTCCCTGGCTTAGGAGAATAATGATGAATAGTAATCACGATAAAGCAGTTAAAAAAAAGCAGCAAATGCTCCTTGCCAATCTAATTCTCATCCATGAAAACATTAAATTTTGTTATAAGTTCATTCAACAGCAACTAATAATTCTAGATACAAAACACTGATGCAAATGGTTTACACAACGTTTTTTTAAAAAATAAAATCCTCAAAAGATAGTAAAAAGTTCAAGACTTCAGTTTCTCAAAGACCAAAAAATTAATTTTTCTGTTCCATCTTACACTTTTGCCTTGCCTAAGCAAATGATACACACTTACAATATTTCAAATAAAACTTTCCCACGAATACTAAAGGACTTCACCATGATCGTTACTTCTACTTCACATCATCATAAGAAACTATTACTACAGCCATCTGACAGCTGGGGAAACTGTGACATACAGGGGTGAAGTAACCTGCCCAAACTCTGAGTCACTGGCAAACAGAAATACATGGTCTAGGGACTTCCCTGGTGGCGTAGTGGTTGAGAATCTGTCTGCCAATGCCGGGGACATGGGTTCGAGCCCTGGTCCGGGAAGATCCCACATGCCGCGGAGCAACTAAGCCCGTGTGCCACAACTACTGAGCCCGCGAGCCACAACTACTGAAGCCCGTGCGCCACAACTACTGAAGCCCGTGCGCCACAACTACTGAAGCCCGTACACCCTAGAGCCCGTGCTCCACAGCAAGAAAGGCCACCGCAATGAGAAGCCCGTGGACCGCAAAGAAGAGTAGCCCCGCTCGCCGCAACCAGTGAAAGCCTGTACGCAGGAACGAAGACCCAACGCAGTCAAAAATAAATAAGTAAAATAAATAAATTTATTTTAAAAAAAACGAAATGCATGGTCTACTCAACTCCCTTCATGTTTTCTGGCAACTATTTCCTTTCATCCTGTCACTAGCAAAACAAGCTAACACCATGTAAGTAAACATAACTATTAACTTTTCCAAAAATCACTGGGTAGGAAATTTAAACGAAACAAAGACCCCTTCAACAGTGTATGTTTTAAGAATGAACACATTCCACAGTTAACCTCTGGTAGGTAAATTCCTTCCCTCTCTCAAATTTCTTTGGCTTAAACATTTTCTCCCCGCTGCGATCTCTCAAGATTATTGTAGTTATTTCTCCCCCACGAAAGGAGACAATTCCACTCTGTATTCCAATCCAGAATCAGTCTGAAATAGGTTCGCTCTTTTCCAACGTCCTGCTTTTCTGACGACAGCAGCTCCCGGGCCTTCCCCATGGTCCTCATAGCCTGTGGAGGCAGCTGCCACTTTTCTCCAAACATCAATCGCGGCCCCCCGTTTCCAACACCCGGCCCCTGGCGTTCGCGCTCTCCTCCCCACCACCCGGCCCCGCCGCTGCCTCACGCCCTCCCCCCGCAGCGTCGGCAGCTCGTGCTCACCTCGGCCCCTGACAGGAAGGGGTGCGAGGGCCCTGTGATCGTCAGGTAATTGTCATTTCCTCCGGGAAACTGGAAACCAAAAGAAAGCCGCGGGGATAAGTTAGGGGAAGCAGGGAGTTAGCTCGGAGCGACAGATTCTGACCCCGACATTATGACATCACTCCCCAAACCCTGCTCTCTCTCCCCTCCCGTCAGCAGCCTCTCCGCCCGGCTTCCCGCCTCTGCTTCAACCCCGTTAGCCACGCTCTCTCGCCAGCCTTCTAAGCTCTGAGGAGCCTACCTCCATCTTTACACAACGCCTACCACGGTCTCAGTGCCCTCATCGCTCCCACCGCCCCACTGGACACGGAACTGCCGTCACTTCCGCAACGACGTGCGTCGCTCTCCGCTGATTGGAAGGAGCGCCGTGGGGATGTTGCGAGTCAGCCCGGGAAGGCCGAGAGCACTGAAAGGCTAGCTATCGCCCTCTGGAGCTTGGTGGGATAATGGCAGGTAGGAGTGTTACAGACGTCCCTGGAGGTGGTATCTGGGTATTACCGTCGCTCCGACCGAAAGGGGATTTCGAGGGAGAGCAATAGAGACGTGATCTGGGCTAGAGGGGCCGGAGGTCGATAGATTGAGTGGCTAGAGAGGCCGGAGGTAAAGGGCTGTAGAAGTCGGGCGGACCCGGAATCCAGAGGAAACGGGACCATGACTTATGCTTATCTCTTCAAGTACATCATCATCGGGGACACAGGTAACCCGCGGGCGACAGCCCTCAAGCTGGGGCGGGAATTCGAAGCACCGAAATCGGGTCTTGGGGGCGGGGCTCATTCAGTGGGCTGGGCGATTAAGTGAAGCGGGGGCGGGGCGGGCGGCCGGGGGCGGGGCGCCGGGCTCCGGGCTCCCCGCTACCCTTCTCGAGTCCTGGACTCCCCGACACTGGACTGTTCCCGGGCGGCGTAACTCCTAGAACGCGCGTCCTCTTCTTTCAGGTGTGGGGAAGTCATGTCTCCTCTTGCAGTTTACAGACAAGAGGTTCCAGCCTGTCCACGACCTCACAATAGGTAAGTGCATGTACCTGTCCTAGAATAGGTTATGAAATATGGCTAGCTAAAGTGGAAAGTTAGCAGCCTTTGGTGTTCGAAGTAAAAAGTTACCTCTCCCTATTTTTGAACTAGTCTAAAGTTATGTTTAGTGAAGTGTGACTAATCAAATGCTGATAAATGGGGAGTAAGTAATTGAAAGGTAACTTTAAATTTAGAGATGAGCGTGAGGTATGGATTAGTTGCTGTAGGATTTGTTTTTCCAAATGCAATTTGTATGTCTGTGGAAAATCCCACGGAAACATAACTATTCAAAAAGTCACCTTGCTTTGCGGTAAATTAGTGCGAACCTCACATGTGTTTTTTCAAAGTAATCACTACTATATAGATTTTGTGTGTGTGTTGGAAAGGAGGAAGCAAATTGAAGAGCCATCCCAGACTTAGAATTAAAAGGTACATGGAAGTAATAACTTTCGTTTTAAAGAAAAGAGTATGATAGAGTTCAGAGACACACTGGTGGTCCTGGGAAGTATGAACATCTTCCACACATTTGTGATAAGGCATGGCCTGCTGGGGCTTTAACAACCCCTTCCCCATGATCTCCATAACTCCAGCCCCCCAAAAAATATATGTGTAAAACTAGTCTTCTTGCCGTGCAGATGCAGTTTCAGAATAAAATCCCTAGCTCCCATTCTTACTATATTGCCACTTCCAAGTCACACCTTATGGAAGTCTAAGTTACTACTAATCCCAAAGGACTTATTCAGAAATACCTAATGAGGTTAGGATAGGATTTAGAGGATAGTATCAACAGGAAAATATTTTTGCAAATGAATATTAATTGCACAACCACTCTGTGCTAGGTGCTAGTGATACAGTGCTTAACAAGGCAAACACTGTGCCTACATTGAAAGCTCCAGTGTAGGAGGTGGGGCTGGGGGCAGATAATGACAAGTAAATTTCAACTGCAAAAGGGGAAAAGAGGTACCACCTCTATCAAGAGAGCCTGAAAATGGAAGAATGAACAGGAGTTTGCCAGGCAAAGGGGTTGTAGAGATGAGGGAAAAGTGATCAGGGCAAGAAGGAATAACATGTGCAAAGGCTCAGGAATAACAGAGATCAGGCTACATTTGGAAAACTGAAAGTAATTTAATATGGTTGGAGCATGGAATTTAAATTGGAGAGTGGGAAGAAATAAGGCTAGAGAGTATATTAGGGATGAAATTTTGAAACACCTGAAGGTAATGGGAGCAAATGACAAGTTTCAAAACAGGAATGAAGTGATCAATCAAGTTTTCCCCAGAGTCCAGTGTAGGCTGTGTTTCTTTCTGAATTCAGTTTTCTGTACCAAGATAAACAAGGCAGTTAGATAGAAAATATGTGCAAAATATGAAGGTTTCTGTGTAATTAGAGGAAGTTGCATAAAAGGGGACAAAAAGTGTTATTTTTTAATTCTTCCTCATTGAAATTCCATTCTTCTTGTCCAGAAAGAAAACAAAATTAGTGACTTTTTTTTTTTTAGTAACTATCACTATTCTTGATGAAGCAGTCCAGAGTAGTAAGAAGCAATTTTTTAATTTGTCTTATTGACTGCAAAACTTTAGAGGAGATTCTGGTCACATTGTGCCTGGGGCCACTGAATAGCAGAAGCTAGATTAGTGCTCTTTCTTACTTGGAAATCAGAAGTCCTGGAGTAAAGTACTGTATAAAAATAGAAAATAGGACAAATTGTTTGACTTATCATCAAGTAATTTTAATGTAAGTAATCTTCAATTTTTAAGTTTTGTCCTGACATTACCTTGAAAAGCTGAACGCCAGGTAAACCAAAATCTTTATCAGACTATCTGTTTCCAAACTCCTAGGAGGAAGGCTGTTTTCCAGTGAACTCTGGGAATTATTGGAGACTTGAAATGTTTCATTCTTGAGAACCTACTTCTTAGATAGGTGCTTTTCTAAAACAAAAATTCTAGAATTGCAAAAAGAAATATTGTTTCAGGGCTTCCCTGGTGGCGCAGCGGTTAAGAATCCGCCTGCCAGTGCAGGGGACACGGGTTTGAGCCCTGGTCCGGGAAGGTCCCACATGCCACGGGGCAACTAAGACCGTGCACCACAACTACTGAGCCTGCGCTCTAGAGCCTGTGAACCACAGCTACTGAAGCCCACGCACGTAGACCCCGTGCTCAGCAACAAAGAGAAGCCAACACAATGAGAAGCCCGCGCAGTGCAACAAAGAGTAGCCCCTGCACACCGCAGCTAGAGAAAGACCGCGCACAGCAACGAAGAGCCAATGCAGCCAAAAATAAATAAATAAATAAATCTGTTAAAAAAAACAAATATTGTTTCATAGAGGACTAGAGAGTGACTTTGAGAAAATATTAGGAAATATTTTCAAAATTTTTAGAAGTTTTAAAAAAGTTACAAATTTAAACATTACCTAATAACATTTAAGCATTAAATAATAATGCTAAAAATTTATTCACCTTTTCCTTGATTTCTTAATTAGTTTTATCCCCATATCTGCTTTTTGGTTATATTTCTGAAGTCATTATCTAGAGCACAGTTTTTAATTCTAGAAGGTGAGTAAAACTTCGAGGAGCACAAAATGAATTGGAGCAAATAGGCAGCTGTAATGTGCTTAGTGGTACTAAGTGCAGTCAGAGGATGAGTCTTTTTTTTTTTTTTTTTTTGCGGTACGCGGGCCTCTAACTGTTGTGGCCTCTCCCGTTCCGGAGCACAGGCTCCGGACGCGCAGGCTTAGCGGCCATGGCTTACGGGCCCAGCCGCTCCGCGGCATGTGGGATCTTCCCAGACCCGGGCACGAACCCCCATCCCCCGCATCGGCAGGTGGACTCTCAACCACTGCGCCACCAGGGAAGCCCCTGAGGATGAGTCTTTAGCACATTGAGGAAAAAAATGAACCTCTCAGCATGGCTGTTGTTCATTCTTTCTCTTGATTTTCACTGACAGGTGTGGAGTTTGGGGCCCGTATGGTCAACATTGATGGAAAACAAATCAAACTGCAAATCTGGGATACGGTGAGAGGAAACAAAAATATTTTAGTCCTGAATATAACAGTAAAGGCTGATGCAGGGGCAAAGGGCTATGACGGTGGGGCTCATGGTGGAGATCAGAGCAGTAGAAGAGTGAAATCAAAGAGATAGGGAAGCTTTCACTTCCATTTGTTACAGTTACAAATTCTGAGTGCCATATCTTTTTGTTTTAAATTACCCAAATAATATATGAGTTTGCTCTAGTAAAAATATTGCTTACATAATCCCAAATTTGGGAATTCCCTGGCAGTCCAGTGGTTAGGACACTGTGCTTTCACTGCAAGGGCCCAGGTTCAATCCCTGATCAGGCCACGTGGCACGGCCAAAAAAAAAAAAAAAAAAATCCCAAATTCATTTGCATTTTACTTTGGAATGCATTTTGATTCTTAGGAAATGAGCCTATCTGACTTTGTAGGAATGGATTATATATCTTGATACTATATATAATCTGATACTTCCGTTTGGGGGAGATTAGAAAGCTGTTAATTCTCTTTATCTCCATCTTAATTCTTTGCTGCTTCAGATTTTTTTTTTTTTTTTTTTTTTTTTTTTTTTTTTTGCGGTATGCGGGCCTCTCACTGTTGTGGCCTCTCCCGTTGCGGAGCACAGGCTCCGGACGCACAGGCCCAGCGGCCATGGCTCACGGGCCCAGCCGCTCCGCGGCATGTGGGATCTTCCCGGACTGGGGCACGAACCCGTGTCCCCTGCATCGGCAGGCGGACTCTCAACCACTGCGCCACCAGGGAAGCCCTGCTTCAGATTTTTTTTTACTGGGGATGGACAAAGATACCTCAGACTGATGCAGACCAACCCAAATTGAACTGCTCACTCTTTCTAGCTTATTGGCTCACAAACTTTGGTTCAGGAACTTGGATTGAGATAAAGAAGTAAAGTGATTTGATTTTTTAAAAATAGATCTTTATTGGAGTATAATTGCTTCACAGTACTGTGTTAGATTCTATTGTACACCAAAGTGAATCAGCCATATGCATACGCCCTCTTGCATCTCCCTCCCACCCTCCCTATCCCACCCCTTTAGGTCCTCACAAAGCACCGAGCTGATCTCCTTGTGCTATGCGGCTGCTTCCCACTAGCCATCCACTTTACATTTGGTAGTGGATATATGTCAGTGCTACTCTCTCACGTCGTCCCAGCTTACGCTTCCCACTCCCTGTGTCCTCAAGTCCATTCTCTATGTCTACATCTTTATTCCTGCCCTGCAACTAGTTTCATCAGTACAACTTTTTTTTTTTTAGATTCTATATATATGTGTTAGCATTCGGTATTTGTTCTTCTCTTTCTGACTTACTTCACTCTGTGTGACAGACTCTAGGTCCATCCACCTGACTACAAATAACTCAATTTCATTTCTTTTTATGGCTGAGTAATATTCCATTGTATACATGTGCCACATCTTCTTTATCCATTCATCTGTCGATGGACATTTAGATTGGTTCCATGTCCTGGCTATTGTAAATAGTGCTGCAATGAACATTGTGGGATGTGTCTCTTTTTGAATTATGGTTTTCTCAGGGTATATGCCCAGTAGTGGGATTGCTGAGTCATATGGTAGTTCTATTTGTAGTTTTTTAAGGAACCTCCATGCTGTTCTCCATAGTGGTTGTATCAATTTACATTTCCAGCAACAGTGCAGGAGGGTTCCCTTTTCACCACACCCTTTCCAGCATTTATTGTTTCTAGATTTTTTGATAATGGCCATTCTGACTGGTGTGAGATGATACCTCATTGTAGTTTTGATTTGCATTTCTCTAATAATTAGTGATGTTGAGCATCTTTTCATGTGCCTCTGGGCCATCTGTATGTCTTCCTTGGTGAAATGTCCATTTAGGTCTTCCACCCTTTTTTTTTTGTTTGTTTGTTTTTTTTGCGGTACGCGGCCCTCTCACTGTTGTGGCCTCTCCCGTTGCGGAGCACAGGCTCCGGACGCGCAGGCACAGCGGCCATGGCTCACGGGCCCAGCCGCTCCGAGGCATGTGGGATCTTCCCGGACTGGGGCACGAACCCATGTCCCCTGCATCGGCAGGCAGACTGTCAACCACTGCGCCACCAGGGAAGCCCCCCATTTGTTTATTTTTGTTTTTATTTCCTTTACTCTAGGAGGTGGGTCAAAAAGATCTTGCTGTGGTTTATGTCAAAGAGTGTTTTTCCTATGTTTTCCTCTAATAGTTTTAGACTGTCTGGTCTTACATTTAGGTTTTTTTTTGTTTGTTTGTTTGTTTTTTGTGTTTTTTTTTTTTTTCGGTATGCGGGCCTCTCACTGTTGCGGCCTCTCCCGTTGCGGAGCACAGGCTCCGGACGCGCAGGCCCAGCGGCCATGGCTCACGGGCCCAGCCGCTCCACGGCATGTGGGATCCTCCCGGACCAGGGCACGAACCCGTGTCCCCTGCATCGGCAGGCGGACTCTCAACCACTGCGCCACCAGGGAAGCCCTACATTTAGGTTTTTAATCCATTTTGAGTTTATTTTTGTGTATGGTGTTAGGTAGTGTTCTAATTTCATTGTTTTACATGTAGTTGTCCAGTTTTCCCAGCACCACTTATTGAGAGGCTGTCTTTTCTCCATTGTATGTTCTTGCCTCCTTTGTAGTAAATTAGGTTACCATATGTGCATGGGTTTATCTCTGGGCATTCTATCCTGTACCATTGATCTATATTTCTGTTTTTGTGCCAGTACCATACTGTCTTGACTACTGTAGCTTTGTGCTATAGTTTGAAGTCAGGAAGCCAGATTCCTCCAGCTTAATTTTTCTTTCTCAAGATTGCTTTGCCTATTCGAGGTCTTTTGTGTTTCCATACGAATTGTAAAAATTTTTTTTTAATTCTGTGAAGAATGCCACTGGTGGTTTGATAAGGATTGCATTGAATCTGTAGATTGCTTTGGGTAGTATAGGCATTTTAACAATATTGAATCTTCCAATCCAAGAACTTGGTATATCTCTCCATCTGTCTATGTCATCTTTGATTTCTTTCATTAGTGTTTTATAGTTTTCTGAGTACAAGTCTTTCACCTCCTTAGGCACTTTATTCCTAGGTATTTTATCCTTTTTATTGCAGTGGTAAATGAGAGTGTTTCCTTAATTTCTCTTTCTGATTTTTCATTGTTGGTGTGTAGGAATGCCAGAGATTTCTGTTCATTAATTTTGTATCCTGTAACCTTACCAAATTCATTGATTAGTTCTAGTAGTTTTCTGGTGGCATCTTTAGGATTTTCAATGTACAGTATCATGTCATCTGCAAACAGTGTCAGTTTTACTTCTTCTTTTCCAATTTGTATTCCTTTTATTTCTTTTTTTTTCTCTGATTGCTGTGGCTAGGACTTCCAAAACTATGTTGAATAAGAGTGGCGAGAGTGGGCATCCTTGTCTTATCCTGATCTTAGTGGAAATGCTTTCAGTTTTTCACCATTGAATACGATGCTTGCTGTGGGTTTGTCATATGTGGCCTTTATTATGTTGAGGTAGGTTCCCTCTATGCCCATTTTCTGGAGAGTGTTTATCATAAATAGGTGTTGAATTTTGTCCAAAGCTTTTTCTGCATCTATTGAGATGATCATATGTTTTTATTCCTTAATTTGTTAATGGGGTGATTGATTTGATCAATCAATTGATGAAATCAATCATTGATTGATTTGCTATATATTGAAGAATCCTTGCATCCCTGGGATAAATCCCACTTGATCATGGTGTATGATCCTTTTAATGTATTGTTGAATTCTGTTTGCTAGTATTTTTTTGAGGATTTTTGCATCTATGTTCATCAATGATATTGGTCTATAATTTTCTTTTCTTGTGGTATCTTTTTCTGTTTTGGTATCAGGGTGATGATGGCTTCGTAGATTGAATTTGGGAGTGTTTCTCCCTCTGCAATTTTTTGGAAGGGTTTGAGAAGGATGGGTGTTAGCTCTTCTCTCTAAATGTTTGATAGAATTTGCCTGTGAAGCCATCTGGTCCTGGACTTTTGTTTGTTGGAATATTTTTTTTTGTTTTTTGTTTTTTGGGTTTTTTTTGCGGTACGCGGGCCTCTCACCGCTGCGGCCTCTCCCGCTGCGGAGCACAGGCTCCGGACGCGCAGGCCCAGCTGCCACGGCCCACGGGACCAGCCGCTCTGCGGCACGTGGGATCCTCCCTGACCGGGGCACGAACCCGCGTCCCCTGCACCGGCAGGCGGACTCCCAACCACTGCGCCACCAGGGAAGCCCCTGTTGGAATATTTTTAATTATGGTTTCAATTTTATTACTTGTGATAGGTCTGTTTATATTTTCTAATTCTTTCTGGTTCAGTCTTGGAAAATTGTACCTTTCCAAGAATTTGTCCATTTTTTCGTGGTTGTCCATTTTATTGGCATATAGTTGTTTGTAGTAGTCTCTTATAATCCTTTGTATTTCTGCAGTATCAGTTGTTATTTCTCCTTTTTCATTTCTAATTTTATTGATTTGGGTCCTCTCCATTTTTTTTCTTTAAGAGTCTGGCTAAGGGTTTATCAATTTTGTTTATCTTCTCAAAAAACCAGCTTTTAGTTTTATTGATCTTTGCTATTGTTTTCTTTGTTTCTATTTTATTTCTGCTCTGATTTTTATGATTTCTTTCCTTCTACTGACTTTGGGTTTTCTTTGTTCTTCTTTCTCTAGTTGTTTTAAGTGTAGGGTTAGATTGTTTATTTGAGATTTAAAGTGATTTGATTTTAAAAAGCATTTCTAATGGCCCACTGGAAGTATTTTCATCTGCTAAAGTTAAATGCTGCCATATGATTCAACCATAACACAGGCCTCCCTCAGACTTTCCCTTTTAGTTCCTAGAAGGCCACAAGGAAGGAAGCTTTCAACCATAGCAGAAGACGAGAGAAAGTAAGATAAAAGCAAAACAGGAATCAAATAATTTAAGACGTAAAACCATTAGAGGATAAATAAAATTTAAGTGAGCTCTTGGAGGGAAAAAGCATGTTTTAAATCTTAAAATTTTGTTAATGTTACCAACAAACTTCTTTAGAATTATTTTTGGATTTTGATGTTCTAATAGGTATGCAACTCTTTAAAACATTTTTATGATTCCTTTTTTTTAATATATATTTTAATATTTATTTATTATTTATTTTTGGCTGTGTCGGGTCTTAGTTGTGACATGAGGGATCTTCACCGCAGCATGCAGGATCTTTTGTTGTGGCATGCGGGCTTCTTTCTGGTTGTGGCCTGCAGGTTTTCTCTCTCTAGTTGTGGTGTGTGGGTTCCAGGGTGCATGGGCTCTGTAGTTTGCGGCACGCAGGGTCTCTTGTTGAGGTGCGTGGGCTTAGTTGCCACACGGCATGTGGGATCTTAGTTCCCCGACCAGGGATCAGACCCATGTCCCCTGCATTGGAAGGCGGATTCCTTACCACTGGACCACCAGGGAGGTCCCATTTGTATGATTCTTATAGTAAGAGATTCTTGTATTGTTGGAAAAGTAACCTTAGAATTAGTGTACTGGAACACTCTTCTCACCTTCAAACCTGGGTTTAGGTTATATGAAATAATGTCTAAGAAAACAAACTTTTGTGCTATGAAGTACTAAGCTCCTAAGTTTATTTATGTATTTTTTAAACATCTTTATTGGAGTATAATTACTTTATAATGGTGTGTTAGTTTCTGCTTTATAACAAAGTAAATCAGTTATACATGTACATATGTTCCCATATCTCTTCCCTCTTGCGTCTCCGTCCCTCCCACCCTCCCTGTCCCACCCCTCTAGGTGGTCACAAAGCACCCAACTGATCTCCCTGTGCTATGCGGCTTAAGCTCCTAAATTTAACTTATGGGTTCAACATATATAGAGTTTATAACTTTTGGCCAGTTACTGAACTGGCCTTTGAGCCTAATTTTTCCCATTTGTGATATACTTAGTATCATTACTGTTATTGTTATTATACTATGAAAAAGCTATTTATTTTCCACATCTTAGTTTTCCTATCTTTAAATTATAAACAATAGTCTTCCTTCCTAAACTTTATGTAGGAATATGAGGATAAAGAATTTCAAGAATGTGAAAACTTTTCCGATAGGATAGATTCAGTGCTCAGGGTATTCATATTTAGATGATTTTGCTTCCTTGAATGGAAACCCCAAAAAAACCCAAAAACTTCTTCCATCAGGAAACCAAAAGTATCCAGTATATGGGGACATTAGTAAATTGCTCAGTTATAAATAAAACTTAATATCTTGGCCCCAGTTGGAAATGAGATTAGAGTATAAGCAGTTGGGTTTGTTTTAGGAAAACTCAGTCCTGGGCCCTGGGCTTCTTTCCCTATTTGTTATTACTGTTTGCCATGACAAGATCCCAGCAAGGGACATCTTGGTAGTCCTGCCTTTATTAGTGGAACACTAAAGGTCAATCAGCATATGCCCAATTTAAGTGCTTGGTATCTAATTTTCTACATTGATCTATCAAAATGAAACTTCCATTAGACAGGGCATTGGCATTCTAAGATAATTTTCCTTTTTATAGATAAAGGAATAGAAACAGAAAAGAAAGGTTAATGTGATATGTTCAGCATCATATGGGATTGAAAATACTCTGAGTTTCTAGTTCTATTTCCAGTTCTTTCCTAGGGGATATTGGGAAATGTATGGAAATGTCTTTGATGGTCACACGGTGGGGCACTACTAGCATTGCGACGGGGAGCCAGCGATGCTAAACATTCAGCAATTTGATGGACAGTCTCATAGGAAGAGTTGACCCACCCAAAATATCCATTGCACTGTCATTGAAAAATATTGATTTCCCACCTGGACTTCTCCCTGGGCAGTCAGGTTTCCTTTTCCCTAATTCTCTTTTCTTAGTAGAAGTTCTTTTGTAAAATTAAGTCCTTTGTGTTAGAGTGGCATGTGATCAAGTAATTTCTCTGGAAATAACCTGGTTTTGTTGGGATTTTTTTTTGTTGTCATGTTGATGGAAAAGGCTGGACAAGAATCCTTCCGTTCTATCACCCGTTCCTACTACAGGGGAGCAGCCGGAGCACTGCTGGTGTATGACATTACAAGGTGAGTCACATCTGGTGGGTGAGAGGGAGATTCTTTCCTCTGTTCTCAATATCTTTTTTATCTACTGAATCTAGTTAGAATGCTAAAGAGGAAAGGCCTCTCTAATATTTTTCTTTACACATATAATTTTCCCCATTTTCCCATACATTTGGAATTGCTTTGGCATTTTGAAATAAGCCTTTGACCCACTTTCTAAACTTTTCTGCTGTAGGCGTGAAACCTTCAACCACCTGACCTCGTGGTTAGAGGATGCCCGGCAGCACTCTAGCTCCAACATGGTTATCATGCTGATTGGGAATAAGAGGTAAAATTTTATTTGTATAAATAATAAGTACCAGGAGTCATCTAGGTACTCTGTGGACATTGGATCATTTGGGCCCTAAACTTTTTTAGTTTAGATACATTTAGTGTCTCAGTTAAAAAAAAAAAAATTATTGTGGTTAAAATACACATAACATAAAATTTACCATTTTAACCATTTTTAAGTAGATAGTTCTGTGGCATTAAGTATATTTACATTGTTCTGTAACCATCACCACCATTCATCTCCAGAACTTTTTCATCTTCCCCGACTGAGAGACTGTTACCATAAACAGTAACTCCACATTCCCCATCCCACCAGCCCCTAGCAACCACCATTTTACTTCCTGTCTCAATAAGTTGACTGTTCTAGGCACCACATATAAGTGGAATCATACAATATTTGTCTTTTTATTACTAGCTTATTTCATTTAACATAACGTCTTCAAAATTTATCCATATTGTAGCATGTGTTAGAATTTCCTTCCCTTTTAAGGGTGGATAGTAATCCATTGTATGTATTTACCACATTTTGTTTATTCATCCATTGATGTACACTTCAGTTGCTTCTACCTTTTGGCTATTGTGAATGATGCTTCTTGTCAACATAGGTGTACAGATATCTGTTTGGGTCCCTGCTTTCAATTCTTTAGGGTATACACCCAGAAGTGGAATTGCTGGATCTTATGGAAATTCTGTTTGATTTTTTGAGGTACCGCTGTATTGTTTTCCATAGTGGCTACACCATTTAACATTACTACCAATAATGCACAAGGGTTCCAGTTTCTCCACATCCTCACCAACACTTGTTATTCTCAATAAATTTTCTAAGGCACCCATAGGCCAAAACACATACCTAATAGTTTTGTTATTAAATAGATCAAACCACATAACAAGTATTTTTGTCATAACAACTAACTGAAAAATGAAAAACATAAATTAAAAGAAAAAGAATTTTTAATTTCATTCTTAAATAACCATAATGACAGAACAGCCTCTCAAACCTTGGAATTAGTATTGGACACTACCACTCTCCGTTCCAAATTGATTTTAGTGCAGGGTTTGCTTTTTGTCACAGCAACTGCCAAAAAGTCAGCTTCGCAAAGATGTGCAAATGTTGAATGGAGTCTGTCAGGATCTGATGGTGACATTGCCAGTTATATCAAGCTTGTAATTTATTTGGTGTTCTGATGTTGAGTCTTCCTGTGTTTCCCTTGAATATTTAAAGCAACCTGTGGCACCCTTGTGAGTTGGTAATAGTGCCTAAGGTGCACCGTTTGAGAACTGTGACCACAGACTAATTCATTGGTACTCATTTATTGGTTCAACCAATTTATGGAAAACTTGTTATGTCTTAGACATTGTGCCAGACCCCAAGTGTGCAAGGTGAAAACAAAGTCCTGCCTCCATTCCCATGGAGCTTACAGTCAATGGGGACATAGATATTGAATATAAAATGATTTGTATCTGATTACAAATTATGATAAACGGAGCGAAGGGGAAGAAAAAGGGCACTATAAAAAAGAGTACCAGGGTACTTATTTTTGATTTAGAGTTGTAATTTAAGCTGGAATCTGAAGGATGTGCAAGAGTTCAGTGGGCAAAGATTTTAAAAAGTATCAAATAGGGGTAACAAACTGTGTGAAAGCCTTAAACTGGAAAGAAGCTCGGTAAGTTTAAAATGCTGAAAGAAACCTGGTATGGTTGGACTAAATCAGAGGGGAATGGTGCAAGATGAGGTTGGAAAAGAAGGCAGGGGTCAGATCTCATCAAGGCACTTACTGATCTGAGAGAGGAGTTTGGATTTTATTCTAAACACAGTAGGAAGCATTTAAGAGTTTTAAGCAGAGAAGTAGCTTGATCGGGTTTTAAAAGATCACCCTGGAGGGGAGTAAGGGTTGACGTGGATCTCGGCAGCAGCAGTCCAAGTGGGAGAGTGGTGGATTAGACTAGGTCGATGACACAGAGAGAGGAAAGGATGATTTTAAGGTACCTTTTGGAGTACCTTGCTTTGGGGTGGATAGGGTATTTGGAGTGAAGGAGGAAAAGGTGTTAATAATGTCTTGGTTTTGGGCTTGTGCCATTTATGGAGATGTGGAAGCTTGGGACAGAATCAGGACATTTCATTTTGATGTACTTCTGAGATGCCTTTTACACATCAGAGAGGAAATGAAGAACAGACAAATGGACAAACTGATCTGGAGCTTAGAGGTGTGTCTGGGCTAGAGGTACAAATTTTGGACTGTTGCCATTTAGGGTTAGTTCTTCCCTGGTCTTCACAGAGCTGATGAATAATAAATCTACATCTTGCAGGTTTGTTGTTCTCTAATGGACTTACTCCTTGATTTTTTTTTTATGGTGAAAAACTGGAATCCTCGCAAATGAAAATTTCCAATTTGAAAAACGAAAATCAGACAGTTCACCATTGCCTTATTCTGCAGCCTTTTATCCTGTCTTGCATAAAGTCTTTCCATGCCACTTCATTTTTTCTCATTCGTTGGCTCTGTCTTCACATCCTCAGTATCACCTAATTTTTTTTTTTTTTTTTTTTGCGGTACACGGGCCCCTCACTGCTGTGGCCTCTCCCATTGTGGAGCACAGGCTCCGGACGCGCAGGCTCAGCGGCCATGGCTCACGGGCCCAGCCGCTCCACAGCATGTGGGATCCTCCCGGACCGGGGCACGAACCCGTGTCCCCTGCATCGGCAGGCGGACTCTCAACCACTGTGCCACCAAGGAAGCCCAGTATCACCTAATTTTATCCATATCATTTTCTCTGAATCCCTCATTTCCCTCGTGGCAGGCTGCTACTTATACACATTAATAATAATGAGACTAGTGAGCGTTAAGGCAACTGCGTTCTCCCTATTCCTGGCTCTTTCTCTTCTTGTGGATTGATTCTAGTAAAGAGGAAGACACTTATCACTATGAGGTTTGACATCTATGACTTTTCTACTTTCCAGTAACTGGAATTTCCCTTTCCTCTTCTTTCCTTTGCTTTAACTGGATCTCTTTCAAAAAAGAAGCATAGGGCATAGACCTTGAGTAACTAGGGGACTTGCCTAACCTCTTACAAACCTTTTTCTCTGTAATAAGAGTAAGGTATTATCCTCAACCATGCAGCAGCTGTCAAGAATCTGATCTGAAGAATATTTTCCAAGAGGCTACAGAAATCAGTAACCCTATACAAGGAACATCATGCAGGATCTACATTCTTTATGGATTAACTGGCAGTTGAAACAGCTATGGGATTCTTTTAGAACAAGAGTTTCTTCTTTCACTTGGATCTTTTTTTAGTTTTCTCCCCAATTAATCTCTTGCAGTGACTTAGAATCCCGTAGGGATGTGAAGAGAGAAGAGGGAGAGGCCTTTGCTCGGGAACATGGACTTATATTCATGGAAACATCAGCCAAAACAGCCTGCAATGTTGAAGAGGTACTATTTGGGAAAAAGTAGGGAAAGTTTTCAGAGATTATACCATATCTTTGTCCTTTTATTCAGAATTCTCTTCCCTTATAAGACATGGGTAAGAAAAGGATGTCTTATGGTCATAGTGACCATATGTCTCCCTTTAAGGGAATTTTTCCATTTCTTTTTCCTTGATTCCTAAGGCTTTACTTTTATATTAGATAACATTAATTGGTAAGTGTGGGTTAACACTACTGTTATTTGTAAATCAGTAGAACTAATAGATTCTACTTTAGTCATTCGTAAGCCTGATACTGACTGTATCTTCAGTAACTAACTGAGAAGAGAGCATGTTTGTTTTATTTGCAGAGGATGCCAACCTAGGAACCCTAGGTATATCGTGTGTCAGTACCAAAATACCGTAGAATCCCCTTTTTCTTTTTGAAACTACTCTCAGTGGCTTTTACAGGGCCTTTGGGGGACCGTCTATATTTTTACTGCATTCTCCTAATAGTTCCTAATTCACCTTTGAAATCCAAATAGGAATAATCTTTGTATTCTCTTTTCTTAATCTCTCTACCTAAACTTGAGCCTAATACTATGGTTTATGTTTCCTTTAGGCCTTCATTAACACAGCCAAAGAAATATATAGGAAGATCCAGCAGGGTTTATTTGATGTCCACAATGAGGTGAGATAGGGTGGGGGTCTGACAATTAACTTTGCTTTGTCTTAAACAGGATAGGAAGCTCCCTAGAACGTAAGCACTTCCTATCTAACATGATACTATTTGAAGCTATGCCAATTCATAGTTGATTTTTTTTTTTTATGTAGGTACACAGAAACCTGTCATCCTTTTCGTTTTTTCTCAAGTCTGAGACCCAGAATGCTTAAAGAGATTATTAATTGGTGATCTAAAAGGTTTATACGTTATGGGAGATTTTCTTTTCAACCTCAGTTTTTCACTATTCCAGAGCTTGGGGAAGTGTGATTCTTAATTGCTCAGCACGGCCATTTCTATAAAGCAAATTTGGGGTCAAAACAGAAAAAAGAATTATATGCTAATATGCTGCCACTTCTCTTTTACCTCCTCTTACTCTTACCTAATCACATCCTGATTCTGCACATAGCTATGAAACTTAAGTATAACAGTCACTTTAAAAATGGGCACAAAAGCCACTTCTAGTCATCGATAATACCAGAGCTGGTCATCTCATCTTCACTGTCACAGATTACTGTTCCACAGCAGTCTGGCTAGAGTGCATGGTTACCTGCCAAGGCCATACCTACTTCTAGAAAATGGGATTAATGATTTCTCCTTTTGCCCCTCTCCTTTCTCCCACTTAACTTTCACACTGAGGTGGGAACTACTGCCTCTTTCCTTCTACAGGCAAATGGCATCAAGATTGGCCCCCAGCAGTGTATTTCAACATCAGTGGGACCCAGTGCCTCCCAGCGGAGCTCTCGTGACATGGGGTCCGACTCTGGCTGCTGCTGAACTTCTGGCCTGGACTCTTTTTTCCTTCCTGGAACAGCTTCAGATCAATAGGCTTAAAGAAAGAGGTCTTAACTTGCTTTGGCTGAGAAAAGCCTCTTTTCAAGGTGTGATGTTTTGCCTTTCCACTTAAAGACCAGGGGAGAATTTGGGCCCTTATTGACCTGTCCTTCTTCAGGGACGTGAGCATTCCCTATAGATTAGGGCTCTTCTCATCCTTCTATTTTAGTTTCTAAAATGTTAGGATCAAAGCTGATTGTCATGGTAGTTCAAAAATAAATTCTTTTATAAGCATATACAGTGTGCTCCCCACCAAGAATTAGTAACAACGGTCTAGGACCTTCTGCTTGAGCACTTGAGATTACTGGGATCCGGCTGACCTTTTGACCGTAGATCCTCAGTCTTGGGATTTCATTGAATTTTTTCACTTGCCACGTCATAAGATGTGTAGCAGATAGCAGTTCCTTCTACTTGAACTGCTCAAGGATGCTGAATACTTCTCCATCATCCCATTACTAGTTTCTCTGTCTTAGAGTAACTACACGATTTTGAAAGCAGTGGAGTTGCTCCTGGTCCCATAGCCACTTACTATCATTACCTAGAGAAAACATCTTTCCCTGTTCATTTTGTTTTAGGGACCAGACCTAACATAAGTAAGTCAGTGTCTTTCACCAAATAGACTCCTACTGTTTCATCACACACACTTCTTAAGGAGACCTATTTAGGCTTTCTACTGTAGTCAAGCTAATCTACTTACTGGACATGACATATTTGCTTCCACTCCTATGCCTTTGCACATGCCCTACTCTCCACTAACATACTCAAAGTCCACATTTTTTTCCTTCAGAACGCCTTCTTTGACTGACCTAGGGACTTCTGAACAATTACTGACATAGTACCTTTTAGCTTTCATATATTGTTTATTCATATGTATATTTATTTGTATTTATGTTACTTTGTAAATATGTTTCATAGTAGCTTTGTGTGTGGAACCTGTCTCCCCATGTAGGTTGTGAGCTCCTTGAGAGTAGGAACCGTGTTATCCTTTTAGTTTTGTAAACCGCTTCCTCCACTATTGCTTCACAGTGCCTAGTGCTACTCCTTTGATCACTGAATTTGACTGACATACTTAAAGACCTGGAACAGCTTTATCTTAGGCTGCAGAGGAAACAAAAGGCCTTAGAGTCATCTCTTTGTAATTCTATCTCAATCTCTTCCACCTGCTTACCCTGGATTCTATATTGCTCTTCTCCCTCTCCTCTCTCTCCCTTCCCTGGCTCTTCACCTCCATTCCATGCAGCATACACTAAGGCTGCCTGCTTCCAAGCAGTCAAATGAGTGGATACTTCTCCAGCCATTCTCCTTTTCAAGAGCATATAATACTATCCTAGTCAGCTTTGCCTTAGCTTCACTCATCATGCAGCCTTCTGGGCCAGTTGCTATATCATTTTGACTTGATGTCCCATTCTCTTCCACAGCACTGAGGTCTCGTGAATTTTCCTCATTGTTTTTGTTGTTGATGAATTGTTTCATAATTAAATATATGCATGTATCCAAGCTGCTGACATTTCGTGTGTCATTTCTGATTGTATCCCAAACATAAGTAGATACTCTCCTTCTAGGGAATTGTATCAAAGGTATTGGAAGAAGCCTCCTTAAGAGACAGTCATTTTATACAGGATTCTGCCCCCAGTAGTAGTGGTATTATTTAATAGTGTACCACAGGAAGTTGGAAGGCATTTGGAGTATTGCTTGGATTATCATTTGGTTTGGTTTTGTTTTTGAAAAATCCTACCTCATTCTAAAAGGGATTGAGGCTGTTGAATTTGGCCTGCCCCCTCACACCAGGGACAAAACTAAAGTAAATATAACTTAATAGTTTCTGTACAGGAGTTTTCCTTTACCAACCAAAAAAACCTTTAGTGATTGGGATGAATCAGAGCACTGATCAGAGATAGCATTCTACCTAGAGCTGCTGCTTTCAGAGTCGTTAAAGGATACCATTTTGATATTTTAGAGTGTACCTTTTTGATCTGAATCCCACATCCAGTTATTTTTTCCAAACCACTGATAACCTTCTATACTCAGGTATTTCATCAATTTTAGGGAAGCATGAGAAACAGAAGTACCTGGGCAAATTCATGACCTGTGTTGATCATTGCTGATGTTCTGAATGAAGTGGTCATGAAGAATTATAGAAAGTGCATCTCCCACTCCCATGTGAAGAATAGTAGTTATAAGATAATATGGGTGTTCGTTGGTTTTTGAAGGCCAGGACCATTGGAAGTCATACTATTTATAGCAGTCTAAATCATTACTATTTATAGATCATTGAGGATAGCAGGCACACCCATTCCCCTTTCTATAATGCCTATTAACTGGTTCTTTAGATAGTAGGTTTATTTTGTATCAAATAAGCAGAAGGTTAATAGGTTCTCATTCTAGAAACTTAGTAATTAAGATCATATCTGTCTACGCATTTACAGACAAATATATTGTTCTGGTAAGTCCTAATACTAACATCAAGTTTAATTTGGCCAACAGATTTTGTTCAATATACAGAGAAATGTATTTGGCCAAGTCTTAATCACTTCTGCGATATAATACTGATTCGTGTGACTCCTTAAGGTCTCTGAGCTCCCACCATGTATGACCATACAAATGTTACTCGAGAAATTCCTTTAATGATGCGGAAAGACTTCCTTCACTCAAGAATTCAAAAAAAAAAACTTCTTGTAGCAAGTTGTAATAGCAGTAGAGATTTAAACTAGAAAACACAGGAAAATCTTTCTCATTGAGGGCAAGAGAATTTCACCTACACTAAAATTATTAACAGTTTAAACGCAGTTATTAGAACATTACTCTGCAGCCAGTGTTTCTAAGGCAGTCTCTTAATGCCCCTCCTCGCATATAATTTCACCTTTAAGACTTCTGCCCTCTATCTGTAGTCACAGGTAGTTTGGGTCTATTGATGAACTTAGGCCTTTAAAAAAAGTTGAGGGCTTCCCTGGTGGCGCAGTGGTTGAGAGTCCGCCTGCCAATGCAGGGGACACAGGTTCGTGCCCCGGTCCGGGAAGATCCCACGTGCCACAGAGCGGCTGGACCCGTGAGCCATGGCCACTGAGCCTGTGCGTCCGGAGCCTGTGCTCTGCAACGGGAGAGGCCACAGCAGTGAGAAGCCCGCGTACTGCAAAAAAAAAAAAAAAAAAAAAGTTGAAATTCTTCCCTGAATCCTGTTCATTTCCAACTGACTGGCAGTACTCTGTACCGTCAAAGTCAGAATACTGGAAACCTTGCACGTGAAGTACAAGGATTAGAAGCATCTAGAATAGATGCATAACCTATGTTGATCTTATGCTGATATCCTGAGGAGTGAGGTGTCTCCAGAGGATTATCCCAGGAACTCGGAAAATCCACTCATTCCGAGAATGCATTTTTGCTTCTTTGATTTGGTCAAGATCGCTCCCCTTGTATGAGAGAGAGGGTGGGGGCTGCCTCCAAGCGCATTCAGCACTATTCTAGATTTTCTCCCCATCGTGACTGAGGGATACTCTGATCATCTAAAGGAGAGTACATGGGGGCTGCACCTAAGTAGTCCGACAGAACGCCGAAAGGGACTTCAAATTCCTTAAGCACTCCTTCCTCCTCCCCGCCCTAAGGCACCAGCCCGATCCAAGATGGCTTCCCAGAAACAGGTAACTAAACGTTGTTTTCGTTTAGAGCGCCCCCAACTGCGGGGATCAAGAAAAGATGCCGAGAGCTCTGAAAGTCCGTGAACTGAGAGCCGTCAGAGCCGACCTACCGCCAAATTTTATTTTCAATCAGGCATATTTGTGGTTGCCTCAGCCTTTTAGGCCCTCCCACCCTCAAGAGACTTCCTGGATGGCACTCACACTACCCTGCTGGAAGAGGCGGGGCGTAGGCCCTGCCATTGGTGGGTGGGAGCGTAGGTGGGCGGAGCGAGGGAGAATGGACTACTAGCAAGCTAGATTGAGCCGAGGGCTGGCCATGCTCCGCCGGAAGGCGCCTTGTTCTCCGAAAGGGTGAATTGAAACGCTGGCTGGAAAGGAAGCACCAGGACTTGTTCAGGTAGGCTTTCCGCTCACGCCCGCCGCTCAGTGCTGGTCCAAGAGTCTTTGCAAAAGCTGAGGCTCTTAGAATTGGCTTCCATAACTCATTCTCCTCCTCGCGCCCCCGCCCTCTGCCCGTCCCCCAGTTGTAAGGGATCAGGTGCTGGGTGATGCTCTGGACTGAACCATTCTCCTTTGTGAGAGGCCGGGGGAGAGGGCGGCTGCCGGGCCGAGGGGCCCGAGTCGGGCCGAGCCACGAACGGGGCTGCGCCGGCCCCTGCGAAGTTTTTAGGGCTTGTCATTGCATTGCGGGGTATCGTGTAGATTTGAGGCAGCTCCTTGTTCCCTTTGCCCCTTCAAAGGAGGGAAAACTCCCCGGCTCCGTTTGGTTACTCCATACTTTGGACTCAGAAGTGGGAGGTTAGGGATTTTTTCTCCTTTTTTAGTTGCTTTTTTTTTTTTTGCATTTTAGCAATAAAGGTGGGTAAGAGAGCATGGGGTGAGCCTGTGCAGATTGTTTTACATTCTTAGGTGTAATTTCTGTGGATCTTTGGGAGAGCAGAGCAGAGCAGATTTTTGGACGTGTTCAGAGATGTGGGAAGAGAGAAGCTCAAGCCTTGCATCTCCATTGACAAGTCTGCAGAGCTCACTGGTTTTCTGTTGCATTATGTAAACTCTTCAGTGCCAGAAGACCCCTCCCCCTACCTCGGAGCGAATGTAATTTCTTTATTTACCTGTCTCTAGTGTCGCAGGAAATTTCCCTGCCATTGCAGCAGCTGTGCAGATGCAGAAGCTCCTACCTTTTAAGGGTCAGTCCTAAATGATTAAGGTCTTCAAGGAAGAGGTGGATAGTGGTGTATAGATGTTTAGTGAGCCAATCTCTTTTCAATGACTGAGCACAGTGAGCCAGAAGTCGAAGACTTAGAACTTGATGTCTTTTTCTTTTAAAGAATAGACATAGTGGAACGCCCCAAACACCAGAGGAGCTGCATTATCTGTCTACTACACCCTACCATCACATTAGCATCCACAGATTGTTTACTCTTCATGTTGTTCTGAACCTGTCAGTTCAGTCGGGGATTCTCTAACTGGTTATCCTTAGCATCACGTGAGGTCCTATCTGGTGTGGGGCACTTTAGGTGCTAGAAGGTGAGTTTGTGATTTGAATAACGTTCTCTCTTAGTTCATTAGATAACGTCTTCTGCTTAGGAATTTCTTTTGTATTAATCAGCAAATAGTTGTCAGAACAAACTGTGGTCAGCCTCTTAGGGCCAGAACATGGGACGCTTCTCATTCCAAGTATTTTGGGTTATCCCACCCCTTAAAAGAAAAGAAAAATTATGATAAGGGAAACAACATTTTTCATTTGAGAAGTCAGGTCGCAAGAGCGATATGCCAGTAGGTCTGCAAGGCAAGATGAAAGACATTGGCCAAAGAGAGGGTAGCTGTGTGTGTAAAGACAGGCTTGGGGGAAGGTTTAAAACTGCAGTAGTAAAGGAGTAGTGGATTGGGATAAGGGATTTGATGGAGCACTGCCTGGGTACTTGCACAGTTGTCACCTTCCCCATGTGTGATCTATACTGTGCATGTGGCCTTTTTTTTTTTTTTTTTTTTGCGGTACGCGGGCCTCTCACCGTTGTGGCCTCTCCCGTTGCGGAGCACAGGCTCCGGACGCACAGGCTCAGCGGCCATGGCTCACGGGTCCAGCCGCTCCGCGGCATGTGGGATCTTCCCGGACTGGGGCACGAACTCGTGTCCCCTGCATCGGCAGGCGGACTCTCAAACACTGCGCCACCAGGGAAGCCCACATGTGGCCTTTTGAGTGTGTCAGTTCCAAAACTGACAAAATCCATTTAGACATGGATAGAAAATGATAGAAATAGAAATCTGCTGAGCTGGTTGTGAATCACCAGGAAACACAGATCTTGTATTTCCTGGGACAGCCTTCTCTGCAGCACCCGCTGGGTGATGGGGTGGAAGAATCTTGGTATTGTGGTAACCACCACTTCAGAGTTTTGCTTGTAACAAGAAAAATTTGCCATTTTATGTGAAGAGTTGATTTTTTGAAGGTAAGGTAGGATGGCGATGGGGCTTAGTCTTTAAAAGAAACCATTGTACACATGTCCTTTGGAAAGGGTGCAGTATTTCTGGGCAAAACTACCTCTTAAGATTAATTTGTGGGTGCCAAGCACTGTGCTTGCTTACTGAAAGAATGGGATTTGATATTCTCATCTGTGGAAGGACTGTAACATCTTCACAGTGTTCAGATGAATACTAAATGCTTTGAAGATATTGTTTGTCCACAGTCCTGCAAGAGTTAAGCTATCTTCTGAGCTTAGGTTTAGCCTAATACCTGAAGGATAAACAGAAGACAGATATTTTTCTGGACCCTCTACCCTCACCCCTAGAAGTCACTCCACTTCTGGAGTTGCATTCGAGCCAGCCCCTGATCTGTAGGTCTTTGCTCGACCTACCCTTGCACTACTGTAACCAACTTAGTATTTACTATTTTACTTTTAGCATTCAGTCTATTGATAGACTATCGTTTCATATCTTACTCAGTTTAACTTTTTGTATCTCCTCTTTAATTAATTATTTATTCTCTTTCTCACAGAGTTGGTGCTCTTCCTTTCATCCTTCTGTTACAATTTTGTTCACTTTGCCTTTTGTTTTAATTCACTTACATTGTCCCTTTTTGCATCTGTCTTGAGGCTGCTTAAGAATGCAGAGATCCTAATTGTCAAGGTATACTTCCTTTGGTGCCTAATACCCGAGTAACAGTTGTATTTCTGTTTTTTGTTTTTTTGGGTTTTTTTGGACCGCACAGAGCGGCATGTGAGATCTTAGTTCCCTGACCAGGGATTGAACCCGCGCCCCCTGCAGTGGAAGCATGGAGTCTTAACCACTGGACTGCCAGGGAGGTCCCAACAGTTGTATTTCTATATAACAGAGCTGTTGTATGAACCATTTACTATTGCCTAAAGGTTTATTTAACCATTTATTACATTTTGAATTTTATCCTGGATAACCTTCCCCCAGCATTAACCTCTGTTTTGTGTGTACACTTGTATAAAGTTGTAATTTGGCTCTGTTTTTTGCCTAAAAAACTAATTCATTTTGTCTTGAAGATTTTCATTGTCTCTGTATTGCAAAATAAGTCCACCTCTTTGTAGTCTCTGAGATTTCTCATTAAGCTGTTCAATAGGTAACATTTCTTTTGCCCTTTTATCACCGGTCACTTTCTATCCTTCACTGGACTCTTGGTTGTTGAACGACGCATGAAGCAAAATGCTCAACTTTAAAATATGTTAATTCTTGCTTTCAGATCGCAGCAGGAGACTTTTAAAAATAAAGCACTTAATTTCTACCCACAAATGTACATTACATGATAATAAAAATCCTAGCAGGCGTAAACAGAAAGACTGGCATAGATAATTTCTTTGCATTCACCTTCAGCAGGGATGAATCCAGGAGTGTATTCCAAGCAGTAGAGCAGTGTAGGAAGCCTAGACAATGTTCTAGCCTCTTCCTATTCAGACTTACCAAGTATATTCTCACTAGTTTGTTTGAAAAGAGTTCCCAGAACATGTTCAAATAAAAGTACAAAAATATTTCAACATCAAACCAAGGATTTTAAACATTACTTACTCTTATGTGTAATTTTTAAGAAAAGATTGGCTTCGTAACTGAAAGAATGAACCATTCCTGATTTTATTCCCTCAGTACATTTCCAGAGAAATTTATTGTGTATGGCTTCTTTTTATTTGGTATTTTCAGACTTTATTTCATTTTAAAAAGGTAATTAAATGACATACTAGTGAAATTACTAGATAATAATAGAACTGTGCTTCTTTCCTCCACTGTATGTCAGCACCCTAAATCTGATAGTTCTAATCCTTTAGGCAATGTCCCAATATTCCAGTAATTAGTAACTCCATAATAACAACACCTTTTTGTTTTGTTTTGTAGTTCTCTTAAAACTATATTAGTAACTCTCTGAGAAAGAATATGTATTAACTGAATTCTTAATTTCACCTTAGAGGAAGGATATTCAAGACCTGTAAAGTCTTTGGGGTTTCTTAAATTGTCTCTCATGGTCATTAGAGAAACCTTTGGAATATCCTGCCTCCTTTTTTCCCTCCACTACATACTTTGGGGATACATTATATCTTTAGGGATTATTCTTTTGGGACATGGGTATTCTGAAGTACCCAGTCCCATTAGTAATATGGGAATTTCTCGTTGGTTCTAGAAGAAATCAGTGATTTCAGTAGTTTGGCTGCCTACTTAGAACCAAATCATAATAGAGTTTTGTAATAGAACATGAAAGTCATACTTCACATATTCTATGATTTTCATGTTCTATTACAGGTATCAGATGTATATCAGATATACATCCATCTAAATAAACTGAATGACTGGGAAGATTTTTCAGGACTTTTGAATAGGAGCTACCAAGTTGCATGAACACTGAACTTTCAGTGTTTTATTCTTTTTTTTAAAAAAATTATTTATTTATTTTTGGCTGCATTGGGTCTTCGTTGCTGCATGTGGGCTTTCTCTAGTTGCACTCTTCGCTGCGGTGTGCGGGCTTCTCATTGCGGTGGCTTCTCGTTGCAGAGCACGGGCTCTAGGCACGCGGGCTTCAGTAGTTGTGGCGCACGGACTTAGTTGCTCCACGCACGGCATGTGGGACCTTCCCAGACCAGGGCTCAAACCCGTGTCCCCTGCATTGGCAGGCGGATTCTATTTTTTTTTTTGCGGTACGCGGGCCTCTCACTGCTGTGGCCTCTCCCGTTGCGGAGCACAGGCTCTGGACGCACAGGCTCAGCGGCCATGGCTCACGGGCCCCGCAGCTCCGCGGCATGTGGGATCCTCCCGGACCGGGGCACGAACCCGTGTCCCCTGCATCGGCAGGCGGACTCTCAACCACTGTGCCTCCAGGGAAGCCCGGCAGGCGGATTCTTAACCACTGTGCCACCAGGGAAGTCCCCAGTGTTTTATTCTTCATTGCTTCCACTCAGTACACAGTCATTCTTTGTTTATTTACACATTAGTTTTTCGATAAAGTGTAGTGCTTCTGCCTGTTTTTCAGGTATGCCTCCTGTTGGGGGGACCTTTTCCATGAGGAATTAAATATATATGGGTAGTGGTCACTTCCATTTACTGCTTTCCTGAAAGTCATGGGAGTCAAAAGTTGAGGTACCTGGGTCTGGGCATGTGAGCTACCAAGGGACAACCTAGTCAGTTGGAGAACTGTAAGTTCCCACAGGCAGGCATTGTGAAATAAATGGAGTATTTAGACACTGGCATCGTTCATACAAACGCAAAAAATGATTAATTGAATTACCTGCGTGTTGGCCTAGCCACCCGTGCTGGTTGAAGTCTGTTCCGTGGTTTTGAGGTTAAAGGGTTATACTGCTTTCTCAGCACAGTAGTACTAGTCCTTTGATCCTGCCCAGCAGTCCTGCTATTCTAATTATGAAACTTTTGCATCTATTTTAGTATCCCACCATTCTGCTTAGCAGATCAGCTCAGCCAAACCTCTAAGGAGTAATTTTGCTTTGAGAGAAACCTTTAGTGGTACTGTTTTTAAATTATTGGACAGGGAATAATAAATTCCTTTTTATTTGCCTACTGTGTGCCAAACATTGTACATTATCTTTTAATCTTCAGAATAACCCTGGAAATGTATGTGATGTTACTTTCATTTTACAGAAGAGAAAAAATAAGACAGTGGGGTTAGATCATTTAACCAGGAGTAGGACTCTGATCTGTCAGACTTCAAAGCCTCATTCATTATCGTCTCCCTACATTTAGAAATTCAGTGCTGACCCCTGTAGGAGACCTGTCTTTGACCACAACATTAGACGAGTAGGCATTCCATAGCCTGTTAAAGCTGTGTCTTTAGCAGTTGTAGAACCTTGAGAATGTAAAATTTCTTTTTGTCTTTGTATTTCTGTTAAAAGGAAAAAAAAATAGTTTCTTTTATTTAACTTAGTTATTTATATTATTATTTTTTTTTTTTGCGGGACACGGGCCTCTCACCGTTGTGGCCTCTCCAGTTGCGGAGCACAGGCTCTGGACGCGCATGCTCAGCGGCCATGGCTCACAGGCCCAGCCACTCCGCGGCATGTGGGATCTTCCCGGACTGGGGCACGAACCCGTGTCCCCTGCATCGGCAGGCAGACTCTCAACCACTGCGCCACCAGGGAAGCCTTAACTTAGTTATTTTGAAGATAAGATTATGTGAAATACTTTAAGCTCTACAGAGGAAAATCACTTGGTCAGTCTTGCAAATAACTCCATTTTTTAGCCTATGCAAGTCAAACTAGCCAACTGAATTTTCATCAGTCCCATGTCGCTGGGTCATTTTTTGTGCCTAGAGGCACAAGTGTGATAACAGTGTTTCTCCCCCCCAGCCACACATACTTTTTTTTAGCATAAATGTTGCAGTGAAAACAATCCCTCATAAATAATTGAGTAAGAGTTCCCTAGAGGCCTAGTGGTTAGGATTCCGGGTTTTCACTGCTGTGGCCCAGGTTCAATCCCTGGTCGGGGAACATTGTGCAAGCCATGCAGTGTCCCCCTCCCCCCCAAAAAAGTAAGTAAATATTTATATTTTTCTGTTAGGCTGAAAAAATATATGTATACTTGGCCCAATTAAAGTAGGGCATGCGAGGGTGGTGTGGGAGAGCATAAAGAGGAACAGGACTCTGTTACCTAAAATATATATATTATGTGGGGAGGGCAAAATGGGCAAAGGGGATCAACTGTATGGCAATGGATGGAAAGTAACTTTGTGGTGGTGAGCACGCTGTAGTGTATACAGAAGTAGAAAAATAATGTTGTACACATGAAATTTATGTAACATTATAAATCAGTATTACCTCAGTAAAAAAAAATTATGTATATCATTATTTACGCTGGATGTCCAAAAGTGGTGTCACACAAGGTAGATATATTAATCCAGTTAGATATTCCTCATCTAGAACCTAGAATATTATTTTCACCTTGGTGAACATGTGCCAGTGAAGAGGAACTTCTCCAGATCCAGTCTAACTTGACCTCAGGGCAGTGATCCTTAAAGATTAGGTTCTTACATTCTGTCTTCAGACTTAGACCAAAACTCCAGAGTTTTACTGGAAAAAAATCTACAATGAGGCTGACTTAAGAATGAATCCATGCCCTATTTTTGAGTCATATGGGTATGGTTTCATCCATTCACTTCTTGCCATAGTTTCAAATTGGCCACCACTGAGGCTTTATGGTCCCAAGTCTAAAGGAGATAACTAAAATTTCATTGCTTTCAATAGTGATTACCACACTGTAGAAAATAGTCTTTTATGTGTATTGGATGCAGCTTCTTTTGCTATACCTGAAAGCTGTGTCTGCTACAGGTCCTAAAAAGTAAAGATGCTTAAGATTTTGTGATGCCTCTTCTGAATGTTTCTGGTAGGAAATGTGTCACTGCCTGTTTACTATCTCAGCAGTCTGGAGAAGCCCTTGGTTTTGGTCAGATACCTCTGCATTACCCCTCCACAGCCGCACTACCACACACCTTTGGCTGGAAGTTGAAAATGCATTCCTTCACAGAAGTACACTGAGTGCCCATTACCACCTGATAAGCCAAGGAAATATTGTAATAAGTCATACACAGGCCTTGCCCTTGTGCAACTTGCATTCTAATATGGGGGTGAGGGAGGATGGATATCAAACAATGAATTATATAATCAGTTATTCAGTACTACAAAAGAGAAATTATGGATGTTACAAGAGAATTTGTAATAGGGGCATGTAGCCTACACCATAGTATAGTTGGGTGGTTAAGAATGTGACTTCAGAAGCCACATTGACTAAATTTGAATCTGGCACCACTTTTCATTAGCCGTGGAATGTTGGGCAAATTGCTTATCTTTCTGTGCCTCAGTTTCCTCATCTGTAAAATATAGTTATTTCAAGTTTAAGAAAATTGAAACTGCTGATGCATTTTCATTGTTTAGAAGAGGGCCAGGTACGTAATGTACATTCAACAAGTTTGGCTGTTTTTTGTCTGGGAGCTCAGGGAAAGCTTTTCTTTGAAATGACGATGTTGAAATGAGCTTTGAAGGATAAGTAAGAATTAAATAGGGAAAATCGATGGGGAACCAGTTAGAAGGCAATTGCAATAGTCCAGGGAAGTGAGGATGGTAAATTGATCCAGAATGGTAGTAGAGGCAGAAGTGGATGGATTTGAGGGATGTTTAGGAGGTAAAGGTAGGATTTTAAAATATTGGTTAGGAGTGGTAAGGAAGAGAGTTTCTGGTCTCTACAGCCATGACTGAATAGGAGATGCTGGAGGATGATTACCCTCAGTGTGTGTGTGCGCGTGGTGGTGTGGATGGAGGGGACTACCAAGGAATCAGTCTCCTTGAGGTAATAAGCCTCAAGCTTATAGGGAGAGTTGGACGAGTGGGTCAGCCAGGGAGACTGGAGAGACTATCAGGAAGAGCTATTGGGTAAGCAAGTGAATAAACAGGCCTGGAGTTCAGACATCTTGCCCAGAGATATAAATGAGAGACGTAAGTATATAGATAGTTTGTTGAAGAAAATAATGAATTGAGACCTTGTACGTGAATTAGACCTTCTTGAAAAGAAAGTATAGAATGAAAAAAAAAGAAGGCCTAGGACCAAAGCTTGGTGAACTTCAACAATTAAAGGCCGGTAGAGGAGAAGAATAGCAAAGGAGAATTGGCCAGAGAGGTAGAATGAAAATCAGAAAAGTGTGATGTCCTGGAAGCCATTAGAAAAAAGTGTTTGGGTGGCGAGGGTGTTTCTGAAATCTTTATGACCCTTCCTTGGCACCCTGAGAGTTTTAATTTAGGTCTCTCACTACTCAAAGTTGGATGCTAGTGACTTAGAACATCTGTAGCAGGTTAGGCTGACTGAAGCCGGTTAGTTGAACATGATCTTTAGATGCTAGAATCTAAAGTATAGTTATTCCTGTTTGCTGTAAATTAGATTTAATGTAGAGGAAGCAAGGGCTACAGTGCATATTCAAGCTCAATAGATATTAGCCTGCTGAAATTAATGAATTATTTTGAAGGCCATTCATCTGGGTGGTGATTCCCTCTAAGGCTGCCTAGCATCTCCAAGGTAGGTAGAGACACTGGCAAAAACAGTTTTTTTCCAAATAGTCTATCCAGCAACATTCGTTGAGTACCTCCTAGAAATAGTGGTTACATACCAAGAAGTGTGCGAGATGTTTCATTAATCCTCATTAGTGGCCCTGTAATTTGACCCCCCTTTGTACACAGGAATGAACTAGACTGAGAAAGATTTATTTACTTAGTGGGACAGAAATTTGAACCCAGATCCCTCTGACTTTAAGCTCATCATACCTCCACATACAAATATAACTAAAATACGAAGTAGAAGATAATTATCCCCAAAGAGTACTTAACAAAAATACTATGAAAGCTCATATGGGACTGATTACTCTTAGCTTGACAGTGAAAAGTAGAGATGCATTAAATCCAATGGACATTTTAAAGTTCTTATATTATTGGACATTTTTGCTTTGTTCAATGCAATTGATCGCTCTTTCCCTCGGCAACACTCTACTGTCTTTGCCTCGGTGATATTGCACTCTCTGCTTCTCTAGCTTTGCCTTCTCTACCTGCTTAGTAGGTGTGGCTTATTCTGATTCTTAAATCCTGATGTTCTCTTGGGTTCCTCTTTAGCTTTTTTCACTCTACACCAAAAATCTCTAATTTGGGGGTTTCCAGCTAAGTGTTTTTTCTAACGCATAGTGTTTAAACATTTAAAAAAATTAGTTGTCTGCATTTAAAACCCAGAAGATTTACATAAAACTCTGTGTTTCTGGCTTTTGAAAAACCTGAAGTTCTCTCTCAATCTTGGATATGTGTTTCCATATGGCAACACTTAACTAGAGCTGAATAGCAGCTGCTCTCTTTGGAATGGACATCCAGTTCTTCACAGACCCCTCACATTCTCTGTTGTCTCCCCAACAGTATTGGTGCAGTGTTTCATATACTAGCTCTGCTCTTCATACTCCCTGGGTAATCTCCACTCTTAAAACTATTTTGATACTGATAACTCTGTCACCAAGCCAACTTTTATATTTATAATCCAACCTTCTATTGATTATCACTACTTAACATGCTATAGGCAACTCAGACTAAACATGGCTGAACTCATCTTTCCCTGTAAACTCTAGGTTTTACCAATTTTTATCCCCTAAGTATTATTCCGCTCTGGCCTTTCCTTCCTATCATTACCTTTTGAACCACATTGCTATGATTCAGGCTCTAATCATCTTGTTGGTTGAAAACAACAGAAATCATCTTTTGGCTAACTTAAGCAGAAGGGGAACATACTCGAAGGATATTGCGTGGCTCACAAAATCAGTGGGAATGCTAGAGAATCTGATTTAGAAAATGATCTGAAACCAAGGGAAGTTGGAATCATGGAGAATGTGGCCAGGATCATAGCCCTGAACAGTCTGTTTATGATGCTGCAGAATTCCAGTGTCTGACATTGCTGAATATTGTCTAACTGGTTGGTTCTGGATCTTTGTATTACCACTGCAAAGTCAAGGTTTTCCACAGGAGTGTCCACTTAGACTAGGCTAGGTCATGTGCGTACTTCTCCGACAAGGAGAGGAGATGGGACTCTGCCCCTCATTTCAGTACCCCCACCCACCCATCCCAGCTCTATAGTGGGGATTAAGATCCACTCTTCCATTGAAGACTTTTAACCTTGCGCTATTCTCCCAATATAGGAAGGGGGAAGCAGGAAAAAAAAAACCCAGCAAGCATCCACAATACAACTCTTTTCTGGACTTACCACAGCAGCCTCCTGACTACTTTCTGTGTCCCCTGTTCCATCATCCCCCAAATCTATTCTCTATCCAACAGCCAGAGTTAGCTAACTAAAATGCATTTCTGATTATGTCGTTCCATGTTTCAGTGGCTCCTCATCCACCTAGAAGAAAATGCTTTAACATGGTGTTCAAGGCTTTTTCCTTGAAGGGTATGGCCCTTACCTATCCCTTCAATCTTATCTCCCTCTGATTTCTTCTTTGTGATTTACACTTTAGCAAGACTGAACTTCAGAGCTGCTTAGAGTTTCCTCTACACGTCTCATGGCTGTTTTTCATTGCTATCAAGAATGCAGTTTGGCTTGTGGCAGAGAGAGCACTTTATCTTTTAAGAGTAAAAGGCCCCATGTTCCAGCAATTGGGCTGACTCACTCCCATGATGGACGGAAGATTTGGCCCCTTTTAATGGGTCGGTCGTGGGATAAGGTGCAGTCACTACAGCAGAGTTGACAGTGCTGCTAGAAGGCAGGGGGTTCAGAGGGAGGCGGAGTTGGCCTAGTGCGGAACCCTCCCTCCCGAGTTTACGCTCTTTGGTGTACAGAAAACAGTGTAGGTGGTGGGGGAATTTAATCGCCAGGACTAGTTTCCCGCAGCTTGAGACCGTTCCGCTGGCCAGGCTCCTTTTTTTTTTTTTCAAGCAAGCTGCAGGCTTCGCTTCGGCCCTGGAAACCGGATAGGCCTCTCCGTGCGCTCTCAACCTAACCTCGCGGTGGCGGGGGAGGGGGAAGCTCTGTCTAGTCCCGCCCACTGCGCTGTTTTGCGTGTTTGACCCTATTGTGAGTGGCAGTGGAGTTTAGCGAATGAGGGCGCGGGGCGGGCAGGAGCATCAAGTTAGGCTGCGCAGGAGGAGGGGGAACTGGTGCTGGAGAGACAGCGAGAGGGGCGAACCGGCCCCCCACGGCCGCTGCAGGTAAAGGCACCTCTCTTACCTTGCTGAGGTGAGGCACAGCTCTTTTTCTACCTAAGGGCTAGTCGGGCCTTCCCGCCTGTAGCTTCCACCCTCACATTGCTCCCACCCGGGCATCCACACCCCCCCACCCCGCATCTTCCCGTCTTGGCCATCCCCACCCTGGAGGGCACCCCGCTAGCTCACTCCCTCAAGAGCATGTACCTCACCTCCATTTTGGGGGCTCCAGTTGCCCGACATGTCCCGCCTCTGCTGTGTGGGCCTTACTGGCACCAGCCCTGGCAGTATGAGCAGGTAATGCACCCGGGTCCCCGCCACCCCCGCCCCCAGTCGCGTCTCCCTCTCCGTCAACCCCGCACTTCCTTACCTTGCCCCTTCCCTTCCACATGAGTACATATAATTTCTGTAGTTTCTCCTTTACCCCTTGAACATACGAACATGCTTTTAGCATTCATAGTTGCCTATTTTGCTTTCCCTGTTTATTCAGAAGGACTCACTTTACCAGCCATGTTTGCCCCAAATGTCCATACTCCTGATTGAGGTTTGAGTGCTTGCTTCGGTAATTGGGAAAACAAAAACAGAGTAGCCATACATTTGGAATTGAGAATGGTGAATATAGAGAAAATGGCCTAGGATCTCGATCTTCGTGAGGAAGATCTCCTGGGTGGCTCCAAGTTAATAGCTCTATTTCTTATGGTCTGTGTCCTTCCATCCTGATCCTCTGCTGACCCTAAATTGTGATTCCATTCACCTTGGATGTTTATTTCCCATTTCTTTATAAGATTTGAGACCCTTTGGTTTTCACAAATGTCTCCATGGTACAGTTTTTAAATCCTCCTCTTTTAAAATTATGTTGATGATTTTCATTTCAAGCCTTCTGGTTTATTTTATTTTCAAGGGATTTCTTCAAACTGCTTCTACCCATCTTGTTTCCATATCCTGTTTATGTTTGCCTGCCTGCCTGCGCTGATCCTCTTGAAATGATAGTTTCCAATAACAAGATTAATACTTTGAAGTAAAATAGTTTGTTCTTTGAGCAGTTAGAGGTTAAGTGGGCATGGCTGCTACTTTCTAAAAGTGCATATTAACGCCCCAGAAAAGATCAGTTTTTGTCAATATGGCATTCGTCTGTTATCTTCTAAGAGGATGGACAGTACAGAGAAATCTGTAAAGGGAGAATGGATGTCTGTAGTTCAGTTTATGTAATTTTATGTCTTAGACAGCTGGACTAATTTCTGTTGCAGTGTTTCTCATCCGTCATAAACAATATGATAAACTCCCTTTTGAGAGACCATAAGAAATCTTACCCCATCACAGAGATGTCGATAATCCTTCCAAACCAGGCATACTTCTTTCTCTGCCCCCCGCCCCTACCCATGTTGTCCAGTTTTATTGAATATAAATAACCTAAACAATGAGATGTTTTCCTTTTCCATTTGACAAATATAAAATTATAACACCGAATGCACATTTTCACACTTTGCATACCTTCCATCTCCCAGTTGAGAATCACTGCTTTGTTGAAAGGTATGGGGAGATTGAGATGGAAAAGTATAGAGTAGAATTAAAACTAAGTCCTTTATGATTGGACAGACAAGTTATTATTGAAATGGGCAAGGGTAGGGAGACACGTTAAAATAAGACCAGGAGAGTTGGGACTCTGGGTTTCTAAGAAAACCCAGAAGAACTACATTAAAGATGATAAAGCTACAAAAAAAAATCAGTTTATATTTATTTCAAGGGAAGGGAGTAGTTTCTCCTCAAAGAAGACGATGAGATGAAGGGCTTTATATAAAGAATTTCTCTGGCTTGTTATTTGGAAGTTTTAGGTGGGTGGCCTCGGATTTTAACCTTAACTTCCTAGTTAGTTCTACTTCTCCCCCTCTCCCTCCCCCCCGCCAAGATTTTCTGTCGTTAGTCTACTCATTAGTTTGGAATTATGGAAAGTGATTAAGTGCAACCATCAAGCTCTGTCTTTCCTTTTGAGCATATACATATGTTCCTCTTTGGGGCAGTGGTAGGTGAAGACTGGCTTTTCATTCTCAATATGATTAAAGTTTGCTATGATTTCTTTATCTAGGCAGTTGCTTTACTTAGGGATATATTAAGGGTTTCGTATATTTGAGTGCTTAACATCTATTTATTTATTTTAAAAATTTATTTATATTTGGCTGCATTGGGTCTTCATTGCTGCACACAGGCTTTCTCTAGTTGCAGTGAGCAGGGACTACTTCACATTGCGGTGGCTTCTCTTGTTCTGGAGCACGAGCTCTAGGCACGCGGGCTTCAGTAGTTGTGGCTCACGGGCTCTAGAGTGCAGACTCAGTAGTTGTGGCGCACCGGCTCAGTTGTTCCGTGGCATGTGGTATCTTCCCAGACCAGGGCTCGAACCTGTGTCCCCTACATTGGCAGGGAGAGTCTTAACCATTGTGTCACCAGGGAAGTCCAACATCTATTTATTTTTATTACCAGGGTTTGAACCATGGAAAGAGAATTCAACCAAGCTTATCTACCATGGGGTAGATGAACTTGGTAGAGTAGGCCAGACATGGGTATAGCCAGGATAACCCATAAGTAGGAATAGAAGGAGGGGTGAAGAAAGTTGGAGATATGTTTGGAGAAGGTTTATTCTTTTGAGAGTCAAGGACAACTTAAAGATGTGAGTTACAAAAGAAGTTGGAGACTAGGATTAAAAAAATGGTACAAGATGAATTAGGTCAGTAGAGGTGAGTTGATGGGATGGGACTGAGAAGTGGTGAGACTTGATGCTGTGGCATTAAGTCAGTGGTGAGGTTTTTAAATTATTGGGCCCCGACTGACCCAGGAGAAGCAGAAATTTGGCCCAAAAATTGGGAAGGGAGATAAATGATAAGTGCATTGACCTTTAAAAACTTATACTTGAGTCATATGGAAGTAAGGAAATATTTCAGAAGCTATTAGCCTTGTTTCTCCCATTAAAAAATGAGATCTCTCCCTCTCTCTGACGTTGGGCTGTTGTGGAGGGAAGGGAGAGCATTTGGGTGAATAAATAGCAAGGAGTCCTGGAAAGGACAAAATACCCCATGGAAAAAAGGCAAGTTATAAACTATTATCAGCATAAACTTTTAGTTAGTGCAAACTTTCACTGTAGTTTTTTTTTTTTTTTTTTTTTTTTTCTGTACGCGGGCCTCTCACTGTTGTAGCCTCTCCCGTTGCGGAGCACAGGCTCCGGACGCGCAGGCCCAGCGGCCATGGCTCACGGACCCAGCCGCTCCGCGGCATGTGGGATCTTTCCGGACCGGGGCACGAACCTGTGTCCCCTGCATCGGCAGGCGGACTCTCAACCACTGCGCCACCAGGGAAGCCCTCACTGTAGTTTTTTTGTGACACTTAACTGTTAGATATTTAGTGTAACTTCTCTGACAGTGAATAGGAAGTGAAAAATTATAGGTGACAAAGTAGGGCATAACTAGAAAAAAGCTGATGGTAGTGTTGAGAAAATCTATAAAATTATTCAGTAGATTTTCATTAAATTAAGAAATATCCATAACTTAAAAATAATCAATTAATTAATTAATTAATTTTTTATGGCTGCATTGGGTCTTCGTTGCTGCATGTAGGCTCTTCTCTAGTTGCGGCGAGCGGGGGCTACTCTTCATTGCGGCGCGCAGGCTTCTCATTGCGGTGGCTTCTCCTGTTGTGGAGCACGGGCTCTAGGTGCGTGGGCTTCAATAGTTGTGGCACGCGGGCTCAGTAGTTGTGGCTCGTGGGCTCTAGAGCACAGGCTCAGTAGTTGTGGCACATGGGCTTAGTTGCTCCGCAGCGTGTGGAATCTTCCCGGACCAGGGCTCACACCCGTGTCCCCTGCATTGGCAGGTGGATTCTGAACCACTGTGCCACCAGGGAAGTCCTATCCATAACTCTTCTCATCACCATTTTGAGTTACTTTGGGGCAGGTATTAGATAGGAGAGGCTGGAATGAGCTAGTGGAATAGTTTAACCAGGAGTGGGAAGTGATACGGACCCTGGTTGAGATGTGAAGGGTATACAGTTACTGAAGCTAGGAAGATCTTGTTTAACATTGGTGGAGATGCCATGTATGCTTTGTAATTTTGACCGATGTGCCAACTACTGATGAGTCTGTTCTGTTATCTATGTCTGATTTTCTGGGCTACTTACCCACATTATATTGTTTTTCAAGGATAACTGGAATGGGTTAAGGAAAGGGGAAAAAAAGTTTGGGGCTTGTGTGGAAGAGCCTTCTTCAGTCAAGTCTGTACTGTGTCACTGACAAATTTCTTCTCTGATATCTTCTAAAAGTTAGGAGAAATGGTGTTATCAAGCAAGGCTTTTCTGGATTGACAAATACTGATATCATATACAAAGAGCAGATACTACATTTTCATATAGTTTAGTTAGGTGGTGATGTACTTATAATTCCTTGTCTTAGTTTTTCCTTTTCCCAGCATTTTATGAACTTAAAGCCCCAGGTGTGGATTTAGTAAACATAATTTCAGTTATTTGTGGGACAGTTTTTCAAGATAGGACGTATTCTACTGTCTCATCTTGGAATCAGGGAATAACAGTTTCTCTAAGGACTGAATGGTTCGTTCCAGACGCTGCAAGCAAATACTTTAATTCATTAAATTTTTTTTGAGTAGCTATTGTGTATGTGATATTCTTCTGGTTCTTTAGGGATCCACAGATGAATAAGACGTGGTCCCCACCATTCAGGAACTCTTCTTTCTCGGGGAAAGAGGAGCTGGGCCACCATGCAGGGTTGTGCAAGGTGTGCATTGCACGTGTTCACTGTCATCATAGATAATATGTTTAGTATGACAGTTTTCCAGCAGATGGCAAACAAGTATCTTGAGTAGGCAGTTTTTTATAATTTGCACGAAGGAACCTTTTGGGCCTTCAGAGGAAATGGACAAGAAACTTAGCATTTTAATAAAATGTTAAATATAAGTGCTTTAAATAAGGTGCAGACAACACTGTGGATATTTAAAGAAGGTGAATGGACCAAGTCATCAAAAATTGCTCACCTTATGGAGGTTCAGGGCTCACCTTGTGGAGGAGAAGACCTTTGAGGGTGTCAGAGATTTTAGCTGGAAGAGAAGTTTGGGAGGAGCGTGGTGGGGATGTTCCAGGAAGAAACTACAGCATAATAGGCAAAGTCATGCAGATAGGAGCGTCATTAAGGGAACTGTATTGTCTAGTTGGACTGGAATATAGGGTATATATAGGAAGTGATGAGAGCATAGGAAGTGATGAGACTGAAAGTTGGGAATATAAACTAGAATGAAATTGTAGAATTCTTTGAATCTCTTGCAAAGGAAGTTTTTGATCTTAAATATGAGAAAGTGGGGAGGGGCCGTCATAACAGAAACACTATGTATAGATTCATTGATAGGTTAAGTAGAATAAAGTTTGTGAAACTTCCTGGGTAAGATTATACTGTAAGCTTGGTTAAAGGTGGTTATTTTTGCCAGTAGTAAGTAAAAGTATCTAAAATACAAGGGAAACTTACAAAATACAGTATATCCAGAAGTCTTTAGCTATATTCACTGAAGTATTGCTGGTATATTGTTAAGTTCTGTCAACTTATGAACCTGAAATAGAAGGTGAATGAATGTTAAATTTCCTGATCTCTAGCTAAGAATGATAATTGTAAAAAGAAATGGACAGAGATAGCTGAATGATCTTGACAGACAGAAGCTTCAAAGTGTGTAAGAGCCCCAAAAGGGCGTTGGATTGTTTCTTTTTTTCTTTTTTAGTTTTAGTTTTAAGGCAGAAATGTGGATGTTCTTTCCGCTGTGTCTCTGTCCTCAGATTACCTCACATTTCCCTCTTCTCTTATTATTTTGATGCTATTTGATATTAAGGCTAGAAATTTTCCCTGAGGTCACCTACTTTGCTTATTTGTCATTTGTCTTCCTACAACAGGAGTTCCACCATCTTCCTCTGAAGACCTAGCCATCTTGCTCCATGAAGGTCAGGACAATCTGACATGCACTTGTTTCTTGCCTCTTTACCTGAAGAGTAGTCCTCTTCCATTGTGTACATTTTTTTCTTAATAGGGGAGGGGAGGGGAGAGCCATTACCCCCCCTCCCCTTCCCTCCCTAAACCTTGGGGAAGTAACCCCCACTGCTTCCCCAAGATGGCAGACCCCATCATGGATCTGTTTGACGACCCAAATTTATTTGGCCTGGACTCTCTTACTGATGACAGCTTCAATCAGGTTACACAAGACCCTATTGAGGAAGCCCTTGGACTGCCAAGCTCTCTGGACTCCTTGGATCAGATGAACCAGGATGGTGGAGGTGGTGATGTGGGGAATTCATCAGCAAGTGACTTGGTCCCCCCACCAGAGGAAACAGCCCCCACAGAACTTCCCAAAGAATCGACAGCTCCAGCTCCAGAGTCTTTAACCTTGCATGATTATACCACTCAGCCCGTCAGCCAAGAGCAGCCAGCCCCACCTGTCTCACAGACACCGACGCCAGCGTCAGGACTTCTGCAGGTCTCCAAGAGCCAGGAGATCCTGAGCCAAGGGAATCCTTTCATGGGTGTCTCTGCCACAGCTGTCCCCTCCAGTAGTGCTGGAGGGCAGCCACCTCAGTCAGCCCCTAAGATTGTTATCCTTAAGGCCCCACCCAGCTCCTCAGTCACTGGTGCCCATGTGGCACAGATTCAGGCCCAAGGTATCACCAGCACAGCTCAGCCCCTCGTGGCTGGCACAGCCAATGGTGGAAAAGTCACTTTTACCAAAGTGCTAACCGGCACTCCCCTTCGACCCGGTGTTTCCATTGTCTCTGGTAATACAGTGTTGGCTGCCAAGGTCCCTGGGAACCAGGCTACTGTTCAGCGCATTGTCCAGCCCAGCCGACCAGTAAAGCAGCTGGTCCTACAGCCAGTTAAGGGTTCAGCTCCTGCTGGAAACCCTGGGGCCACAGGGCCCCCACTGAAGCCTGCAGTTACACTGACCTCTACACCTACCCAGGTGACTTGAGTGAAAGGGGGAGGTGAATTTTGGTTTAGTAGAGGGCCCAGCAACTGTGTGAGAGCAAGCACAGGAGAGCTGCCTCTAGGAAATCCTGTTTAAATTCCATCTGTACTTTTTATCAGTTAGTATTGACAGCAATGTATTTATTACTTACTAGGTGGAAGCAGTTAGTGTGAATGTATTTTTTTGAGCTCTTACTACATATTTACACTGTGCCTAGCTGGTGCTGAGCAAGATAGACACAGTCTCTGTCCTTACAGAGCTCACAGTCTGCCAGGAAATACAGACCTTAAACAAGAACTCATAATAATGTATGATACAAAGTTATATGAGTAATATAGGATGCAATGGGAACAAGAATCATTTTTGGAAAACTACATTTATTTATATTTGCAACACTTATGGAAGCTATGTGTATCTCTCCCCTGTTCTTATTACTAAGATTGTCCTCCTCTGACTTTGCCCAGTGAAAAGGCTGGTTTCTAGTATAAGAAAATAGAGGCTCTAGTCTCTGAATCAAGGGCCAGAAGAGTTTGGGGGGAGGGAAGACAGTATTAAGATGAGTAGCATTGGTGGAGAGAAGCTATAAGGAGGTGGATTTCAGTTCAGTATAGACTTTTGTTCTAATAGATTTCCAGAAAATGGAATGACTGCCATAGAAATAGAGTGAGCCTCCCAACAGTTTTTCAAGAACAGGCTTGATACCCGCTGGGCAGAGGTTATATAGAAAAGGTCTTATCAGGAAAGAGAGGAGGATGAACAGAAGGAATTTTACTGTGTTTTCTGACCCTCAGCTGTTATAACTCTAGGATGAGGAAAACTGGTGTAAATATTAAGGGGTCTGCCATTCTTTAATGTTCTACCTCTCTTGCGATTTCCTTTCTTCACTCTAGGGTGAATCGAAACGCATCACGCTGGTCCTCCAGCAGCCACAGTCTGGAGGTCCCCAAGGACACCGGCATGTCGTGCTGGGGAGTCTGCCAGGCAAGATAGTGTTACAGGGCAACCAGCTGGCAGCCCTGACGCAAGCCAAGAATGCCCAGGGGCAGCCGGCCAAAGTAGTGACTATCCAGCTGCAGGTGCAGCCGCCACAGCAGAAGATCCAGATTGTACCGCAGCCTCCGTCGTCGCAGCCACAGCCCCAGCAGCCATCCTCAGCCCAGCCAGTGGCTCTTTCCTCCGTGCAGCAGGCTCAGATAATGGGACCAGGGCAGGGCCCGGGACAGAGACTTTCAGTACCGCTCAAGGTGGTGCTGCAGCCCCAGGTGAGACTTCCATAGTAAACAAGGGAAGCACATCCCTTAGTCCCTGGCTGTTCCCCTCGGCAGTCACTCACTGTTGAACGTGGGGCCGGTCTAGGTTCATACCTCTGAAGTGACATGCAGACTTTTATTTCCTTCACCCGTGGAAACCTTGTTGTAATTACATCGTGAAAAGATTTGAGGGTTATTATTGGGTTTGGGATCAGAGATGATTTGTCTGGTATTTGTCTTTGAACCATTTCATTTACAATCTTTTCTTAATGTTCTTGTGAAATGAAAGTGACTGGAAATATCCTCTCATTTGAAACATAAAGAAATAGCCTTAAAGAGGTCAAATGATTGTCCTTCCTCTCACCCCCAGGGAGATGAAGGTAGGCCAAGAGTAGAATTTGAATTTTTTTACCTTTAGCCTAGAGACCAGTGTTGGTTGTATTGTTTGAAAATTTTCTGGAATTACGGATCTGAGTATTGACATTAGGAGCATGGCTTAAGGATATTGAAGGTTAATTTGGCACAATTCTTGCCTTTTCTCATGCGCATCCCACCAAAAAAAACTTTTTATTTTTTTTTTTTGGAATGTGTCTCTAGGTTCAGTAAGACTTGGTCTGAGTCTGCTTCTTGAGGAATTAGAGAACTGACGTTTCTAGCCTACCTGCATCAGAGTTGTTTTATTCAGGTTATTTAGCTATAAGCATGTTGAAATTTTCGTGTCTTTATTTCTGTAGGCTGGCTCTTCCCAAGGGGCCTCTTCTGGGCTCTCCGTAGTTAAAGTTCTAAGTGCCAGTGAAGTGGCCGCTCTGTCCTCCCCAGCAAGCTCTGCTCCTCATACGGGGGGCAAGACGGGAATTGAGGAAAACCGTAGGCTGGAGCACCAGAAGAAGCAAGAGAAAGCAAACCGGATTGTAGCGGAGGCCATTGCTAGGGCCCGTGCCCGGGGCGAACAGAACATACCTCGAGTCCTGAATGAGGATGAGTTGCCTAGCGTTCGGCCTGAGGAGGAAGGTGAAAAGAAACGCAGGAAGAAGAGCAGTGGGGAGAGGCTCAAGGAAGAAAAGCCAAAGAAGAGCAAAACATCTGGTACCTCCAAAACCAAGGGCAAGAGTAAGCTAAAGTAAGTACCACCCTTTGCTCTTTTGATGGGACATTTGAGGATAGTGCATACATTTTAAAATTCGTGTTGTATTCAGCAGCTACAAAGCTCAAGGTGATCTCTCTATCATAGAAGATAATAAGGCCTTTCTTTTCTCTGTCCCAAGTGAACACCAAGGCACGGGAAAGATAGCCAGTCTTGTGTTAGGGGTTACATTTAAAAGCTGTGCCTGTGTTTTTCTATATTCTTCCCGATTTTGTATCACCATAGTGTGGAAGACTTCTCACTAGCCTCCTACCACCCACACCAGTAAAAGAGAGCTGCTGTAGACATAGCTGCCCTGTTCTTACATTTCCTCTGTGAACTGGGGAAGATTTCAGCAGCCACTGTCAGCCTTAAGCAGTCTTGACAGAACCATGGCTTGCCACAGAATTCTTGTCACAATTGACAAGAATTCCTTCCGTGTCTTGTAGCTTCACTCCTTTCTCTCTAGCTTCCACTCCCTGAGATTGTTCAGGCTTTGTGGTGTAATTATAATAATGCTTCCTATCTGTACAGGATTTTTCAGCTTTAAAAAGCAAGTTTCATATCTGTTATCTTACTTGATCCTCAACAGCTGTCAGGCCAGATGTTATCATCAGTGTTTGCTACTTACGAAACTAATGCCCAGCTAGTGACAGAACTGGAACTAAAACAAGGCCTTGTAATTCTTAGTCAAGAATTCATTCTGGGGGGCTTCCCTGGTGGCGCAGTGGTTGAGAGTCCGCCTGCCAATGTAGGAGACACGGGTTTGGGCCCTGGTCCGGGAGGATCCCACGTGCCGCGGAGCAACTAAGCCCGTGTGCCACAACTGGTGAATCTGCGTGCCACAACTACTGAAGCCTGCACGCGTGGAGCCTGTGCTCCGCAGCAGGAGAGGCCACGGCAATGAGAAGCCCATGCAAGGGAGAGTGGCCCCCGCTCTCCACAACTAGACAAAGCCTGCGCACAGCAGCAAAGACCCAACACAGACAAAAATAAATAAATAAAATGAATAAATTCATTAAAAAAAAAAATTCATTCTGCTGTGTTACTCTACCTTTCTTCAGGTATTTGTGAATACAGTGGTAACAGATTTGTCAGATCTGGTGTAAAGGTCAGCTGGTATTTTAGAAACCCTAATATCTTCTTTTTTCAAACATGCTACTCAATAGCTGTGTGTCCCACAGACTGAAGATCTAGACACTTACGCCTGGAGACTTTGTATGTGATGGTTTAGATTAATTATATTTTCTTACTCCTAAATTTTCCTTGCCTTCACTGTAACTGAATTTGGTTTTTCCTTTTTAGCACCATCACTCCTGTGGTGGGTAAGAAGAGAAAGCGTAATACCTCATCTGATAATTCAGATGTGGAAGTCATGCCTGCACAATCACCCCGGGAAGATGAAGAAAGCAGCATTCAGGTAAAAGGAGCCCTGAAGAACTTACTGAAAAAAATCATGTTTTACTTCTGACAGACAGACCAAGAATAGATACTGAGAGACGATAAGCCTATGCACATTTCACCAGTTTTTCTAAACCAGAGGTAGTCCTAAAAAGTAGAAGAGGCAAGATCTGGTCATGGTCATGTCTTTTAAATTTAAATTTTTTTTAGGCAAAAAGCATATTACTATAAAAAAGCAATACTCATTTTCTCAAATTCCAGTATTTCAAAGACTAAGCAAATATGAAATTATGCTGCAAGATTGTTGTTTTGGGTATGGCAATACTTTGGTTTCTCTTAGAACTGTCCAGCTATCCCCCTTTTGCCTTACTTCTTCCAAAACTTCAGGGTTTTCTATTCTTGCCAAAACTTCAGGGTTTTGGCGCTGAGAACTGGGGTGTTTAAGGTACAATGTTTTTGCTACCTTTTGAAGATGAGAAGCATTGGGAAGAGAATAAAAGAAGCTGGACCAGAAGAACTTTAGTCCTCTATCTCTGTTGCCTTATGGTACCATCTTTGGCTCTAGTTTCCAACCATGGAAAGAATGTGCTGTTAATGATTCAGGAGACCCGTGGTACCTCTAAGTAGCTCTGATGGGCCTGGCCAGGTTACTTAGCTATGTGTAAATTCTTCATCTGAAAAACGGAGGTTTGGACTAAACAAATCTCAGGTGCCTCACTAGCTATCAGTACTTTATAAATGTCTCCCCTCTTCCTTTTTTTCTTTTGATTTGAATTTTATTTTATTTATTTATTTTTTTATATCCCCTCTTCCTTAATATGCATTCAATACCTTGATAAACTGAGACTTCGGTTCTTCTGGGGTATGTTTACATGTGAGAATAGCCAGGACATTTTTGAAAAGGAGAATGAGGCAAAAGCTAGATTTAACAGACATTAGAATATATTATTAAATAATAATTGCTAAGAGTTTAAAATTAGAGAAGAAATAAGAGATTAGTAAAAGATAATAGAGTCTAGAAGAGGATTCAAATAGTTGTTATGAGAAGTTAGTATATGAGTTAAAAGGCCATTTAAAATCAGTGGAGAGAATTCCCTGGTGGTCCAATGGTTAGGACTCTGCACTCTCACTTTCGAGGGCCCGGGTTCAATCCCTGGTCTGGGAACTGAGATCCTGCAAGCCGTGTGGCGCAGCCAAAAAATAATAATAATAATAATAAAAAAATAAAATCAATGGAAAGAAAGATTAGTTAATAAATTAAGTTAGGACAACTGGCTACACATTTAGGAAGAAATAAATAAAATTGGATTTCTTGCATTACTCTTTAACAAAAACAATTTCTAGTTTAATCAAAGGTCTAAATGCAAAAATTGAAATCATGAACCTTTATAAAACATGGATAAGTTTTTTTTTAAATAATTGTAAAATCAGGTAGATCTTTCTAAGGAGAGTATTAAAATTCAGAAGTCATAAAGGGAAAGATCGATACATTTAACTGTATAAAAATTATGCATGTGCAACAACAACAAAATTCTCTAAACAGCATAGTGGTTAAGACCACAGACTGGAGCAAGATTTCTTGGGTTCTCTTCTTAACGCTACTGTTCACTAACATTGTCACTTCAGGCAAGTTTACTTAACCTCTTGGTGTCTCAATTTCCTCATCCCTAAAATGCAGATAGTAATATCTACCAAGTAGGGTTTTTAGGAGGCTTAAATGTAAACATTTATAAAGCACATAGAACAGTGTTTAGGTAAGAGAGCATAGTAAGAGTTATATATGTGTTTGTTAAATAAACAAAGGGTTAAATAAGGTGTTTGTTAAATAAACAAAACACAAACTGAAGGCAAATCTTTGTGATACAAGAAATACAAAGATTAAAAAAATTTCAAAAGTGGTGTATTAATATGCTAGGGTTGCCAGTACAAAATACCACAGATTGGGTAGCTTAAACAACAGAAATTTATTCTCTCACAGTTCTAAAGGCTAGAAGTCCAAGATCAAGAGGTCAGCAGGTCTGGTTACCTCTGAGACCTCTCTCCTTGGCTTGCAGAGGGCTACCTTCTCACTGTGTCCGCACATGGTCTTTCCTCAGTGCATATATCCCTGGTGTCTTTGCGTGTGTCCAAATTCCCTCCTCTTTTAAGGACACAAATCCAGTTGAATTAGTGCCCACCCTAACTTAATCACCTCTTTTTTTTTTTAAATTTTTTTGCGGTACGCGGGTCTCTCACTGTTGTGGCCTCTCCCGTTGCGGAGCACAGGCTCCGGACGCGCAGGCTCAGTGGCCATGGCTCACGGGCCTAGCTGCTCTGCGGCATGTGGGATCTTCCCAGACCGGGGCACGAACCCGTGTCCCCTGCATTGGCAGGCGGACTCTCAACCACTGCACCACCAGGGAAACCCCCTTAATCACCTCTTTAAAGGCCCTGTCTTCAGATACAGTCACATTCTGAAGTACCAAGGGTTAGGATTTCAACATAAGAATTTGAGGGGATACAATTAAGCCCATAACATTGGTAATGCCAGTGTTGGCAATGGAGACCTCACAGTCCCCCAGGTCTTTTCTCCAGAGGTAACCTCTGTTACTACTTTTGTGTATCCTTCCAGAAATATTCTTTACTTTCATGAGCACTCTAATTCCACTACCACTTACTGTAAGTATTCCATACCTACTCTTCTGTACTGTTGCTTTTTTTCTCCAACAATATATCTTGAAAGTGGTTCTTTATCAAAAAGATAGATCTAGCCATTCTTCCTCACACTCTTGTTTTCTATGAGGAAAAATTTGAAATATACACCAAAGTAGAGAGATTATTATTATTATTATTATTATTTTGTGGTACGCGGGCCCCTCACTGTTGTGGCCTCTCCCGTTGCGGAGCACAGGCTCCAGACACGCAGGCCCAGCGGCCATGGCTCACGGGCCCAGCCGCTCCGCGGCATGTGGGATCTTCCTGGACCGGGGCATGAGCCCATGTCCCCTGCATCAGCAGGCGGACTCTCAACCACTGCGCCACCAGGGAAGCCCCGAGAGATTATTTAACGACGTCCCATGTTCCATCATCCGAGAAAGTTCCCTTGTACCCTCTTTTCAGTCAGTTCACCATCCTCTCCCCGACACCTCCACATAGGCAACCATTGTGCCCATTTTTATTACCATAGATTAAACTTAGCCTGTTCTTGAACTTCATGTAAATGGAATCACATAGTATGTACTCTTGGGTCTCACTTTTTTCGGCATAATGTTGTTCAGATTTATTCATGTTGTTGATGTATCTGCAGTTCATTCTTTTTTTTTTTTCTTGAGAAACGTTTTTATTTATGAATATAGTACAGTGTTTATTCATTCTGTTAGACATTTGGTTTGTTCCCAATTTGGAGCTGTTATGAGTAAGCCTGCAATGAACAGTCTCAGTACACATACTTTGTGGACATAGGTTTTCACTTCTCATAGCTAAATTCCTAGGAGTTGATAGACTGTGGTGTAGTTAAACATTTAACCATTTAACTTTATAAGAATCTGCCAGCTTCCGAAGTGATTGTGTCATTTTACACTTCCACCAGCAGTGAGAGTTCCAGTGAGAGTTCCAAATATTCCATATTTTGACTATAGCGTAATTTGTTTAACCAATCCCCTGTTGATAAGCATTTAGGTTTTCTCTGGTCTTCTACTACCACAAGTAATGCTACAGAGATTTGTATATATGTGCAAATTTATCTGTAGGATAATATCTTTGAAGTGGAATTGTTGGATCAAAGGGTATTGTCAAATTTTCTTCTATAGAAATTTTCTTCATGCCAGTGTGTACTCTCACCAACAATGTGTGTGTTCCTGTTTCAAATATTTGATCCAACTTTCTGATTTTTGTCACTCGGTTAGGTGCAAGAAAAAAAAATGGGGATCTCAGTTTAGTTTTCAGTTGTAACAGTTTTATTCTGAGTGTGAGCATCATTTTACACTAAAAGCCATTCTGTTTTTTTCTATGAACTATTTATGTTATTTGCCCATATTTCTATTGTATTGATCTTTTTCTTAGTGATTCAAAAGACCTCTTTATGCTTGGGAAATGTATCATATGGCATTTTTTCTCTAGTTTATTATTTGTCTCAACTTTGTTTATGATGGATTATATTAATATTACGCAGATATCTTAAACTTTTTACAAGGTCAAATTGATCAATTTATTAGAAACACCTTCTCTACTCCAGGATTATAAAAAAAAATTCTTCCACATCTTCTTTTAGAAATTTTATCTTTTTTTTAAACTTTTAAATCTTGCAGTCTTTTTGTAGATTTGTTTCTTACATCCACTAGATGGCTAGTCATCTGTTTTCAATCCCATTTTATAGAATAATCCACGTTTTCCTCACTGATTAGAAGTTTCTGTTTTTATCATGTTCTAAATCCACATGAGTATTTTAGTCTATATCTGGACATTATTTCCTTGACATGTTTATCTCTTCTTGGAGAGGTACCAAGTTGTGTTAATTAGTATAGCTTTATATTGTCCTTAATATTTGGTAAGGCCAAGTATACTTTTCCATATTTTTCCTGGTTATTCTTAGATGTTTAGTACTCCATTTGAATTTTAGAATCAGCTTATCTAGTTAAAAAATTTTGTTAATTTTGTTTTTCAAATTTATGTGATTAGGGAGGGTATATATATTTCACTATTTATTCAGCTCTCTTTTAATGTCCTCCTATAGTGCTTTAAAGTTTTCTTCACATGGATTTTATATATTTCTTACTGAATTTAATGCTTAAGATAATTAATATTTTCTCATAAAAAGAATATTTTCTTTTATTGTATTTTCTGCCTTAGTCTCTATAAGAATGCTATTGATTTTTAAAAATTAATTTTATGCCAAGCAAGTTTTCTCAATTTCAGTAGTTCTGCTTCTAATGACTCATTTGATTTTGGGTTTTCCAGGGGTTATAATCATGATTGAAAAATAATAATTTTGTCTCTCCGTCCTTCCTAATTTTTTTATCATGAGCTGCAAGTATTACTTAAATTATTTAATTAAAAAATCTTTTACTCAACCATTTGAAAGAATAAGGCAGATTTGAAATGTATTGATATGGAAAACATCTCCAAGAAAAATGCTAACAGAAAAGTAAGCAGCAGAACAATACATACAGTATGATCCTATTTATTGAAACAAACAAAAAAACTTTAGAACTAAAACAAAGAAACAATTAGAAACAAAATGTTCTTGCACCTTTGCACTCCAGGGTTGCTCCTCCTGTGAAGTTCATTGCACTCTACAGGTTGAGAGTCCTGTTTCAATTTTTTAGAGCCTCTTGCCAATAGCTTACTTTCAGCTGGAATCTGATACTTTGATAAAACAATTCAGCAAGTTAATATATATTCAGTACATAGAATAAGTTACATGATTTGACATCACATAATTTGATAAATAAGCCCTTTATCATCTTTTGGTTTAATTTTTCATAGGGATTTTGGAGTCAAATCTAAGTATATGACTATTGGCGAATAGTTTTAAAGGTTTTCTCCTTGAGAGACCTAAGCAGTTATTTTAACCATTTTTGCCTCTATAGAAGAGACGCTCAAACCGCCAAGTTAAACGGAAAAAATATACAGAGGATCTGGATATAAAGATCACAGATGATGAAGAAGAAGAAGAAGTAGATGTAACTGGTCCAATCAAAACTGAGCCTATCCTGCCTGAGCCAGTGCAGGAACCAGATGGCGAGACTTTGCCTTCCATGCAGTTCTTTGTGGTAAGCTGAGAACTTAAGTAATTTGAGACCTTTGTCTTGCTGCTCACAATCTCTGTTGACTGACTGCATCTTTTGCTACAGGAGAATCCCAGTGAAGAAGATGCAGCCATTGTAGACAAAGTGCTTTCTATGCGTATTGTGAAGAAAGAGGTGAGGCCTCTATTTTTAATGTCAGCCCATAATGCTGCAGTTACAGGCTGTATGTAATGAGCACCTTTGGATGTCAGGCTATATTGCTACAGTGTAGTTACAAGAGATGGTGGAGAAAAGTTAGGTGGAAAGTAGGAACTGTCTTATTGCCACTTCTTTGGCTTTTTTGTTTAAACTGGAAAAGGGCTTATTTTCTCCAGCTGTCAAGCCTCCAGCATTGAAATACCAGATTAAGTTCTTTAATCCCTTAGTCAGTAATATATTCTGGGAGCATTGGTATGAAGCTCTACCATGTGTGTTAAAATTAAAGGTTCTCTTTGACAAATAAGTTGTTAGTAACTGTAATTTCTTTCTTCTCAGCTTCCTTCTGGACAATATACTGAAGCAGAAGAATTCTTTGTCAAGTACAAGAACTAGTATGTGATCTGTGCAAAAAAGCTTTTCACCCCAAATTCCTCAGGGTTGTAAAAAGTTCTCCTGTATAGTCTATCCTGGGTGGGAACGTGTCCCTTTTTTTAATAGTCTCCTCGCCTGTTTTTGGTGAGGAAAATGTCTATTCAGAGAGAAGCTCGGGAATTGACTCTTTATATTTAGTTGCAGAAAGGTGGGGTGAGGATGGTTCCTGATAAAATCCCTTGTAAAATCCTCTTCACGTTAGTCTAAGATTAAGACCTTGCTACTTAGAGTGTGATCCGTGGACCAGCAGAGTTAGCATCATTTGGGTGCCTGTTAGAAATGTGAACTTTTAAGCCTACCCTAGACCAGGTGGTTTGTGTGCAAAATCAAGTTTAAGAAGCACTGACCTAAGAGACTGTCTCCCCACTGAAGCACATACTCTTATGTCTGCTTCTGGCTAATCCCCACATCTCAGACACTAGCTGACCAGTTCCCCTTTCTCACACTGTGACTGGCTGTTTCCATCCCCTTTAGCTCCTATCTACACTGTGAGTGGGCTACCATCTCCCAACTAGAGAAGGATAAGAGGATCCATCAAAAACTAAAGCGCTTCAAAACCAAAATGGCTCAGATGAGACACTTCTTCCATGAGGTAATTAGGAATAGGTATTGCCTATCATTTATTTCATAGAAGCATAAATTACTGGGGTTATCAACCTTGACTGATTCTTCAGAAGACTCATAGTTGCTTTGTACATATGGGTATAAAGTGTTCATTTTGATCATTGGACTTTTCTTACTTAATTGCCCCAGCCTTTGTTTTACCAGGTCTAAATATGGTATTTTTATAAGTTATAGGGTACTTTGAAATTGAGTTTTTTGATATTCATGAAGTATTTTCAAAACAGATGGTAAACTGACCTCTGGTCCACTTGTGGCATTCTTCTCCTTCTAATGTCAGTCTTCAGCAGTTGATGGTATCTGTAGACATAAGCAACCATATCATTAAGAGAAAACATTTATTTTCTCAAATTTCTAATCCAGTATAACTAGAAATAGTGATAAAGGAGCTTTAATACCCCATACCCAGTGTTAGTACTAGTTAAGTACTGGAACATCTGTAAGGGTCTCTTGAGCTGTATTTTAACTCTCGATTTTGCTTTGAAAGATTTGTATACATATACCTTTCCCAAAATGGGATTTTTCATTACTGAGTGCCTTGAGAAGAAGAATTCTTTCTCAAAGCTTCTTAAGACCTAAAAAGGACGACTTCCCTGGTGGCACAGTGGTTAAGAATCCACCTGCCAGTGCAGGGGACATGGGTTTGAACCCTGGTCCGGGAAGATCCCACATGCTGTGGAGCGACTAAGCCCGTGTGCCACAACTACTGAACCTGCGCTCTAGAGCCCACGTGCCACAACTGCTGAGCCCGCGTGCCACAACTACTGAAGCCCGCGCCCCTAGAGCCCCTGCTCTGCAACAAGAGAAGCCACTGTAGTGAGAAGCCCGCGCACCGCAACAAAGAGTAGCCCCTGCTCGCCACAGCTAGAGAAAGCCCGCATGCAACAACAAAGACCCAATGCAGCCAAAATAAATAAATAAATAAATAAATTTATTTAAAAAAGTAAACCTAAAGAGGAGCTAGTAAGAAAGAGTGAAAGAAGGAATAATGTACAGCTTCAGCAAAAAAACCCAGCTGTGGCCAAATACATCTGAAAAAGCTATATCACCAGGTTTGCCAATAAATGAGTTATTTTCCACATCACTTGGAGAGGGCAAGTAGGGCTATGTAGGTTTTATAATTTCTTTTTATATGAAAATAATAATTGCATCGTGGGGTTTGTTTTTTGGTCTGTGTTCTTTTAAAACCTAATTTGTGAAATGTATGATGAAACTAATCCCATTCCAGTTGGTATTAGATATATAATTTGTGACCCTTGAGCCAAGCTCTGCTAACTGACTTGTATGCCAGTCAGTTTTGCCTTTATAGGTAGGCCATTTAACCAAATCAATTATTCATTTATTCATTGTGTATTATGTGCTAGTCACTATGGTAAACAAATCACACATGGTCTGTGTTCTCATGTAGCTCACTGTCTAATGGGGAGAGAGAGCCATTTAAAAATAATTCAAATTGTGGTAAATGCCAGGAAAGAAAGAGCACAGGAAGACCTAAGAAAAAAATGCCTACTTTGGATAATCAGTGAAGACTTCACTGAGAATTGAGTTATGAATGAGTTAGCAAGACCATGAACACATGTAAATAGTATCCCTGGCATGGGAAATAGCAATATATGAAAGCCCTGAGACAGGATGAGGAACTGAAAGGACAGTGGGATTGATGTATGATAGAGAGTGAGTGGCCTGAAATGAGATCAGAAATTTAGGCAAGCAGGTGCTTATAGACCTTTTAGTTTTGTTTTTATTCTAAGTGCAAAGGGGGAAACCACTGGACTATTTAAAACAGGTCAAAGCACATCCAATTTTCATTTTTAAAAGATCATCTAGGGGGCTTCCCTGGTGGTGCAGTGGTTGAGAGTCCGCCTGCCGATGCAGGGGACACGGGTTCGTGCCCCGGTCTGGGAAGATCCCACATGCCGCGGAGCGGCTGGGCCCGTGAGCCATGGCCACTGAGCCTGCACGTCCGGAGCCTATGCTCCGCAACGGGAGAGGCCACAACAGTGAGAGGCCCGCATACCACAAAAAAAAAAAAAAAAAATCATCTAGGGTTTCCCTGGTGGCGCAGTGGTTAAGAATCCCCCCACCAACACAGGGGACACGGGTTCAAGTCCTGGTCTGGGAAGATCCCACATGCTGCAGAGCAACAAAGCCCATGCACTACAACTACTGAGCCTGCGCTCTAGAGCCCGCGCTCTGCAGCAAGAGAAGCCACCGCAGTGAGAAAGAAGCCTGTGCACTGCAACAAAGAGTAGCCCCTGCTTGCCACAACTAGAGAAAGACTGTGCACAGCAACGAAGACCCAACACAGCCATAAATAAATAAATAAAATTTATTAAAAAAAATAAAAGATCATCTAGACTTTGGAGAATGGATTGGAGAAGAGTAAGCGTGAAAGTAGGATGAGCAGTAAGGAGGCTGTTGAAGTTTTCTAGATGAGAAATTAAGGCTTATAGCAGAGTGCTTTCAGTGGTTAGAGAGAATGGATAGATTTGAGTTTACTTTAAAGTAGAATTGACAGGATTTGGTGCTATGGCTTATACAGATAGGTTTCTGGTCTGAGCAAATGGCTTGAGGTAGAGTCATTTATTAAAGAATGGAAGATTTTAGAAGCAACTGATTTGGGGAAAATCAAGATTTTAGTTTAGACCATGTTAAGCTTAAAATTCTGTAACACATTTCTATCAAAGAGATAGGTATACAAATCAGGATTTTTTAGGCTGCAATTTAACTTTGGAATGTATCAGCGTATACATAATTATTAAAGCCTTAATAATGAATAGAGTCACCCTGGGGAAAGTTCTGTACTTTCTAATAGTTCTGTACTTTTTAAAATTTCTTTCTATAAGACAATGGATGTAAGCCCAGAGCCAATCCTTAAGCAATTCTCACAAATTTAGAGGACCAGGTGAAGAAGGTACTGTTTGCCAGAGTGGTAGGAGAAAGATTAGGAAAAAGATGTGTCACAAAAATCAGGGGGAAAGTGTCTTAAGAAAGAAAGAGTTTTTTCCTTAAGGTTTCTTTGAGATCTTTCTTTGGAGCCTTGGGTTATTTATCTTGGGATACCACCCGAAGTTGGATACCAGTGACTTAGGAACAAAAGAGCTAGTGAAGGTGACTGAGAATTGGCCAAAACAAAAAGTGAAACCAAAATAAAGGCTACCGAAGAGAATATCGTGTCTCAGGAAAGCCTAGGGAAGAGAGTGCTTTGGGGAGAGAATAATGAATTGTTGAATACTTTGTATAGGTAAATGAAGGTGAGTACAGAAATATTTCCATTATATTTGGCAATTTGGAGATCATTAATAACCTCGACAAGAGTAGTTTCATTGTGCGATGGAAGTAGAAAGAAGAGTGGAATGGGTGGACAAGTAAGTGAAGGAAGTGATGAAATGGAGGTACCGCGTGTTTAAAACTCTTGGAAAAGTTTGGGTATGAAGCAGAACAGAAGAATAGTTGGAGCGGGATGTAGAGTCAGGGAGGTCTTTAAGACGTGAAGTTCCCTGGTTGAGGAACTAAGATCCCACATACTGCAACTAAGCCCGCACACCGCAACTACTGAGCCCATGCTCTCTAGAGCCCACGCACCGCAACTAGAGAGCCCGTGCGCCACAACTAGAGAAGACGGTGCCACAATGAAGAGCCCACGCACTGCAACAAAGACCCAGCACAGCCAAAATAAACTAATTAATTAATTAAAGAAAAGATGAGAAATAGTCAAGCATGGTTGTATGTTATGGAAATGCTCCAGTAGAGAGAGATTCCTAAGAAGGCAAGAAGGAATGGAATCTAAAGCATATATGGAGAGAATGGCCTCTGTTAGGGAGTAGTGACACTTTATCTGGTAACAGGCAAGAGGATAGATGCAAATACAGGTAAGTGTGTAGGATGTGATATTATGAAAATGGGGAACTCCCTTCTTTTCTCTTAATAAATTTTGAAGTAGGGTTATCAGCTAAAGTTTGCATGGAGGAGTGGGTTTCCTGGACAGGGATCTTTTGGTCTTATTGTTTGGTTTCATAATTCCTCTAGGACGAAGAGCCCTTCAACCCAGACTATGTAGAGGTGGATAGGATATTGGATGAGTCTCACAGCATTGACAAGGACAATGGGGAGGTGAGTTGGGGCGTGGAGGAACATGAAAGGCCTCTTAAAGATTTCTGCCTGTCTGCTTGCCCATCCGTTATTTTTCAGATATGGCTGAAAAATTCCTTGTACTGAAAAGGTACTTTTGAATTTTTCTGAGAGATACTTAGAATGATACTGGGAAGGTAAAGGAGTACAGAGAGAGGCTAAAAGGAAAGGTTTTCAAATATCTGGGAGCTGTTTTACGAGGACTCATTAACCTTGGTCTCATTTTCTCGCAGATTTTATATGGGAGACCCTTGACCTTCAGTTGGGGGTGAGAGGTGGGGATGGAGAAAGGGATACTTTATGAATCTCCAAATTTGTGAATATAAAAATGCTTGCATAGACTCATAGCTTTCTTCATGTTGTTGAGAATTATTTATTTCCTGTACTTAGCATCAGTTAAATGCATTTTCATTTGTCACTAAAACAGATACACTGCATCTGAATCAGTACCTTTAAACAGATGTGAGGTCCTATTCCCACAGGTTCAGATTCAGTACATCTAGGGTGGGATCCAGAGATCTGTATTTTTAAGTTGGTTCTCCAAGTGTTTCTCATGCATAGTTTGATTTGGGAACCACAGCACTAAAGCTTTCTTAGATTGGGTAGCTGATTTTAGATATGCTAAAACACTAGGTGATATGTTTTCATTAATCACTTTTTTTCATTTTCCAAATAAGAGTTCTATAGATCTAAGCCGCCAGTGAATTCAGCATTGCTCTCTTATTTAACTTTACTTAGGCCGTGAACCACCTTTTTGTTAGAACTCTTCTCACTTCAAGTCGTCGTTGTTGGTTTAACCTTGCAGGGCCACATTTCATCAAGTTGTTACCACTTCAGACAGTCACTGCTTACAGAGTGGGTAGTAGGGCCTTAACAGCAGAGCCTTGTTAAGACATCAGTGCTGGATGGTGGGCTGGGCTCACTCACAAGCTAAATGACTTGCTCCCATATATCATCCGTACAGGACCTAAGAGTCAAAGTCTTCCCTCTGTAAAATTCCCAGTTTATTTTATAAGCCTTCAGCATTTCTCAGATAGAACCTTAGATGTCCAAGGCCCGTTACAATTCAGTGTCTTTAAATCCTAACAAGAATGCCTCAGAAAACATATCTTCTGCTTTTGGGGTTAAGGGTGGGAATTACTGCTTATTGTTCATTTGTGGGAGGTGAGAGTGGAATGGACCAGTTACTAGTCGGGACAGGTTAGCTACTGTTAAATTATTCTCATCGCTTTCAGGATCTCAGCCTTCCCAGCCTTGAAAATCTTATGCTCTCTATCACTTCATCTTCCAAAAGTAATTGGACTTTGATTAGGCTCCTCTGGAATGTATTGGGACCAGTATGACAGATGAAAGTGTTTTAGTACCCTGGTACTGTAATTTATGTTCCCAGTATTGGATAAAAACGTTCTGTTTGCCCATTTCCCCCTCCTCTCCAAAATGAGTTTGTCATCCTTATTACATTACCCAATAGTGGAAATAAATACTATAATAAATATTAAAGTCCTTGGAAGAGTAAGGGTGCTGGAAATATGTGACGTGGACAAATGTCTTTATGTAGAAAGTGACCTGAGTCACTACAGTAAAGAAAAAGGTCGAAGAGAAATTACATTAATTCTAGGTATTCCTTGATCTATATCTCTATGGAGACACATATCTTCATACTTCTTGCTGGCTGTTTTAAGGGGTATTCTATGAGTTGATAATTAGAGATTTCCTGGTGATTACACTAGGCCCAGTCTAATTCTTCTCGATTCATATAAGCCAAATATGGAAATGCGGTCCAGTCAGTGATCAGTCATCTTGAGTAGTGAGAATAGGAGCCATATTACCACTGGTCACTGCCCCATCCCTTGCACTAGAATGCCTACATAGAGCATAGCACCATAGTTGGAGCTTCAGCATTTCCCCTTCCTCTTCACTCTTACCTCTCTTCAGGGATACCTCTTGCAGTTATCTCCTAGCTTCCTGGGGCTCGCAAGAAGGTCTCTTTACCACCATATGGCCGCTCTTTGAAACAGCATCTGCGCTGAGAGCTCCAGGAGCTCAGAAGCCCAGTGATTTCAGTCCTGCTCTGCTCCTATGGATTTAACCTGTTCTTCGCTTCTACAGTAGCCTGGCTTCTATTGTATCAGATTTGGTGCCACGAGGATAGTATGAAACAGGGCTACCATATCTTTTAATTCAATAATTAACAATAATTAATTCAGTTCAACAATTCAATTTCAATCTAATCCAACACTATAGGATTTTTTTTGTTTGTTTAATCTGCTTGATGAGCCTAATGTTTCAGTGCTTAGTGTTCTAGATAGTGCTGGGTAGAAATTTCACTTTCAGATTCTGATAAATTGTCTGGAAACAGGATCAGAGCCATAAATAGTACAGTGCATCAGCAGGTGAGCCTCTGGCTGGTGTTTTCAGCCTGACTTTTCTGGCACCTTTTTAGATATTGACACTTTGTGATCTGATTCTTTAGTCAAATTCTTATCTTTTAATCACGGCAAAGAACACAGAATTGTTTCATTAAGGCTTTGGCTTTTTCTCTCTTAGCCTGTAATTTACTACTTGGTAAAATGGTGCTCTCTGCCCTATGAGGATAGTACATGGGAGCTAAAAGAGGATGTTGATGAGGGCAAGATTCGAGAATTTAAACGGATCCAGTCAAGGCACCCAGAACTCAAAAGGGTGGTAAGTACATCTGCATTTAGAGTGTAAAGTCCGTATAGTCAGTGATTTAATTTTCTTCGTATGGAGTTTATGTTGTTGTTTTAGCTTTTTATTATGGAAATTTTCAAACATATATAAAAGTTGAAGAAGTAGTATAATGTGCCCGTCACCCAACTTTAACAGTGAACACATAGCCAATCTTATTTCACATATTTCTCTACCTACTCATTTCCCCTTTTCCCAGATCATTTTAAAATAAATCTCAGATTCCTTCATTTTATGTGTAACATTTCAGTGTTTATGTCTAAAAGATAAATAGTACCATTGTTACACTTGAAAAAATTTAACCATCCCTAAATATCATCAAGTAAGCAATCACTATATTTTCCTGATTATCTTCTAACTTTTGTTAAATTGTTTGAATTAAATTCTAAGTAAGGTCTATATATTGCTATTAGTTAATATATATCTCATCTATATCTTTCTTAATTATAGTTTCCCCTTGATCTCTTCTCCCTCCTTTGCAATGTTCTCTTGAAGAAACCAGGTGATTGTTCTCTAGGCTTTTCCATAGTCAGTTTGCCAGTTACATTCCCCTTGGTACCTTTTCTGTCCCTTATATTTCACATAAATAGTTAGATGTAGAGCAGTAATGTCTATTAGAACTTTTTATAGCTGTTCTGTCCAATACAGTAGCCACTAGCCACATTTCAGATGCTCAGTAGTCACATGTGGCTAAAGGCAGATATAAAACATTTTCTATCATTGTAGACAGTTCCATTAGATATCACTGTTCTAGAGGCTGCATCAGGTTGGGGAGGGAGACCACTAAATCCACTTTATAGATGGTTCTGATAGGTTGTCTTTTGTGATATTATCAGCCATTTTTGTTCATTGTTGAGATCCATTCTTTAAGGAGTTTTAAATGGTGATTCTATCATTTCTTCATTTATTAGACAGAATCTTCTTTAAAAAGAAATACATTTCACCTACTATTTGGTTACCCTAAGGTACAGGTGGTATAGGAATGGAGGATAAATGCTTTATTTATTTACCTTGTCTTTTATTTCCCAGTTTCAAAATAATGAAGTACTTCCTTAGCACACTCCAAAAGTGATCAGTGGGTTTTTTCTCTTTCCTTCTTCCTCTTTTTTTTTAAAAGTGTCATTATGGACTCATGAGTTTGAATATATTTAACGTGTTAATGTTTTTGAATTAACTTCAACTATTAGAACTACCTAGTAAGTTTACCTTATTTCGTTAGTGTCTCCGCGCCATTTATTCATATTTCCTATTTTTTAGAATCGTCCACAAGCAAGTGCCTGGAAGAAGTTGGAGTTGTCACATGAGTATAAAAACAGAAACCAATTAAGGGAATATCAGTTGGAAGGGGTCAATTGGCTGCTCTTTAATTGGTATAACAGGTAAAGAAAAGAGTAGGACCATAACATAGAAGCTTAGTCTGAGATTATTTTTATTTATTTTCTGTTGAAACAGTTTCTTTTTAAGTACTTTTTAAAAAAGATGGTCTCTTTTGACTTGCTTTTCTTTTTCCGTGATGAATCTGCAGGCAGAATTGCATCCTGGCTGATGAGATGGGATTGGGCAAAACCATTCAGTCCATTGCCTTCTTACAAGAGGTATATAATGTGGGCATCCATGGCCCCTTCCTGGTCATTGCCCCACTGTCCACAATTACTAACTGGGAGAGAGAATTCAACACGTGGACAGAGATGAACACTATTGTGTACCATGGCAGTCTGGCCAGCCGGCAGATGATTCAGCAGTATGAAATGTACTGCAAAGATTCACGGGTGAGTTGTATGTAATACAAATATTATGGTTTAGAGAGTAGGCCAAGGTACCTGGTATTTTAGAGGCTTTATATGAATCAAAGACTTTTACTGAGACTCTCTGTGATTTAAGGCAAAATTTTTGTTTAGATTGTGCAGGGCATTTTTTTGACTTTGCTCTTTTTATCCAATGGACATTTTAATCCAGTGGAAATTCTGGCTTTATTTATGAATACATATATTTAAAATAGAGTTTTATCAGCATTGATGTTTTCATCAAGAAAGAATTTTCCAGAATGAAATTCATTTAGCTACTTTATTAATTCCTTGATCCATATGGTGGTGAACGTAAGCCATGTCCTTTCTTTTTTTTTTAAAGTTTACTGAAATTTTCATCAAGATCAGTGGTTTTTGCTATGTAAGTTTGCAAGTAAAAATTTGAACCGTTCATCTTTTCTTAACATTGAATTTTATGAGACTTTTTTTCCTACCATTAGTTTCCTGTGGTTTTTATTTCTACCAAACCAAATTTATTCAAGTCGTATTTTGTTGCTCTTAATTTTGCTAAGATAATTGGATTCTTCTGTCCATTTTTAGGTAGTAACCAATATTATCACATACTACATTAGCTATTTCACTTTTAGCTTTATCTTGTATGTTTCAGCAGCACTCAACATTTGTGGATTTTAGTGTTTACCAACAGAAGATGTAGGGCTGAAATACATGAGGTAGGCATGCAGCAGAGTCAAAAATGTCCAGCTTCATTCAGTGAGGTCTGTCATTTTCCCAAGAAGCTGAGTGTGCTGAGGAGGCAGCATATCTTAGATTCAGTGATTTGGCACTGTTTATCAGGAAGATGAACAGTGGCAGAGGTGGGTGGTGGTGCAGTTGGTATTTCCTATTAAGTCTGCCTGAATATAAAAAACGGACGTGTGATTTGGAAGAGCATCTCCTTTAGGTACATTTTAGGCCTTTTCTGACTTTATTACCTTCATGCTTAGGGGCGCCTCATCCCGGGTGCATACAAGTTTGATGCCCTGATCACCACTTTTGAGATGATTTTGTCAGACTGTCCCGAGCTTCGTGAGATTGAATGGCGTTGTGTCATCATTGATGAAGCCCATCGACTAAAGAACCGTAATTGCAAGCTGCTTGATAGTCTCAAGCACATGGACCTGGTGAGTTCTTCTCACTGACTTGTGGGCAGAAACACCTGGAATTAAAGAAATCCTAATTCCCTGTGGAATTAATATAACCTTAATTTAGCAGAGAAGAAAAGAATCAGAGTCTTGGTATTGGGTGGTGGGTATGGCCTGTGGGAATGGTAACCTGAAAGTCATAAAATTCATATAAGTTTTAGAGTTGGTAGGTGATTGTAGGTTAATGGTTCTCAACTGGGTGGAGAGGTTGGGTATTACATTAGTTACCTATTGCTGCATAACAAAATATCCAAAAACTTAGTGGCTTAAAACAACTATGTTTTTCATGATTCTCTAGCTCAGCAACTTAAGGCTGGGCTTGGTGAGCCCATTCTTTTGGTGGTCTTGCCTGGAGTCAGTAGTGCAGCTGTAGCTGACAATTGGTGCTGGTTGTTGGCTGGGTCATCTACCACAAGGCCCATCACCCGCTGTGGGCCAGACTTTGCTTCTGTACATGATAGAGTCAGGGCAGTGTTCCAAGAGGGTAAAGGTGGAAGCTGCAAGGCCTTTGAGGCATAGGCTCTGAAACTCACATGATATCACTTCTGCTACATTCTCTTTGTCAGAGCAAGTTACAAGGCAAGCCCATGTTCAAGGGGTGAACCTTGATAGGAGGAACTACCGAAAATTATTGGCCATATTTAATCCAGCACAGGTACATTCTTCAGAGGGGGACATGTTAGGATGTCTGTGGGGAGTTGAGTGTGGAGAGGCATATTTAATTGGAAAAAATGTATTCTGAATATTTCTTTATTGGTTTATAATATTTAAGATAAATTAATATGTTAAATAACATCAAGGGTTTTCTTGAATATTTTGTTTATCAAAAGAGGGAGCAAGTAAAAGAAAAGTTAAGAGAGTAGTCTGGTCCATTCCCATAATTTTACAGTTAAAGAAATGAAAGCTAAAGTTATATACTTGGTAGGAAACCCCAGAAGTCCTTCTGAGTTTTATCATTCTTCTGTGTTCTCCATTTCTAGGAGCACAAAGTGCTACTCACAGGAACACCATTGCAAAATACTGTGGAGGAACTGTTTAGCCTGCTTCATTTCTTGGAACCTTCACAGTTTCCGTCAGAATCAGAGTTCCTCAAGGACTTTGGGGATCTCAAGACAGAGGAACAGGTAGGAAGTCTGTCTAATGTGGTACTAACCCAGGACAAAAAAAGGTAAAGTTTGTACTAGGCAGATATTTACTGTCTTAGATATCACGGGCTGTTCTGAACTTGTATGTAGCCTTGTGCCTACATCATTTGTGGCATTGTCCAACGTCTACTTTTCTCAGATACTGGAAGACTCTCACTGTATTTCTCCATGTTTCCACCTAATGTGAGAATGTTTGTCCTCATGTTAGTGATTTCTTTTTTCTCTGTATTGGGCACAGGTTCAAAAGCTACAGGCCATTCTCAAGCCAATGATGCTGAGAAGACTCAAAGAGGATGTTGAAAAAAACCTGGCACCTAAGCAGGAAACCATTATTGAAGTAGAGCTGACCAACATTCAGAAGAAATACTATCGGGCTATTTTGGAGAAGAATTTTTCCTTTCTTTCCAAAGGGGCAGGTCATACTAACATGCCTAATCTACTCAATACAATGATGGAGTTGCGCAAATGCTGCAACCACCCATATCTCATCAACGGTGAGGGAATTCCTGGAAAATACCTACATTTCTGTGTACCTTGTTTACTTTGTAAGTGATATTCCTCAGGAACAATGTATGCATTGACTGATCCATCCTAATTTGGGAATAGAGGAGATTTCTCCTTTTAAAACAATTCTCATGTGGAACGTCTTCCTGTAGTTCTTTCTACCCCTTTGATCCTGCATAATCTCCAAAGTTAAAAAGGATCTGCTGTTTAGAATTTCATGAATAAGAACTCAAGTCATTCTGTTCTGTCTTCACTGGTGCTCCCTTTTGCTGTTTGTGTTTTGGATGCCAGTAGGGTGGTAATAGTGGTTTGCATGTACTATTCTGGTCCTTGTCCGCATACTTACATATATCTTACCCAGTTCTTAAGCCTGACTTACATGGAATATTTTGTATGAATAAAATTGAGGATGACTTAGGATTTTGGGGGTGCTGAAATTCTGTGTGTGAGAAACATTGATATCAAGTCAGATTACTCTTTTTCCTTTGCTTCCTTGTCTCAGTTAAATAAACTGCAGCCTTAGTATGTTTTTCTGGATCTCACCATCAGGTTTGATTTTTCTTTTGGCAGGTGCAGAAGAAAAAATCCTAACAGAATTTCGAGAAGCTTGCCATATCATACCTCATGACTTCCACTTGCAGGCAATGGTTCGTTCAGCTGGCAAATTGGTTCTTATTGACAAGTTACTTCCGAAACTTAAAGCTGGTGGCCATAAGGTTCTGATCTTCTCCCAGATGGTACGCTGCCTAGATATCCTAGAGGATTATCTAATCCAGAGGAGGTAAGAAAAGAGTCATTCTTCACATTTTGTTTACTATATACTCATAAAGCTGCAAAGAGTAGGAGGGCCTGGGTTAATTAAAGTTGACCAGGACTGGGTTAAGAGAAGTGTTTAAGACTCTCACTCTCCACTTTCTGATAAAGTTTTTGGTGAACTAGAGATATAGAGGTACTGATATTAATCCCAGTCTGCTTTTTTGTTCTCTTTTTCTGCTTAGCTGATTAAACTTTCTTTCCTGTGATTCCCACACAGGTACTTGTATGAGCGTATCGATGGGCGAGTTAGAGGCAACCTTCGGCAGGCTGCTATTGACCGCTTCAGCAAGCCTGACTCAGACCGATTTGTCTTTTTGCTATGCACCCGGGCTGGTGGACTTGGAATTAATCTCACAGCTGCTGATACTTGCATCATCTTTGATTCAGATTGGAATCCGCAAAATGACCTGCAGGTAAAGGAAATCATTGTCTTAGGGACTAATCACCTAACCTGGGAGGTTTTGCAGCAGGATCAGGACCTCTTAGAAAGTCTTGTCTTTTAGAGAGTATAGAAGTGTTAGTTAGGTTACCAAACTTGTTCTGTAAAGGGCCAGATAGTAAATATTTTAGGCTTTGTAAATCAGACAGCCTCTGTTGTAACTACTCACCTCTGCTCTTGTACCACAAAAGCAGCTATAGACAACATGTAAATAAATGGGTAGAGCTGTGTTTCAACAAAAACTTTATTTACAGAAACAGGTGACTAGGATTTGCTGACCCCTGGTCTAGATGATGGGGCAATAATTTCATCTTGTAGTTGATTTTTGATTTTGAGTTGATTTCATGGCTGCTTTATAGATGGAAATTGGTATTTTGAATCCTTCTCCCCCCACCCCCTCTAATGTTTTTTGTTTTTTAAAATTAATTAATTTTATTTATTTGGCTGCATCAGGTCTTAGTTGTGGCACGCGGGATCTTAGTTGCAGCACGCGGGATCTTTGTAGAGGTGTGTGGGCTTCTCTCTAGTTGTGGCGCACGGGCTTAGTTGCCCTGTGGCATGTGGGATCTTAGTTCCCCAACCAGGGATCAGACCCGCGTCCCCTGCATTGGAAGGGGGATTCTTAACCACTGGACCACCAGGGAAGTCCCTCTAATGTTATGTTATCTTTGCCCTTCCTTCCACCAGGCCCAAGCACGGTGTCATCGAATTGGGCAGAGTAAAGCTGTGAAGGTGTACCGTCTCATCACTCGTAATTCTTACGAGAGAGAGATGTTTGATAAGGCTAGCCTCAAGTTGGGATTGGATAAAGCTGTGCTTCAGTCCATGAGTGGTCGGGATGGCAACATTACTGGAGTGAGTCTTCTTAATCTCTAGCTATACTTGTAACAGGTCATAGTGATGGAGGGACACAAAAGCTATTTTTGCATAGGAACCTGACCTCTCATTTGGGTTCTCAATGATTGTTTCTTAAAATATAATAAAATGTCATGATATGGTTAGATAATATTCTCTTGTAGTTTTTTCACCTTTCTATTGGATTTTGTAGATCCAGCAGTTCTCCAAGAAGGAGATTGAAGATCTCTTACGGAAAGGAGCATATGCAGCCATAATGGAGGAAGATGATGAGGGCTCCAAGTTTTGTGAAGAGGACATTGACCAGATCTTGTTAAGACGAACCACTACCATCACCATTGAATCTGAAGGAAAGGGTTCTACGTTTGCCAAGGTATGTTCTGTCGGTGCCAGCGGCTGAAGAAGCAGAGAGAGAGAGACAGGGCTCTCTAGAATTGAATGTATTTTTTAAATGTTTTTAAATATATTGGTTTCCCATTGTTCAAAAAAGTGGTATAGTCAACTTTACTGTTTCTTTGTTCCTCACTAGGCAAGCTTTGTGGCTTCTGAAAATAGGACTGATATTTCTCTGGATGACCCCAACTTTTGGCAAAAGTGGGCCAAAAAGGCTGACCTGGACATGGATCTACTCAATAGCAAGGTGAGCTTCCTTCTCCTTTAGGGAGGAAGTATTGCAGAAAACAAATTACTTTCTGGAGTCTTTATAGCTGCTCTGATTCTTCAGTGCTGACCTTGGCTTATAATAGTATATACAAGGGCCATTATAAAAACTTTCTACACAGGAGGCCCCAGAAAACTACTTAGATAACTACCACTTAATTTCACTTCCTGAGTACCAGTAGATTATTTTGCATGTCCAATAAAGAATCTCTCTTTGAGTATCTACAAATGTTACATCCAAGGCTATTTCAATCTGATTGTCTTTAATTCCTTTCCCGTGATCATATCGTGAAGAGAGTTACTTCTCCTTTTGTTCTCTGCATAGAATAACTTGGTGATTGACACACCTAGAGTACGAAAACAGACCCGCCACTTCAGCACTCTGAAAGATGATGACCTAGTGGAATTCTCTGATTTGGAAAGTGAAGATGATGAGCGGCCACGCTCTCGCCGACATGACCGTCATCATACCTATGGGCGCACTGACTGCTTTCGGGTGGAAAAGCACCTCCTGGTATATGGGTAAGAACCCACCTTGCCATCAGAGGTACTTCCTCTCCATCCTGATAGACACCTAGTTTGCTTTTCAGATTGGAAGCTATGGTCAAAGTGGGGATAATGGGAAAAACTTTATTCTGTTACCATGTTTTTCCAAGATCTTTTTGTCTCCCACCTTTTGGGAAATGCGATTCTGAGGGACTGGGGAATATCATTGAATTAGAGTCCCCAGGAAAATATCAATATGATTTCTTTTTTTGGTTTTTTTTTTTTTAGCTGGGGACGGTGGCGAGATATTCTGTCTCATGGACGCTTCAAACGACGGATGACTGAAAGAGATGTGGAAACAATTTGCCGGGCCATCCTTGTGTACTGTCTTTTACACTATCGCGGGGATGAAAATATCAAAGGCTTCATCTGGGACTTGATTAGCCCTGCTGAAAATGGCAAGACAAAAGAATTGCAGAATCATTCAGGTGATTATCAAGTTTTTGCTTTTCATCTTTTTATAGGTTACCTAATCCTTTTCAGGTCCAAGGGTTTTTCTCAATCCAAGTCTTCGATGTATCTCCTTTCCCAGGTCTATCTATCCCTGTGCCCCGTGGACGCAAGGGGAAAAAAGTAAAGTCACAAAGCACTTTTGATATCCATAAGGCAGATTGGATCCGGAAATATAACCCTGATACTCTGTTCCAAGATGAGAGTTATAAGAAGCACTTGAAACATCAGTGTAACAAGTAAGGATGGAATTTAACATACTAAAGCATTTTCCACCTCAAGCTTTCTACACTATTATTGAGCCAGTTTTTTCTCTATCCCTTCTAGGGTCCTGTTGCGGGTACGAATGCTATACTATCTGAGACAGGAAGTTATTGGAGACCAGGCAGAGAAGGTGTTAGGGGGTGCTATTGCCAGGTAAAGTTATGCTGTATTTTTCTTTATGCCATGGCTTATTCCAGAAAAGATTGGTGTACTTATTTCATTCTAAACTATTTTTGGGATACCTGATAATTAAGATCTGTATATCAGGTCTTCAGTCCTGTACAGTCGGCCTTTTGTATCCATGGGTTTTGCATCCTTTTGATCCATGGTTAGTTGGATCAATGGATATGAAGGGCCAACTGTATTCATTGGACGACACCATTTTATATAAGGAGCTTGAACATCCATGGATTTTGGTATCTGGGGGGACTCCTGGAACCAATCCCCTGTGGATACTGAGGGACAGCTGTTCTTGATACCAGTGGAAGGAAATAGGCAGATGTATGACCATTTAAATTAATAGATAAAAGAAGATACCTGTAATAATCTTCCCAAGGATTGTCTACTTTAATTTCCTGCATTGCTATGCTGACTCTGCCTCTTATACCTTTAGTGAGATTGACATATGGTTCCCAGTAGTGGATCAGCTGGAGGTTCCAACAACATGGTGGGACAGTGAGGCTGATAAGTCCCTGCTCATTGGAGTCTTTAAGCATGGTAGGTATCTGCTTTTAGTCTGTTCTTTTCCCATTGTAGATTTATGTCCACAGATGGGATATTTAGCAAAATGCTCATGACCAATAATTATGTTTGAATGGGAAACTAGTCCTTAAATACCCTCATGAATACCCTCCTTCATTAGTTCCTATGAATAAATGTTTAAGAAAGACCAGATGGATAGTTAAATCCCAAGGTAGGGAGTCTCTCATTTGTTCTCTAATCACTGTTACCAATCTGTATGTAGTGGTATCTAAGTTAAGCTTCCACAATCCGGGGAAATAATGCATGTCCACTCTTGTTAATAATAACCATGTTTAATTTGTATCACTTTCCTGTGGCTTGCTGAAAGTGTTCTTCTTGTATAACATCTTATTTGTCTAAATATTCAGCAGTTATTCTCATGTAGATGTGAACAACCATGCTTGAGTAAAACAAAAATAGAATATAAAAAGGGAGAAAACTCCCTTTTCAGTGTTGCCTAATAACAAATTCCAGGCATTAAAAGCAGTAAGTGCAAACTTCCAGCCTAGTGACTTAGTGAATTGGAATATCATTTCTTTTTTAATATACTTTCACGTTTACTTCTATAAAATAAAACTAGTGGCACTTAATTAATGTTTTTGACATGTTTAATTGGATAGGAAAAACTGTGAGCATTTGTAGTCTTAGATTTACTTGTAAGACACAGAGGCTTTAGAAGAGTCCAAACATCCTGAAGTGTGTTCATCATTCATCAAACATTCAGAGTGCCTGTTTGTTTGCAGGTGCAGATCTCTTATCCTTTATTTGAAAATGTGTGACCTAGTTCTAAATCATTTAAACTTTTAAAATTTCCTCACTTATGTATTGATAGTAAGAATGATGATAAAATATTACCTGTTAAATGGCTAAGTAAATCTATCACCATTCTCTATAAACACCGATTAAATTCCTGTTTTCAGTAACTAGTGATAAAACTCTTTGTGACTCGAAATAGCTGTAGAAATGTTAAATATCGTACTATAACCCAAGAGCTATCCAAGTTAAAATTTTCACTATATTTTGCATTATGATACCAAAGTAGCCCACATTGTTATTCCAGCATCATACGAAGCTTACTTACATAAAGGCAAAATGAATCTCTGATTTTCTTCAAATTATGGCTCTTTTTCTTCTAGGCTATGAAAAATATAATACTATGAGGGCAGACCCAGCCTTGTGCTTCCTGGAAAAGGCTGGCCGACCAGATGACAAAGCCATTGCAGCAGAACATCGCGTGTTGGATAATTTTTCTGACATAGTGGAAGGGTAAGCATTAGTGTTTAGTTCTCTTAAAGCTCTATGTCCACCCTATGAAGGGTATTTGTTGCTTGTACTAAGAGATAACATAACTCTAGCCTTGACTGAACCCATTCGGATTCTTAGTGGTGGTTATACTCACGAATGATAAACTCTTAACAAATAGTGAGACCAGCAGAAAGGTCTCCATAAACTGGCCTAAGACCATACATTGCAGTATGATGCAACTAAGGGTGAAAATTAATGTTATTCCCAAATGGCTTATTTGACGTTCTGTTCAGTTTTCTTTGCAACGCTTTCCTGTACAGCTGTAGTAGCTGAGAGGGTAACTGGTTCTCTTGAAAGGTAGTAGTCATGCAGCAATCCCATGCCACTTATATGATAGAGCCTCAGGAAACTTTAGCCCTGGTTTATCTCCCAGTGGCGGCTGACACATAAAGGTGTTACTCTGCCTGGATACATGCCTCGATGATGAGTTGCCATGCTAATACTGAGCCACCAGGTAGGGCATTGTTGCCCTGGTTTGGGTGCCAGTGAGTTTAACAAAACTTCTCACGTGGAGACCTGAGGGGCATGTGAAATAGTTGGCTTCGTTCATGAATACCCTCCCAGTCCTTTGTGATTGAGAGATTTCTCTTTGATGATCACAACCTCAGTTTGCCTAGTACAGGACCCTCAAAGGGAATTGGATTGTTTATTTATTGCAAATCATTTATTATATCATCCTTCTGCTCAATAGAGCAAAGTGTCAATAGTAAAAATAAACAAGCAAGCATAGACCATTCAAATGAAGTAATAAAAATAAATACTAGTTGGGAAGGAGGGGGAAAATGGGTTAAACAATAAAAAGAGCTAGTAAGAGAAAGGAAACGTGCTGGTCAAAGTGTTTCTTTTAAAGTCAAACAATTTAGAACTGAACTTTGTCATTTTCTCATGCCTCTGGATGATTTTAGGGTTGACTTTGATAAAGATTGTGAAGATCCTGAATATAAACCACTCCAGGGTCCCCCAAAGGATCAAGATGATGAGGTGAGGAATTCTCATTTGAGTCCAGCTTTTCTCTATTACTAAATAGTATTCTCCTATTCCCTGAATCATGTAGTATATTGATTAATTTATAATACAAAATGGAAAGTACCATTTGAGAATATAAAGTATTAATGGAAAGGATTTTAACACCAGCTGGGGGAGATCAGGTATGGCTTTGTGGAGGAGGTGGGACCCAAGCTGGACAATGAAGTATATTATTTGACTACTTAATTCCTGAGTCCCACTGTCTTCAAGCCTTTGATGAGAACTGACTTTTCAGGTTTTATTTTCATATTCTTTTAGTTGGTTGGTTCCAATTTTCTGTGAGGGTTCCTTTCATTAGAAAATTTTCTGGATACCTTGGTGCCATAGAAGGACACACACGAGAAAGTGATTTCAGAGTGCCAATTTTACCCCCTTTTCCTCCCCTCTCCATCCTGTGGGGTGGATCTCCTTCTCTAGGGTGATCCCTTGATGATGATGGATGAGGAGATCTCAGTTATAGATGGAGATGAAGGTAAACTTCTAAGTCAACTAGTACAATTTTGTGTGGGGTGGTGGGGTTGGGGGACTGACTGAATTCTGCCCTTTCCTGGGATACCAGAGAGCTTTGCCTTTGGGTGGGTTGAAATACCAGTTATCTCTACTACCTTTCCTGTACTTCCTGTTTATTCTACTTTGCTGCCCACAGCCCAGGTGACCCAACAGCCAGGCCATCTATTCTGGCCTCCAGGCTCTGCTTTGACAGCTAGGCTTCGGCGCCTAGTAACAGCCTATCAGCGCAGCTACAAGAGAGAACAGATGAAGATAGAGGCTGCAGAACGTGGGGATCGGAGAAGGCGGCGTTGTGAGGCTGCCTTCAAGCTAAAAGAAATTGCACGGCGGGAGAAACAGCAACGGTAAAATACGGCTGGGAATTTGAACTGAGCTGTAAGCTTGTCTTCAGCTATGGGCCCTATATTGAAAAGCATCTTAGGAAGGATTATTTGGAATTCCCTAAGAGGGACCATCTTTTTTGTCTTTGTTACACCTCTGTGACATAAAACCACACTTAATCATAACTCCCAGGAAGATCTCATATGTAGGCATCCTCATTGAGTTGTTTGTTTGCATCATTTTCCCCCTTAGCTTGCTAATTCTTAAATTCTTACATGTTACAGAGTACCTCTTCCTACCTCTTCTGCTGTCTTCTGGGGCTTTTTTTTTTTTTGCCCCAACTTTCATTTTTTGTGCATTCAGATATTCTAAGCCATACTAAGAAGTAACCATTCCCTGTGTTCTGATCACTGTTGCCTGATTCCTCTTCCCTTTGTAGATGGACGAGGCGTGAACAAACTGATTTCTATCGAGTAGTTTCTACCTTCGGGGTGGAGTATGACCCCGATACCATGCAGTTCCATTGGGATCGATTCCGCACTTTTGCCCGACTGGACAAAAAAACAGATGAAAGCCTTACCAAGTATTTCCATGGCTTTGTGGCCATGTGCCGCCAAGTGTGCCGCCTTCCTCCAGCAGCTGGAGATGGTAAGCAAGACTGAAGCGTCTTGGGTGAGTGGGGATGGATTGTGACAGAACCAACTCTTGGTTCATTTCTTCTTCCACCCTTATCTCTTGCAGAACCCCCAGACCCTAATCTGTTCATTGAGCCCATCACTGAGGAAAGGGCCTCACGGACTCTCTACCGTATTGAATTGCTTCGGCGCTTACGGGAACAAGTTTTATGCCACCCTCTTTTGGAAGATCGGCTGGCATTATGTCAGCCTCCAGGTCCTGAATTGCCCAAATGGTGGGAGCCCGTTCGGCATGATGGGGAGCTTCTACGAGGGGCAGCCCGCCATGGGGTGAGCCAAACAGACTGCAACATCATGCAGGACCCAGACTTCTCTTTTCTGGCTGCCCGTATGAATTATATGCAGAACCATCAGGCAGGAGCACCAGCTCCACCCCTATCACGCTGCTCTACTCCACTGCTACACCAGCAGTACACCTCGCGCACTGCCTCCCCACTGCCCCTGCGCCCAGATGCTCCCGTTGAAAAGCCACCTGAGGAGACAGCTGCCCAGGTCCCCAGTCTGGAGAGTCTGACTTTAAAGCTAGAGCATGAGGTGGTGGCCAGGAGCCGACCAACCCCACAAGACTATGAGATGCGAGTAGCCCCCTCTGATACTACCCCTCTGGTTTCCCGGAGTGTTCCACCAGTCAAACTGGAGGATGAGGATGATTCAGACTCTGAGCTGGACTTGAGCAAGCTGTCGCCATCATCCTCTTCTTCCTCATCCTCATCCAGCTCCAGCTCCAGCACTGATGAGAGTGAGGACGAGAAGGAAGAGAAGCTAAGTGAGTGCATGTGACAGGCTGTTGGCCCTCTTCCCCATTCCCCCCACCCCGCTCTTTCCCTTCTTTTCTAAATGCATCCTCTGAGATTCAGATTTTGATTTGATAGAATATCAAAGGAGATCTGTTATTCTTAGGGCCTTTATTTAAAGCCCATGTAATACCATTCCTGTATAACTCTATTCTTCCACCTTTGCTTACACATTCTGTATGCTCTCTAGCTGCTGACCGGTCCCGCTCAAAGCTCTATGATGAAGAAAGTCTCCTGTCCCTCCCTATGTCCCAAGATGGATTCGCAAATGAAGATGGAGAACAAATGACCCCTGAGCTGCTGCTGCTACAAGAAAGACAAAGAGCTTCTGAGTGGCCCAAGGTAACAGCCTCATTCCTGGACACGTCGAGTCTAAAAATACAGTGTGACATATACAGAGAACAAGGAATAATAGATGGTTCTGGGTTTCTTTGATTGTGTTTAGTGCTACATGTTTTTTTCGTGAAACTTCCCAGTTGACTTTGGGATCTGATACTCTTACCTCCCTCCTGTCTGACTTATGATTTTTTTTGTTTGTTTTGTTTTTTGGGGTTTTTTTTTGTCTTTTGACTTATGATTTTTAATTATCCTGATAATGATGGAACTATTTTTTGTCACAGGATCACATAGCTAGTACTCAGGCCCTAACTGATTTATTTTTCCCCACTCAGGATCGTGTCCTGATAAACCGTATTGACCTCGTCTGCCAGGCCGTACTCTCAGGGAAGTGGCCTTCTAGCCGCCGGAGCCAAGAAATGGTAACAGGAGGAATTTTGGGGCCAGGCAACCACTTGCTAGACAGTCCCTCATTGACTCCAGGAGAATATGGTGACTCTCCGGTCCCCACACCACGAAGTAGCAGCGCAGCTTCCATGGCAGAGGAGGAAGTGTCCGCCGTCACCACAGCGGCAGCTCAGTTCACTAGACTTCGCCGAGGCATGGATGAGAAGGAGTTTACAGTTCAGATCAAAGATGTAAGCTGAGCATCTAGGCCCTGGGAAGTGAGGAAGGAGTCTGTAATTCTTGCTGACTAGCTGTCTGAACATAATACTAAGCTCGTTTGGTCCACTGACTTTAAAAATGGGAGGAGAAGAAAAAAGTGCTCACAAAGATCCATTTAGGAAAAGTCACTGCACTAAAGGAAGGGATCTTATCTTGACTTGTATCTCCTGAGGACTAGATTAAAAGAAACCATACCTTTAAAAGAAATTTAATTGACACAAGGGTTCTTTTGAGTGGCTCATTTCTGGAGCCTAGAAACCTAGTTTTTAAAAATTGAAATCAAACTGTGGAAAAGCTATTAAAGTGATGCCCAAGTATTATGGGCCTTATTAAGTTAAAAATAAAAAGGAATCATTCCTACTGAAATTAAATCAGTGTTGTTTTATGGATGGAAAATTTTATTTTTCCTGATGCTCTTCCCTAATGAACCCTAGCAGCTGGTCATTAAGTACTCAATAAGAAAAATTTTTAAAATTAGTATGTGACAGGAATATCAGGATTTTGCCCCTGTGATGAGTTGCCATGCTAATACTGAGACATCAGGTAGGGAATCTTTTCCCTGCATTGGGTGTTGTTGTTGAGACAAATTCTACTTCTCTTAAATCTACCTGAGGGGCACTAGGTCAAGAAATGAAATCTAAGGAAAAAATATACGTCTTCTTGTATTTCTGATTTCTACCCATTAGTCAATGGCCTTTCTTCTCACCATCATTGAACCAGAGGATGACCCTTACCCTAAGTCCCCCTAAACTTGGTTTTTATTTTAAAAACATGCCATATGATGTCTTGGGTGGGTGGGTTGTCTTCCTAGGAGGAAGGATTGAAGTTAACATTCCAGAAGCACAAGCTGATGGCTAATGGAGTAATGGGAGATGGACATCCTCTTTTTCATAAGAAGAAAGGGAACAGAAAGAAGCTAGTTGAGGTAAGTGGTAGAGAAAGTCTTTAACATGATGATTAGATAAAATAGTTTTGTTCCCAGTAATTGATGAAGGCAGTTGGGATTGAGGGAGTAGAAGATACTAGTTCATGGCTACCATTGGCTCTGCTCCCCCTCCCTCCCTCCCCAAAAGAAGAGTATGTGCTCATGGGGGTGGATTCTGGGTTTGCAGCTGGAGGTGGAGTGCATGGAAGAGCCTCATCACCTTGATGTGGACCTGGAGACCCGGATCCCTGTCATCAATAAGGTGGATGGGACTTTGCTGGTGGGTGAGGATGCCCCTCGCCGGGCTGAACTGGAGATGTGGTTACAGGGTCATCCAGAGTTCGCTGTCGATCCCCGATTTCTAGCGGTGAGTGGCAGTTCCATGCAGCAAGATTTAAAGTCATTCCCTTGGTATTTAAGCTGTGTGAGAGGGAGGAAGCATGCCATATATTATGTCATTGTTTCTCCATCGGCAAAATAAGAGTAATTATACTTAGTCTTCCTACTTCACAGAGTTGTTGTGAGGATCAAAATAATGTTACAGTACTTGTTAAACTAAATGCTAGGCAAATATTTACCATTGAATTATTACATAATGACCTAATTTTTTTGGAGAAGTCTGCTTCATGGCAGTTTTCCAGTAGGACTAATCCTTAGTTTATCCACACAATAAGCATTTATGGTCAAAGTAGACACTAGTCCCTTAATGATTACTCCAGAGAAGATTTTTTTATTCCTTTAGGATAACTGCAGCTTTTCTATTGCAGTATATGGAGGATCGCAGAAAACAGAAGTGGCAGAGATGTAAAAAAAATAATAAGGCAGAATTGAACTGTTTGGGAATGGAACCAGTACAGACAGCTAACTCTAGGAATGGAAAAAGGGTGAGTGAGACTTGAGGTATTACCACTCTGTTCCCACACTAGATATGACTAGAGAAATTATTTAATGTTATTTATCTTTTTTCCAGCGTATGTTTGAGAAAATTTATCTTCAGTTCGCAAATAAAGAAACCATAGTATTTTTACTGGTATTTTTACAGTCTTGTGGCATCGTCATCTCTAGAACAGCATAAAATTCTAAAAGCTAACTTTAGCACTTTAAGCATGTTAAAATGTAAGAATTAGTAAGATGTGTTAGAAAATTCAAGGCCTTATCCTGCTGTTCTACTGACTAGGGGATTTTAGGCAGATCCTTTAACTTTTTCAATTTGCATATCCTGAAAAGTTGAGGGTTTTGGAGCAGATAATCTCTTAAAAGTTTTATGATTCTATATATTTTAGAAGTGATTTGGGGAATTCCCTGGCGGTCCAGTGGTTAGGACTCTGCGCTTTCACTGCTGAGGGCCCGGGTTCAAATCCCTGGTTGGGGAACCTGCAAGCCATACAATGCAGCCAGAAAAAAAAAAAAAAGTGATTTGGGACCTACTAAAGAAAACAGTCATGGGGTTTCCCAACATAGAAGAGGTTGAGAACCACTAATAATATGCCAGTAATGGAAAAAGACAGGAAATCATGTTTTATAGTTTATAATAACAATTTTGGTCATGAGTGAATTCCATTATTTTTAGATGTACTTATACTTTTATCATGGTTATAGATTTGGTGGATTAAGAACCCGTAATCCTTTCCATCAAAATATAACTGCAAAAGTTTCTCTTGGCTCTGTTTGCCTTACTTTGGACAACAGTCGTATTGTTTAAACATAAACATATATAAATCATGGTTTGGTTTGGTAAGCATTTAAAATGGACTAGCACTTTGTCTACTCACTTTATCTAATCATTCCCATTTGATCTTTTATATACATCTTTATATGTATGTGATATATACATAAAACCACATGGTTTATCTTTCAACAAAATTAATTTCCAAATGAAAAATATCTGTCTTTTGCATTTAACAAATTCTGAGAAGAACATTATTTTGCACATAATATATATTTATTTGTGAGGTGAATTTATAAGGCTTATTTATTATTTTTGTATTGGTGAAAGTGGTTTCATATAAATATCGTTACCATGGAAGAGTGTTTTAATTTACCCTCTTAGCCTCCATGGAACCAAGGGCGTAATTAATACGCAGAATGGTTGATATGGGAGGCTGATGGCGAGGAGGCTGATACCTTCTCTTGTCTTGAATTTAACATTATAGAGCAGCCTGTAAGGAAGGCTTTTCCTCCAGGATTACCTATTTTTACCTCAAGTACTTTTGCACTTCTTTATAGTCAGTTGATAACTCTAAGAAAAAAGATCATAGGAAATCACAGAAAATTATAATGTGATGAGTACAGAATTCTTACTGCAGAATTGATGGCGTATCTAGCACTATATCATTACTGGACCCTACAGTGATTTGGTGCTGTTATAGTGACATTTTAAAGCCTAAACAAATAGAGTCTTGAGATGTTTGTTTTCTCCAGGTCAGAAAGGTCAGGCCTAATAGATTGGGCAAGTCCAGAGACACAGGTACTAATTGTCTGAGTTTATGGCCAGTTTACCCAGTACTGTACTTAGGTCTAGCAAAGTAATAAGTTCCAGCTTCAGAGAACTTAAACAAAATTTATAGTGAGACCATCTAGATGAAGCAATTTAAAATTCAGCAGATACGTAAGTTTTTTTGTCAATGTGGAAAAAAACGTATTTTAGTAAATTTGGTAAGGAGCTACCCCATAATTTTTTTGGTGTTCCGGACATCCAGAATCGTAATCTGGTCTATCTTGAGTTTACCCCACTCTGATGCAATAATGGATAGTATTGTAAATGTCAATATTGTCGTGCTGTACTTCACATGGTAAGATCATGTGAACAGCCTGCCATCAGTAAAGCATACTGTGCAAGTACTGATTCATTCACTGTCGTACTCAGGCCGCTTATTTACAAAGGTGAATAATTTTGAAATGGTTGGCCGGAGTTAAGGTACAGTGTAGTCATGGAAAAAAAATCAAAGCTCTGGTTCACATGAGTGTCAGTGTCAAATCCTTGCTCTTGGCTTCAGCATTATATTGCTTCAACCAGCTACATCTTGCTTTTCCTCTTCCCCATTACCATCAAGCCTCATCTGACTGGTTTTGCCCGTGCTAAAGATAGATTCAGTGAAAAAGCATTTGTATGCTAGGACTCCGTTGACTTTTGTTTTTTTTTCCTTCCTTTCTTTTTACTGTCTTCTGTTCCTTCCTCCCAGGGTCATCATGCTGAAACAGTGTTCAACCGGGTTTTGCCAGGGCCTATTGCACCGGACAGCAGCAAGAAGCGGGCCCGTAGGATGCGACCAGACCTTTCTAAGATGATGGCCCTGATGCAGGGTGGAGGCACTGGGTCCCTGTCTCTGCATAATACCTTCCAACACAGCAGTAGTGGCCTGCAGTCTGTGTCATCTCTGGGTCACAGCAGTGCCACTTCTGCGTCTTTGCCTTTTATGCCGTTTGTGATGGGTGGTGCAGCATCATCCCCTCATGTAGACTCCAGCACCATGCTTCATCACCACCACCACCACCCCCACCCCCACCATCACCACCATCACCATCCAGGCCTGAGAGCCACTGGCTACCCTTCTTCACCAGCCACTACCACCTCTGGTACTGCCTTGAGGTTGCCACCACTGCAACCTGAGGAGGATGAGGACGATGAGGATGAAGATGATGATGATGATTTATCTCAGGGCTATGATAGCTCAGAAAGGGACTTCTCACTCATTGATGATCCTATGATGCCAGCCAACTCAGACTCCAGCGAAGATGGTGATGACTGAAGCCCCATCATGGTCCCCATCGCTTGGGTGGCTGCTGTATTTTCATTTACTCTGGCCCTTGGACTGTGGAAAAGTGGGAGGGGCAGGGGAGATGTGGGGAAACCCAGGACTCCAGGAGGTGAAAAGGAAAAAGAAAACTTGTACCTGATTGCTTCCAAATTTGAGAGGATTGGCTGGGCAGGGGAACTCCTAAAACAATACATGACTACTTCCTCGTTTCTGGGGAAGGAAAGGAGACTAGAGCAGCTGATGTGCTCGCCCCTCCCTAGACACCTCCATTAACCACAGACTATGTAGCGCTGGCACTAGCCTCCGGCAGAGCCTGTTCCTGACCGAACTGTGGATACAGCTGGAGGGTCAGGAACTGCTACCTTCCTTCCCCTTGGCATTAATAAATTTAAGTTAATCCTTTCCCACTCTTCCCTTGTTCTATATTTGCTCAAACCCAATATATTAATTTTAAGAGTTGACGTTCACGACGGGTAATTTCAACATCACTTTCCTAAAGTTGCCCTGCTGTGGGCAACACAGAAACCTTTCCTAAAGTTCATTACTGTTCATGCGGAGTTACCTTGGATAGGGCAGACAAGTCATCCGTACTCCATTAAAGGGTTATATATAAGCTTAGGCTCTCCACCTTACCAAAGGCAAGGAAACGATCTAAGCTAAATGGCAGGCAAAATGTTCCAGATTCAAACTCCAAGTTCTTCGATGAAAAGGAAGAATTTCGTCAAGACCCACGTACATTTTGTTCCGAATTAAATAACGGTGCTTTGGGGAAGCCTAAGAACGGTGTCACTTCATGAACTGCGGCAAGGGGACTGGCTACCTGGAAGGACGCCGTCACGACTTGGCGGGGAGTGCATTCTATAAATTCCCTCAAGCCATTTGTTTCCTTTGACCCTTTCCCTATCACCCTAGCGCCCAAATGAAGCCTGGGCATTTAATTTCCCTTTCTATGGCGAAGCCCTTCCCCCGTAGCGCCGGCCCTAGTTTAGTCTTACGGGCAGGGTGGGCTCCTCTCCCAGGTTTGAGCTCTCTGTCCGCCCGGAGCCCCTGACCCAGCGTCCTGGCACCGAGGATCCTTCCAGCCCTGAAGCAGCAGAGGCTTTTACTTCCGCACCTTTTCTAGGATAGGAACGGACCGAGTTACGCTGCAGTCTTCCCACTCCTACCCCGCTCTTTCCGCTTCCCCTTCCTTTGGGTGGGGCCACTGCACCCGCGCGCGGCAGCTTGTGTGGGGCGGGGCCGGCACGTCAGGACTCCCGCCTCCTTCGCAGTGCCCAGCGGCGGTCGCCGCCGCTGCCGCCGCCGCCGCCGCCGCCGCCGCCGCCTCCGCCTCCGCCTCGGCAAGGAGTCCGAGGGCCTGGAAACCGCGGCCTGGCAGAAAGTAAGGGCGGGTGCAGGGGGTCACGTGATGACGTCGACTCTCGTGCGGCTGTTACTAAATTGACAAGAAAACCCCGCGAAAATCTGAACAGTTTTTGCGTTACATATTTTGTTGCTTTCCCCACTCTTTTCCATCCTCTCCTCCCCCTAATCTCCGAAGGAAGGATTTTAAAAAATAAAAATAAAAGAATCCCAAGCGCTGCTGGGACCCGGAAGCGGAAAGGGCATCTTTGAGGTCGATACTTCCGGGTCACTGGGAGAGTGCGGGATTCCAGGGCCGAGAGAGGGTGGCGGAGCCGGGACCTCGCGTGATTCTCGGAACCCGAGGAGGAGCGGCGTCTGTGGCTATGGCTGTAACTCTGGACAAAGACGCTTATTACCGGCGAGTGAAGAGACTGTACAGCAATTGGAGGGTGAGATAGATCCCGTAATTTTCCCTAGGGAGCCCCTTTTGCCATCCCATAATAACCCCGTTTCTCGGCGCCTTTTTTCCCCTTTCCGTCGGTAATTCCCGGGTTCAGTGTCGCGCCGCTTTAGTTGCTCCAGGATCATTCACCGCAGGCGGCTCCGAGCGCCGCCCAGTAACAGGGAATCCCCCCGGCAATCACCCTGCCCTGCGGCCACCACCATCTTCCCTGCGTGCCAGCCCCCGTCATGCATAACAACCACCTCTCGTAGTTTCTTCCCGCCCTAGGAGAGGCATCATCATCCTTCCCTCCCACTCCGTGATCAAGTCTTGCTGCCCCCTCCTGCAGTGTTCGCACACACCCACGCACTCGCTCTGTCCTCCCAGAATCACAGTGTTGCGCCCTAGGTCCCGCCAGAATTACAACCATTTCGTCAAGGATGGATGGAGGGTCCAAGAGAATGTGAATCGGGCTCTTGGCGTTTATCGTTTGCGGGGCTGTTGCTGGAGTTAAAAAAAGAAATACTGCTCACGCGCAACCGCCTCATGTTCTAGGCCCTGCTGTGGGCAACACAGAAACCTAACGCTGAAAACCTGCAGGCTTTAGTTAATACAAAAAACGATGTGTTGCCTAAAACCTCATTAGTTTTCCTCCTTGGTTGAGTATCCGGGGCACGTGTTCAGAAAAAGAGCTGTTGCAGTTCCCAGTCTTTTAGGGATTGGGCATTTTTGCTGCTTGAAAAAGTCCCCAGTTAACGATTTTACTTTTATGCTGGTAACTTATCAATTCAAACATTTGATTGCATCCTGTGGTGCATTCTGAGCTATCTAGGTTAAGCCTGGCTTCTGAACTCTGTCATTCAGGGAAGATAAAACTAATGAAGACTTTTTCAAATCTGAAAAGCGTCCTGACAAAAATGATCAGTTCTGATTTCAGCATTGTAAATTGCCTTTCAAACTGATCTTCTAAAAACCAAGCTATTAAAATTGGTCATTTCCCTAGCATTCATATTAAAGGTACCCGTGCATGTTTCGTCTTTTGAGCATAAATGCATTAGATAATTGAGAATAAAATGGGTTCTTTGCATTTTATGAGAAGCAAAAATAAGGACTCTGCTAGGCAAAAGCCGAACTTAAATTTTATTTTAAAAATTTTTATTGGTTAATTTCTACCAGCTGTTTTTACAGTTTCTCTGTCTCATTTTAAAGTTTGAATGTGATCCGTATTAGAAAAACTCTTTCTAAATGCCCAGATATTTCCTAAAATATTATTGTACAAGTAGTCATCAAAAGCCCTCTCTTCCACCCATAGACCCCAAAATTACACACCTTTGCTGTGGTGGTTGCTTCTAGTCCCAGTGATTCAGAGTTTATCAAATTATCCTCTCTAGACCATGTATGGAAGCTAAGATTAATTTAGAGTTCAAAGCTCCTCTACATGATAGGTGAATGCAAAGCATGAAACTAGGAAAAGCTTGAGGCCTGGAGACAGATTGGCAAACTTAATGTCAAATGACAGTTTTTAAATCCATGAAAGTTATTGGCCCCCATTTTTTTGTTTGCTTCTCAGAAATCATTAAAATTTATCTTGGCCCTCCTGTCATTTGAAAGGAGCATGTTAGACTTTAATAAGATCTTGGTGTTACAAAGTTACAAGCCAAATCAATATAAAAATGTACTCATTAGCAAAATTTGTGGTGTATCATTATGAAAAATCTTATTTGAATAGACTTTCTGCTTTTTTATACCTGTACATTTTAACAGCTATGCCTAGAACCCACCTGTAGAATTTCTTTATGCATTGTTGTTCCAGGTTGCAGTACTTTGATTCTGATCTGCTTAACCAAAGATCATAGTTTTCTGGGATAAGTTCTGGTTGCTTATCCTCTTAGCTGCAGCAGGAAAATAGTGAAATGTACAGGTGCAAGCTATATTTGTTTTTCTACACTATTTTTTTTTGAATAAGAAAACTGGCATTGAAATGAGAATAACTTGAAGTTAACTATAGAAATTCCAAGCCTTGTGTTGTCCGCTCCCATCTGCAAAGAAATCTCTGTTACAACAAAAATTAGCTAAAAGATTAGTTTGGGCTCCACAACCACTTTTAATTAATTAATTGATTGATTGATTGATTGATTGCGTTGGGGTTTTGTTGCTGCATGCAGGCGTTCTTTAGTTGCGGGAAGGGGGGGCGACTCTTGGTTGCGGTGCAAGGGCTTCTCATTGCAGTGGCTTCTCTTGTTGCAGAGCACAGGCTCTAGGTGCGCAGGCTTCAGTGGTTGTGGCACACGGGCTTAGTTGCTCCGCGGCATGTGGGATCTTCCCGGATCAGGGCTCGAACCCGTGTCCCCTGCATTGGCAGGTGGGTTGTTAACCACTGCGCCACCAGCAGAGTCCCCCACACCCACTTTTAAGTTTTAGATACCCTTAAGCATTAGCCTCTCAGAACTGTGTGGGTGCTTGTGGTGGCTCCAACGGTCTTCAACTACCTAGAGTTATAGAGCACCAAAAGGCTACCAACCTTTTTTTTTTCTTTTTCTTTTTTTAAATAAGAGTAGGAGCTAATGTGTTTCCTGATCTCATCTATGCAAGTTGAGTTTGGCTAAGGTACATTTTGTGAGGCTATTGTAACTAAGATGTACCTCTTAATCACAATTTTCATAACTAACATCCCCCAAACAGTTGCAGTATCATACATTTCTGTTTGAGTAGAAATTTCTAAAGCATTAAACGTTATACCTGAGTAAAAAGTGTCATTTTAGGAATAAGAAAATGGGCCCAGCCAGAAATGAAACAGGAGACTTCCATAGTGACTAAAACTTACTATTTATGACTCTTTCTGGATGTTTGAGTCTAGTCTAGTCTAGTCCTGCGTCTCATTTTTTAAAAATTAATTAGTTAAATTTATTTTTGGCTGCAATGGGTCTTCCTTACTGCGTGCGTGCTTTCTCTAGTTGCGGCGAGCGGGGGGCTACTCTTTGTGGTGCGTGGGCTTTAGGCGCAGGCTTCAGTAGTTGTGGCTCGGGCTCTAGAGCACAGGCTCAGTAGTTGGGGTGCACGGGCTTAGTTGCTCTGCGGCATGTGGGATCTTCCCGGACCAGGGCTTGAACCCTTGTCCCCTGCATTAGCAGGAGGATTCTTAACCACTGTGCCACCAGGGAAGCCCGCCTGTCATTTTTTAAAATGAGAACTGCTCGGAGCAGAAAGGGTTTGCAGCACCTGTCTGTTCTGCTTTAGAGAACCCCAGGTGATGGTATTGGATCATGAGCGTCAGCTGGGGGCTTCTCCTCTGTCTTCTTATACTTACCGGGTCCATATTCAGGGTTTCCCAGCCTTTTCATGATTGTGATTGTTTTTAACCAAGTGATAGAATTAGTACTGCATAGGGTACAAGGGGGTAGGTTACCCACCATCCTGGGGTCCCAGCTGCTTTGAGAGCTGAGGGAATACTGTATCCATGCACACCTATGACTCATTTGAGACCTACCTATTAGGACATCCTGCTGTGTGTGTGAACCCTGACTTCAGTCATCTGCCTTTTAACCCAAAAGAGTTCCATAAAAAATCAGAATAGCAGCTGTTTTCAAAAGGAATGCTGATCCATTGCATTCATTCATATGGTGCTGCACTACTGGTCAGGACTGAGGAGTGAGTGGCTCCAGCCTCAAAAAGGAAGTTTGTGCCTGTGGAGAAAACTAATAACCTATAGTGTCAGTGTTTCTCTTGAGTGGCAATTTCTGGCTCTTTGCTGATTTTTGTTGTGGACAAGTTTCTTGTTCTGGATTGCTCTCTAAGTAAGACTAGGCAGTAATCTTTTGTGGCTTAGGAAGGTTCTTTAAAATATGGGAAATTTCCATACTACTTTCAACAAATAACGGCTTGCTTCTACCCATCTCAGTTCATTATGGCTCATTTATCTCTGGCGTGAGCTAGAGAAAGGTTTAAATAATGCTTTGGTTCCTTGAGTGAAGAGGAAGGCTAGATGGAAGTACATGCCTGGGCAGGTTAGGATTCATTTATTCTTGCTTACTCAAATTTTTATTTATTTTTTTATCACTGTTACCAAGTGCAGTGCCTGGCGTGTAGTAGGCATTCAGTGAATGATGGTAACTTGATTTCTGAGCTCTCATGCATTCCTTTCTTGGTTTGAAGAGATTTTTTTTTTTTTTTTTTTTTTTTTTTTTTTTGCGGTACGCGGGCCTCTCACTGTTGTGGCCTCTCCCGTTGTGGAGCACAGGCTCTGGACACACGGGCTCAGCGGCCATGGCTCACGGGCCCAGCTGCTCCGTGGCATGTGGGATCTTCCCGGACCGGGGCACGAACCCGTGTCCCCTGCATCGGCAGGCGGACCCTCAACCACTGCGCCACCAGGGAAGCCCTGAAGAGATTTTTATAGAGACTGTACTCAGGGTGATCATAAGTCCTGCCTTTCCTGAAACTGTTCACCTGTTGTACATATGTAATTAATGGCATACTTTTTTATTCTCAAAATTGTCTCGGTTTGGGTGATGAATTAGGTCGGTATCTTAGCTATAACTAGAGACTTCAAAAATGTTTCGTGTTTTAATACAGTACCCCTTTGGCTCAAAGGAAGATAGTTGTTCCTCTGCTGCAGTATTTCCCCAACTTTTATCATTCCGATACCACCCTCACAATTTTTGCCGATTCCTTACCACTTATATTATTTACCTTGCACTTTAAAAAATCAGTTTTAATCAAGTAATACATACATAGGTTTTTTTTGTTTGTTTGTTTGTTTTTGCGGTATGCGGGCCTCTCACTGCTGTGGCCTCTCCCGTTGCGGAGCACAGGCTCCGGACGTGCAGGCTCAGCGGCCATGGCTCACGGGCCAAGCCGCTCCACAGCATGTGGGATCTTCCCAGACCGGGGCACGAACCCGTGTCCCCTGCATCGGCAGGCGGACTCTCAACCACTGCGCCACCAGGGAAGCCCCATACATAGGTTTTAAAAAACCAAATAGTTCTAACAGCCTTAACAAAAAACAGTCACCTGACCCAGAAGCACCCACTCTCCAGTTCTTCACTTTCTTTCATATTTTGAAGTAATATCTATATACTGCTATTTCTTGATTTATCAGTTGTAGATATTAACTCTTGTTTTGATAGATTAGGATTGAAATTTAACTGCCTTATACCATCATATTCAGTCCAGCTTCCCTACCTCCTGACACTTCCTGTAAATTTTCTTCTTGACACAGTTATGAAAAACTTCAACATACAGAAAGGTAAAAGAAATTTCCAGTAAGAACCCATGTACCCCCACCTAGTTTACACAATTAATATTTTATCATACTTGCTTTACCACATATCCATCCCTCTTGCTAAGTTTTTTTCCCCAAAAAGTTTTAGTAAACTCAGTCAGTTTACATTGTTATGCTCATGCAACAACTATTTTCACTGCTGGGCGAAGCAGTAGAGTACAATTAATTACCTTTCCTTTTCTCTGCAGTTTTTCATTTTTCCTGGCATTAATGATTACTTCAATTTCTCTCCTCTTTTAAATGTCCCTAGCCCTAATTTTTTTCCTGCAGATCTGTCATAGTCTCATCAATTTTTTATTCTAAAATTTTCACACTCATGAGATATTTTATCAAGTCTGTGTTTGTTTTTTAAATACCACCAATACCCACCCACCCACCTACTCAGCCTTACATTATTCTGCTCTATCTGTACGGCTTGCTCTCTAGGCCTGTTGAACCTTGGAACTTTCCAGTGTCCCCTGTATCCTACAGTCCATGTCTTGATTTTTTTTCCTTTGTTTTGTTAGAGCATTTCTCTAAGAGCTTCTTAGGAAAGAATACAGAGAATAGATGTTTCTTGAGCCCTTATGTGTCTTAAAAAGTTTTATTCTGTCTCCACTTTTGGTTAATAATATAGTTCAGTGGGTATAAAATTCAAGGTTGAAAATCTCTGAGAATTCTGCTCAGAATTTTGAAGCTATTTGTCAGCCTTCAAGCTTTCAGTCTTACTTTTGAGAAGAAGGCTGATGTGATTCTATTTCCTGTTCCAATATATGTGGCCTATTGTTCTCTGTAAAACATCTCTTTATTCCTTGTGTTTTGAAATTTCACTGCCCTGGTATGAGTCTTTCCCCCCACCCCCGTTGCATTGAGTTGGGAAGTGGGGGGCCATTTTAGTCTCAAGACTCACATCCGTCAGTGCTGGAATTTTGCATTCATTGATCATTTTCTCCCCATTTCCTCAGTGATCTGGTCTATTTTCCCCCTGAAATTCCGATTTAGTAAGGTTTAGACCTTTTGGCTTAAATTTATTATCTTTCCATTTCATTTCCTGTCTCTTTATCTTCTACTTCCAGATACTGTTTCTTAACTTTATTTTACTACTTTTTATTGAATTTTTTTTTTGTCCCCTATTCTTTTCTCGTTTCATGGATGTACTATATTTATTTCTCTTATAGGGGATGTTTTATTTAATTTTTATTTTCTGTCCTCGGCCATGCCTGTTTCCTCTGGATTTCTTTGCTTTCTCTCTTACATGAAGGACACTTCACAAAAATCAAAATGAGGCTTGGCTACCCATTTGTATTAAGAATAAGGTAATAAGAAACTGGTGGGAAGCTCTGCATGAATAGGGTCTCTCAACTAGTAGAGAGGGGTTACGATAGAGTGAATAGGTTAGCTTATTCGATGAAGAACCCCCAGATACTGACAGTATCTGAAGTTTTTTCTCTGAATTCAGTGATGCTCAAAGACAAGTCCTCTAATTCTTGTCTTTGGGGCAGTTGTTGTCATTCAGAAAACAGATTTTCATTTAATTCCTCAGCATTTAGTACTTGCCTTCTGCTGGGCCTAGTATCTAGAGCCTTTTTGAGCTCCTTTCTCCAGAGAATAAATTAAGTCTCTTTGCGGAAGGATTAGGAGTTGTCTCAGGGCTTCCGAGAACTGGGGACTTAAGCTTGCTGACCAGACCTTCTGTTCTTAGCTCTGAACTTATCCGTGTTCAATATGTCCCTTTCCTCTTCTCTAATACTTGGTGCCTCCCGAGCCCTGAGCCCATTAGGGCTCTATGAGATACGCACACTTAACATCAATATCTTCCGGCTGAGAATGCTTGTCAGGCACTTAGTCATTTACCACTCTCTGTCGTCTTTTCATCTTCCAAAAAATTCTTTAACCTTAATACATCCAGAGAACATACTTTATATCACTGTAAATGGACAATTGTGTCACTTTCCAAAAATTAAAAATTGCTGTTAAAAAATAAAGATAATGTAAGCACAATTGATATTATTAAATTGTAATTTTTTTAGGTTATATTTTTAAAGGTTATATTATTCCATTTATAGTTATAAAAGATCGGCTGTATTCCCTGTGCTATACAATATGTCCTTATAGTTTGTTTATTTTATACAGTAGTTTGCACGTCTTAACCGCTTACCCCTATTTTTTCCCTCCCCACTGGTAACCACTAGTTTGTTTTCTTTATCTGTGAGTCTGTTTTGTTATAGTCACGAGTTTATTTTTTAGCTTTCGCATGTAAGTTATATCATACAGTATTTGTATTTCTCTGACTTTTTTCCCTAAGCATAATACCTTCTAAGTCCATCCATGTTGTCGGAGATGGAAAAATTTCATTCTTTTTTATGGCTGAGTGTAATATTCCTGTGTGTGTGTGTGTGTGTGTGTGTACACGTACGCCCCACATCTTTATCCATTCATCTGTTGATAGACACTTAGGTTGCTTCCATATCATGGCTATTGTAAATAATGCTGCAGTGGACATTGGGGTGCATATATCTTTTTTTCTTTTTGGCTGCGTTGGGTATTTGTTGCCGCGCGTGGGCTTTCTCTAGTTGAGGCGAGCGGGGGCTACTCTTTGTTTCAGTGCCTGGGCTTCTCATTGGGGTGGCTTCTCTCATTGCAGAGCACGGGCTCTAGGCACATGGGCTTCAGTAGTTGTAGTGCGTGGGCTTAGTTGCTCCGCGGCATGTGGGATCTTCCCAGACTGGGAATCGAACCCGTGTCCCCTGCATTGGCAGGCGGATTCTTAACCACTGCACCACCCCATATATGCCTACTGGGCAAGGGCTCACTCTGAAGCCAGACTGCCTGGGCTTGAATCCATGACCCCACCGCTTATTGTGACCCAACCTCTCTGTGCGCCAGTCTCCTCCATCTTCACATCTATAAGTGTTGCTGTGAGAATTAAATGAGTTAATGTGTATAAGGTACTTAGAATAGTGCCTAGCCCACAGTAACTACTATATGTTTCCCACTATTATTAAAGACTGAAATGTAGAAGAAACACAGGCAGAACACTCTTTGACATAAATCATAGCAATACTTTTTTTGGATCTATCTCCTAAAGTAAAGGAAATAAAAGCAAAAATAAACAAATGAGGTCTTGATTTGGGGTTTTGAATGTGATGATGCATACTACAGCTAAAGTTTTATTGTAGATTACATACAGAAAGTGCTCTCTCAGTAAATACTGTTCCCATCTGAAACACCTGTTTCAGCAACACTTGAGTGTTAAGTGGACAAGACAGACTGGAAAGTGGCAGGCTTTGGAGACAGAAGGGGTTTGGTGGATGTTGAGAGTCTGCACACCCGGGGTCACTGCTGCAAAATGGTTCATCTAGAAAGTCCAGATTTGACAGGGGCTCAAGTCTGAGTCCTAAAGACCTTCCCAGCAGAAGAGGTCACATGGGAATCTGGAGCCGGTTAAGTAGCAGAGTTGAGCAAGCAGATTATTAAAAATCTCCCACAGTTTCAGAAGACTGTTTGCAGATGTAACCTGTATAAGGCATTTGTACTCCTCATAAGGTTTGAAAATACAAAGTAGTGCCCCAGATTTTGCTGTGAAAATGTTTGGCTTTACTGTAATCCTTTTCATTGAATCACATTGTAAGAAAAAATTTATTTAAATTTATTATCTTTAGATATTCTGCTGTTATTTATTTTTTCTGATGTTAGAGCCCACTGGTGTTTGTAAAGAATCAATCAAGAATATTCTATGAAATGGTCAAAGCACATGGGTTCCAAGAGAAATTAGGATTCATCCTCTTACCTTTTTGATGGGCAGTGGAAAACCAGGCATTTTATATTCATTGAAATCCTGGAGATTTTGATGGATTTGTTTCCCCTATCTTCATAAAAAAGCTGAATACGTGGGTCTTTTTTTCTCTTTCCCTACTTTCAATTATATTGAGATCCCTTTATATGGTTTTCCCATGTTATTAATGATTAAGTTACATAATTATATTCTTCATATGCTTTTTTTTTTTTTTGGCTGCGTTGGGTCTTCGTTGCTGTGTGTGGACTTTCTCTAGTTGTCGTGAGCAGGGGCTACTCTTCGTTGTGGTGCGCAGGCTTCTCATTGCAGTGGCTTCTCTTGTTGTGGAGCACGGGCTCTAGGTGCGCGGGCTTCAGTGGTTGTGGCGCACGGGCTTAGCTGCTCCGTGGCATGTGGGATCTTCCCAGACCAGGGATCGAACCTGTGTCCCCTGCATTGGCAGGCAGATTCTTAACCACTGTGCCACCAGGGTAGTCCCTCTTCATATACTTTTAAAAAATTTATTACTGTGTATTTTGAATTTTCGTACGTGTTTTTTTTGCTAAAAAATCTTGACTCAACCAAGATTTCAAGTATCAAAGAATACTGAAAGAGACTTTTTGGTTAGTTTCAGTGGTGTTTTTTGTAGACAGATGTTTAGGAAATATATGTCAGTAGCCAGAACACATAAGCATTAAATATAAGGGAATACCTGTTGCTAATTTTGGGAGGTTATCAAGGTACTAGTAATTCTAGTGCCACAAAATCCCATAGTTGGAATGCATGTAGCAAAATTTTGGGGAGGAGAGAATATTTGATGCCAGAGTTAGTGTTAATATATGTTGTAGGAATCATAGCACTTTGATATCAGGACCCCTTTACGTTCTTAAATTATTCAGGTCCCCACAAAGCATTTCTTTGTATGGGTTGTATCAAGTACATAAAGAAATTTAGCTTCATACATACATGAAGCTGGAAAAGGGAGAAATTTTAATAACCTTTTCAGATAATTATGGATATTCTTTGTTATTACTACACTAAAAGTCTGGAAGTGGTAATCTCTTGAAAGTTAGTTGTAATGTGGAATCTAAAACCACAGCAGTGAACTTTTCATACTCAAGTTATGGGTCTGTCTTGCACCTTTGATCCTTTACCCATGGATGATTTTGTAACATGCGTTGCTTATTTGGAAAATATTGGTTCCCTCAGTTGTACAGATCTGGTAAATGTACACATTTCATTTTATGATATTGGAGAATCGTGTATATTAATATCACCACCGATATCAGAAAAGTCTTGAGTAAGTAGAGAAGCTGTCAAGTTCACAATGGTGGGTACAAGTTTTTCAAAATTTTGATTTTTGCTTGAAAACTCGAATTTCATCATTGACAACATGTTTGTCATTTGTTTTCCTTGAAGTGATAGGCTCACTTAATTCATTTTCAAGAAAATGTATGCCAGATGCCCAACTCAGTTTAAATGGCTGGTTCAGGGCTTCCCTGGTGGCGCAGTGGTTGAGAGTCCGCCTGCCGATGCAGGGGACACGGGTTCGTGCCCCGGTCCAGGAGGATCCCACATGCTGCGGAGCGGCTGGGCCCGTGAGCCATGGCCGCTGAGCCTGTGCGTCCGGAGCCTGTGCTCCGCAACGGAAGAGGCCACAACAGTGAGAGGCCCGCGTACCGCAAAAAAAAAAAAAAAAAAAAAAGGCTGGTTCAGTTTGTTACTCAAGTAATTATACAAGTGCTTTTCCTTGAGACAACCATCATACTTCAGTTTGCACACAGAAGTGCTTTGTGTGTACTTCCCATTGCTTTACACAGAATATTAAAAAGACATACACTCAAGGGTTAAGATTTCATAATATTAATCATTTTTACTGTGTCAAGGACATTTTTTAGTGAAACTGGATTTTTTTCCTATGAGTGTGTGATAGTGAAGAACATAGTTTGGTGCCACTGCCTTGGTGCTGGAGCAAATGGTTATCTGCATGCAAAATAATGAAGTTAGGCCCCTTCCTCACACCATACACAAAAATTTACTCAAAAATGAGTCAGATCTAAATATAAGAGCTAAAACTATAAAACTGTTGTAGAAGAAAGCATAGGTAAGTCTTCATGTCCTTGTGTTAGGCAAAGCCACCTTAGATATGACATCAAAAGCACAAGAAAAAAAGAATTCAGACTTCTTTAAAATTAAAAACTTCTGTGCTTCAAAGGACAACATCATTACGAAAGTGAAAGAAAACCCACTGAATGGGAGAAAATAATGCAAGTCATATCTGGTAAGAGACTTATATCTAGAACATAAAAATAACTCTTTTTTTTTTTTTTTTTTTTTTGCGGTAGGCGGGCCTCTCACTGTTGTGGCCTCTCCCCTTGCAGAGCACAGGCTCCGGATGCGCAGGCTCAGCAGCCATGGCTCACGGGCCCAGCCGCTCCGCGGCATGTGGGATCTTCCCAGACTGGGGCACGAACCCGTGTCCCCTGCATCGGCAGGCGGACTCTCAACCACTGCGCCACCAGGGAAGCCCAAAAATAACTCTTAAAGCTTAGTAATAAAGCAGTAACCCAGTTACAGAATGGGCAAAGGATCTGAATACACACTTCTCCAGAAAGGGTATACAGATCGTCAGGAATCATGTGAATGGGGACTCAGTCAACATCATTAGCCATTAGGCAAATGCAAATCAAAACTACAGTGAGATACTACTTCATACCCATTGGGTAGCTATATAAATAATAAAATAATAAAAAAGATAACAAGTGTTGGTCAGCATGTGGAGAAAGTGGAACCCTCATACGTTACTATTGGGAATGTAAAATAGTGCAGGCACTTTAGAAAACAGTCTGGTGTTTCCTCAAAAAGTTAAACATAGGGCTTCCCTGGCGGCGCAGTGGTTGAGAGTCCGCCTGCCGATGCAGAGGACACGGGTTCGTGCCCCGGTCCGGGAAGATCCCACATGCCACGGAGTGGCTGGGCCTGTGAGCCATGGCCGCTGGGCCTGTGAGCCATGGCTGCTGGGCCTGCGCGTCGGAGCCTGTGCTCCACAATGGGAGAGGCCACAGCGGTGAGAGGCCCGCGTACTGCAAAAAAAAAAAAAAAAAAGTTACAGTTACCATTATAACCAGCAATCCCTCACCTAGATATATACTCAAGAGAAATATGTGCACACAGAAACTTCCGTGAATGTTTATCGCAGCATTATTCATAGTAGCCAAAAGATGGAAACAACCCAAATATCAAACAACTGATGAATGGATACAATGTGGTATATCCACATAATGGAATGTTACTCAGCAATAAAAAGGAATGTGGTATTAATACATTCTACAACATAGATGAACCTTGAAAGCATGTTAAATGAAAGAAGCCAGACACAAACGCCACATATTATGATTCCATTTATATGAAATGCCCAGAATAGACAAACCCTTAGGGACAAATGAGATTAGTGGTTGCCTAAGGCTGGGGGGAGATGGATAATTATTGCTAATGGGTTTTTGGGGGGAGGATGAAAATGTTCTAAAATTTGTGATAGCTGCATAACTAAATACCCTGAAAACCACTGAACGGTACACTTAAAGTGGGTGAATTGTATGTGAATTCTGTCTCAGAAAGCTGTTTTAAAAAGAGAGTAAGTGATGGCTGTGAGGTTGCCAGGCAGATATGTACCTTAAACTTAGAATTTCTGTTAGGAAAAAATTACACATATCTAGGGTAAATACTGAAGTTTGTATTCCTATTTTGCTAGTGTGAAAGAAAATGAACAAATTACTTCCTCTGCTTTTCAGAAAGGAGAGGATGAGTATGCCAACGTTGATGCCATTGTTGTATCGGTGGGTGTTGATGAAGAAATCGTTTATGCCAAATCAACTGCCTTACAGGTGAGAAATTTACAGCTGTGTTTAGCCCTGAGAGTCATTGAATCAGCTACTGTACTGTTCAATACGGTAGCCGTAGCCACATTAAAGTTTTAACTCCTCAGTCCTAAGTCTCAAGTACTCAGTAATGGCTATCATGTTAGACAGGGGACATATAGAATATTTCTGTCACAAAAAGTTCAGTGAACGGCACTGATTTAGAGCATAAGGAAAAAGGAAGAGAAGTATATAAATTAGGATGGACTTAACTTTAAATAACAGAAAAATCTAAATAACAGTGGGTTAAAAAAAATATTTCTTTTTCTCTTAGATAGTCTTCAGGGACCCAGGTTTTTTCCCGGTCTCTACTCTGCCATCCATAGAGTATAGCCCTTGTGCTCATTTTGCAAAATTTGCTGCAGCTTCACCCTTATATCTGCATTCCAAGCAAAAAGAATGGAGAGAGGGAATAAAATGCGAGACCCTCCTTCCTTTTTTAAAGAGACTTGCTTGAAGTCCCACAGAACACTTCTACTTATAACTTACTGGCCCAAATTTAATCTAATGGTCATGCTTAGCTACAAGAAAGAATGGGAAATGGGGTCTTTGTGCTGAGCATTTTGCCCTAAAGGTCATGAGTCTCTTTGAGAGAGAAGATATGAGTAATTGGTAGGCAACTAGCAATCTTTGGGGAGCTAGAATGCACAGTTCCCTGAGGTGCTTCTCTGTCTCTTGTTTTATGCATTTCTGTCCTACTAAACAGTAATATACTTCCTATAAACACAAATTATCCAAATGATTTGATGGTCTTTATTATGGAATGTTTCAAACAAATAAAACTAGATAAAAGAATACATTGAACTCCTGTGTACCCATTATCCAGTAAATTGTCAACTCCTGACCAATCTCATTTCATTTGAATCTACATCCAGGTTCCCCCATTCCAAGATTATTTGGAAGTTAATTCCAGATACCTTAATTTATAAATATGTCTGTGTAAGTACATTAATTTTTTTGTATCTGTACACACTGTTGTCTTTTCCCGTAGACATGGCTCTTTGGTTATGAACTAACTGATACTATCATGGTCTTCTGTGATGACAAAATCATCTTTATGGCCAGCAAGAAAAAAGTGGAGTTCTTGAAACAGATTGCTAACACTAAGGGCAATGAGAATGCTAATGGAGCCCCTGCCATCACACTGCTCATACGAGAAAAGGTCAGAACTAATAAAGAAGTTGTCATAAATGTGAAAGAATGTTTAAAAGTGATAAACAGAAAAGCCTTCTAGGAATTTAAAAAATACAGGGGAAGATTTAGCTGGCTGTCATTTGTTAGTCAGGAAGAAAAGAGCTCAGTAGTCCTGTCAGTTCTGCAGTAAGACAAATGGGTTATGTAATTCTGGTGAACACTAACTTTATCCATTTTTGTCACTGTCAACTTGTTTGTTTTAATCTGAGCGCCTTAATTAGAACAAATAGCTTTAAATATCCTTAAGGAAAATGAGGCATACCTCATTTCCAGTTTTTATAAAATGTAATCTTCTTTGTTATACTGCCCACTTCTCTTCTGAGAAGATTTCTTCTCAAAACGTTGTTCACCTTTGTATTTGAGTTTCTTAGCTGTTCCTGAAGAAAAAGAATAGCCTTCTTAGCTTATATGGTACCTCACTTAAGCATATAAAGATATCCAAAGAAATTTTGCGTTACCTTTTGGTGTGTTATAGTCTGCCCTAAAGAAGTAGGTAGTAGAAGGGGAAATAGAATTTATTCTTTCTGTAGTTTAGAATATTCTCTGCCTAGTACTAGTAGAACATAGATGTCTAATTCTGAAATTGAACCCCTTTTCCTCCCTGTGGCACTGATAGAATGAAAGTAATAAGAGCAGCTTTGATAAAATGATTGAAGCCATTAAAGAAAGCAAGAATGGCAAGAAGATTGGAGTGTTCAGCAAAGACAAATTCCCAGGAGAGTTCATGAAGAGCTGGAATGACTGCCTCAACAAAGAGGGCTTTGACAAAGTAAGAATACTCTTGGAAATAGGCACACTGAGAGTTGAGAAGACAAAATTGTGAGGAGCTTCCATAACAGATAATGCAGAGAATTTGTTTTGGGAAAGCTATATATTCATTCACATTTCCATTTTTCATTCCCTTCGGCTGAGTAGTAAGGCAGTTTTACTTTCCAATTAGGAATGAGGCATTCAGGAGAGAGTTCAGGTACTTCAGAGGGAAACTGAGGAAAATCTCTTGTCCAAAAAAAATTTTGCTTTGTTTTTCTTTTCTTTCCTGTCTGCCTTCCTTCAGCCTTTATGGAAACCTCGAGAGAGAGGCATTTATATTTACATTTTAAATGATACATTAGTTTAATGCCTCTTAGAATACACCAGTGACCTGGTAAAGAGCTCTTTCAGATGTTTATTCAATCCAAGAAGAGGAGATTCAGATATTCTGCAGACTGCTGATGAGCAGTTTGCTATTAAATAACCAGATATCATCACTGATAATATTTGACTTGGGGGAGAGAGATTTCTTTAGCAATTCTGTATCTGCATGTTAGAAACTGTTTATCGCTTTGATTGCAGATAGACATCAGTGCAGTTGTGGCCTATACCATTGCTGTAAAGGAGGATGGAGAGCTCAATCTAATGAAGAAAGCAGCCAGCATCACCTCTGAGGTCTTCAACAAATTCTTCAAGGAAAGAGTCATGGAAATAGTCGATGCAGATGAGGTGAAAAGAGAGGGGGGCGTCTTTTTACTGTTTTAATGAAGCAGAAGTAAGTCTCTCCCATGCAGCGCTTTTTGGTGTGTGTTCGGCTTCCTTTGATACATAAGTTGGTGTGTAATTGTGCCAGCTTTCTTTCAGAATAACTATAAACCTGCACTGTAATTTCTGGAGGTTACCCAGTATTTCACTTGAGAATTCCTTGAATAGCTGTGAATTCCACATATTCTCTAAATTTGCTTTACATGTACACCAGTATGTTAAGTGGCGCATAAACCACTTCATAAGACTTCTATAGCATCCTATATGATATCAGGATATATGTTATCCTCAAATGGTGATATCCAAAAACCCAACACCCCTCTGCCACTCTCTAGTAAGTATTGTTTTATTTCTGGATATACTTACAGAAAGTTCGACACAGCAAACTGGCTGAGTCTGTGGAAAAGGCCATAGAAGAGAAAAAATACCTAGCTGGGGCAGACCCTTCTACTGTGGAAATGTGTTACCCTCCTATCATTCAGAGTGGTGGCAACTATAACCTCAAGTTCAGTGTGGTGAGGTAAGTAGGAGAATTTCAAAATATAACAACAACCAGAGCGTTTCAGCCTTTGGCCTGTTTTTTTCTTGGACTCATTCTGGAATTCAAAAAAGTAGGAGGAGAAAGAATAATCGTTAGCCTGCTTTTTACATTATCTTCTTGTCTTATTCTATGCATATTTTTATTTTATTTCAGTTACTCATTTCTTACTTGAGTATTTGATTGTAAGCATTTTCCAGGTAATTTAAAATGCCGAGAAAAATGCAAAATGTTGAAAAAAAAATCTTACTAGATATATCGTAATGTAATTCCCCTTCTAATTTTTAAAAAATACTGTAAAGAGGGGACTTCCCTAGTGGTCCAGTGGTAGAGAATCTGCCTTCCAATGCAGGGGACATGGGTTCGATCCCTGGTTGGGGAACTAAGATCCCACAAGCCGCGGGGCAACTAAGCCCACGCACCACAGCTACTGAGCTCACGCGCCTCAGTGAAAGAGCCCGCATGCTGCAACTACAGAGCCCACGTACTCTGGACCCCGTGCGCCACAGCTACAGAGCCCACACACCCTGAATGGAGCCCACGCGCCACAACTAGAGAGAGAAAAACCCACACACCGCAACTAGAGAGAAGCTCGTGCGCCACAACAAAGAGCCTGTGCCACAACGAAAGATCCCGCACGCCTCAACCAAGATCCAGCATGCCGCAACTTAAGACACAACGCAACCAATAAATAAATCCATCCATACATACGTACATGCAATGATGTTATAACCATAGGCTTTAAAATAAATAAGTAAATAAAATAAAAATAAAAATACTGTAAAGAATGCTGTGTGTCCTGGTTGGTTGGAAAGGATTAATTCATAGTGAATTCATAGTGGACTGGTGGAAAGGTGATGCCTTACCACCATGCTGTTAGGCTATAATGAATAAAATTCAGTATATGTTTTACATACTTAGGATACAACAACTTTTTACTGAATTTTTATCCTAAAAGCTTTGGCCCTTAAAGTTACTCCAGAGCATTTATAAACTGATTTGTTCTTTCTTTTAAAAAAAAAGTTTAGGTCATTTTTCCGCTTCAGCTTTGGGATATAGCAGGGAAAGGTAGTGATTACAGATGTGTGTGTTAGTGATACTAAGGACTTCACTAGTTTGTGTAATGAAATACTTTCTTCCTTTGGTCTCTAGTGACAAGAATCACATGCATTTTGGGGCCATCACCTGTGCCATGGGTATTCGCTTCAAATCTTACTGCTCCAACCTCGTTCGCACTTTGATGGTTGATCCTTCTCAGGAGGTTCAAGAAAATTACAACTTTTTGCTTCAGCTTCAAGAGGAGCTGCTAAAGGAACTAAGACACGGTAAGGTGCCTTAGATAAGGTTTAGAAATCATGTAACAAAAATGTAGCATTTATGGGCATGGTTATCCCTGAGGCTCTTGTACTGTAAATAGAATTAGATTTTACTAACCTCCAGTCATCCTAACATTTAGTTCCTCAGTGTACTTTTCTTTTATGCATGGGTGGTTATTGTGGTTTTATACTGATTAAAAAAACCTCTGACTGGTTAGGCCTCTGTGTCCAGATCTTCATAAAATACTCTGGCCTTACTACTTTTCTTGAGAAAGTTCTGAGAAGTAGTATCTCTCCCAACAGGCTGTGTAATATTAATCCTATATTAAATGGATACCCGGAATCTTAGTTTGAGAGAAGATCTAATAGCAACCCTGCTAAGCAAGCAGCTGCCTACCTCAAAAGCAAAGCACTTGACACCTCTTTTGCCTTGAGACTTTTCACTCCCAGATGGCTAAATGGGACTTCATGTTTACCACCTTCAAACTACTTCGTAAGCCCACTCATGTTCTGCAGAGCTTCCAGACACCATTCCCCCATGATACCTCAAGTTGATCTTGAGAGATCCAATTAGAGATCATAGTCCTAGGTAGTTTAATAATAAAAACCCCTCTGAGGCTACCATATCTGGCTTGAAATATGTATTCATATCCTAGACCCTGAAAAATTAAGTCCAGAGTTCTTCCAGCAGTAATTCACCCATTTAGTAGTCCTGTTTTTCAAAATGTATAATAAGTTTAATGTGATACCTTTTATCAACTCTTAAATTATTTCACTGAGACCAACTGGGGTTCCACAGTCCCACTGGAGTGATTCTAAAAAACAGTGTAATTAAAGAATGACCAGGCAGATTGTTTTTTAAAATGCACATTTCTAAGTCCTACCACTCCTGCAACTGTATTCCTTATTTTATGCTTTGAGAAACCCTGCTTTAGGGAATATTTATTTATTTATTTATCTCTCTATTTATTTATTTATGGCTGCATTGGGTCTTTGTTGCTGCATGCAGGCTTCCTCTAATTGCAGCAAGTGGGGGCTACTCTTTGTTGCGGTGTGGGGGCTTCTCACTGCAGTGGCTTCTCCTGTTGCAGAGCATGGGCTCTAGGCGCGTGGGCTTCAGTAGTTGTGGCTCACAGGCTCTAGAGCGCAGGTTCAGTAGTTGTGGCACATGGGCTTAGTTGCTCCACGGCGTGTGGGATCTTCCCAGACCAGGGCTGGAACCTGTGTCCCCTACATTGACAGGCGGATTCTTAACCACTATGCCACCAGGGAAGTCCCTAGTGGACTTAATAGGTGAAAAAAATGTTGATTAAAAAAATGTGATTTGGGTTTTTTTTTTTCTGAAAGATGCTTTAATGTCCCATGTCTGTCTCATTAGGTGTGAAGATATGTGATGTATATAATGCTGTCATGGATGTGGTTAAAAAGCAGAAGCCAGAGCTGCTGAACAGAATTACCAAAAACCTTGGGTAAGATGCTATGATATACATTGTCACTCTGAGTCAATTTTCATGACTGGCAGTCAGGCAAAATATTCTTAGATGATTCAACCAATATTTGTGGACTATTAAACTTAACTGTGTGCCAGACACATTGTGTTATCAGAGAATGTGAGAAATACTTGAGTTCTACTCCCAGGGATAGGGTGGAGATTTTTCCAGACCAATGTAGTAGATGCCAATAGTGTTCCAGCCTTAAATTACAAATGTGAGGAGACATTACATACTATATTTCCTTTCTTAGAACACCTCAGCTCATATTTGCAAATTAAGTACTCTGAGATATCCTACTATTTAAATTCTTTTTTCAATTTTTATTTTATCCAGTGTTTCTCAAATGTATTTGACCACTGAACACCTAGAAATACCTAATAACATCTTACAGAACCAAAGACATTTGAGAAACAAAAGCTCTAGGCAGTCTCCTTAGATGGAAGCTAGTTGGGGTATATAGTTTATTTCTGGACTTCTCTGATGAACAAGAGGAAATATATTGACCTATACCAAGTCTTGGCCTAGGTGACTTAATGAAGCCAGTTATCGCATTCTACTAAATATAATAAGTGTTATGTGCAGTACTTAATTAGAAAGTCATTTTCAACATATTAACCCAAACTGTCCTCAGATCTTCTTTAACTGACTGATCAGCAGGGGCAAATCACTCAGCATGTTTGCTTGCCTTATCTTGAAAATTGAAATAGGATATATTGTACTTGACTCAGGTTAGAGGTCTTTTAGCCTATTGCTGAAGTTTCTCTTCATTCCTTTTTTAGGTTTGGAATGGGCATTGAATTCCGTGAAGGCTCTTTAGTAATTAATAGTAAAAATCAGTACAAACTGAAGAAAGGTGAGTTTTACATGCATGCAATAGAAAAATAACCTTTTTGAAAATTTTCTTTTAGCTTTGTCTCCCTCTATTCTGTGTAAAATCACACTTCTCCATCCTTTCACAGTCATTGACTCATTCCTGTTTTGCTCTTTTAGGAATGGTTTTCAGCATCAATTTGGGATTCTCAGACCTGACTAACAAGGAAGGGAAGAAACCAGAAGAGAAAACCTATGCCCTATTCATTGGTGACACAGTGCTTGTGGATGAGGTATGTATTGCTTCTTCCACTTTGAGTGGTCATGAACTTACTTTGGAAGCGCATTTTTGCCCTATGGTTCCCCCCCTTTTTTAAATTGAAGTATAGTTGATTTATAATATTATGTTAGTCTCAGATGTACAGCAAAGTATTCAGTTATATATATTTTTCAGATTATTTTCCATTACAAATTATTATAATATACTGCATATAGTTCCCTGTGCTACATAGTAAATCCTTATTTACTCTTGTTTATTGCTTATCTATTTTATGTGGGTTTTTTGTTTTTAATATTTGTTAAATGCTAGCTAAGGGGAAGGAGAGATCCCTATGATAGCCTAATACAGCTAGGGATAGAGATTGTTTAAGCCAAACCCTTTATTACATTGTGGCTTGAACTTTGATTATGATAATGTCAGGAACTGATTCTAATAATGGAACTGATTTTTTTTTAGTAATGGCTTTATTGAGCTACAGTTTACATACCATACAATTAAAGTGTACAATTTAGTGATTTTTAGTATATTCACAGTTATGCAACTATCACCACAGTCTAATTTTAGAACATTTTCATCACCTCAGAAACCCTGTGTGCATTAGCAGTCACTCCCCACTTCCCCCTCAGGCCTAGGCACTGACTTTATCTGTAAGGATTTGCCTTTTCTGGATATTTGGGGTCTTTTTGTGACTGGTTTCTTTGACTTAGCAGGAACTGATTCTTAATAATAGCAAATATTTAAGTGCTCTTATTATAAGCTAAGCATGTTTATGCATTAATTCATTGAATCCTTACAATAACCCTATGAAGTAAATACTCTTATCCAAGTATGCAGATAAAGAAACTGAGGCACAGAGAAGTATAAGTAACTTGTCTAATGTCACAGAGCTGGAAAGTGGTTGAGCCAGGTTTCAAATCAAGCCTGTATTCTTTTTTTTTTTTTTTTTTTTTTTTTTTTGCGGTACACGGGCCTCTCACTGCTGTGGCCTCTCCCACTGCGGAGCACAGGCTCCGGACGCACAGGCTCAGCAGCCATGGCTCGCCGGCCCAGCTGCTCCGCGGCATGTGGGATCCTCCCGGACCGGGGCACGAACCCGCGTCCCCTGCATCGGCAGGCGGACCCCCAACCACTGCGCCACCAGGGAAGCCCAAGCCTGTATTCTTAATCATGATCCCAGTGTTGCCCCCCAAATTGTAGTTCCTGATGTGCGTTTCAGAAGATAACTGGTTTTATTGTCAAAGATTTTTTAGTACCAGAAGGTTCAGAGCGTGGCCCAGCTATTTACTGGGTTTGAAAGTGAAAGTGTTTCACTTAAATGCTCTTACAGATGTCTGACTTCCTCCTTGTATTCCAGGATGGCCCAGCTACCATTCTCACTTCTGTGAAGAAGAAAGTGAAGAACGTGGGGATTTTTCTAAAGGTAGGAAGAAGATAAATGAGTGGTGTAGGAAGTTTGATACAGTGAGGAAGATAAACAATATTGGCTAAAATAATTAAGACCTGAATTTCTGATTATGATTTTTTTTTCCCCCATAGAATGAGGATGAGGAAGAAGAGGAAGAGGAGAAAGATGAGGCTGAGGACCTGTTGGGAAGAGGTTCCCGAGCAGCATTACTTACAGAAAGAACACGAGTAAGCTTACTGTATTAAGTTTACTGTATTACTTTGATGGTTCACAGGTTTTGATAACTTGGGTTTTCCCTTCTCTAGAATGAGATGACTGCGGAAGAAAAGCGAAGAGCACATCAAAAAGAACTGGCAGCTCAACTCAACGAGGAAGCAAAGAGGCGACTGACTGAACAGAAGGGGGAACAGCAGATTCAGAAGTAAGAGTCTGCATGGAGTAGTAAGATTGTTTTAGGGTTATATGTGACGTGCAGACATTTCTCAAAAACATTTTATTCCCACTCCAGAGCTCGTAAATCTAATGTGTCCTATAAAAACCCGTCTTTGATGCCTAAGGAACCACATATTCGGGAAATGAAGATCTATATTGATAAGAAATACGAGACTGTAATAATGCCTGTGTTTGGCATTGCGACGCCTTTTCACATTGCCACAATAAAGGTACTAACTTTGAATCAAGCTCCATCCAAACAGTGTCTTAAAATAGATGACTCTCCGGCTTATCATAGATGACGGTCCTGTCTGCATTGTCTCTCACACTCTGCTCCTTCTGACTCTACCTTTCCCGCATTACTCACTTTCCCCCTCTCCCTCATCTCCTGCTGTCATTTTCCTTCCTTTCCAGTTTGCACTTTGGAGAAAGTTAAATGATCTAGTCTAGAAACATAATTTGCCTATTTCTCTTTGAACTTTGAGAATTTTTTAACTGTTTGCATAAATGTGGCACAGAGAAAGAACTTTGAGAACTCAGTGATTCTTTTGGAAACACACATTTGGTCATATAAAAAAAATAGGCTAAATATGTAGTTTATTAGTTTTAGATGAAGGATTACAAGCTAGGTTTAGCAGCTTGTAACTACTAACTTAATTTTAGCATCTCTATAGCTACTGATCTTTATCTAGGAAAGAAATCTGTTTGTTTATTTTGCTAATGCTTTTCCTTTCTTTGAACAGAATATAAGTATGTCTGTGGAAGGAGATTATACTTACTTGCGAATCAACTTCTATTGCCCAGGCAGTGCTCTGGGCAGGAATGAGGGCAACATCTTTCCTAACCCAGAAGCCACCTTTGTCAAGGAAATGTGAGTTCCCAGGAAAACAACCATCCCCAAATGCCTGTTGGCAGAAGTGCCACCTCAGAAACATTTCGTTCTCTGTGCTGTGTTCTCCCCCATTCTAGTGAATGGCAGCGCCTTCCTCAGTAGCACTTGATTAGGTTCACCTTGCTAACTTTTTACTGTTTTGCGGATGGAACCTAATTTAAATCCTTGTGAAGATATTCTATCCTCACTATATACATATTTGATGATAAAATCTCAAATGTGTGCCACATTGGAGTCTATTCGTTCTCTTTTTTTTTTTTAATTATTTATTTATTTTTATCTGTGTTGGATCTTCATTTCTGTGCAAGGGCTTTCTCTAGTTGCAGCGAGCGGGGGCCATTCTTCATCGCAGTGCACGGGCCTCTCTTGTTGCAGAGCACAGGCTCCAGACGCGCAGGCTCAGTAGTTGTGGCTCACGGGCCCAGTTGCTCCGTGGCATGTGGGATCTTCCCAGACCAGGGCTCGAACCCGTGTCCCCTTCACTGGCAGGCAGATTCTCAACCACTGCACCACCAGGGAAGCCCCTGGAGTCTATTCATTCTTGAGGTGGAATAGGATAATTGGGGAAGTTTATGCTGGATTTGAAATATATGTGTGTTTCCCCCACCCAATGGATTAGTCATTTATAATATTCTCTGTTTAAGAGAGAAGAAAGGGAGGTTTTTTCAGCTTTCCAGACATTGTTTCACCATTCAGTAGTATCTTTTTCTCCTGAAAGATATTAAACCAGTTATAAAACATAATAATGAGTGCAGGTTACCTGGCATAATAAAGAAATTCACATAAGTGCTTCCCCTTTTCTGCAGTACATACCGAGCTTCAAATATGAAGGCACCTGGAGAACAGACAGTACCAGCCTTGAACCTTCAGAATGCTTTCCGAATTATAAAAGAAGTGCAGAAGCGTTACAAGACTCGGGAAGCAGAAGAAAAAGAGAAGGAGGTGAACCTGAACACCAACAACCACCTTTGTGCAAAAGGACACATGTGGGTTTTGGGGACATGGAAAGATACGTGAAAATTCACATTGATTTTCATTCTGCCTAGGGCATTGTGAAACAAGACTCACTGGTGATCAATCTAAACCGGAGTAATCCCAAACTGAAAGATCTGTACATTCGCCCGAATATTGCCCAAAAGAGGATGCAAGGCTCACTGGAGGCCCATGTCAATGGTATGGATGATCTCTCATGTGCCTGGGCTTTGTCTTCAGGGGCACATTTGTAGGAATGACAGATCAGATAATATAGTAGGACAAGGAAGTGCTTGGAGGAATCTACTTTGACATCGCTGTATGGCCAGAAGGAAAGGAAAGCTCTGTACCTTATTGGCATTTCCTCTGACCCTGTTCAAATCAGCCAGAAGAGATTCAGTATCTTCTGGCCTAACCTGATGATGTTCCTTGATACTTAGCTGCTTCCTTTCTTCCCCCCCAGGTTTTCGCTTCACGTCTGTCCGAGGAGACAAAGTGGATATTCTATACAATAACATCAAGCATGCTTTGTTCCAGCCGTGTGATGGGGAAATGATTATTGTCTTGCACTTTCACCTCAAGGTATATCTTTTTATCAGCCAGCTGTGAGCCTCTTCGGCAAGGTCTTTCTATCTCCCTCTTTCCCTTGAAATAGTGATGAAAAATAGCACCTATCACATAAGATCATCAGGAAGATTGAATCAAATAATGCTTATAAAGTCCACAGTCCCTGACATCTAGAAGGTGCTAAGCGTGTTTGTTCCTTTGGTGTGATACATAATGACCTCCGAAAGGTATAAGGTCTTCTCCAAATTCCTGTTTCTGAAATAGAAAATTTTTGCTTTAGACAATTTATTACCAGCATAATCTTTTAAAAATTTATACTCTTTCATGTTCCCAGATGTCATTATTGATGATGACACCAGGGATGGTTTAACTGTTTTTACATAAATGCTGTGGTTTCCAGTATAGATGTTTTAATATTTTCATGTTTTGTTGTTATCTTGCTTGTCTGTTGTGTAGACTTCTTTGTGGAAGAAGTCTTATAACTTCTCTCTTGTTCTTTCTGCTTCGTGCCCTCAGAATGCCATCATGTTTGGGAAGAAGCGGCACACAGATGTGCAGTTCTACACAGAAGTGGGGGAGATCACCACAGACTTGGGGAAACATCAGCATATGCATGACCGAGATGACCTCTATGCTGAGCAGGTGAAATTTGGTTTTGCAGGGGAGTGAGGTAGGATGCAGTCCAGTGATCTGAGTTCAGTAATTGTTATATTTTATAAACAACACCTGAAACTATCTGCAGAACTTTCTCAAGTATCCGCTGGCATGGTGTAGTGCTATGGCTTATGGATTAGACTTAAGTTGCAGGCTCAGCTCTCCAGTTAATGTTATGGTGACCTGAAATAAAGTATCTGTGCTAGTATCATAGTTATCAGAATTAAGGACTACAAAAGCACTTCATGCTTTTTGAAGGGATTACTATTAACAAGTAAAGTCATAACTATAGTTAATTCGTAATTGTTTCTTCTGCAGATGGAACGAGAAATGAGGCACAAACTGAAAACAGCCTTTAAAAATTTCATTGAGAAAGTAGAGGCTCTAACTAAGGAGGAACTGGAATTTGAAGTGCCTTTTAGGGACTTGGGGTAATGTATCTCCTTCTCTTTTTGGCCTTTAGAAAAATTAGTTATTCTTCCTTTAATAATAATTTAACATGATATATCATGTCCTTTTTCCTATGGATATCCATTCCTTCTTGGAAATATTTAAGGGCTGGGGTGAATGGCTAAGACTGAGAGGCTCCCTCTGGAAATGAGTTTCCAGCAAGCATGCTGGAGTTGTGTTTGGAATGGGAAAAGGAAAGAAGCCTCTTGTGGCAGCAGCAGTTTCTCTTGCAATGAGCCCCATCTTAGGTGAGTTTCTTGCTGTCTTTCAGATTCAATGGCGCTCCCTATAGGAGTACCTGCCTCCTCCAGCCCACTAGTAGTGCGCTGGTAAATGCTACAGAGTGGGTGAGTATTTCTGACCTCTTTTTAGGAAAACAAGTGTTAGAGAAGAGAAAGCAAGAGGGTAGACATTTTGAAAACTAGGTCCTTATTTCTTTGGATTTTCATTTTTGATACTTATCTTAGATATAAAACTTACTGAACAAATGATTCTTTAAAAGTCTCTTTAGTTTTTATCCTTGTGTTTTTTGTTTTTTGTTTTTTGTTTTTTTGCGGTACGCGGGCCTCTCACTATTGTGGCCTCTCCTGTTGCGGAGCACAGGTTCCGGACGCGCAGGCTCAGCGGCCACGGCTCACGGGCCCAGCCGCTCCGCGGCATGTGGGATCTTCCCGCACTGGGGCACGAACCTGTGTCCCCTGCATCGGCAGGCGGACTCTCAACCACTGCACCACCAGGGAAGCCCAAGTCTCTTTAGTTTTTAAAGATAGTTTCTTTACATAATTTCCTTAAATGTATTCTCCTTGAGGAAAGATTTTGATCTTGCAGATCCTTTCGCTGGGGCTTCTTGGTATCTTGTATTTAGTCTTTGCCCCAAAAAACAAACAAAAAAACAGTTTAGTTATCCTTTGTGTAGTGATTTTTAGATCCTGAAAGTGTTTGAAAATGCTGGTGCTTTGTGGGAAGTATTTTTCTGAAAATAATCCTGTTCTTTCCTGACAGCCACCTTTTGTGGTGACGTTGGATGAAGTGGAGCTGATTCACTTTGAGCGAGTCCAGTTTCACCTGAAGAACTTTGACATGGTAATCGTCTACAAGGACTACAGCAAGAAAGTGACAATGATCAATGCCATTCCTGTTGCCTCTCTTGACCCCATCAAGGAATGGTTGAAGTAAGTAGACCTGCCAGCAATCTCCCTCTTAGCCCATGAGCATTGTACCATAGAATATGAGTGTGGTATGTCATACATAAAATCTGCTGGTGTACTTAGAGAAACTGCCTTTGGGTTGTTATCAACCAGGACTCGAAAATTTGGGATCTGTTAGACATAGAGCCACTTTTTCCTGAATACCTAACAGTAGTTTATGGATATAGGAAAATCAAAATCTGAGATCTTTTTTTATTCTACTTGATGGATATATAAAAAGATCTATACACATGTGTAACTATTTACAAAAAGTGGGGGATATTTCTTTCTGGTTCTCTATTTTTACTAAAAGATGAGAGAATATATTTTTATTTTAGCCTTTGACATTCATATACTCACTGCAGCTAAAAGAATTCCTCATAGAAGTACCGGAACCCCAATAAAAAGGGAGACATCACTACATAGGTAAAGGGTGAGTCATGTGTAGCCATGAGTGTAGACTGCTCTGCCCTCCTTCCCCCTCCACTTACCTGTGAAGGGGAGGCACTGTAAATATAAATCTCCTCTTAAGAAATGGGTTGAGGGCTTCCCTGGTGGCGCAGTGGTTGAGAGTTCGCCTGCCGACGCAGGGGACACGGGTTCGTGCCCCGGTCCAGGAGGATCCCACATGCCGCGGAGCAGCTGGGCCCGTGGGCCATGGCCGCTGAGCCTGCGCGTCCGGAGCCTGTGCTCCGCAACGGGAGAGGCCACGGCAGTGAGAGGCCCGCATACCGCAAGAGAAAAAAAAAAAAAAAGAAAAAGAAATGGGTTGAGAGAGCTTAGAAATAGACTTTGAGAAAGATACAAATTTATAGTTAATATGAGGATTTTCCTAAGAAACGTATGCAGGTAAGTGATATGGTATCACAAATATTTATTAAATTTGTATGACTTTTTAAGATCAGCTTTATTGAGGTACAATTTACATGTAATAAAATTCATCAGTTTAAGTATTATGATTTGATGTATTTCAACAAATGTGTACAGTCTTGTATCTACCATCATAATCAGGATATAGAATATTTCCTTTACTCACAGAAGTTCCTCATACCCCTTTATAATAGTCAGTCCCCTCCCTTCAACCGTCACTGGTTTCTGCCACTGTGTATTTTGCTTCATCTAGCATTTCACATAAATGGAATTGTACAAGTATGTAATCTGTATCTTTCATCCTTCACTTGGCATAATGCTCTTGAAATTGATTCAAGTTGTTCTGCACATCATTACTATATTCCTTTTTATTACTGAATAGTATTCCACTGTATGGAGAGTCCATACTCTATTTACCCATCTACCAGTTAATAGACATTTGAGTTGTTACCCATTGGGGGTCTTATGAAGAGCTGTTATAAATGTTATGTACAGGTCTTTGTATGGACATACGTTTTCATTTCTCTTGGATAAATGACCTAAGAGTGGGATTGCTGTGTCATATGTTTTATGGTTAAGTGTATGTTTAACTTGATGAGAAGCTACCAAATCCTTTGCCAGAGTGGCTGGAAAACCTGCAGCATGTGAGAGTTATAGTTGCTCCACATCCTCACCAATACTTGGTGTTGTCAGTTTTTTCCGTATTAGCCATTGTGGTGGGTGGCTGTCTCATTGTGGTTTCAGTTTGCATTTCCAAGATTACTGATGATTTTTAGCATCTTTTCTTATGCTTATGTGTCATTCTGTACTTTTAATAAAGTATATTCATGTTTTTTGCCCATGTTAAAAATCACATTGCTTGTCTTATTACTGAGTTTTAAGAATTTTTTAGGCTAGATACAAGTCCCTCATCGAATATAGGGTTTGCATATGTTTTCTTCCAGTAGTTTCTATGCCTTCTCATTTTCTTAAGGTGTCTTTTAAAGACCAAGAGTGTGAATTTTTCATGAAATATGTTTGATCAACTTTTTTTCTCTTGTAATTTCTGCTCTTTATGTCTTATCTAATAAATTTTGCCTAACCCAAAGTCATAAAAATTTTCTGTTCTCTTCTAGAGTTCCATAGATTTAAGTCTTACATTTAGGTCTGTGATCCATTTTGAGTTAATTTTTTTTACTGTGGTGTAAGAATCAAGATTCATACTTTGCATCTATGTAGCCAATTATTCTAGTTATCATTTGTTGGAAAGGTTATCCCTTACCCATTGAACTACCTTGGCATCTTTGTTTAAAAAAAAAAAGTATGTAGGAGAGGGTCTAATTCTGTATTGTATTCTGTTCCATTGGTTTATGTGTCCTTACACTGATACTGTACTGTCGTGAATATTGTAGCTTTATAGTAAATCCTGAAATCAGGTGGTGTAAGTCTTCCCATCTAGCTCCTTTTCAAAGTTGGCTATTATTATTTTGGCTATTCTACATAAATTCTAGAATTAACTTGTATCTTTCAACAAACTGGTTTATTTTGTCTAAGTTTATCAATTCTAGTATTTGTGCAATCATATATCCCCTTTCATTCCTAATATTGATAATGTCCTCTTTTTGTTAGTCAGTCTGGTTAGAGGTTTATCGACTTTTTTTTTCCCCCATCATTATGAAATGTCTTATTTCTGGTAACATTTCTTGTTTTGAAATCTACACAGTGTGATATTAGTATAGACTTCTAGCTTTATTTTGGTTAGAGTTTGTATGGTGTCTTTTTTTCTGTCCTTATACTTTTAACTTACATTACTTTATATTTAAAGTGATTTACTTGGAGACACCATATATTTGGGTCTTACTTTTTTTTTTTTTTTTTTTGGTACGTGGGCCTCTTACTGTTGTGGCCTCTCCTGTTGTGGAGCACAGGCTCCGGACGCGCAGGCTCAGTGGCCATGGCTCATGGGCCCAGCCACTCCACGGCATGTGGGATCTTCCCGGACCGGGGCACGAACCCGTGTCCCCTGCATCGGCAGGCAGACTCTCAACCACTGCGCCACCAGGGAAGCCCCAGGGTCTTACTTTTTTTAATCCATTCTGAGAATGTCTACCTTTTAATGGGATTGCTAAAAACAGGCCATTTACATTTAATATAATTATTAGCATGGCTGGGTTTAAATCTGCCATCCTTTTTTTCTTTTCTTTTTTTTTTTTTTTTTTTTAAAGAAGGTCAATTTATCTACCTACCTACCTACTTGCTTTGGGTCTTAGTTGCTGCACTCCGGATCTTCATTGCAGCATCTTCGTTGCGGCATGCGGGACTTTTGTTGCAGCACGTGGGCTTCTCTTTAGTTGTGGTGCACGGGCTCAGTAGTTGTGGCATGCAGGCTCAATAGTTGTAGTGCACTGGCTTAGTTGCTCCATGGCATGTGGGATCTTAGTTCCCTGACCAGGGATCAAACCTGCATCCCCTGCATTGGAAGGCGGATTCTTAACCACTGGACCACCAGTAAATGTACCATCTTGCTATTTGTTTTCCCATCTGTTCTTGTTGCTTTTCTCTTTTTATGCCTTCTTTTAGATTAATTTTATGATTTTTTTTTTTTGATGACCAATTTTAAAGTCTTTATTGAACTTGTTACAATATTGCTTCTGTTTTATGTTTTGGGTTTTTGGCTGCAAGGCATGTGGGGTCTTAGCTCCCTGACCAGGTATGGAACCCATACCTCCTGCATTGGAAGGTGAAGTCTTAACCAATGGACCGCCAGGGAAGTCCCTAGCTTAATTTTATGATTCTTTATGATTATCTTCCTAGTTCGCTGATTAGCTCTACACATCTTTGTTTTACTTTTATAATGATTACTGTAAGGTTTACATATACATCTTTAACTTATCACAGTCTGCATTCAGATAATATACCACATCTGTTAGAAGGTTGTTATGCTTCCATTTCTCTTCTTCTATCCTTTCTGCTATTATTAATCATCCATTTTACTTCTGATATACTGTGAATTCCACAATTTGTTATTTTAGCTTCTAAACAGCTATCCTTTAATTTACAAAATGAGTAGGGGAAAGTCTTTTATATTTACTCACATATTTACCATTCCTGATGCTGTTCATTCCATTGTGTAGTTCCACGGGGATTTTTTAGTCCTGTACTGCTTTTTATGCATTGTTTGAAAACTGTTGTTCCATATTTTGTTTGGTTTTCTGGTTGTTCAAGGTGAAAACGTAAATCTAGTCCTTGTCACTCCCATCATGGCTAGAAGCGGAAGTTTCAGTGTTTATGATTGTGCCCATAATGGCTTGATGCTATCTCAGACAGGTTTTATGCTGAAGGTTTCTTGTTGTGGTCCTTACTATTACTGTTTTTTGGTTTTCTTTTCTCTTCTTTCCCACCCACTTTGATTCTGTGCTCCTCAGTAGACGTGAATAAATGTCATTTGAGCATTTCTTAACACAAGGCACTTTAAATACTAAGAAAAGGTGATCTCTTGTGAGGGCTAGTGCTCTGGGAGACCAGACATCAGATGTTTGGGTACGTTGTGGTGGCACAGTGCAAAGAATACCTGCTCCCAAGTATGCAAAGGGTATCTGCTCTTTAGAGATGCTAGTGACCAAGATGACACAGGATGTTCTCACAAAGTATAGAGGATTGATTTTGACTTTATAATGTTATTTTTCCCAGTTCTTGTGACCTAAAGTACACAGAAGGAGTACAGTCCCTCAACTGGACTAAAATTATGAAGACCATTGTTGATGACCCTGAGGGCTTCTTTGAACAAGGTGGCTGGTCTTTCCTGGAACCTGAGGGTGAGGTGCGTGAGTGTGGGGTTTCTTTTCTGGTACATAGTGTTGCCCATTACCATTTGGGCGGTTAGGAGAATGCCATATAAGTAGTACGTAAGGGACCAGATCAAACGGGAGAAGCTCTGAATACAACTTGGTATTGTTGTTTCTCCAAGTTAGTTTTACAGGTAAATGATAAATTAATTGGGCATTGGTAGCCACTGACAAGTTTTGAGATTACAAAAACTGTTCCTTCAAAGAATTTCTTAGTATTGGGAGAAAATTCTTCAGGTTATCTTGCAAAAATTGTTTTCTAAAAAATGGCCCTCCGGGCTTCCCTGATGGCGCAGTGGTTGAGAGTCCGCCTGCCGATGCAGGGGACGCGGGTTCGTGCCCCGGTCCGGGAGGATCCCACGTGCCGCGGAGCGGCTGGGCCCGTGAGCCATGGCCGCTGGGCCTGCGCGTCCGGAGCCTGTGCTCCACAATGGGAGAGGCCACAATGGTGAGAGGCCCGCGTACCACAAAAAACACACACACACACACACACACAAAATTGCCCTCCTACCTCTGCATAGTGCATTATTACCAAGAGTATGTCTGTGGTTAATTTTTCTGGGTGAAGAAGGATGAAGTGACCCTTTAAGAAGTATGAATGAGGGTCTTCCCTGGTGGCGCAGTGGTTGAGAGTCCGCCTGCCAGTGCAGGGGACGCGGGTTCGTGCCCTGGTCCGGGAGGATCCCACATGCCGCGGAGCGGCTGGGCCTGTGAGCCATGGCCGCTGAGCCTGCATGTCCGGAGCCTGTGCTCCACAACGGGAGAGGCCACAACAGTAAGAGGCCCGTGTACCACAAAAAAAAAAAAAAAAAATGAATGAGATATTTAGGGTATCTAATGATTGTACCTTATAGTAATTTTAATTAAGTCTTTTTATCTCTTGGTCACTCAGGGGTTTGGGTGTTTTTGTTTCATTTTTTCATGTAAAATAGAAATAATGCTGGTGTGCTAAGTGGGTTGAATTAATTCATTAAGTTAATAAAGTAAGTGTTTAAAAAAAAAAAGGAAAACACCCAGTGTATAGTATTATGCTCTCTAATTCACCAGGGGAGTGATGCTGAGGAAGGGGATTCTGAGTCTGAAATCGAAGATGAGACTTTTAATCCTTCAGAGGATGACTATGAAGAAGAGGAGGAGGACAGTGATGAAGATTATTCATCAGAAGCTGAAGAATCAGGTTAGTCTTCATAGGAAAAAGTGTTCATGACTTCTTAACCTAATGTCATTTCTGGAGGCTTTAAAAGGGAAAAATTTTATCATTCCATTTTCCATTCCTGTCTAATAAATAATGCTTAATCAATGTTATTCCAGATTATTCCAAGGAATCATTGGGCAGTGAAGAAGAGAGTGGAAAGGATTGGGATGAACTAGAGGAAGAAGCCCGAAAAGGTAGATTTGTTGTTGTTGTTTTATTTTTTTGAGGCACAGGTTTCAATATTTTGAGATATTTTTTGCCTAATAAGAGTAACATAAGAACAATATAAAACTGATGTGGAGCCACAGCTACAACTTCATTGACCAGAGAAGAAAATGAGGTCTGGAGTGTGTCCATACTCTCCAGGTGGCACAACTCTGCCGACTTGGATGCTTTTTTCATCTGCTCAACCCCCCGGTGGGCCCTTAGCCATGATAGTCTTGTAAGGCTCCAAAATTAGGCTGTTTGGTCTCCAAATCTAAGTCCTATAATAGTCTAGTTTTCTGGGCCTCTTCCAGGTTAGGAATGTTTTTGTAGTACTAGTTTTAATTACTCTGAAACCAAATGCCAAATGTAAATGAAAGATGAAAAGGAAAGTACTGTACTGTATCCCAAGCATTGTGATAAGTCCTTTGCATAGATTACCTTTAATCCTAAAACAGTTTTCCATTTTATAAATAAACCAAGGCTCAGAAAGGTTAAGTACTTGCCCAAGATGATACAACTAGTAAGCAGCTGAGTAAAGATTAAAACTGACTCCAGAGTACCTTCTCTGTATTATTTCATGCTGTGTGCAACAGTGTTAGATACCTAAAGTTAACCTCTAGCTAACTAGTGCCACGTTCTTCTGTTTAGCCGACCGTGAAAGTCGCTATGAGGAGGAAGAGGAACAGAGTCGCAGTATGAGCCGGAAGAGGAAGGCATCTGTGCACAGTTCAGGCCGAGGCGCTAACCGAGGTTCCAGACACAGCTCTGCGCCTCCCAAGAAAAAGAGGAAGTAACTTCGGAACTTTGGCCCTCAGCTCCATTCTTCCTTCAGCCAATCCCTGAAAATTTTACATGACATAGAAACTGTATTTTTCCTTTTTTTCTTTTGAAGTTTTGCCATTTGTGTTTATGGGTTTAGGGGGCCATTTGTGCGGACCAATCTACTTGGGGAATTCCAGGCCCACCAGGACACGTGCCAATGGCCCCATCCAGATGGCAAGGGAGGAGGTGTTCTTGAAGAAGGGCAGAGGCTTCCGCTGTTAATAAATACCGTTTCGTTCCTCTCTCTTCCTGTCACCTTCTGCCAGGACATCGTTGGCTTCTGACATCTTATTCTTTGATGTCTCAAAGCCGTATTTCCAAGACATTGGTACAAGGTGACCCTTAACTACCTGTACCATGGTTCTTGACCAGCAGATTCAATCCTCCATCCTACCCTACTGCCATGATCTTCCTCACATCTCTTTAAGTTCCATCTTTGCAGTACTCAAGAAAAGGTTCTTGGAATTTGCTAATGGTGTAAACCATACAACTTGAGCTAGTGAGTCTTATCAGGCTGGTACCTCCATCTGAGTTCTGCTTTCTTGCCTCATGCAGATTCTGAGGTATTTCTGCTGCCTTGGAAGACATAAGAAGCAGTGATACTCCCTGGCTTGGTTTCATCTTTACAAATTCACACATGGTACAATGGTAGAAGCAGAATTACCACTGTTTTTTTTTTCTGATATATGAGGAAAAATGGCTGTGTGTCATGTACTGCTTCTAGTGAAAATCTAGAAGGAGGCTCAAAGGAGTCAACATTTAGATCTGGAAGGGATAAGTCATGCCTTGGGCCTAGAATACCCTGACGAGAAAAGAGAAGAGGAAGAGAGGCCACATCTACAACACAGCCTCTCGTCACTGCTGCTCCTTGTTTTTACTTGTCTCGCATTGTCCTGTATTTATCACAATTTCTGTTGAACAGCTTTTTAAGTATTTGGGGAGTTTATCTTGCCATCCTCTCCCTCCTGGTTCTCTCTGCACCCACCTGTCCCACTGCAGTTCCTTCTGTGTTCTGTGACTTTAAGAGAAGAGGGGGGGAGGGGTCTCGGATTTTGTTTGTTTGTTTGTTATTTTCTCCTTAGCAGTAGGACTTGATATTTTCAATTTTGGAAGAACTAAGAGATAATAAACTGTGGGGTTTTTTTGTTGTTGTTGTTTTGTTTTTGTAAATTCACCTTCTGTGACAGTTCTTTTGCAGTTTCTGAAAGCAAGCCTGCTTCTCGCCTGGAAAAGTGCTAAGCCATTAGATAATAATTCCCTTTATCCAGCTAATATCTCAGAAAGAAACTTTCATCATTCTAAGCTTTCATCATTAGCTTGAGACATCATAGTAAACCAAATTCATGGTAGAACAAGTTACTTTATAAGAGACTTTTTACTATGGTTCCCTCAGGGTTTAGAATGGAATAGCACTTGTCCCATCACAGAAACAAATCTTCAGTCATCTCCTTGTAAATAGCATGGAGGGCGGCAGCAGCTTGAAGGGACACCTTCAGCCTTCCTATGGGGTTAGCCTGATCTTCAGGGCTCACAACTGTTGGGAAAGGAAAAAGAAACATGTCAGACAGCAGTGTCATTCATTGAAAAACGAACACTTAAATACCTGGCATTTTCCACATTAAGTGCCGGGGATACTAAAGTTATACCTCATATTTTAGTGGGACTTAATCTGGTGGAAGACTATGGAAAACACACAGTCATTACAGTATAGTATGGTAGGTGCTGTGATGAAAACTCTAGGTGCTTTGGGAACACATAGAAGTGGCACCAATCCAGAATGGAGAATCGGAAAAGGTTTTCTGGAGAAAATCCATTAGTCTTCAAAAAGTAAAAGATATTCCAAGCACATAGAGCATGTGCCAAGATAGGAGGACAAGTTTGGAAAACTGTAAGAAATGGCAGAAATGAAGCTGTATTGATAAGCAGGAGCCAGAGCACAACAAGCCATTTGTCTTGTAAGGAATGTGGTTCTAACTGAAGGGATTAGAAATTACAGTTTTTTATTTGGGTTCTAGAAAAGTGAGTCCATTCTTTGGGGAATATATTCCAAGGGGGCACAAGTAGATCAGGGAAGGTAGTCATGAGGCTGTTGAGTAATTCAGGAGAGAAAAGGGTTCTGAAATTTAACAGAGGAGGTGGGGACAGATTCAGAACACTTAAGAGGTAAAATTAATAGGATTTTATGATTGAAATGTTGGGAGTGAAGAGGTTAGAATCAAGCATGACCATTCTGGGTGGGTAAGAGGAAACAAGGTACACAGTTTTCAGAACAGAGTCAATAAGGGCGGAGAGAAAGTCTGATGTTTAAATTTGAATGAAATCAAAACAATGTGTCTTTTCAAAATTTCCATGTCTCAAACACTGGAGATTCATAATAGATTCTAGTTGTCAGGAGGTATGTGGGCTAAGATACACAACTGATTACATTCATACTTGATCTAGAAAGAAATATAGCTGTAGGGATTTCAATCCAGATTGTCTCATCAACTTTGTAGTGGTAATTATGTATTAAAGGTAAAACAAAATGTTTTCACTATTAGGATGATTTCCTTAGACATAAGTGGAACTGAGGAGCACAGAAACGTATCACTCACTGTCTAGCTCTTGCTCTCGGATGTCTCTTCCCGATTCCAGGATCTGCCACAGTTCCAGATATGCGTAGCCTACTTCTTGACATTCTTTCTTTTCCTCATCCATAGGCTCACTTACCACTGTAAACTTTAAACTAAAGGGGGGGAAAAATCCATTTAACTCAGTACTGCTGATACCCTTAGGCTTAAAAAAAAAAAAAAAAAAGGATAAAAGTAACCATAAATTACACATTGTATTCCCTGAATCACTTCTCCCTTTCCTCCATTTTACAAGACTACAACAGCAAGAGACTGAGAAGTCGTTTTAATTTAAAGTAACAGGTCTGGAAGGAACTAAGACTTGAGGTAAAGTAGTTGATCAAGTTGTCTCAACCGTTGAGATATAATTCCTTTTAAGATGGTTTACAGTTTTGCTGAAAGATTTGAAATGGGCAGTGGAGGTGTTGAACAAAAACCAAGATTGTGGAAGTTAGAAGAGGTTTTACATTTCTAAATCAAAGTGTTATACCAAGCCTGAGCAGAGTAAAGGAAACAGAAGGAATACAGAATTGCAAAATGAATATAAAAAGTGTATGCCTTAGAGTTATAAGTCTTGGAAGATGATACTGTAAAGAACACAGCACAGCTCCTCCTAAGCAGTGAGCAGTTAACAGCAATTACAGGGCCCACCTCATACCAAAATCCACCAATGCTCAAGTCCCTTATATAAAATGGTGTAGGATTTGCATATAGAATATACTTTAAATCACCTCTAGATTACTTATAATACCTAATACAGTGTAAATGCTATATAAATAGTTGTAAATACAATGTAAATGTTACATAAATAGTTGCTGGTACATGGCAAAGTTAAATTTTGCTTTTTGGAACTTCCTAGAATTGTTTTTTCAAATATTTTTCATCCACCATTAGTTGAATCCATGGATGTGGGGGGAACCTGCAGATACAGAAGGCTGACTATTATTACCTTGACTTAGTCTAGCAAAGAATGATATTGAATTCCAGAAAGTGATACCTATTAACTTTTTTGAGGTAAAGTTTACATAACATAAATTTACTATTTTAACCATTGTAAGGTGTACAATTCAATGTTTCTTAGTATAATCACAATGTTGTGCAACCATCACCACTATCTAATTTCAGATCACTTTCATCACCACAAAAAGAAATCTATACCCATTAAGCAGTCACTCCCCACTCTTCTCTCCCTCAGTCCTAGTGACCACTAATCTACTTTCTGTCTCTCTGGATTTGTCTCTTCTGGACATTTCATACTCCTATTAATTTTTAAAAAGCTAACATTGGTGGCTAATAGAAAGTGCTAAGGGAGCAAGAATAGGACCAAAAATTAAAGCGTTTTAAATCACAGCTAAACACGATTAAGCTGAGAAGAAGAAATCCCGAAAGTGATGCATTCAGTCATTAAGCAATATTCGTTTGTGATTATGTTTCTGTATCCGTACTGAGAACTTCAACAAAGCAAAGTGATAATACTGACTCCTCCACCCATTTTCCCAGGAAACGTATGGTAACTCACATCACCACATCACGTGCACAATAGCAAGTGCTTTAGGTAAACTATATTATTTCAGTATCATCCTCACTGGAGCCTTCAAATTAAGTAATACCTCAAACATCACAGAGCTAGCAAGTGGAAGAGTCAGGATTCAGAACCAAGTCTGTGTGATTACAAAGGCAATGTTCTATCTGCTATATCATACAGGCAAAAAGAAAATCAAAGGTAAAATCAATTGAAATCAAATTGAGTAGAAGATCACAAAAAGAAAAGAAAAAGATTACCCCTGTAAAGGAATAAAGGAAGAGAGAGTTGTAGGAATGCTGAGAGGAGAAAAGAAAAAGCTAAATTTAACATTAATGCAAAAGAGAAACGACCAAATCTCTTTCCATTTCCAAAAGTTACCAGTAAGCTTATATCTGTCTAAGTCCACCGTGATACTGAAGTCAGATTCACGGTTTATTTCAACTGGCTCCTTTTTCAGTCCTTCTTAGGACTAACTGGAGACAAAGTAAATGCAAATTAAATAAATTTATTGGGGTGTTAGAAAAGTAATGGATTAGAACACCAGTCCCATACTACTTCTTACCCACACACACGAAAAGGAGGTAGGGTTGCCAGATTTTGCCAAAAACAAAAGAAAACCCAGATGTCCACTTAAATTTGATTTTCAAAATTCAGCTAAATGAGAAATTTTTTAGTCTATATATATATCCCAGGCATTTCATCTGGAACCTCTAAAAGGAGGGCTCCTCAGATTATATGAATAATGACAATTGGCTTTCCTAAAACTTAGAGTAGACCTAGAATTTACTTCAAAGTATTCCTGTTAGAAAAATCATTCTTAAGTCAAAAATAAAATTGTTATTATAAAGGCATAATATTCGGTAAGCTAGCAATGGTGTGGTACTATGTTTGAGAGAAATGAATCAAATTATCCTAGAGTGTCAAGGCGTTTTGTCCTTTCCGTAGGGGGCACTAAGTATTCAAGTAAATTGCTGCCTCAAAAAAAAAAAGCGCTTATCAGGGGCTGGCATGGGTGAGAAATGAACTAATCCTGTGAGATGATATAATTTATCAGGTAGTTAGTCACAAACATAAATTAGACTCAAGTAGATGGGAGATTCATTAGGAGTATATTAATATGAAAGAAGTTATTAAAATATTCCATATCACCACAAAGCCAAATTCCAACTCCTAAATTCCTGTGTGACGTCTCCTGTCTTTCAAAGTGGGAAGCAGATGCTTACTGTCCTTGCTCAGGATCTTGTCCAGTCAACATGGCGAACAGAAACTGCCTTCGGTCTTTTTGCTCCACTGGGTCCAGGTCTATCACTGTATTAAGGGTTAAGTGGGAAAAAAGCAAAGAATCATATACTGCTGCTATTTGGGCACTAAAACTTTCATAAATGGTATGTGTAAAACATTGATATAAAGCAGACATTGGCAAAATTGGGCCCATGAGCCAGCTACCTGTTTTCATAAAGTTTTGTTGAACACAGCCATCTGTTTACATACTATCTGTGGTGGCTTTCCAACTACAATGATAGAGTTGAAGAGTTGTGACAGAGACTGGCCCACAAAGCCTAAAACGTTTACTATGTGGCCCTTTAAGAAAATGCTTCGACCACTGATAGATATAAAGGAAGCCTTACACTCTGTGTTGGAAGCTGTCCTGCCAAATTCCAGGATGAACGTGCTCCCACCACTGCCCAATTGGAAGAATTCTAGGACACTGATTTTTTTTTTTTAAGGCCGCCTAGAGATTTGGGTTTTGAGGTAGGTTCAACTCAAGGTCTCAACATCCATTCCCCTCTTCCTCTTCATTTCTACATGGGACTGTTGCAGACAAATAAATTAGCCTATGTTTTCCAGCCTCTATTTTAGCTAGGTTTGGCCACATGATTGAGTTCTGCCCACCATGGTGTGTGAAACTGGGAGGTAGCCTTCCTTTCTGCAGCTGCTATTAAGGACCGTGAGGCATCTGAAAGGATGGAAGACAGGCATGAGGGGGACAGGAAGGCAAGATGGGAGTTTGGATCCCTGATCCTGATCACATGGCCTCAGCCCTGTACTGCCCACCCTTGAGCTCACTTTACACAAGTGAGGGAAAAACTTCTATCTCCTATGATGTAAAGAAAGGATATACTTTTTTAAAGGGTTGGGGGGGGGTGAGTTGGGGGTGGGGAATAGAGAACAAGAAACAGTTTTTAGAAATTTAAAATAAATACCTAGTCAATGACTGGAAGATAAAATTAAGGAAATCACCCCCTCCAAAAAAAGAAAGAAAGAAAAAAACAGAGGTAGAATTATAGGAGAAAAGTGATAAAATTAGAGGATCAATTTGGAAGATCCAAAATTCTACTAAGAAAATGAGAAAATGTAGGGGGAAAACGTTATCAAAGAAATGCAATAAAATTTCCCAGAACTAAAAGCCACGAGCTTCCAGATTTAAAGAGCCCACTGAATGGCCGGAACAATTAAAGAAAATATATGCACATTATTCTGAAATTTAAGAACACTAAAAATGAAGAAAAAATGTTAAAGTCCTCTGGGGAGGTAGAGGGTAGTCTTCATACAAGTGTTAGACTCCAGGCCTGGACCTAAAGACCATGGACCAACTGCTTTGACATTCTGGATGAAAAATGTTTTCAACATACATTTTTATACGTGGTCTAATTATCAATCAAATATATGGGCAGGGCTTCCCTGGTGGCGCAGTGGTGGAGCGTCCGTTTGCCGATGCAGGGGACACGGGTTTGTGCCCCGGTCTGGGAGGATCCCACATGCCGTGGAGCGGCTGGGCCCGTGAGCCATGGCCGCTGGGCCTGCGCGTCCAGAGCCTGTGCTCCGCAACGGGAGAGGCCACAGCAGTGAGAGGCCCGCGTACCACAAAAAAAAAAAAAAAAAAAAAAAAGAAATATATGGGCAGAATTTTCATGCATGACTATCTCAAAATATTTACTTCCAGTGTACTCCTTCTTTAAAAGCTACTAGAAAATACGATCCATTAAAATATAATAAATCAGAGGGTGACACATGACCCAGGAGATAAAAAATCCAGTAAAAAATAGAATTAAATTAAACTCTCCAAATGGCAGCAGTGGGATAATAGCTCAACAGTGTGCTAAAGAGGAACAAGAAGATAAAGAGAGATCTTCAGGAAAAAAAAAAAAAGATAAATTATTTGACAGGTTTGATTATTTGAAAATTTAAAAGGCTTCTGGAGGATGTAGAAAGAATCCCAACAGGTATAATGAAAATAAAGCAAATGAAAAATTGAGACAAACAAAATATAAACAAGAAAGAGACTATAATCATGGTGTACAACTTGGCCCTGCAAGACTGTTTACACGTCCATAATAATAGAAACAATTACGATTAATTAAAAATTAAGTTTAGGGCTTCCCTAGTGGCACAGTGGTTGAGAGTCTGCCTGCTGATGCGGGGAACATGGGTTCGTGCCCCGGTCCAGGAAGATCCCACATGCCGCGGAGCAGCTGGGCCCCTGAGCCATGGCCGCTGAGCCTGCGCGTCCGGAGCTTGTGCTCCGCAACAGGAGAAGCCGCAGCGGTGAGAGGCCCGTGTACCGCAAAAAAAAAAAAAAAATTAAGTTTAAATTATGATCCAACTATATGGGAGCACGGTGTGATACAAGAGAGATAAGTTTTATTTGCCAAGATAGGAAGTCAACAGATAATGTCTGAATCAGGAATGAATTAGTGAATCAGGAAGTTGCAATAGAATCATTTCTCAGAAACATGGGGTTAAATAAAAAAAGAAATAGCAGAAAAAGTGAAAAGTGGTGTGGTGGACTGAGGGGGGTAGTCAGGGAGAGGTGAGGGGGAATGATCTGCAGAGAAAGAGTGGAGCAAAGGACTACTTTATTTTAATCAAAAATCTTTTTAAGCCTATTTGATATTTTAAAACCATATGCATATATTACTTTGATAAATAAAAGAAAATAAAACAGTAGGGTCCACTCCAACAGAAGTCCAGAGTAGTTCAGACCCCTCAGACTAAATGACTGTCCGCCTCCTCTCCTGGCTGTTCACCAGGGATGCCTCACCCTTGCTAAAGTGGAAGTGGATCTCTTCTCCTGCTCTCGGTTTCCTCAGGGACACTGGAGTCTCTGTCTCCGACAAGGGTAGATCGTAGAACTTGTATTCCACGTACACCTGTTTCACATTCTCATCACACATCACTTCAGCCTCTGGGTGGAATGCCAGGGAGATGATTTCAATGCACATCTTTTCTGAACCCTGACAAGGAAAACATTCATTTCCTATAGGTTAGAGATGCCAGTGTTTATACTCCATCTAATTAACATACTACTCTCTAGGGATCAATCACAGGCATATTCCACCTAACATATTACTCCTTGAGAATCAATTTATAGGTACCTTAAACTGGCACCAAGAGACCACCTGACTGAACTGCCACCACTAACCATGGGTAATTTGTAAAGAGAATCCAGTTCCTCTACCTCCCAGTCCAGTGAATCAATTCTCCAGATCAGCCTTTCTCAGCCATCACCACATACAGAAAGAATCAAGAAACTTTCTGAACAGATCGTTTTCTTAAACTTTCTCCATGAAAACCAATCCATCTTTTTCCTGCAGTTAGGTCCTAAGAGACCTGTCAACTGAGCAGTTGTTTTAGCCACTAAAGCAAAGAGCTTCCCAGTGCTCCCTGTGTCCCAACTGACCCACCACCAAGTACATGACATGGAGCAGGCCATTAGACTACCCTGACCTCTCACGGCAACTCCAGTTCTTTGAGCTCTGCTTCAGAGTTGCTGCTACAGCCGCCATCCCCTCCTTTCACGTCCCTGTGTCCACTTTCACATTAGGGATACCAGGAGGAGGGCTGACATCATGATAGTTTCAAGAAATAAACTGAGGTCAACATTAAGTCCCCCACCTTGTACAGTGTAGCAGCAAGTCAGTGTCGTGACACTAGTAAGGAGTCAGTCCAGGGAGGGCCTATAACCACAGTTCTCCCTTTCATCTGTGAGTGCCCTCAGGGCTGCTTCTCTCCTCCAGGTCACCAGGCCAATGTCCTCACTTCTCCAAATCTGCCCCCCACCACCCATCTTTTCTTCTCTTAGGAAGCAAGCAGAGCTCCTGTGCCTTCTCCTAGGAAGTCCAGTGGGCAATATTTCTCAACAAATCTGCATCAAAATAATCTGGGTGCTTCTTAAAAATAAAGACATTTGGGCTTCCCTGGTGGCGCAGTGGTTGAGAGCCCGCCTGCCGATGCAGGGGACACGGGTTCGTGCCCTGGTCCGGGAGGATCCCACATGCCGCAGAGTGGCTGGGCCCATGAGCCATGGCCACTGGGCCATGTCTGGAGCCTGTGCTCTGCAATGGGGGAAGCCGCAACAGTGAGAGGCCCACGTACCGCAAAAAAAACCCCACAAACTGCCCCCCCGAAAAAAAACACAGTGTTTTCCAAAATGTGAATTTTGACATTTATGGGTCAGCTTAGTGGGATTCACTAGTTAATTAATTAATTAATTTATTTATTGGCTGTGCTGCGCAGCTTGTGGAATCTTAGTTCCCCAACCGGCAAATGAACCTGGGCCCTCAGCAGTGAAAGTGCGGAGTCCTAACCACTGGACTGCTAGGGAATTCTTTTTTTTTTTTTTTTTGAGATGAAATAATAAAATAGGATAGGATGGAATGGAATGGAATAGGAGAGAAAATATGACAGTGCTTGGCAAATGATAAAGGTAAGCCTTGTTTCTTGAAACTTAGATATGATTATACTGAGCACAATGTAGAAACATATTTCTTACAGCGATTGTCATTAAAAAAAAAAGTGTAAAAGCCAATCATATCACATTGTCTGGGTAGCTCCTGGCAATCTATGTTTAACTTTTAAATACGTAGGTATAATTTACATACAGTAAAATGCAAAACCTTGGGTATGCAGTTGAGACAAATGTATACAAGTGTGTAATCAACACCCTATTTAAGAAGACATTTCCATCACCCTAGAAAGTTCTCTTATGCTGCTGTTGCAATTAACTTTAAGTTGCAAACCCTATGCTGTAGTCTCAATAAAAGTTAAGCAGAATTTCTCACAGTGTGTCTGAGGAAGGTGTTTTAAAAATGAATGGTTCTGTGAGAAAATAAATTTTGGAAAATCAAGATTAACAAAGCTATCAGCTTTCTTTAACTGGACTTAAAGACTTTAATATGCTAATACACATTGGAGCACTTATAGAGGATGATACAGAGGTAGTTTTTTCCAAATATATTTGACTACACAATCCTTTTTCACCCCCTGGACCATGGCTGGGTTTAATTTTCCATGGAACACACTTTGCAAAACCCTGAGGTCTGGGAAAATAAGAGAAAGGTGTTTGTAGTCATTTAAGTGCCTGAATGATGCCCCTTATCAAAACAAACAAACAAACAAACAAACAAACAAACGTCTATGCTTAATGGGGATGAACATTTATAGTTAAAAGAAAAAAAAAGAAGAACTACCAGACTAGTGACTTTCAAACTGTAAGATTCAGCATATGTGTATCTGTATATGTATATATATATATAAAAAATCACTTATATAAATGTTCCCTGAAACAATGCTTAACCTTACTATATGTAATACAGACTATTATTTTGTATTCAATTCTATCTCAGTTCATTCCCCACTAAGGGATGCCAACTCACAGTTGGAAAACATTGCACCACAGTTATGCTATATGACATGATAGCCATTAGCCACATGTGGCTATTGAGCACTTGAAATGTGGCTAATCTGAATTGGGATGTGCTGTCAGTGTAAAATTCACACAGGATTTTGAAGACTTTGCATTAAAAAAATATAAGATACCTCAATTTTTGTATATTGATTTCATGTTGAAATGATAATGCCTTGGATATATTACATTAAATAAAATACACTATTGAAATTAATTTTACTTGTTTCTTTTTACACTTTTAATGTGGAAACTAGAAAGTTTTAAATTACATTGGTGGCTCACATTATAATTCTGTTGGACAGCACTTCACAGACTGTAAGCTCCATGAGTTCTAGAACCACAAGTCTGTTTTGCTAACCCCTTTAGTCACAGCATCTAGCATAGCACTAATTTGTTTTGTTACCTCTCCATGTCGCCTAGATCTAAATTTTTAAAAATTACTTTTGACTCTTTCCCTCACAGTCACTCTCATTCCATTAAATTGAGGATGTTGGGGGGAAAGTGTTCATAACACTATGAGAGAAAAAGGTCACTACAGGATGAGAGTATAAATTAGTATAATTTGGGGGATGATAATGTAGTGGTATCCATCAAAATTTCAAGAGTACATTCCTTTTAAAATCAGCAGTTCCACTTCTAGGAATCTATCCCACAAAGACATTTGCCAAGAACACAAAGATACACATGAACAAGGGTGTTATACTGTGGCATTATTTTCCCCCCTTTTCCCTCTGTTATTGTAGATACCTGGTTGTACAGAAACAAAAGTGACAAGGTCCTGGTGTAGCCGGTCTGTACACATATCAGAGGACAAATTCTGCAATAGCTAGGTATGGTCATCAAACGTTTGCTCTTCTCAAGGCTCATTTGCAAAGTCTGGCTATGAAATTTTATGGTGGAATCTCCTCTCTTCCCCCGGCTTTACTGAGATATAACTGATATATAATGTTCCCTTGCTTTCCTGTACCTTAGATGAACCAAACTATTTTCTACCCCAGGGCTTTTACACTTGCCATCTCTGCCTGAGATAACTATCCCCCAGGGCTTCCCTTCTCATTCTTCAGATTTCAGTTGAAATGTCCTCTCCTCAGAGAAGTCTTTCCTTACCACCTTACCTAACTCAACCCCTCCCATTACTAACTATTATATCACCCTATTTGTTTTCTTTGTAGTATTTAGAATCAGCAAGTATCTAATTGTTTGTTCAGTGATTTATATCTGTTTGCACTCAGTAGAAAGTAAGATTCAAGAGGGAAGGGACCAAGTCTGTCTTATTCACCATTTTGTATCCACAGAGCCTGGCAAATAATAAGACAGGTAACTCCATAATTACTTGTTGAAGGAGCAAACAACTCACGTGGGTACTGTGAGGATTTAGTGAGTTAATGAATATCATGCACATAGCATAAAAGCTCAATCAGCATTGCCCACTGAGGTCTAAATAAAAGGTCATATTATTTTAATGGAATACTAATAAGCAGTTAAGCAGAATGAACTAGAAAAAACTAAATATATTGACATGGGTGGAATCCCAAAACATTACTGATTGAAAAATACTTGCCACTAAGAGCTGGTTCCTTGAAAAGATAAACAAAATAGATAAACATTGATGTAAACAGGACATCAAAATCACAACATGTAGGGGAGGGGAGTATAAAAATGTAGATCTTTAAGAATGTGTTTGAACTTGTATGACTATCTTGTAGTTTAAAGCAAGTATAGTTATGGGTCAAGATACTTGAAAAACAGGACAACCACAAATCAAAAACATACAATGGATTAAAAAAAAACAAGAAAGGAACTCAAGAGTATTACAGAAGAAAACAATCAAACCACAAACGGAAAAACAAAAAGAAGAAGAAATGAACAAAGAGAAACAAAATCAACTGGAAAACAAAGTTTTAAATGGCAATGAGTAAATACCTACCAATAATTACATTAAATATCAAAGGACTAAATCCACCAATCATAGAGTGGCAGGTTGGATTAAAAACAAAACAAAACAAAAAACCAAGAACCTACAATATGCTGCTTAGAAGAAACGCACATCAGGATGAAAGACACACACAGACTGAAAGTGAGAGGATGGAAAAAAGATTGCATGCAAATGGAAACAAGACAGTGGGGTTAGCGATACTCATATCAGACAAAACAAACTTTAAAACAAAGTCCAGGACTTCCCTCGTGGCTCAGTGGTTAAGAATCTGCCTGTCAATGCAGGGGACACAGGTTGTCCAGCCCTGGTCCAGGAAGATCCCACACGCTACGGAGCAATTAAGCCTGTGCACCACAACTACTGAGCCTACTCTCTAGAGCCCATAAGCCACAACTACCGAGTCCATGTGCTGCAACTACTGAAGCCCCTGCGCCTAGAGCCCATGCTCCGCAACAAGAGAAGCCACCGCAATGAGAAGCCCACACACCACAACAAAGAGGAACCCCTGCTTGCTGCAGCTAGAGAAAGCCCGTGCACAGCAGCAAAGGCCCAATGCAGCCATAAATAAATAAATAAATAAATTAATTAATTTAAAAAACAAAGTCTGTAAAGAAAGACATAGAAGGACATTATATAATAAAAAAGGTATCAATACAAGAAGAGGATATGACACTTATTAACATTTATGTGCCCAATATAAGGGCACCTAAAAATTATTTCAAGCATAAAGGGAGACATGGACAGGTATACAATAATAGTAGGAGACTTTAACACCCTACTGGTATCAAGAGACAGATCATCCTGACAGAAAATCAATAAGGCAACAGAGGTCCTAAGTGACACAATAGACCAGTTGGACTTAATTGATAATGTACAGGACACTACAGCCAAAAAAGTTAGAATACACATTCTTTTCATTATCTAGGAACATTATCTAGGATAGACCACATATTAGGTCACAAAACAAGCCTCAACAAATTTAAGAGGATAAAAATTATTTCAAGCATATTTTCTGACCAAAAGGGTATGAAACTAGAAATCAACCACAGAAGGAAAAACGGGAAAAGAATGAACACAAGGAGACTAAACAACATGCTACTAAAAAACCAATGGGTCAACAATGAAATCAAAGAAGAAATCAGAAAATACCTCAAGACAAACAACAACCTTACAAAAATCTATGGGATGAAGCAAGAGCAGTTCTAAGAGGAAAGTTCATAGTAATACTGGCCTTCCACAATAAACAAGAAAAATCTCAAATAAACAACCTAATGTACCACCTAAATGAATTAGAAAAAGAAGAAGCAACACAACCTAAAGTCAGCAAAAGGAAGGAAATAATAAAGATCAGAGAGGAAATAAAATACAGATAAAAAATAAAATAAAAAAACCAAGAGCTGGTTTCTTGAAAAGATAATCAAAACTGACAAACCTATGGTCAGGCTCACCAAGAAGAAAGGAACCAAATAAACAGAATAAGAAATGAGAGCAGAGACATAACAACTAATAGCACAGAAATACAAAATATTCTAAGAGACTACTATAAACAGTTGTATGCCAACAAATTGGACAACCTAGAAGAAATGGACAAGTTTCTAGAAACATACAGCCTGATAATATATGTATACATACAGCTGATTCATTTTGTTGTACAGCAGAAACTAAAACAACATTATAAAGCAATTATACTCCAATAAAGATATAAAAATAAATAAATAAATAATAAAAATTAAAAAAACACATAAAAATCAAAACTTTTATTTCATGCTGGAGCCATCAATGAAGCAAACCTAGGGGCAGAGTAAAGATCCTGGTCACAGCAACCTACTGGTTTGTGGTAGTCACCTCTAAGATGGTTCCCAATGATCCTCACCTCCTACATACTCTCCTATATTGAATAAGACTGACCTTGATACAAACAGGATACTGTGGAAAGGAAGGAGTGTGACTCCTAAAGCTGGGTTGGCAAAGACATTGTGACTTCTGCCTTGCTCGCTCTTGGAGCCTTCCCTCTGACTGAAACCAGCTGCTGTATCCTGAGGATACTCAAGTAGCCCATGGAGAGGGAGGCTCAAAAGGTGATGAACTGAGGCCTCCTACGAACAATTAGCACCATGTGAGGGCACCATTTTGGAAGCAGATCCTCCAGCCCCAGTCAAGCCTCTAGATGACTGCAGCTCCAATTGACAGCTTGACTGCAACGTCCCAGGACACCCTGAGCCAGAACCACACAGCAAAGCCACTCCCAGTTTCCCGACATTAAGAAACTGTGTGAAAATAAATGTTTACTGTTGTTGTAAAAAGAGAACAAAAACAAACAAACAAAAAAAACTGAATCAAGAGCAAACAGATGATTTGAACAGACCAATCACTACAGTGAAATAGAATCTGTAATTAAAAAAAAAAAACTCCCTGAAAACAGAAGTCCAGGACTGGATGGCTTCCCTGCAGAATTCTACCAAACATAAAAAGCAGAACTTACACCTATCCTTCTCAAACTATTCTAAATAATTGAAGAAGAGGGAACACCCCCAAATTCATTCTATGAAGCCACCATCACCCTGATACCCAAACCAGACAAAGACACTACAAAAAAGAAAATCACAGGCTAATATCTTTGATGAATATAGATGCAAAAATCGTCAACAAAATATTAGCAAACCAAGCCCAACAATACATATAAAGGATCACACACCATGATTAAGCTGGATTCATTCCAGGGTAGCAAGGATGGTTCAACATACTCAAATCAGTCAATGTGATACACTACATTAACCAAAACAAAAGACAAAAATACATGATTATCGCAATAGATGCAGAGAAAGCATTTGATAAAATTCAATATTCGTTCATGATAAAAACTATCACCAAAGTGGGTATAGGGGAGCATATCTTAGCATGATAAAGCCAATTATGACAAACGCACAGCCAACATACTATTCAATGGTGAAAAGCTGAAAGCCTTCCTGCTAAATTCAGGAATAAGACAAGGATGTCTACTCTCCCCACTTCTATTCAACAAAGTATTAGAAGTCCTAACCACAGCAATCAGGCAAGAAAAAGAAATTAAAAGTATCCAAATTAGAAGGGAAGAGGTAAAACTCTCACTATTTGCAGATGACATAATACTCTATATAGAGAATCCTAAAGTCTCCACATAAAAACTTTAGAAATAATTAATGAATTCAGTAGGATAGCAGGATACAAGATTAATATATAGAAATCTGTAGCATTTCTTTACACTAACAATGAGATATCAGAAAGAGAAAGTAAAAAAAAATCCCATTTAAGATCATGTCAAAAAATAAAATATCTAGGAATAAACTTAGCCACTGTGGAAAACAGTATGGAGGTTCCTCAAAAAACTAAAAATAGATCTACCATATGACCCAGGAATTTCACTCCTGGGTATATATCCGAAAAAACCAAAAACTTTAATTTGAAAAGATATATGCACCCCAATGTTCATCATAGCAGCATTATTTACAATTGCCAAGATATGGAAGCAATGTAAGTGCTGATCAACAGATGGATGGATAAAGAAGATGTGGTGTATATATATACACACACACACAACGGAATACTACTCAGCCATAAAAAAGAATGAAAAATTTTCATCTGCAACAACATGGGTGGAATTGGAGAGTATTATGCTTAGTGAAATAAGTCAGACAAAGACAAATATTGTATGATAGCACTTATATGTTAAATATAAAAAAAAGCGGGGGAGCAATCAAGATGGTGGAGTAGTAGGATGTGAAGCTCACCACCTCCCACAAATATATTAAAAATACATCTACATGTATTAATAATTCTCACAATATGTCTACTGAATGCTGGCAGAAGACCTCAGACTTTTGAAAGGGCAAGAAAATCTCCATGTAACCAGGTAGGACAAAAGAAAAAAGGAAAAAAGGAAGTGAGAAAGGAATATGGATGGGACCTCCCTCCTAGGAGGGAGCTGTGAAAAAGGAAAGGTTCCCACACCCTGGGAAGTCCCCTCACCAGCGGGGAGATCAGCTGGGACAGAGCTTCAGAGCCTCAGAGGAGAATGCAGCAACCAGTTTTCAGCAGCCAGAATGGAGAGAGACCTGCATAGTCAGTGCCACTGCCCTGCACTCCCCAGCCTGAGATATGCATCTGCTGGTGTGGGTTGGGGCTGGGTGCTGAAGCTCAGGCTTCGGATATCAGACCCAGAGAGAAGACTGGGGTTGGCAGTGTGAAAACAGCCTGAAGGGGCTGGAGTCTGGTGTGACTGCAACTGAGGGTGTTTGTGGAGCAAGCCCACGCCACCTTAGAGGACAGGTGCCATTGTTTGGGGGGTGCATGAGGGGAGGGGTGGGACCCACCATTGCAGGCTTTTTCCCTGCATGTGCTCTCAGGCGGTAGGACACCACCTACACGAGCTCCAGGAGTGGTCACGAGCAGCTCCCGCACCCATCACATGCTCTGGGGATGCACATGAGCCACCACTGCCACCAAGAACCCTAGGACTGGGCACTGCCGCATCTGTACACCCCCTATCAAGGGGATAATGGCCTGCACATGCTGAGGGAAGAGGCAACAGATATCCATATTAAAACAGCCCTTGCACCAAAAATATTAAACCCACACAGCTACACAGGGATGCTTCCACATAATAGCCCTCCAAGACCACAGTAGATAATTGTTTCTCCTAAACTCACAGAACAAGAGAAATATAAGTAAAATGAAGAAGCAGAGGAACCACCTCCAGTTTAAAGACCAAGAAAATTCCCCTGAAAGAACAAACAATGAAACAGACCTCTTTGATTTAATAGACACTGGTTTCAAAAAGGGGTACTGAAGGAATTAAGAAAGGCTATTGACAGAAATGCAGAGTACTATAAGAAGGAACTAGAAACTATAAAGAGGAACCAAGAAAAATCAGAAAACTCATTGACTGAGATGTAAGCTGAGCTAAAGGCAATAAGTAGCAGAATGAATAATACAGAAGAACAAATAAGTGACTTGGAAGATAGAATAATGGAAATCACTCAATCAGGACAGCAGACAGAAAGCCAAATGAAAAAAATGAAAGCAATATAAGAGACCTATGGGATAATATAAAGCATGCCCACCTCTACATGATAGGAATTCCAGAAGGGGAAGAAAGAGAAAAGCGGATCGAAAATGTATTTGAAGAAATTACGGCTGAAAAGTTCCCAAACCTAAACAAGGAAACAGATATCCAGCTACAGGAAGCATGGAGGGTCCCAAACAAGATAAACCTAAACAGACCTACACCAAGACTTTTTTTTTTTCCTGCGTTGGGCCTTTGTTGCTGTGCACAGGCCTTCTCTAGCTGCAGTGAGCGGGGTCTACTCTTTGTTGCGGTGTGGAGGCTTCTCATTGTGGTGGCTTCCCTTGTTGCAGAGCACAGGCTCTAGGCACATGGGCTTCAGCAGTTGAGGCGGGCTTCAGTAGTTGTGGCACACAGGTTCAGTAGTTGTGGCGCACAGGCTTAGTTGCTCCACGGCATGTGGGATCTTCCTGGACCAGGGATTGAATCCATGTCCCCTGCATTGGCAGGCAGATTCTTAACCACTGTACCACCAGGGAAGTCCCATGACATATTATAATAAAAATGGCAAAAGTTAAAGATAAAGAGGATTCTAAAGGCAGCAAGAGAAAAACAAACAGTTAATTACAAGAGAACCCCCATAAGACTAACAGTTGATTCCTCTATAGAAACGCTGCAGGCCAGAAGGGAGGGGCAAGATCCATTCAAAGTTCTGAAGGGGAAAAATCTGTAACCTAGGATACTCTACCCAGCAAGATTATCATTCAGAATAGGAGAGATAAAGGATTTCTCAGACAAACAAACTAAAAGAATACAGCAATACTAAATCTATTCTAAAGGAAATATTGAAAGGTCTTCCCTAAATAGAAAAGAAGTAAGAATCTAAAGGAAAGAGAAAATAACAATTGGAAAGTAAATCACTTAAACAAGCCAGTACACAGATTTTTTAAAAATGAAAAAATTTCTGTGAAAGTGATGATAACCACAGTGAACAGCAAAAGTATGAACATGAAAATGTAAAAGAGGACATGAAAATCATAAAATGTGGGAAGTAAAATAAGAAAATGTAGATTTTTTTTCAGTTCCTAGAATGTGTTTGAGCCTATATGACTACTAGTCTAAGGCAAGTAGAAATAGGATGGGTTTAACATACCTGAAAAACAGGGTAACCACAGATCAAAAACCTACAGTAGATTCACAAAAACCAAAAAGAAGAGAACATAAGTATAATACAAAAGAAAACCATCAAACCACAAAAGGAAAAACAAAAAGAAAGGTACAAAGAAGTATAAAATCAACAGGAAAATAAGGTTTAAATGGCAATAAATACATATCTATCAATAGTTACCTTAGGGACTTCCCTGGTGGCACAGTGGTTAAGAATCTGCCTGCTAATGCAGGGAACATGGGTTTGAGCCCTGGACCAGGAAGATCCCACATGCTGCAGAGCAACAAAGCCTGTGCGCCACAACTACTGAGCCTATGCTCTAGAGCCTGTGAGCCACAACTACTGAAGCCTGCACGCCTAGAGCCCATGCTCCACAAGAAGAGAAGCCACTGCAATGAGAAGCCCATGCACCACAACGAAGAGTAGCCCCACTTGCTGCAACAAGAGAAAGCCCGCATGCAGCAATGAAGACCCAACACAGCCAAAAATAAATTAAAATAAATAAATAAATAAATTTATTTTTTAAAATTACCTTAAATGTCAATGGATTAAAAGCTTCAATCAAAAGACACAGAGTGGCACACTGGATAAAAGAAAACAAGAGCCTACAATATGCTGCCTACAAGATACCCACTTTAGGGCAAAGGACACACATAGATTGAAAGTAAGGGGATGGAAAAAAATGTCTCATACAAATGGAAATGAAAATAAAGTGGGGTTGCAATACTCAGACAAAATAGACTTCAAAACAAAGGCCATAAAGAAAGATAAAGAAGGATATTGTATAATGATAAAAGGATCAATACAAAAAGAGGACTTTACACTCATCAATATATATGCACCTAATATAAGAGCAACCAAATACATAAAACAAATACTAACAGACATGAAGGGAGAAATTGACAGGAATACAATAATAGTAGGAGACTTTAACACCCCACTCACATCAACGGACAGATCGCCTAGACAGAAAATCAATAAGGCACAGAAATTCTAAATAATACAATAGAACTTAATTGATATTTTCAGGACATTACATCAAAAAAACCCAGAATACACATTCTTTTTTTTAAATTATTTATTTTATTTATTTTTGGCTGCATTGCTGCATGCAGGCTTTCTCCAGTTGCGGCAAGCGGGGGCTACTCTTCTCTACAGTGCGTGGGCTTCTCATTGCAGTGGCCTCTCTTCTTGTGGAGCACAGGTTCTAGGTGCATGGGCTTCAGTAGTTGTGGCTCTCAGGCTCCAGAGCACAAGCTCAGTAGCTGTGGCGCACGGGCCCAGTTGCTCCGTGGCATGTGGGATCTTCCCAGGCCAGGGCTCAAACCCGTGTCCCCTGCATTGGCAGGGAGATTCCTAACCACTGTGCCACCAGGGAAGCCCCAGAATACTCATTCTTTTCAAGTACACATGGAACATGCCCTAGGTTTGACCACATACTATGGTACAAAACAATAATAAATTGTTTTCAATGTCTCAATAAATCTGAGAGTTTAGAAATTATCTCAAGCATCTCTTCAGACCACAATGGCATGAAACTAGAAATCAACCACAGAAAAACAAATGAGAAAAAAATGATTACATGGAGATTAAGCAACATGCTACTAAAATAACCAATGGGTCAATGATGAAACCAAAGAGGAAATTTAAAAATACCTTGAGACAAATGACAATGAAAACACAACCATACAAAATTTATGGGATACAGCAAAAGCAGTTCTTAGAGGGAAGTTCATAGTGATACAGGCCTTCCTCAAAAAATAAGAAAAATCTCAAATAACCAACCTAACCTACCAGCTAAAAGAATTAGAAAAATAAGAACAAATAAAACCTAAAGTCAGCAGAAGAATGGAAGTAATAAAGATTGGAGAGGAAATAAATAAAAGAGAGATTAAAAAACAGAAAAAAATCAATAAAACCAGGAGCTGGTTCTTTGAAAGGGTAAACAAGATTGACAAACCTCTGGCCAGGCTCATCAAGAAGAAAAGAGAGAGAACCCAAATAAACAAAATAAGAAATAAAAAAGGAGACATAACAACTGATACTGCAGAAATACAAAAAATCGTAAGGGAATACTATGAACAATTATATGCCAACAAATTTAACAACCTAGAAGAAATGTATACGTTTTTAGAAATATACAGCCCACCAAAACTGAATCAAGAAGAAACAGATAATTTGAACAGGCTAATCATTAGAAGTGAAATAGACTCTGTAATTTAAAAACTCCCTACAAACAAAAGTCCAGGACCAGATGGGTTCACAGGCGAATTCTACCAAACATACAAAGAAGAATTTATACTGATCCTTCTCAAGCTCTTCCAAAAAATTGAAGAGGAGGGAAAGAATCCCAAAGACATTCTATGAAGCCACTATCACCCTGATACCAAAACCAGACAAAGACACCACCAAAAAGGAAAATTACAGGCCAATATCTTTGATGAATATAGATGCAAAAATTCTCAACAAAATATTAGCAAACCAAATCCAATAACTCATAAAAGATCATACACCATGACCAAGTGGGATTCATCCCAAGTTCACAAGGATGGTTCAACATATGCAAATCAATCAGTGTGACATACTACATTAAAAAAAGAAAAGAAAAAAAACAAATGATCAATAGATACAGAACAAGCATTTGACAAAATTCAACATTCATTTATGATAAAAACTCTTACCAAAGTGGGTATACAGGAAACATATCTCAACATAATAAAAACTATTTATGACAAACACACAGCCAATATAATACTCAATGGTGAAAAGCTGAAAGCCTTTCTACTAAAATCTGGAAAAAGACAAGGATACCCACTCTCACCTCTTATATTCACCATAGTATTGGATGTCCTAGCCACAGCAATCAGACAAGGAAAAGAAATAAAAGGTATCCGAATTGGAAGGAAAGAGGTAAAATTGTCATTATATGCAGATGACATGATACTATATATAGAAAACCCTAAACATTCCACACAAAAACTACTAGAACTGAAAAACAAATTCAGCAGGATAGCAGGATACAAGATTAACATTCACAAACCAGTTGTATTTCCTTACACTAACAATGAAATATCAGAAAGAGAATGTAAAAAAGCAATACCTTTTAAAATAGCACCTGCAAAAATAAAATACTTAGGAATAAACCTTACTGAGGAGGTGAAAGACTTACACACTGAGAACTATAAAACATTAATAAAGGAAATTGAAGATGATTCAAAGAAATGGAAAGAAAGAAAGAAAAAAAAGAAATGGAAAGATATCACATGCTCTTGGATTAAAATGATTAATATTGTTAAAACAGCCATACTACCCAAAGCAATCTACAGATTTAACGCATTCCCTATCAAATTACCCATGACATTTTTCACAGAACTAGAAAAATCCTAAAATTTATATGGAAACATAAAAGACTTAGATTTGCCAAAGCAATCCTGAAGAAAAAGAACAAAGCAGAAGGCATAAACCTCCCAGACTTCAGACAATACTACAAAGCTACATTAATCAAAACAGCGTGGTACTGGCACAAAAACAGGCATATGGATCAGTGGAACAGAATAGAGAGCCCAGAAATAAACTCACACACCTACAGTCAATTAATCTTCAACAAAGGCAGCAAGAATATAAAACAGGAAAAAGTGTCTTCAGCAAGTGGTGTTGGGAAAGTTGGACAGCTGCATGTAAATCAATGAAGTTAGAACACACCCTCTCGCCATACACAAAAATAAACTCAAAATGGCTTAAAGAGTTAAAATAATACATAACATCATAAAACTCCTAGAAGAGATCATGGGCAAAATATTTCTGACATAAATCATACCAATGTTTTCTTAGGTCAGTCTCCCAAGGCAATAGAAATAAAAACAAAAATAAACAAATGGGGCCTAATCAAACTTACAAGCCTGTGCCCAGCAAAAGAAACCATAAACAAAGCAAAAACACAAGCTACAGAATGGGAGAAAATATTTGCAAAGAATATGACCAACAAGGGCATAATTTCCAAAATATACAAACAGCTCATACAACTCAACAACAACAACAACAACAAAAACAACCCAATCGAAAAATGGGCAGAAGACCTAAACAGACATTTCTCCAAAGAAGAAATACAAATGGCCAATAGGCACATGAAAAGATGGTCAACACCTCTAATTATTAGAGAAATGCAAATCAAAATTACAATGAGGTACCACCTCACACAGGTCAGAATGGCCATCATTAAAAAGTCTACAAATAACAAATGCTGGAGAGGATGTGGAGAAAAGGGAACCCTTCTACACTGTTGGTGGGAATGTAAGTTCGTACAGCCACTATGGAAAACAGTATGGAGGTTCCTCAGAAAACTAAAAATAGAATTACCATATGATCCAGCAATCCTATTCCTGGGCATATATCCAGACAAAACTCTAATTCAAAAATATACATGCACCCTTATGTTCATAGCAGCACTATTCACAATAGCCAAGACATGGAAGCAACCTAAATGTCCATCGACAGATGAATGGATCAAGAAGATGTGGTACATATATACAATGGAATACTACTCAGCCATTAAAAAGAATGAAATAATGCCATTTGCAGCAACATGGATGCAACTAGAGATTATCATCCTAAGTGAAGTAAGTCAGAAAGAGAAAGGCAAATACCATATGATATCATTTATATGTGGAATCTAAAATATGTCACAAATGAACCTATCTATGAAACAGAAACAGATTCACAGATATAGAGAACAGACTTGTGGTTGCCAAGGGGGAGAGGGTTGTGGGAGGCCTGGAGTGGGAGGTTGGGGTTAGCAGATGTAAGCTATTATATATAGAATGTATGAACAACAAAGTCCTACTGTATAGCACAGAGAACTATCTTCAGTATCCTATGATAAACCATAATGGAAAAGAATAAAAAAAAGAATGTATATATATGTATGTATAACTGAGTCACTGTGCTGTACAGCAGAAATTAACACAACACTGTAAATCAACTATACTTCAGGTAAAAAAAATTTTTAAATGTTAAACTAGTGAATATACAAAAAAGGAAGAGACCCACAGACATAGAGAACAAACTAGTGGTTACCAGTGGGGAGAGGGAAGCAGGGAGGGGCAAGATAGGGGTAGGGGATTAAGAGATGCAAACTACTACTAAAATAAATAAGCTACAAGGATATATTGTACAACCCAGGGAATACAGCCAATATTTTATAATAGCTATAAATGTACCTTTTAAAAAATTGTGAATCATTGTTGTACACCCAAAACTTACATAATATTGCACAACTATACCTCAATTTTTTAAAAAAGAAAAACTTTTTTCAAAAAGAAAAATGAATGTGTCAGAAGAATACAGACCAAAAATGCTTTGAAAAATGGGGGAAACTGGGTGAGGAGTAAATGGTACCTCTCTGGACATTTTTTGCAACTGTTTACAAATCTGCAATTATTTCAAAATAAAAAGCTTTTTAAAAGAATAATACATACAGTTCATATACAGTTTAATGTCATTTATTTAAAGCAAAAAAGACTAATACAAAACAATATGAATGTTAAAGTGTTTTTTATGATCTGAAAAGATGTACTTCAAAATTCAAAACAATGGTTTTTCTGGGGTGGCGGGGTGGGGGAGAGGCAGCAGGGATTATAGGTAATGGTCAATAGAGAGTTAGCTCTATCTGTAGTATTCTAGTTTATAAAAGAAAAACATATTCTTACCTTACTTGCAACTAATCCTGGGACAAATGATCAGAAATCCATATCAAGCTTACTCTGATAACAAAGGTGAATTAGGAGGATGAATAAAATTAAAATTTGAGCAAGGTACACATGGAGGCTTTATTCATTCCTATTAGAATGAACTATATGAAATTGACGATAGTCCATCATTTTTAATCTATAAAAGTGATAATTTCATATGGCTTGTTATGGACTGAATATTTGTGTACCCCTCAAAATTTATACATTGAAACCCTAATCCCAATGTGATGGTATTTGGAGGTGGGGCCTTTGGGAGGTAATTAAGTCATGAGGGTGGAGCCCTTGTGAATGGGATTAGTGCCCTTATAAGAGGCCAGAGAGCTGGTTTGCTCTCTTTCTGGCACATGAGGACACAATGAGAAAATGGCAGTCTGCAACCTAGAAGGAGGCCCTCACCAGAATCGGACCAAAAGAAGTAAATTTCTGTTGTTTATGAGCCACCCAGTCTGTGGTACTTCATTATAGAAGCCTGAATTGACTAAGATATGGTTCAATCTAATATTTTTCTTTGATCCAGAATCCTTTACATGAGCTGGTTCCATTATATAATCTTACTGGGACTGAACAGCAAATATATATATATATATATATATTTATATTTATATATTTATTTATTTATATATATACACACACACATATATAATTAGTAATATTAACCATACTAACAACTGAAATATATATTAACTCATTGCTAGCAGAGCCCCTAACAGCAGTTAGTTATGCAGCATTAGTGCCAGACAGACAGCTCCCTTTGGCTTATTCAGGTGTGCTAGATAATTTGAGGGCGGGGGGCAGGCAGATTTCCTAAAACTAATTAGCATACATAAGGGGTCAAGACATTTTCAACCCCTGAAATTAAGAGTATAAGAAAAAAGAATAAACTTTGAGGTCCTTGATATACACTACGGCTAAAAGACAGTAACCTGAGGCCACAAAGCAATGGAAATGATTGCTTCCTTCTCATTAGGAGCTGCTAAGAAGGGGGAGGGAAAAGTTACATGGTCCACTCAGAATGGGAGATTGATTCCTGAGACCAGGAATTGAACTTCATCTGGAGAAAACCATATGGTTTGGGTTGAGATCATTTTCTGGGGATTCTTGGAAGATAAGTACAGAAGGCCTTTAGGAACCTTGTGCTAATTAACAGAGCCTCCTGCGGAACATTCCTATACATATCCCATGATACAGGAACTGTTCTAATTCTGGACTAAAAGACAGGAAGTTAAAGACCCAAATGTACTATGATTGTTTTACTTTTTTAGCAGTACAAGAGAAAGACATTTCGTAAAGGTCTTCCTTAAGTCATACTGTTCAATCTATTCAATTGACCTGGCAGGTAGAAGGGAAATGACACCCCTCTGCCTCAATCCTCTCCCCTTAGGGCCTAGTCCTTCCTTGTAGGAGCCACTACCAGATCATAGAAGCTTGCATTTAAGAACTAGCGTATTTCATGGGCTTCCCTGGTGGCGCAGTGGTTAAGAATCCACCTGCCAATGCAGGAGACAGGGGTTCAAGCCCTGGTCCGGGAAGATCCCACATGCCACGGAGCAACTAAGCCCGTGCTCCACAACTACTGAGCCTGCACTCTAGAGCCCGCGAGCCACAACTACTGAGTCTGTGTGCCACAAATACTGAAGCCCGAGCGCCCTGGGGCCCATGCTCCACAACAAGAGAAGCCACCGCAATGAGAAGCCCATGCACCACAACGAAGAGTAGCCCCCACTTGCCACTAGAGAAAGCCTGTGCACAGCAACGAAGACCCAGTGCAGCCAAAAATAAAAAAAAATAAAAAAAAAGAACTAGCGTATTTCAGAGAAGACAGGCTGCTGCCACCATCAACATCATCATCACTATAATCTGGTGCTTAATTTGTCTCAAGTACTGTATTAAACCTCTATCACACATTACCTTATTTAAATCTTGCCACATGGCTATAAGGTGGGCATACTTAATATTACCACTTTACAACCTCAATGTTCACAGCACCACTATTTACAGTAGCCAAGACATGGAAGCAACCTAAACGTCCATCGATAGATGAATAGATAAAGAAGATGTGGTATATGTGCACAATGGAATATCAGCCATAAAAAGAATGAAATAATGCCATTTGCAGCAATATGGATGAATCTAGAGATTATCATACTAAATGAAGTCAGACAGACATACAAATATCATATGGTATCACATATATGGAATCTAAAATATGATACAAATGAACTTATTTACAAAGCAGAAATAGACTCACAGACATAGAAAACAAACCTAGGGTTACCAAAGGGGAAAGCGGGGGAGGGATAAATTAAGGAGTATGGGATTAGCAGATACAAACTACTATATATAAGATAGATAAACAATAAGGACCTACTGCATAGCACAGGGAACTATATTCAATATCTTATAATAACCTCTAATAGAAAAGAATCTGAAAAACGAATATACATAACTGAATCACTTTGCTGTACACCTGAAGCATTGTAAATAAACTATACTTCAAGAAAAAAAAATATCACCACTTTACAGATGAGGAAACAGAGTCTAATAGAGGTTCAATAACTTCCCCAAAGCGGCATAGATATTAATAGCAGAGACTGGATCTAAACCACTTCTGTCTGAAACACAGTTCCATGCTCCTAAACACTACACTCTCTTGCCTCCTCCTTTACCCTGGCTGACTCCAGGCACAAAAGGGACAGAGCTCACGTACTGCCTCTGGACCTTCAACTCCTTCCATCTTTCACGCCCAGCTATTTTGAAATACAAAAAGGATTGAGTATGAGGCAGGAAAGACAGGGCTGGGCCCAAGGACAGCCTATACACCTCCTTGTTTTGCACTTAATGAGACCATGACACATGGAGAAATGGCATCTAAAACAGAAACTTTGTAGCATCTGAACAAGAAACACTGACCATGAAAACCATGGCGCATGCCCAATAAAAATGCACAGATTGCCAATGACCCTGTATGACCTTCCCGTGTGGTTGACTAGTAAGGGAAAATTTAAGGGAAAACAGTTCTTAGAGCACATGTACAGTGGCTCCAGGAGACAAAGGCGTAAGACTGGGAGCTGATGCAACCTGGTGCAATCTAGGCCACACCTCAACCATCCTCTCAATGAATATTCCGCCCCTAATCAGAAAGACCCCCGCCCATTCAAAGGGCTAAAAAAATAAGATAAAAGGGGGATTAAAAAACCTTGTGGTATGCTCCGCACTTGTGAGGATGCCCGCACTCTTCTTTGAGTGTGTAACTTTCACTTCAGCCTCAATAAACTGCTTTTTTAAAAATTTATTTATTTATTTATTTTGGCCGTGCCACACAGCTTGCGCCATCTTAGTTCCCTGACCAGGGATTGAATCCGGCCATGGCAGTGAAAGTGCCAAGTCCTAACCACCGGACTGCCAGGAAATTCCCCTGCTTCTTTGTTCTCTTTGCTCCTCAGCCTGTGTGTTTTTTTCTCCTTTGTGTTCTGTGTTCCTTGCCCAAATTCTTTTGGACAAGTTGAACAAGAGTCTGCACTTTTGATAAAGCTTTTCTGCTATCAAGTAAGTATATGTGTGTCTGTGTTGTAAGTTTAATTTGATAACAACACTAATTTTTACTAAGTGGGATCAGTTTTCATATTTAGTTTATCCAGCAACATTTTTAGGTACACAAAAGTTTTCTAATAGGAGATCTTATTTAAGAGCCTTTAATTTAGGGTAATATTTTTAATGTCATCTGTCTGACTTGTAGTTCCAAAATTTGCTGACCAGCTGACTGCTTTTTGGGTTGACCTGAGATGTGCACGGTTTAGAAACCTTAACTCAAGTTCCAGTTCTTTCAGTAACTACTGCTACAATGCTGGACATATCACTTGGTTTTCTTCACCTTTATGATCTCTAAGGTGTTACTGTCTAGTTCTAATTCTATGGCTCTGATCTGTCTTACAAACATTTCTCAAGATATTAATTACATAATGTCTAAAAAAGATATAACAGATAAAAGTTCAGAAAATAAACTTTATGCTTTTCTTTACTGTTTCTAATTAAGCTCATAATCCTCAGTTAGATTTTAATCTTTCATTCAGCCACTCATTCAACAAATATTTATTGAGTGCCTACAAATGTACCAGGGAGCATTCTTGCAGCTCGAAGGTGATCATTTTCTACCTCATTTAAAACCCCACAATATTCCAGTACAATGATTGTGAATATATTTGTGGATATTTATTCATAGATTTGTGTGTGTGCGTGTGTGTGGGGGGGTATCCTCAATTAGCTCCAAAACAGATCTGAGGTCGAAATGTTTAATAAATAATTGTAATTACAGGTTTTAAAGGTTGAGTAAAAACCTTCAGAAACTGAATGATCTCTTTGAGCCCTCCCACAAAGAATCCGTCCAGCCTCCACCTCCCAAAGTAAACCTCTTTAGGTAGATTTAAAGAAAGGGGCATCACTTAGGCTGGGGAGAATCACCATATACAATGAAGGAGGCAGGCAAGGGATCCAAATGGGAGAGAGAAGTGTTGAAGTCAGTCCTTATTTATACCAAATCAAGAAAATGATCCTTTCATCTGCCTGTATGAACAGACTTCCATTCACTTGCAACATAAATTTAATTAAATAACTTGAATTTCCCATCTGGTTCATTAAATAAAACTGGATTTGAATGTCACACACATGGCCATTAAGCACACTGTCATTACTTACAATTTTGGCTCACGCACAATGATTACCCCAGTATACTTACTGCCTTAGGACATTTCTGAGATACAGGTGTTACTATCTCATCACTATCTGTAGTTTGTGCTTCACTGACTTCAGAAGCTCGTTCACAGGATTCTTTATCTGCCAGAGAAGAGACTAGAGTTACAGAACTGTTTTGGAGTACCCTGTCTAGCCCAGAAAAGACCCAGTACCTACATCTTCAATCTTCTGTTTAGTTACTAGTGCTGAGTACCTAAATTTTGGCTGTAATCACTAGAAACAAACCTTCTTTTTTAAAGTTTCACTTATTCAGAAGCTTGCCAAATACACAGGGTTCGCTTCTGAAAAAAGAAAGGGAAGGAAAGAAGGTAGGGAGGTAGAAAGAAAGTTTTGTCCTTTTAGGGGCTAGAGAAAATGACCAAGCCAAGGAAAAACAGTGCAATCAGGGTGTAGCTGACTGTATTTTACAAAGACAGCATCAAACAATATCTCTCATCCCACATGCTCTCTTTCGTACAATGTGATCTTGATACTCCTAATACTTTTTTTAAGGTAGGTATTTTTATGTTTTTATATATATATATATATATATTTATTTATTTTTAGATTTTTATTTTATATTATAGTTGATTTACAATGTTGTGTTAGTTTCAGGTGCACAGCAAAGTGATTTAGTTATACATATACATATATCTATTCTTTTTCAGATCCTTTTCCCGTATAGGTTATTATAGAGTATTGAGTAGAGTTCTCTGTGCTCTACAGTAGGTCTTTATCGATTACCTATTTTATATGTAGTAGTGTGTATATGTTAATCCCAAACTCCTAATTTATCCACCCCGCACCTTTCCCCTTCGGTAACCATAAATTTGTTTTCTAAGTCTGTGAGTCTGTTTCTGTTTTGTAAATAAGTTCATTTGTATACTTTTTTAGTATATCGCTTATATAAGCGATATCATATGATATTTGTCTTTCTCTGTCTGCCTTACTTCACTTAGTATGATAATCTCTAGGTCCACCCATGTTGTTGCAAATGGCATTATTTCATCCTTTTTTTTATGGCTGAGTAATATTCCATTGTATACATATACCACATCTTCTTTATCCACTCATCCATCGATGGATATTTAGGTTGCTTCCATGTCTTGGCTATTGTGAATAGTGCTGCAATGAACATTGGGGTGCATGTATCTTTCTGAATTATAGTTTTGTCTGGATATGTGCCCAGGAGTAGGACTGCTGGATCATGTGGCAACTCTATTTCTAGTTTTTTGAGGAACCTCCATACTGTTTTCCATAGTGGCTGCACCAATTTACACTCCCATCAACTGTGTAACATGGTTCCCTTTTCTCCACACCCTCTCCAGACACCTAAAGTGCTTCCTCCAGAGGTTGACATTGAAAAGTTGTCACCTTAAAGAAACCTATTGCAAGGATCTCTTTTCTGCTTTGATCATTAACCAAAGGCTAACATACTTGTTCTTGGCAAAGAAATGTCCTCAGGGATAACAGGATGAAACTTCTGTGTGAGGGCTTTAGTTACCCCCAGTGTAAACTATAGACCCCAGTGTTACAGTGCTGCAGTATAACTAATGATGGCTGCAATTGTCTCTCAAAGCTTCTCTAACAAAAATCAAGCCTAACACACTTGAATCTGGGGCTGACTCACATAGGAATTACTGTACTGAAGTTTCTGTGTGAGGCTTTGAAAAAAATCACTGTAGGAGATTGACCAAGATGGCTGAATAGAAGGACCTTGAGCTCATCTTCTCTCACGAGCACACCTAAATCACAACTATTTGCAGAACAACTATTGATGAAAACGACCAGAACCTTCCAGAAGAGAACTTCTATAAAGCCATAAAGAAGGAACCACAAAGAGATGGGTGGGGGGTGGACTTGTGATATAGCCAAGTCCCATAAGCCCTGGTGGGTGACCCACAAACTGGAGAATAATGACAGTTGCAGAGGTTCTCCCAGAGAAGTGAGAGATCTTAGACCCATATTGGGTTCCTCAGCCTGGGGGACCAGCACTGGGAAGATGAACCCCCAGAGCATTTGGCTTTGAAGGCCAGCTGGGCTTACTTTCAGGAATCCCAGGGGGCTGGGGAAAATAGAGACTTCACTCTTAAAGAGTGCACACAAAATCTCATATGCTGCAGGACCCAGAGAAGAAGCAGTAAATTGATAGGAGCTTGGATTAGTCCCACCTGCTGATCCTCAAGAATCTCTTAGAGAGACAATAGGCAACTGCAGCTCACCCTCTGGACACAGACACTGGCAGCAGCCATTTTTGGGAGCTCCTTTTACCACATGGACACTGCTGCTGGCAAGCACCACTGTGGAATCCTCCTTCTAGCGTAGTAGCCCCAGGACCCACCCCAATGCTGGCCCAACAGCCAGCAGGTGTCAGTGCTAGGATGCTTCAGGCAAAGAGACTAACTGGATGGGGACACAGCCTCACCTATCAGCAGACAGGCTGCCTTAAGATTCCATGAGCCCACAGCCACCTCTGGACATGGCCCTGCCCTCCAGGGAACCTACTTTAGCATCTAGACCAGCCTCACCCACCAGGGAGCAGACATCAGACACAAGAAAACCACAATCACACAGCTTGCAAACCCAGCCTACCCACCAGCAGGCCAAACCCTGACCTGGGACTGGCTAGGCCCTGGCCATGCCCATTAGCATGCCAGCACAAGATTTAGGACACCCTGGACCCAACACTCTGGACACCCCATAAATGTGTCAGAAACTGGCCCACTCCACCAGTGATCTAACACCAGCTCTGGGCCCTGCAACCAGACTCCAGGACCTGACTCTGCCTGACAGTAAGCTGGCATTAACCCCAGGACCTGACTTCACCCACCAGTGGGTATGCAATAGCCCTGGAGCCTTATGGAGCCTGATTCTGCTCACCAATGAGCTGGCACTAGCCCTGAGGACTTCTGGGGTTCCACAGTCAGCTGCCTTGTGACCCAGTCTTGCCAACTGGTGGCCAGCAGCCTCCACATAAGGCAGGGCCTGGTAAGCAACCAGACCAGGGGCCAAACAAGTTCACCAGATGGCCCACAGAGTCAGCCTGCCACAACAGAAGGACCCATGCTGCTCTCATAGGGGGAACACCTAGAGCATATAGCTTGGGTGACAAGAGGGGAATATGCTGCTGGGACGCATATGACGTGTACTACAAAAGGCCATTTCTCCAAGGTCAGGAAATGTAAACAACCTAGAAGAAATACAAAAATCAAACAGCAATGTAGGCAAAATGAGGTGACAGAGGAACATGTTCCAGATAGAGGAACAAGATAAAAACCCAGAAGAAGAAGTAAATGAAGTGGACATTGGAAATCTACATGAAAAAAAGTTCAGAGTAGTGCTCAGAAGATGATCAAAGAATTCAGGAGAAGGATGGATGCACAGAGTGAGAACTTAGAAGTTTTTAACAAAGGGTTAGAAAATATAAAGAACAACCCAACAGAAATGAAGACTACAATAACTAAAATGAAAAATACACTAGAAGGATCAACAGTAGACTAAATGATACCTAGGAATCAATCAGCGAGCTATAGTAGTGGAAGTCACTGATATTGAACAGAAAAACACTGAAAAGAAATGAGGACAGTTTAAGAGACCTCTGGGACAACACCAAGCACACTAATAGTCACATGATAGGGGTCCAGAAGGAAAAGAGACTGAGAAAGGGGCAGAGAACATATCTGAAGTAATAATAGCTGAAAACTTCCCTAGCCTGGGAAAGCAAACAGTCACCCAAGGCCAGAAAACATAGACAGTCCCACACAGGATGAATCCAAAGAGAAACAAACCAAGATACATAGTAATTAAAGTGAGAAAAAATTGGGCTTCCCTGGTGGCACAGTGGTTAAGAATCCGCCTGCCAATGCAGGGGACACAGGTTTGAGCCCTGGTCCAGGAAGATCCCACATGCCATGGAGCAACTAAGCCCATGAGCCACAACTACTGAGCCTGCGCTCTAGAGCCTGCGAGCCACAACTACTGAGCCCGCGGGCCACAACTACTGAAGCCTGTGAGCCTAGAGCCCATGCTCCGCAACAAGAGAAGCCACCGCAGTGAGAAGCCTGTGCACCGCAACAAAGAGTAGCCCCTGCTCGCCACAACTAGAAGAAAGCCCGTGCACAGCAACAAAGACCCAACTCAGCCAAAAATAAATAAATTAAATAAATAAATAAATAATAGAATGAGAAAAAATTAAAATAAAGAGAGAATATAAAAACAGCAAGGGAGGGCTTCCCTGGTGGTGCAGTGGTTGAGAGTCTGCCTGCCGATGCAGGGGACATGGGTTCGTGCCCTGGTCCGGGAAGATCCCACATGCCGCAGAGCGGCTGGGCCCATGAGCCATGGCCACTGAGCCTGTGTGTCGGGAGCCTGTGCTCCACAACGGGAGAGGCCACAACAGTGAGAGGCCCGCGTACTGCAAAAAAAAAAAAAAAAAAAAAAAAAACAGCAAGGGAAAAGCAACAAATGGCATACAAAGGAACTTCCATAAAGCTATCAGCTGACTTTTCAGCAGAAACTCTGTAGGCCAGAAGGGAGTGTCATGTTTAAAGTGACAAAAGGGAAAAAGCTACAACCAAGAATGTTCTACCCAGCAAGGCTCTCATTCAGATTTGATGGAGATCAAAAGCTTTACAGACAAACAAAAGCTAAAAGACTTCAGCACAACTAAAGCAGCTTTACAAGAAATGTTAAACAAAACTTCTCTAAGCAAAACAGAAAAGCCACAACTACAAACATGAAAATTATGAAATGAAAAATCTCATCCATCAGTCAAGGCAAACATACAGTAAAGGTGGGAAATCATCCATGCACAAAACCAGTAGAAAGGTTAAAAGACAAAAGTAGTAAAATCATATTTATATCCATAATAAGCAGTTAAGGGATACACAAAATGATTAGATGTAAAATATTATATCAGAAACAGTAATCATAAGAGGAGAACAAATGCAGAATTGTTAAAATGCATTTGAAATTAAGAGATCAGCAACTTAAAACAATCATATATATATATATATATATATATATATATATATATGTATATATATAGCTATACAAAAACCTTATGGTAACCACAAATCAAAAACCTATAATAAATACAAGTACAAAAAAGAAAAAGGAATCCAAACATAACACTAAATACATTCATTCAATCACAAGAGAACAAAAGAAGAAAGAAAACAAGACCTACAAAAACAACCCCAAAACAATGAACATAATAGCAATAAGTACTTATCAATACTTACTTAAAAAGTAATGGACTAAATGCTCTAATCAAAAGACACAGAGTATGACCACCTGGATGGGTGGGATAGGGAGGGTGAGAGGGAGGGAGATGCAAGAGGGAGGAGATATGGGAACATATGTATATGTATAACCGATTCACTTTGTTATAAAGCAGAAACTAACACATCATTGTAAAGCAATTATACTCCAATAAAGATGTAAAAAAAAAAGACACAGAGTGGCTGGGACTTCCCTGGTGGTCCAGTAGTTAAGACTCTGTGCTCCCAATGCACAGGGGGTTCGATCCCTGGTCAGGGAACTAGATCCCACATGCTGCAACTAAGAGCCCACATGCCACAACTAAAGATCCTATGTGCTGCAATGAAGATCCTGCATGTTGCAACTAAGACTCAGAGCAGCCAAATAAATAAAAGAAATAAATACATATTAAAAAAGAAAAGGCATAGTATGGCTGAATGGATACAAAAACAAAACACATATATATGTTGCCAACAAGAGATTCACTTCAGATCTAAGGACACACACAGACTGAAAGTGAGGGGATGGAAAAAGGTATACTCTGCAAATGGAAATCAAAAGAAAACTTGAGTAACAATACTTATATCAAACAAAACAGACTTGAAAATAAAGACTGTACATAATGATCAAAGAATCAATCCAAGAAGATTGGATTGATACAATATACTACAAAGCTACAGTAATGAAAACAGTATGGTACTGTCACAGAAACAAAAATAGAGATCAGTGGAACAGGACAGAAAGTCCAGAAATAAACCCATGCACTTATGGTCAATTAATCTATGACAAAGGAGGTAAGAACAATTGTAAATATATATGCACCCAACACAAAAGCACCTAAATATATAAGGGAAATAACAGTCATAAAAGGAGAAATCAACAGTAACACAATAATAGTAGGGGACTTTAAAACCCAATTACATCAATGGACAGATCATCCAGACAGAAAATCGGTAAGTAAACAAAGGCCTTAAATAACACATTAGAAAAAATGGACTTAATTTATACAGAGAGCATTCCGTCTGAAAGGAGAATACACATTCTTTTCAAGTGCACGTGGAACATTCTCCAGCATAGATCACATGCTAGGCCACAAAACAAGCCTTGGTAAATTTAAGAAAATTGAAATCATATCAAGCATCTTTTCTGACCACAATGCTACAAGATTAGAAATCAACTACAAGAGAAAAACTGTGAAACAAAACAAAACAAAACACATGGTGACTAAACAATATGCTACTAAACAACCAATGGGTTACTGAAGAAATCAAAGAGGAAATCAAAAGTACCTAGAGACAAATGAAAATGAAAACATGATGATCCAAAACATATGGGATGCAGCAAAAGCAGTTCTAAGAGGGAAGTTTATAGTGATACAACCTTATCTCAGGAAACAGGAAAAATCTCAAATAAACAACATAACCTTGCATCTAAAGGAACTAGAAAAGAACAAACAAAACCCAAATTAGTAGAAGGAAAGAAATCATACAGATCAGAGCAGAAATAAATGAAATAGAGACAAAAACAATAGAAAAGATCAATGAAAGTAACAGCTGGTTCTTTAAAAATATAAACAAAATTGATAAAACTTTAGCCAGACCCTAAAGACACAGATGCAGAGAACAAACGTATGGGGGGAAGCAGGGGTGTGGTGGGGTTGGATGAACTGGGAGATTAGGATTGACATACATACACTAATAGGTATAAAATAGATAACTAATAAGAACCTGCTGTATAAAAAATAAATAAAATAAAATTCAAAACAAACAAACAAAAAACTTTAGCCAGATTCCAAAAGAAAAAAAAGGGAGATGGCAAAAATAAATAAAATCAGAAATTAAAAAGGAGAAGTTACAATGGACACACAGAAATACAAAGCATCATAAGAGACTACTACGAACAACTATATGTGAATAAAATGGACAACTTAGAAGAAATGGACAAATTCTTAGAAAGGTACAATCTCCCAAGACTTAACCAGGAAGAAATAGAAAATAGAAACAGGCCAATTATGAGTAATGAAGTTGAATCAGTAATTGAAAAATTCCTAACAAACAAACACTTAGAGAAGAGTTAACACCTATCATTCTCAAACTATTCCAAAACAAACTGAAGAGAAAGTTAACAATTCTGAACTCATTCTACAAGGCAAATGTCACCCTCATACCAAAACCAGACAAAGATATTATACAAAAAAGAAAATCGTAGGCCAATATCACTGATGAACACGAATGCAAAATCCTCAACAAAATATTAGCAAACCAAATGCAACAATACATTAAAAGGATCATACATCATGACTGAGTGGAATTTACCCAAGATGCAACGATTTTTCAATATGCAGAAATGAATCAATGTGGTATACCACATTGAAAACTGAAGAATAAAAACCATGTGATCATCTCAATAGATGCAGAAAAAGCTTTTGACAAAATTCTAAATTCATTTATGATAAAAAATCCTCCAGAAAGTGGGCATTGAGGGAACCTACCTCAACATAATAAAGGCCATACAGCTAATAACATACTCAATGGTGAAAAGCTGAAAGCATTTTCTCTAAGATCAGGAGCAAGACAAGGATGCCAACTCTCACCACTTTTATTCAACATTGTATTGGAAGTCCTAGCCATAGCAATCACACAAGAAAAAGAAATAAATGGAATCCAAATTGGAAAGGAAGAAGTAAAACAGTCACTGTTTGCATATGACATGATATTAACACTATACACAGGAAATCCTAAAGATACCACCAGAAAACTACTAGCACTCATCAATGAATTCAGTAAAGTTGCAGGATACAAAATTAATACAAAGAAATCTGTTGCATTTCTATACACTAACAATGAAAGATCAGAAAGAGAAATTAAGGAAACAATACCTTTTACTATGACATCCAAAAGAATAAAATACCTAGGAATAAACCTACCTAAGAAGGAAAAAGACCTGTACTCTGAAAACTATGAGACACTGATGAAAGAAACTGAAGATGACACAAACAGATGGAAAGATATACCATGTTCTTGGATTGGAAGAATCAATAATGTTAAAATGATTATGCTACCCAAGGCAATCTACAGGTTCAATTCAATCCCTATCAAATTACCAATGGCATTTTTCACAGAACTAGAATAAAATAAATTAAAGTTTGTATGGAAAAGCAAAAGACCCCCAAAGAGTGAAAGCAATCCTGAGAAAGAAAAATTGAGCTAGATGAATCATGCTCCCTGACTTCAAACTATACTACAAAGCTACAGTAATGAAAACAGTATAGTGCTGTCACAGAAAAAAAATAGAGATCAGTGGAACAGGACAGAAAGTCCAGAAATAAACCCATGCACTTATGGTCAATTAATCTATGACAAAGGAGGTAAGAATATACAATGGAGGAAAGACAGTCTCTTTGATAAATGGTGCTGGGAAAACTGGACAGCTACATGTAAACAAATGAAATTAGAACATTCTCTAACACCATACACAAAAATAAACTCAAAATAGATTAAAGACCTAAATGTAAGACCGGATACTATAAAACTCCTAAAGGAAAACATAGGCAGGACATTCTAACATGAATCACAGCAATATCTTTTTGGATGCACCTCCTACAGTAATGGAAATAAAAACAAAAATAAACAAATGGGGGCTTCCCTGGTGGTGCAGTGGTTGAGAGTCCGCCTGCCAATGCAGGGGACATGGGTTTGTGCCCTGGTCCAGGAGGATCCCACATGCTGCAGAGCAGCTAGGCCCGTGAGCCATGGCCGCTGAGCCTGCGTGTCCAGAGCCTGTGCTCCGCAACAGGAGAGACCACAAGAGTGAGAGGCCCACGTACTGCAAAAAAAAAACAACAAAAACCAAATGGGACCTAATTAAACTTAAAAGCTTTTGCTCAACAAAGGAAACCATAAAGAAAATGAAAAAACAACCTACAGAATGGGAAAAAATATTTGCCAACAATGCAACCGACAAGGGATTAGTCTCCAAAACTTACATACAACACATGTGGCTCAGTATCAAAAAAACAAGCAGACCAATCAAAAAATGGGCAGAAGACCTAAATAGACATTTCTCCAAAGAAGATATACAGATGGCCAACAGGCACATGAAAAGGTGTTCTAATTAAACACAATCTAATTGTGTTTGTCTAATTATTAGACAAACACAAATCAAAACTATAATGAGATATCACCTCACAACAGTCAGAATGGCCATCATCAAAAAATCTACAAACAATAAATGATGGAGAGGGTGTAGAGAAAAGGAAACCCTCCTAACACTGTTGGAGGGAATGTAAATTGGTACAGCCACTATGGAGAACAGTGTGGAGGTTCCTTAAGAAACTAAAAATAGAGCTACCATATGATCCAGCAATCCCACTCCTGGGCATATATCTGGAGAAAAACATGGTTCAAAACGATATATGCACCTCAATGTTCATGGCAGTGCTGTTTACAATAGCCAACACATGGAAACAACCTAAATGTCCATCAACAGATGAATGGATAAAGAACGTGTGGTACATATATACAATGGAATATTACTCAGCCATAAAAAAGAATGAAGTAATGCCATGTGCAGCAACATGGATGGATCTGGAAATTATCATACTAAGTGAAGTAAGACAGACAGAGAAAGACAAATATAATATGATACTGCTTATTTGTGGAATCTAAAAAAAATGCAACAAGTGAATTTATTTACAAAACAGAAGCAGACTCACAGACTTAAAGAACAAACTTATGGTTAACAGTGGGGAAGTGTAGGGGGGAAGGATAGACTGGGAGTTTGGGATTGACATGTACACACTACTATATTTAAAACAGATAACCAACAGGGACCTACTGTATAGCACAGGGAATGCAGCTCAGTATTCTGTAATAACCCAAAAGGGAAAAGAATCTGAAAAAGGAATAGATACATGTATATGCATAACTGAATCACTTTGTTGTACACCTGAAACTAACACAACATTGTTAATCAACTATGCTCCAATATATTGATAAAATAAAAATTTAAAAAATAAAGTTATTACAAAATAATGGCTATATTTCTTTGTGCCGTACAATATATCCTTGCTGCTTATTTATTTTATACATAGCAGTGTCTCTTAACTTCAACTTAAAAACTTAGCTTTTAATATCAAAAATTGGAATAAATGTACTTCAATAGAGGACTAGAAAATGTTTAAATTAAACAATATACAAGCAGTAATAATAACTTTATAGACATGGAAAAAAGTCTATCATAAAAGAAAGAAAAAAAAAGAATGGATATATGTGTATGTATAACTGAATCACTTTGTTGTACACCTGAAACTAACACAACATTGTAAATCAACTATATCCCAATATAAAATAAAAGTTAAATTTAAAAAAGAAATAAACAAAAAAAGAATAAAACACATAGGAATAAACCTACCTAAGGAGATAAAAGACCTGTACTTGGAAAACTGTAAGAAACCAATGAAAGAAATTGAAGATGATACAAACAGATGGAAAGATATACCACGTTCTTGGATTGGAAGAATTAATATTGCTAAAATGACCATACTACCCAAGGCAATCTACAGATTCAATGCAATCTCTATCAAAATACCAATGGCATTTTTCACTGAACTAGAAGAAATAATTTTAAAATTTGTATGGAGACACAAAAGACCCCAAATAGCCCAAAAAATCTTAAAAACGAGCAGAGCTGGAGGACTCATGCTCCCTGACTTCACATTATACTATAAAAGCTACAGTCATCAAAGCAATATGGTACTGGCTCAAAAACAGACATATAAAATCAATGGATAGGGCTTCCCTGGTGGTGCAGCGGTTGAGAGTCCGCCTGCCGATGCAGAGGACACAGGTTCGTGCCCCGGTCCGGGAAGATCCCACGTGCCGTGGAGTGGCTGGGCCCATGAGCCATGGATGCTGAGCCTGCGCGTCCGGAGCCTGTGCTCCACAACGGGAGAGGCCACAACAGTGAGAGGCCCGCGTATCGCAAAAAAAAAAAAAAAAAAAAAATCAATGGATAGACTAGAGAGTCCAGAAATAAATCCACAGACTTATGTTCAATTAATCTATGACAAAGCAGACAAGAATATACAATGGAGAAAAGACAGCCTCTTTGATATGTGGTGCGGAGAAAACTGGACAGCTACAGGTAAACAAACGAAATTAGAACATTCTCTAACACCATATACAAAAATAAACACAAAATAGATAAAAAACCTAAATGGAGGCTTCCCTGGTGGCGCAGTGGTTAAGAATCTGCCTGCCAATTCAGGGGACATGGGTTGGAGCCCTGGTCCGGGAAGCTCCCACATGCCTTGGAGCAACTAAGCCCATGTGCCACAACTACTGAGCCCACGTGCCTAGAGCCTGTGCTCCAAAACAAAGAGAAGCCACTGCAATGAGAAGCCTGCACACACAACAAAAAGTAGCCTCCACTTGACACAACTAGAGAAAGCCCATGTGCAGCAACGGAGACCCAACGCAGCCAAAAAAACGAAAAAAAAAAACCTACATGGAAGACCAAAAGCATAAAACTCTCAGAGGAAAACAGGCAGAACACTCTTTTTTTAAAAAAATTTTATTTATTTATTAATTTATTTATTTTTGGCTGTGTTGGGTCTTCGTTTCTGTGCGAGGGCTTTCTCTAGTTGTGGCAAGCGGGGGCCACTCTTCATTGCGGTGCGCGGGCCTCTCACTGTCGTGGCCTCTCTTGTTGTGGAGCACAGGCTCCAGACGTGCAGGCTCAGTAGTTGTGGCTCACGGGTCCAGTTGCTCCGCGGCATGTGGGATCTTCCCAGACCAGGGCTCAAACCCGTGTCCCCTGCATTGGCAGGCAGATTCTCAACCACTGCGCAACCAGGGAAGCCCCCAGAACACTCTTTAACATAAATCATAGCAATAATTTTTTATATTGGTCTCCTAAAGCAAAGGAAATAAAACAAAAAATAAACAAATGGGACCTAATTAAACTTAAAAGCTTTTGCACAGCAAGGGAAACCATCGACAAAATGAAAAAACCTGCTGAATAAGACAATATATTTGCAAATGACATGACCAATAAGAGGTTTATATCCACAACATATAAACAGCTAATACAACTCAACATAAAAAAATAATCCAATTTAAAAATGTGCAGGGACCTCCCTGGTGGCTCAGTGGTTAAGAATCCACCTGCCAATGCAGGGGACATGGGTTCAAGCCCTGGTCTGGGAAGATCCCACATGGTCTGGAGCAACTGAGCCCATGTGCCACAACTACTGAGCCTGCACTCTGCAGGCTGAGAGCTACAACTACTGAGCCTGCGCACCACAACTACTGAAGCTTGTGTGCCCTAGAGCCCATGTGCCACAACTACAGAGCTCCCATACTGCAACTACTGCAGTCCGTGCACTCTAGGGTCTGCCTGCTGCAACTACTGAGCCCCTGTGCTGCAACTACTGAAGCTTGTGCACCTAGAGCCCATGCTCCACAACACGGGAAGCCACTGCAATGAGAAGCCTGTGCACAGCAAGGAAGAGTAGCCCCCACCTGCTGCAACTAGAGGGAGACCACGTGCGGCAACAAAGACCCAACGCAGCCAAAAAAAAAAAAAAAGTGCAGAAGAAGTGAATAGACACTTTTCCAAAGAGGAAATGCAGATGGCCAACACATGAAGAGATTTTCAACATTGTTAACCATCAGGGAAATGCAAATCAAAGCCACAACGAGATATCACCTCACACCAGTTAGAATGGCTATCATCAAAAAGAACACAAATAACAAATGTTTGTGAGGATGTGGAGAAAAGGGAACCCTTGTACACTGTTGGTGGAAACGTAAATTGGTGCAGCCACTATGGAAAACAGTATGGAGGTTCCTTAAAAAACTAAAAATAGAGTTGCCATATGATCCAGCAATCCCACTCCTGGGCATATATCCAGAGAAAACTATAATTCGAAAGGATACATGCTCCCTAGTGTTCACAGCAGCATTATTTACAATTGCCAAGATATGGAAGTAACCTAAGTGCCCATCAACAGATGAGTGGATGAAGAAGATGCTGTATATATATATACAGTGCAATACTACTCAGCCATAAAAAAACAATGAGATGTTTCCATTTGCAGCACAAGGAAGGACCTAGAGAATACTATGCTTAGTAAAATAAGTCAGACAAAGACAAACCCTGTATGATATCACTTATATATGAAATCTAAAAAATACAACAAACTAGTCAATAAACAAAAAAGAAGCAACTCACAGATATAGAGAACAAACTAGTGGGGAGAGGAAAGGGGTTGGTGCTATTAAGAGGTACAAATTATTATGTATGAAATAAGCTACAAGGATATGTTATACAATACAGGGAATATAGCCAATATTTTATAATAACTATAAATGGAGTATAGCCTTTAAAAATTGTGAATGACTACATTTACTCCTATAACTTATATAGTACTGTATATCAGCTATACTTCAATTTTTTAAAAAAGCACAATGAGAGGAGGATCAACATAGCAATGTAGGAGGACGTGGAGATCACCTTTCCCCACAAATACATCAAAAATATTTAAATGTACATGTCATAATTAAAGAACCAATGTTGATATATTAAAAAGAAGGGCCTCCCTGGTGGCGCAGTGGTTGAGAGTCCGCCTGCCGATGCAGGGGATACGGGTTCGTGCCCCGGTCTGGGAGGATCCCATATGCCGCGGAGCGGCTGGGCCCGTGAGCCATGGCCGCTGGGCCTGCGCATCCAGAGCCTGTGCTCCGCAACGGGAGAGGCCACAAGAGTGAGAGGCCCGCATACCGCAAAAAGAAAAAAAAAAAAAAAAAAAAAAAGAAAATACAGGGCTTCCCTGGTGGCGCAGTGGTTAAGAATCCGCCTGCCAATGCAGGGGACACGGGTTGGAGCCCTGGTCCGGGAAGATCCCACATGCCGCAGAGCAACTAAGCCCATGAGCTACAACTACTGAGCCTGTGCTCTAGAGCACATGAGCCACAAACTACTGAGCCCACGTGCCACAACTACTGAAGCCCGCGTGCCTAGAGCCTGTGCTCCACAGCAAAAGAAGCCACCACAATAAGAAGCCCACGCACTGCAGCAAAGAGTAGCCCCCGCTCACCACAACTAGAGAAAGCCCGTGTGCAGCAATGAAGACTCAACACAGCCAAAAATAAATAAATTAATTAATTTAAAAAAGAAAGAAAGAAAATACATCTAAATATGAAACAATTTTCACAGAAAACCAACTGGAAACTGCCAGAAGATCTCTTATAGAACCAAAGCTGCAAGAAAGATCTCCATGTAATCAGGTAGGATAGGGGGAAAGAAAAAAAAGAAAGGCGTCAGGATGGGACTGGTGCCCCTGGGAGTGATCTGTGATGGAGAGAATGTCCACATGGGCTGGCCCTGGCCCTGGGGAGCCTTCTTGCCTGCTGAGAGGTCCAGTGGGACAGACAGAGGGCTGGAGGGGCTTAGACTCTGTTTGCAAGGACTGTGCTTATGCTGGCTTGCTAGCAATCAGGATGGAGAAAGACCAGGGCTGATGGCTGCTGCCTTGTCACACTTCCCTGACCAAATCATGTGCTGGGAGGGCTGCTAGTACATGCAGCAGCTGGGTGCTGAACCTCAGGTGGATGGACCCTGGGAGAGGACTTGGTTTAGCTGTGAGGAGACAGCCTACAGGGCCTTGGGTGTGGTCCAGGCAGAACCTTGGAGGTGATTATCAGCACACTGATGGTGGGGGTGGGTCTGGCCATAGTGGACTTTGTTGGCATGCTCACTGGGTGGTGCCAAAGAAACGAATGTCTCGGGTGGAGAGCCCCTGGGGAGGAGTAGGCAGCAGTTGTTTCTTGGCAGTAGTGCTCCAGCTCCATTCACCCCACACAGAAGCTTAGAGCCGGATCTGGGGCAGATAGGCCCTGGGAGAGGCCTGCTACAGAGGCAGCCCAGGTTGCAGGTGGCAGCACAACCACCTCGACTCCTGCAGCCACAGTGCCTTGGCCCCCAGCACCAGCCCACTCCACACCATAGCCCAGCACTAAGTCTGGTACAAATGCAACAGAGAAAGGGTTGTGACCTTGGGTTGATTCTGGTCAGAATCATGGATGCCTGCACCAGTGGGGCATAGGTTTGCTGTGACCACATGGGCTTTACATGCTTCGGTGGTCACCTCCTTTGGGGCAGGGCACACACTCAAGGGCAACGGACCTTATCGAGTACGACCCTCAAGGCTTCTACTCCAACAACTGAGGAGTGGACCCTACCCCTGACAGGTCTGTTACAGCCATGGAAAAAAGAGGAGGCCCCACCCAAAATCCAGGGGAGGCTCTGGACACCACAACACATATCCCACCCCCTATTAAAAGGATAACGGCCAACACACTCTGAGGAAAGATGTGGCTAGCATCCATGCAAAAACCAGCCCTCACAACAAAAATACTGGACTCACATAGTCTACACACAGATGTTCCCACATAAAAATACCCCTTCAAGACCACAGTACATAACTGTTTCTCCTAAATTCACAGAGACAGAGAAAGTTAAGTAAAATGAAAAAGAAGAGGAACTACTCCCAATTAAAAGAACAAGAAAAATCCCATGAAAGAACAAATAATGAAACAGACCTCACCAGTCTACTAGACCCTGAGTTCAAAAAGGAGGTAATAATCGTGCTAAAGGAATTAAGAAAGATTATTAATAGAAATGCAGATCACTGTAACAAGGAACTAGAAACTATAAAGAGGAACCAATCAAAATAAGACAACTCAATTGCCAACATAAAAAACAATATAAAAGCAATGAATAGCAGACTAAATAATGCAGAAGAAGGAATAAGTGATCTAGAAGATAGAATAATGGGAATCAACCACGCAGAACAGCAGATAGGAAGACAAATAACAACCAAATGAAAGCAACATATGAGATATATGGGATCATTCAAAGCATACCAAACTACACATAATAGGGGTTCCTGAAGGAGAAGAGAGAGAGAAGGGGATCAAAAATGTATTTGAAGAAATTCTGGCTGAAAACTTCCCAAACCTAAAGAAGGAAACAGATATCCAGGTAGGGGAAGCACAGAGGTTCCCAAACAAGATCCAGACCAAGACATATTATAATTAAAATGGGAAAAATTAAAAATAAAGAGAGGATTCTAAAGCCAGCAAGAGAAAAACAAAGAGTCAGTTACAAGGGAGCCCCCATTAAGGATATCAGCTGATTTCTCTGCAGAAACTGTGGGCCAGAAGGAAGTGGTATGATATATTCATAATTCTGAAAGGGAAAAACTTGCAACCTAGATACTCTACCCTGCAAGATTATCATTTAGAACAGAAGGAGGAAGAAAGAATTTCTCAGACAAGAAAAAACTAAAGAATACAGCAATACTAGACCTACCCTAAAGAAATATTTAAGGGTCTTCTCTAAATAGAAAAGAAGCAAGAATCTATAGGAAAGGGAAAATCACAATAGAAAAGGCAAATATATAAAAGGATTGAAGGTCACTTAAATAAGCCAGTACATAGACTAAAAACAGTCAAAAGATTTTTGTAAAAGTGATTGTAACTCTAAATAACAGCAAAAGGATAAACATGAAGATGTAAAATAGGACACCAGAATCACAAAATGTGGGGGAGGGAAGTATAAAAATGTAGATCTTTCAGAATGTATTTGAACTTCTTTGACTATCAGTTTAAAACAAATAGATGTAGTTATGGGTCAACATACTAGAAAACCAGGGTGACCACAAATCTAAAACATACAATAGATTCACACAAAAATAAAAAGAAAAGAACTCAAGCATAATACAAAAGAAAACCATCAAACTACAAAATGAAAAACAAAAATAAGCAGAAATCAATAAAGAAGAACTGCAAAATCAACTGGAAAGCAAGGTTTTAAATGGCAATAAATACATATCTATCAGTAATTACTTTAAATATCAATGGACTAAATGCTCCAATCAAAAGACATACAGTGGGGCTTCCCTGGTGGCGCAGTGGTTGAGAGTCCGCCTGCCGATGCGGGGGACACGGGTTCGTGCCCTTGTCTGGGAAGATCCCACATGCCACGGAGCGGCTGGGCCCGTGAGCCATGGCCGCTGAGCCTGCGCGTCCGGAGCCTGTGCTCTGCAACGGGAGAGGCCACAACAGTGAGAGGCCCGCGTACCGCAAAAAAAAAAAAAAAAAAAAAAAAAAAAGACATACAGTGGCAGACTGGATAAGAAAAACAAGAACCTACAATATGCTGTCTACAAGAGATTTACTTCAGGGTGAAACACACATAGGCTGAAATTGAGCGGATAATAAAAGGTATTTCATGCAAATAAAAATAACAAGACAGGGGTTAGCAATACTTACTTCAGACAAAAGAGACTTTGAAACAAGGTCCATAAAGAAAAACATAGAGGGACATTATAATAATAATAAAGGGATAAATACAAGAAGAGGATATGACACTCATTATCATATATGCACCCAATATAGGAGCGCCTAAATACATAAAACACATACTAACAGAGATAAACGAAGAAATGAGTACAATAATAGTAGGAGAGTTAACACCTCACTGACATCAATGGACAGATCATCCAGACAGAAAATCAATAAAGCAACAGAAGTTCTACACGACACAACAGACCAGTTGATTTAACTGATATCTACAGGACACTACATCTAAAAGAAAAAAACCCAGAATACATATTCTATTCAAGTGTGCATTGAACATTCTCTAGGATAGACCACATACTAGGTCACAAAACAAGCCTCAACAAATTTAAGAAGGTAGAAATTATTTCAAGCATCTTTTCTGACCACAAGGGTATGAAACTAGAAATCAACCACAGAAAGAAAAACAGGAAAAGAGTAAATACATGGAGACTAAACAACATGCTACTAAAAAACCAGTGGGTCAACAATGAAATCAAAGAGGAAAACAGAAAACATCAAGACTATGACAATGAAAACACAACCTTACAAAATCTACAGGAGGCAGTAAAAGCAGTTCTAAGAGGGAGGTTTATAGTGATACAGACCTTCCTCAAGGACAAGAAACATTTCAAATAAACAACCTAACCTACCACCTAAAAGAATTAGAATAAGAAAAAACAAAAGCCAAAGTCAGTAGTGGGAAGGAAATAATAAAGATCAGAGAGAAAACAAGTAAAATGGAAATTTAAAAACCAATAGAAAAAATTAGTAAAACCAAGAACTGGTTTTTTAAAAGATAGATAAAATCAAGAAACCTCTAGCCAGCCTCACCAAGAAGAAAAAAGACAGGACCCAAATAAACAAAATGAGAAATGAATAAGGAGAGATAACAACTGATACTGCAGAAATACAAAAAATCATAAGAGACTACTATGAACAGTTATATGCCAACAAACTGGACATCTAGAAGAAAAGGACAAGTTTCTAGAAACATACAGCCTGACAAAACTGAATCAAGAACAAACAGATAACTTGAACAGACTGAACAGTAGAAGTGAAATAGAATCTGTAATAATAATTTTTAAAACTCCCTGCAAACGAAAGTCCAGGACTGGATGGAGTCACTGGGGCATTCTACCAAACATAAAAAGAACTTACACCTATCCTTCTCAAACTACCCAAATAATTGAAGAGGAGGGAACACTCCCAACTTCTTTCTAAGAAGCCACCATCACCCTGATACCAAAACCAGAGACGCTACAAAAAAGCAAAATTACAGGCCAATATCTTTGATGAATATAGATGCAAAAATCCTCAACAAAATACTAGCAAACAGAATCCAACAACACATTAAAAGGATCATACATCATGATCAAGTTGGGTTCATTCCAGGGCCACAAGGATGGTTCAAAATACACAAATCAACCAATGTGATACACCACATTAACAAAAATAAAGACAAAACCCACATGATTATCTCGATAGGTGAAGAAAAAGCATTTGATAAAATTCAATATTCATTCATGATAAAAACTCTCACCAAAGTGGATATGGAGGGACCATATCTCAACATAATAAAAGCCATTTATGACAAACCCATAGCCAACATAATATTCAACAGTGAAAAGCTGAAAGCCTTCCTGCTAAGTTCAGGAAAAAGACAAGGATGCCCACTCTCACCACTTCTATTCAACATAGTAATAGAAGTCCTAGCCACAGCAATTAGACAAGAAAAAGAAATAAAAGGTATCCAATTTAGAAGGGACAAGGTAAAACTGTCACTATTTGCAGATGACATAATTCTTTATACAGAGAACCCTAAGGTCTCCACACAAAAACTATTAGAGCTAATAAATGAATTCAGCAAGGTAGCAGGATATAAGATTAATATACAGAAATCTGTAGTATTTCTTTACACTAACAATGAGATATCAGAAAGAGAAAGTAAAAAAAAAATCCTGTTTAAAAATCATGTTAAAAAAATAAAATACCTAGGAATAAACTTAACCAAGGAGGTTAAATATCTATATGCTGAAAACTATAAAACACTGATAAAGGAAACTGAAGATGATTCAAGAAATGGAAAGATATTCCTTGATCTTGGATTGGAAGAATTAATATTGTTGAAATGGCCATACTACCCAAAGCAATCTACAGATTTAATGTAATCCCTACCAATATACCCATGACATTTTTGACAGAACTAGAACAAATAATCCTAAAATTTATATAGAACCACAAAAGACTGAGAATTGTCAAAGCAATCCTCTGGAAAAAGAACAAAGCTGGAGGCAGAACCCTTCCACACTTCAGACAATACTACAAAACTACAGCAATCAAAACAGTGTAGTACTGGCACAGAAACAGACATATAGACCAATGGAACAGAATAGAGAGCTCAAAAATAAACCCACACAACTACATCCAATTAATCTATGACAAAGGAGGCAAGAATATACAACGGAGAAAAGATAGTCTCTTCAACAAGTGGTGTTGGGAAAGCTGGACAGCTATGCACATATCAATGAAATTAGAACACTCCCTCATATCATACACAAAAATAAACTCAAAATGGTTTAAAGACCTACATTTAAGACATGACACTATAAAACTCCTAGAAGAGAACTTAGGTAAAACATCCTCTGACATAAATCAAAGCAATACATTTTTTAGATCAGTTTCCCAAGGCAAAAGAAATATAAGCAAAAAGATACAAATGAGATCCAATCAAACTTAAAAGATTTTGCATAGCAAAGGAAACCATCAGCAAAATGAAAAGACAACCTACTGAATGGGAGAAAATATTTACAATATGATGTGATGGATAAGGGATTAATATCCAAAATATAGAAACAGCTCATAGAACTCAATATCAAAAAACCAAACAACACAATCAAAAAATGGGCAGAAGGGACTTCCCTGGTGGTCCAGTGGGTGAGACTCTGTGCTCCCAATGCAAGCAGAACCCAGTCAATCCCTGGTTCCCTGACCAGGGATCGACCGGGTTTGATCCCTGGCCGGGGAACTAGATCCCACATGTATGCCTCAACTAAAAGTCCACATGCCACAACTAGAGATCCTGTGTGCCACAAATAAGACCCAGCACAGCCAAAATAAATAAATAAATAAACTTTTTTTTTAAATGGGCAAAACACCTAAATAGACATTTCTCCAAAGAAGACATACAGATGGCCAACAGGCACATCAAAAGATGCTCAACATCACTAATTATTAGAGAAATGCAAATCAAAACCACACTGAGGTATCACCTCACAGTGGTCAGAATGGCTATCATTAAAAATTCTACTAATAATAAATGCTGGAGAGGGTGTGGTGAAAATGGAACCCTCCTACACTATTGGTGGGAATGTAAATTGGTAAAACCACTGTGGAGAACAGTATGAAGTTCCTTAAGAAACTAAAAATAGAGCTACTATATGATGCAGCAATCTCACTCCTGGGCATATATCCTGAAAAGATGAAAACTCTAATTTTAAAAGACATGCACCCCAATGTTCATAGCAGCACTATTTCCAATAGCCAAGACATGGAAACAACCCAAGTACCCATCAACTGATGAATAGATAAAGAAAATGTGTCATTTATACACACACACACACACACACACACACACACACAATGGAATATTGCTCAGCCACAGAAAGAAATGACATATTGCCATTTGCAGCAACATGGATGGACCTAGAGAATATCATATTAAGTGAAATAAGTCTGACAGAGAAAGACAAATAATATATGATATCACTTATACATGGAATCTAAAAAATAATTCAAATGAATCTATATACAAAAGAGAAACAGACTCACAGACATAGAAAACAAAGTTATGTTTACCAAAGATAAAAGGCAATAGGGGGCTTCCCTGGTGGCGCAGTGGTTGGGAGTCTGCCTGCTGATGCAGGGGACACGGGTTTGTGCCCCGGTCCGGGAGGATCCCACGTGCTGCGGAGCGGCTGGGCCCGTGAGCCATGGCTGCTGAGCCTGCATGTCCGGAGCCTGTGCTCCGCAACGGGAGAGGCCACAACAGTGAGAGGCACGCATACCGCAGGAAAAAAAAAAAAGGCAATGGGGAGGGAAATTAGGAGTATGGGATTAGCAGATACAAACTATATACTATACATCAAATAGATAAGCAACAAGGATTTACTATATAGCACAGGGAACTATATTCAATATCTTATAATAACCTAAAATGGAAAATAATCTGAAAAAGTATATATATAAGTGACTCACTTTGCTATATACCTGAAACACAGTATTGTAAACCAACTATACTTCAATTTTAAAAAACATGAGATATCACCTCACGCCTGTCAGAAGGGTTATCATCAAAAGGAACACAAATCATAAATGTTGGCGAGGATGTGGAGAAATGGAAACCCTCGCACATTGTCAGTGGGAATGTAAATTGGTGCAGCCAATGTGGAAAACAGTATGGAGGTTTCTTAAAAAACTAAAAATAGGACTACCATATGACTCAACTATTCCACTCCTGCATATATATCCAAAAAAACTCCACCATAAAACACTAATTCTAAAGATACACGCACCCCAATATTCATAGCAGCATTATTTACAATTGCCAAGATATGGAAGAAGGTGTCCATCAACAGATGAATGGATAAAGAAGATATATATACAATGGAATATGACTCAGCCATAAAAAAGAATGAAATTTTGCCATTTGTAGCAACATGGGTGGACTTGGAGGGTATTATGCTAAGTTAAATAAGTTAGAAAAAGACATACTATATGATATCACATATGTGGAATCTAAAAAGTAAAACAAACTAGTGAATATAACAGAAAAGAAACAGACTTGCAGATATATAGAACAAGCTAGTGGTTACCAGCTGGGAGTGGGAAGTGGGGAGGGGCAAGGTAGAGGTAGAGGATTCAGAGGTACCAACTACTATGTATAAAATAAATAAGCTACAAGAATATATTTTACATCACAGGGAACATAGTCATATTTTATAATAACTAAATTGAGTATAACCTTTTACTATTGTGAGTCACTATGTTGTAAACCTATAAAAATTGTCCCGATCTGGACACTCAGATTAAAGATAGATGAATCTGATGTTCAAATCCAGGATCTGCTGAAACAAAACAAAGAAAGCGACCCACAACTGACTATTGAGAGTGACAGTTGAGATCCCAGAAAAAACAGACCTTCTTTTCATGACTTCATTTTTTGAATGAAGATATGAATTATATATATATCACTTTAAATATTGCCTCTGTCCCCTTTTTGTCTTCTCCTACATTTTATTGAATATAGGACCACCTCATTTTATCCTTTATATCTCTTTTCTCTTTTCTGTAGGGTCATTCATTCTACAAAAAAGTAATAGGTCTTCAAGGTTTTGGTGAACTTCATATGAGCTCTCTTAGTGATGTTAGTTACTGGGTCAGATGTTAGCCTTGGTTGTGCTTCTGTCTTACATAAAACATGTACATGTACAAGTCACTTAACCTTGTTATGGATGGAATGTCTGTATCTTAAGTATTTGAAAAGAATTAAAGGTAAAAGCTTTCATTAAAAAAAGGAAAAAAAACCCCAGAAATTCATTCTCTCACAGGTCTGGAAGCTAGACATCCACAATCAAATCCGTGCTCACTCCAAAGGCTCCAGAAGACAATCTGTCTTTTCCCTTTTTCCTTGTCTTTTCCAGCTTCTGGGAGCTTCAGGCATTCCTCGGCTTGTGGCCACATCACTCCAATCTCTGACTATATGGTCATGTTGCTTCCTCCTCATCTGCCTGTGTCTCTAATAAGAACACTTTCATTGGATTTAGAGTCTACTCAGATAATCCAAGATAATCGCATCTCAAGATCTTTAATTACACCTGCAAAGGCTTTTTTCAAATAAGCAACATTTACAGGTTCTGAGGTTTAGGATACGAACATGTCTTTTTGGAGGTCACCAATGAACCCATTAGATTATTTATTTAAATTATGAATATATTTTAAACCCACAAGCTAATATTTTTGCTTTACACAGTCATTTAAAATTAACCTATATTCTTTGCTCTTCATTCCTTGTTGCATCTTTGTGTTTCCTTCTGGGATTTTCCTTCAGCCTAAAGAAAAAACTGTAAGTTTTCTTTAAAATGTAGCTTTGGAGCAAACTCTCCATTTTGATTTGTCTTTAAATGTCTATTGTGGGGCTTCCCTGGTGGCGCAGTGGTTGAGAGTCTGCCTGCTAATGCGGGGGACACGGGTTCGAGCCCTGGTCTGGGAGGATCCCACATGCCGCGGAGCAGCTGGGCCCGTGAGCCACGGCTACTGAGCCTGCGCGTCTGGAGCCTGTGCTCCGCAACAAGAGAGGCCGCGATAGTGAAAGGCCCGCGCACCGCGATGAAGAGTGGCCCCCGCTTGCCACAACTAGAGAAAGCCCTCGCACAGAAACGAAGACCCAACACAGCAAAAATAAATAAATAAGTTACTAAAAAAAATAAAGAGCCCTTTAAAAAAAAATAAATAAAAATAAAAAAAAAATGTCTATTGTGTTTTAATTCTGAAGGATCTTTTTGTTGTGTAGAGACAACACACACTTGATTGGCACTTAGTTATTTTCTTTTAGCACACTGAAATTATCTTGCCACTGGTTTCTGACTACAGTTGTCACTCTTGGTATGTCATTGTCCATCTTACTGATGCACCCATGACCGTCTTTCTTTTAAATGGATATTTTTGGTATTTTCACTTTGATTTTATTTTCTGCAATTTTACTCTGATATATCTAGATTTTGATTCATTTTTACTTATCCTGCTTGAGTTTCATTTCATTGAATATTAATACCTTTTATTTAGTTCTGGAAAACTCTAAGTCATTATCACTTTCAATATTGCCTGTGTCCCCCTTCTTTATCTCCTACTAGATTTAATTAAGTGCAGCTTAGACCTCCTCATTTTCTCTCTTTTCTCCTCTTTAGCATTTTCCATCTTGCTGTCTCTCTGTGCTTTATTCTGGATATTTTCCATTTTTCTCATTTTAGTTGTGTCTAATCTGCTTTTAACCCATCTATTTCCCTCATAAATTTCTGTATTTAGCAGTTCTATCATTTCTATTGATTCATTTTCAAATTTGCAATATATTTTGCAAACATTTTGTAATTGATTCAGGCAAAAAAAATCCACACATAAACATAAATGGATGCCAAAATTATTAGGTGAAATCTGAGAAAGAATAAGATATTTATATGGACTCAAAATATTTTCTCATAGATTACTTTATAATTACAAAGGGAAAAATGATAACTTTTTGATGGAAAATGTGGCAGATGCTTTCTTAGTCAAGTGATCAAAGTTAACATCACCAATAATGGCACAAACTGACATCACGTACCTCCTAATGTGATGCAGTGAAAAAGGATACAATATCACTTCTGTGGTATTCCTGTAAAAAAATTCATAACCTGAATCTAACAACAAACAAACATCAAACAAATCCAAATTGAGGCACTCTCTACAGAACAGCTCATCTATACTCTTCAAAAATGTCAATATCATGAAAAACAAAGAAAAGATAAGGAACTGTTCCAGATTAAAGGAAACTAAAGGGACATGACTGAATGCAATGTATGATCCCAGATTAGATAAGGGGGGTGAGGCAAGCCTGCTATAATGAACATTACTGAGACAATTGACAAAATCTGAAAAATGGACTGGACATTGGGTAATAACCTATCCATGTTATGTTTGCAAACTTGATAGTTGTACTGTCGTTATATAATATCGTTTTCCTAACTGAAATATACAGCAGTAAAGGGGACTGATATTTGCAAATTATTCTCAACTGTTTCAGGAAAAAAATGATAAAGCAAAACGTGGAAAAGCATTAAAAGTTGATGAATTTGAATGAAGGTTTTATGTGAAATTTTTTGTCTTATTCGTGTAGCTCTTATATAATTTTGAAATTATTTTAAAACAAAATGTTTTTAAAAACTTATAGTATCAATTTTCAAAGCCCCAGTTCCTTGCTAAAGTTTTAATGTTCAGCTTTTATCTTCATGAAGGTAGTAAACACAGCTGTTAATGCAGGTTGTGGCTGATAACTCCAGTGTCTGGAGTCCTAGTGGGCTTCAGGTCAGCTCTTGCCTCTCTAGCCTGAAAGTGCTCAAAGCACAGTTCTGCCTCTCAGAGGATAAGAGGCTCAGAACAGTGCTGCCATCAGGATGCCAGACCAGAGTGGGAAATTCTGCTCTGGGCAGACACCTGCCTATGCTGGGCAGAAACGAGATTCAGACTGTATTCCCATTTCTCCACCCCAAAAGACCACCGAAAGCATGGTTCTGTCTCTCTACTGCTTCCTCCAGACCAGCAATGTCCCCAGGCTGAAGTAATTCCAGCTGACCTCTCTGAGCTCCAAACATCTCTCCGATCTCGGCTAGGTGATTCCTCCCTCCCTAATTATTGGCACTTTAACGCTTTTAAGAAATATATTAACTTTAGCTTTTCAGTTGTCATCAATGGGAAAGTTGGTCTGAATCACCTAGTTTGCCATTATTATAACCTGAAATCATAACCTTCTTTTCATTTTAACCCAAAAGCTTTGCCTTATTTTAAAAGAAATTTGGATTCATATCACAAATGAGCCAGTCAGCCTCTTCCTCTTATTTCTTTGTAACTGTAAGTCACGAGACCCTGAAGTGAATTAACATTTTATGCTTGCTAGCTAAAGTGGCTAGCTAGCTAGCTAGCTTTAAATACATAGACAGCTACTTTCTTTCAGAATTACAGCTTGGTTGGCCTAACCAGCACACTTGTAACATCAAACCGAGCCTAGGATCTCCAGTACTAATTTTTCATGAAAAGTTTAGCAATGAAAGATGAAAGAAGAAAGTAAATAACCAGCTTGATAAAATGATCCAATGATTACATAGGAAAATCAGGTTTAAAAAAGACAATACCATTCACAGGATGTAGGGCTTCCTTTAGTATCCGTGCTGAATGGGATGATGTCATTTCCTCTTCCTTTTGCTGATTTTTTAAACCATCGTCTGTGGAGATCTTAAGCCCTGAGAATTTCCATTCAGTGTAGTTTGCCTGCTTCAGATTCAAATAACTATATATAAGTATATTGTGTAATTATAATAATTTAATATAATTAATATTGCATAATATATAATTGATGTAATTGATACAATATAAATAATAATGAATTATATATAATTATAGTCATATAATATATATTTATAATCTCATATATATGTGTGTATATGTATTTTAGGCTACACAGTAACTTTAATCCAGTTTCCTATGAAGAAAAGGCAGTATCAAGTACATAGTAGGTGTTCAATAAATACCTGTTCTTTATTTTGATTACAGTTGAAGTAGCCTGGTTAGGACTGTCGTACTAAAGTTCTAAGCATAAATTACAGAGTCCACAATCTGTTGAATTAAATTACATTGAAATGAACAGTCCAGAGGTTTATTAAACTATTTACATTTGTGGAAACACATGCTCGCCACAAAAAGCCATGAATATCGCTGTGTGCCTACTTCTGCTTCTACCTCTGAGAATAATATATTTGGGGACACTACAACCCATATTTTAGTTCTTCAGGGTTTCTAAGGCCTTACCTGTAGTGTATTTCCATTTAAGATGTTATGACTAAGATACTCCATTCTGTTCTTTCCTTGAATGCCTGTTCTTTTGCCATGTTTTCTTCTTGAGTAACCTGTAACCTGGTGTTCCCTTTCCTTTCTTTCTCCCACCTGAGGAGGTTTTCGCTTAGCTTGATACTGGCCAGCTTCAATGGGAATCTCAATAGATACCATCTGGTCCTAAAGAGAAGGATCAGAGCCTTACAAGGTGATAGTTTAACAGCCTTGATTCTCAAGAATGGGATTTATGAGCTAGCATCAGACTTCATTTCTCTCCTGCTGTAAAGCTGAGAGATGCCATCTCTTCCCTCACCACAATAAAACCCAGGATTTTGCTCCATCCTTAGCCTCATGGCATTATGAATGATGCAGATTAAATTTGCAGAACACATGACATTCACGGAAGGAATTTCTTTTACCCCAATTTTAATACTGTCTTCCTCAAATCAAATTTGCTGCATAGGATTGGTAGAGATCTGCTACCTGGGGATGAAAGGAAGCTTCTTCCTCTTCAGCTGAGGTATCTAAACTGTCCTTGGTGTCGTTCTCCTCACTCAGAGCTTCTGGTTTTGGGAAACTCTCCGGGGGTAGATAGCAAGACTTCCAATCCAGTTGCACCTGAACAGATCCATTGGGTTTCCCCCCAGGGTCCGTGAGGTTAAAATCACCTGAGAGACACACAGACATTAATAAGATCCAATCACATGAAATAGGCAAGTGAGAGTTTAACAGCACCTTATCTATTACCTCCCCAGTTTGAATTTCACCATATTTTGTTTGTAATTAATTCCCATCCACCAAGTAATCATGATGACAATACACTCAGAAGTAACATAAAATATCAGTGAATATTTATATTCACTCACAGTATTTACTTCCAATATTCACTTAGAATATTTATAGGGGAAAATGGGTATCTCCAGGTTCAGGAAGGGATAGTCAAAAGATATACAGAGAGGTATAGCTTGCTTGTCGTCAGTCACCCAGCCAATAAACAAGAGCACATTCTTATTACTATTACCAAATGGTTGCTATGCCTTAGGCATACTAAGAAAACCATTATCTATACCCAAGTGGTCCGTATTTTTAATATAACAAAAGCAAAGAAAACTTAAGCACAATGGCTTTTTCCAAATACCAGACTTCTGATTTGTAACACTGATTAATTTAACAGACGGCTCACATTGCCTCTCTTTTGCAAAGGCCGAGTTGTGAGCAGAAGTGTCAGCCGTTTTTTTTCTTTCTTTCTTTCTTTTTTTTTTAGCACTTGTGGTATTGGGAGGAGGGAGGCCTCACGCACTTCCTGGAACATCCAAAAGCTTGTTAAACATCATTGATACTGGCTACACCCATTCACACTTCCTAATGAGAGCATGGACATTGTTGCCTCACCCTCCCCAGAACTGCAACCAGAGAGATGACCCTTCTTTGGTGTACCTTACAACCCTGGCTATGAACATATGATAAGGTAGTATGGAGTTCAGCTCCATATGGGGGGGAAAAATCCAAGAAATTTGTCATACGTGGCATGGAAGACTAATTTGGGTCTAATGTTTAAAAGGAGCGAGAGAATTACGGGGGAATGTTAAGGACATAGCTTATAATCTGATATCTAGTCATGTGCTAAGAAATAATAAGCCTTAAGTAAAGACAAATACTGGGAAGCACTATAGAGATGGAAAATGTTGGTTCAGACACAGAGGTATGGACTTCAGATTAGTGGGTCTACCCCCTTGGGAATCTTGCTTCTGTTGCTGAAAAGAAGCAAAAGAAGTCAATGTTTCTATATGATTAGTGAGGCTTTAAGTCTTCTACTCTCTCACTCCTGACAATATTCTCAAATCCTTTCAGCAGGTTTTAAGAGAAACTGTTCCAAGCAAGTAATCGACGAAAAGTAGAATTAGGACAGGGAGACAACACTGGGCAGAGAGCATAAAGAGGTAATAACCTTGAACTCCCACCTTTAATGGATTTGTTTTGTGCAAGAGGAAGCAAGGGCACTTGGACGCGGCCAAGGTACGAGCCAGGCTCTGAGTCTTCATCATCAAAAACGTACACAGACAGGGCCTCCTGCCTCAGATACTGATCCAGGTCAGAAGTCACAAGCACTGGGAATCGAGCCTGGTCTCTGAAGTAGGGATTGTTACTGGCTGGAATGACGGCGGTGTCGTGGTCAGAAAAGGTAAAGAAGCGATACATGGCGTATGGACTGGGTTGGGCTCCCAGCCATCGACTCTGGAGGCCGCAGCACCGGATGACTTCCACCCGCAGCTCATTCTGATGCTTCCTGGTCTCCGATCTGGGCTGAAAAGATGTTGGTCTTGGATTGAGGAAAAGGGCAAGCTGAGAGAGTTGTGCAGGTGAAGCCCAGCACCCTTAATGAGGAAGAGCTATGACCTAAAGAACTGCTGAATCCTGACTGGGTCACAGAGAAGCCTAATCAATGACTTTCACCTGCCTGCAAATTGACTCTGGCAGATAATTATATGAGGGAGATGCTGGCACTCAGGCCTCATCTTAGAGATTGGAACAGAGAAGGCATTTTGTTCACAGCAGGGAGAGGTAGCTAGCTCCAAGGGCCCGATTTCATTTCAAACTCAAGCTTGACCAAGGGAAGTATCTGGACTAGTTGTGGTGTGACAGTTTTTCTCTTTCATTCACATTCAACAAGTACTTATTGAGTGGAATACTGAGCTGTTCTCATGAGCTGCTTGGCTGAGTCTCCTTTGAGATGCATGGGCAGATCCTTTTTCTCACCTCATCCTCCTGGGCCTCCCAGGCTCCAAGTACATTGGCTGACAGGTATGCCTGGGCTTTCTTTCGCTTATTGTATGCTTGTAGGCTGGATCTTATGGGGAAGTGCAGCCTCATCCAGTACTCTAGCACCCCAAAGACTTCTCCACCAGCTCCTGGGTAGCAGAAAGTATGAAAGGCATGGAGGATACAGATGGTGTGGCGAGGATCAAGAATAAAGGCAGAGGAATAAAATGGGAAACCACCAGAAGACAACTATACACTTTGGGAAATTCCACATTAGTCCAGGGAACTGTGGGAGGCTGACAGCACTTACCAGTAAGTGTGGCAGAGCCATGGACTCTCTCCACAGTTTCTAGAACCCTGTCAAAGCAAATCCAGCCAGCTGCAAGGGTGTGGTGCTCACTGGCTATAGCCTGGTGTAGATGAAGCTGGGCTGACGTCCCTTGAAGGTAGTGCAAGAAGAGGGAATCTGTCTCCACCACATACTGGGAAGTGAAGTCATAGAGGGGCTGCAGCCCCACAGCTAGTGGGGTGCAGTGGGTTTCAAAGTCATAGAAAGAATAGGTGCAGAAAGTGGTAGGTTGAGTGTCTCCAGCCTGAGCCAGGGCAGCAGGTGTCAGGAAGGCCTGGTGGATGTGCAGTTCAAAAAGATTCTCACTCTGATGCCGTGGAGAAATGTCCACTTTATCCTCATCTCCATGGTCTGGCAGTGGTTTCAGACATAATGACAACTGTCGGGTGCCATAAGCCACATCTTTGAGTTGTTCTAGAGGGGAAAGAAAACTGCCTATCCATTATAGGGTAGAGAATTCTTCCTTAGGGTAAAGGAAGGTGGACAGAAAGAGAATAAAAACCATGGTGGAAGTCCAAGTTGTGACTATTTTAAGAAACGATGTGATTCAAAAAGAAAAGCAATAGAATGACAATCAGGTGCTTTGAATTCTGATGGCCAAATAATCCAATGCCTACTTTAGAGATGAGGCACAACATGAGTGATTGGAAAGTAAATGCTAAGCTCAGGAAAACACTGGAGGCACAATTTCATCTATAGATGACATCATTTTGGATTACAGCAGGATCCTGTGAATTAATTGTTAATTCCATTACAGAAACACTAGAAACACAAAATGCGAGTATTTCCAAAAGTTTGGGATATTGGCCTTGGAGAAAATAGCAAGTTACAGTCATGGTGTCTATGACATTACACTGGGCCCCATTAAGATGATTCCTCTTTTCCAGTCAGATCAATCACAAGAATCTTCATTCTGTTAAGAATTTGGTTTCATTGTAAAAAAAAAATCCACTTTAAGTCAAAGAGTAATGGAGTAAAAGTGGGGGAGGGCACTTACTGAAAAGAGGTTGAAAATATTGGCAATGAGATACAAAATAAAGATATGTAAGACAGTCCACCAAATCTGTACATTACCTCCCATGTCCAACCAACCAGAAACTTTGATATATAGTCTGCTTCAAATCAGGGAGTATTTGAGTTGTCACAGTGTGTTGATGGTGAAGGTCCTATTCTAAGAGTTAAAGTAGTAGAAGAAAATATTTTGGGTACATCAGAATGTCTTCCTGCCCAAAATAAGTGGAATACAGAGACTGGTGAACAGTTTCTTAATTGATAAGACTAACATAAATAAATAAAATATATTCAAAATTTTGCATTACGTGGCACAAGGTCAATAATCTTAGCATATAAAGAACTTCTACAAATTAACAATATACTATTAAGAAATGAGTAAAGGGCAGGAACAGGCAAGTCTCAAAAGAAATAATTTAAATAACTGGTAAACATATGAAAAACTCTTCAGCCTTACCAGTAAGGAAAGAACTACAAGTTAAAGCAAATAAACCTTCAGAGGTAGGTATGTGTATTTATCCTGCACTGTCGCAGGAGAAAGACCCTGAATCTGAAAGACATGAGAATTTCAATCCAAAGGATTTCCTTTGTTATATGGCAGGGACCTTTTAACTGACTCACCCTGGCATGCATAAATCATGCTTCTGAATGACCCACCTCCCTTTACTCTAGTTCCAGGCTCACTAAGTATCCTTCTTATTGATTCTGCTTCCCCAAGAACGAGCTGCCATGAGCATATTCTCAAGGCAGCAATGAAAGAGCCACTATCATAAAATAACAAATGAACATTCGGGTGTAAATATCAGTCTTTGGTGAATTTGGTTAGTACGGGTCAGGTCTCTCACCACTGGGTATAATAACGAAGCCAATTTTCTCAATATGTAAGGCTGAGACCAGATCCTGGTCGACAGTGACTGAATTAAATACAGGAAGTATTACATTATAAAATTTGCGTAAGTGTCCAGCCACCTGCCCTGTTATGTAGACATCCTCAAACTGCAACAAAGAATTCAGAGACTTTTAGAGAGAAATCACAGAAAAGGATGACAAGAGATGAGTGATGTAGCTCTATTATCTCCCCAAAACTGAAATATAGGCCTGGCTTGAGGAAACAATCTTGAGAGAGGGAGAGTGTTACCCACCCTGAGGGCCAACAGTGATACACTCTTATTTTCAAAATAGATTCAGCAATTGCTGGGCCCTGGTGAAACTCTCCAGAGAAAAGACACTGACATGATGCAGGAGAAGAAACTGCTAACCATGTATTAAAACAACAAAGATGACAGGATAATCAAGAATGTGAGGGATAAGTCCTATACTGAGACATAGAGGGCGCCCTCTTGACAGGTGCAGAGGGGAGCACGGGCATTTAGCTCTGTGACAGATCCTAAGAGGAAGTGAACAAAGTACTAAGACTTGCCGGATACTGGAAGGCCATGGCTTCTTAAAATACCTTCCAGCTGATTGATACGCTTGTTCTTGAGGTCTAGGAGTTGATTCAACCTCTCCAGTTTTTCTTTGTGAACTTTATTTTCGTTATCGGCTTTTGTCATCGTTGCCTCCAGTTCCTCCTGAAACGAAATAATGTCTGAACTTTTCTATCTCAGTGGCCCAGAACCAAAGAGCCCAGATAAAAAGGTGGTACTTGCTGGGTAAAGGAGACTCCACTATCTCCTTAGCAGGGCAGATTCATCCACTAGAAAAAGGCTTAGGTTCCTCACAGACCCCTCCAGGACCAGTTGTGCTATTAGTGCCATAGGGTAGTATTTTTCCTGGGACTGGCAAAATTTGAACCCAGAAGCTTCCCACTTGCCATTTTCATTAGCTGGCCCCTTCTGGCTTTTATTGCCAAGGTGCCATGGGCGTGTGTGTGTCCTCAAGTTCTTCAAAGGACAGCACATCCTGTGTTTGCATAGGTCAGCATATCACCTTGCATCAGCCCTGGAAACTCGGGTCTTGCTTCATTCCCAGTCTTATAAGTAGTTCCCATGTTCCCATTTATTTATCCCCTTCCTGTACCATCTTTTCCTGCACCTGATAACACACGTTGATCTTGCGCTGCAGAATAAGCATGTCTCTGGTCTTTTCTAGTTCCAGTATGGTCTCTGCATGCAATACTTGCAACTCACTTAACATCTGGGACAGTTTCTTTCCTTCTTGGTTTTTTGGTTCACAGGGCTACAGAGGAAAAAGCATTGGTAAAAGGGAGTATAAATATGATAGGTATAGTAATAACTATTCTCTACAGCAGCCGTTGATAATAGTAAAATACCAGCAGCAGAATCTACTCTGAAATGTAGGAGAGGACCTGTGTTACTTTACAAGTGCTCTATCCCCTAGTTCTTCATGTTCAACAGCAGCAGTGAGTAAGTTATACAATCTCCTATGGCTGTTTGCTCTTCAGCAGATCATTGCAAGTCCTCATCTGAAAAAAATTCTAAATTTTATGAGCTGTACAGTGTGGAAAAAGTCTGTGGAGCTCATGAAGCTATCTCTACTCTCAGCCTTCTCATATACTTCCAAATATTGTCCTCAATCAGGACAAAATATTGTTCAGTTAGTTTTCTAGTCCCTTCATCTTTTCAAGGGATATTTGCCAGCAATCCCTCTTGTAGAGGGGGCTTGTTTGATTAAAGGTGCTCTTACCTCTATCTGAGTGGTCTCTTGGAATAGAGCTGGGTAAGTAGCTGGTTCAGATTGCCAGTCAGGAGATTGGGAAATTGTGTCTTTATTTCGGAGGTCCTCCACTTCCTGTTTATGCTTCTGAAGCAGGTTGCTGACTTCAAGCTTCAGATCCTTGTTTTGAGCTGGGGAAAAAATAATACAGAAAGCTGAAACTCTGTAGTTACCAACAACCATATTAAAGTTGGCCCAAGTGTGAATTAAATTTTCCCACTAATGTTTAATCCATTTTATAAACTTGCCATTAGAGAAGCAATTCTCTCTTATTTCTACAAAGGGGTTCTAGCTTATTGACCCTGAGTTGACATTTGGACTCCAAAAACAAACAAAAAAAACACCTGCAGAACTGTAGTATGGAAGGGAGAACTACCACCACCACAACAAAATCAGAGCCACTTGACCGACTGGGATAGTCCAAACTTTTTGACAGCACCATTTAATTCAGTATCTCCCCAACCATTCCCCAACTCCATCTGACTTCTATGCTATTGATTCTCTGTGACACCCACCTTGACTCCGACCCTGAGTTGGAGGAAGGGAGGTTGGGCATTTGGACATTTCCATGTGTGTTTCGGGCAAGGAAGGTGATCAGCATTTAGTGTGATCATTTCAGTATCATGCATTACAGAGGAGGTTAGATTAGATTACCCACAAGACTTCACTTGTACTTCATACATACTACAAGATCCTTAGCATGCACTCCTAAGCTTTATCCTTCTATGGTTCCTGACTCTATTTTTCTTGATGTCATATTTCTTTTCCTCCACTCTTTTATGTGAATATACTAGAATATGATGAAATGTAAGTTTGATAAGACTAAATATCAAGGTCCAGCCTAGCAAAAAGAAGGGAGACAAAGGTCTCTTTGACAGTATTTAAAAATCTTCAGAATAACTACTGTGATCCAAGAATTAAGACGGGGGAAAGGGCTTCCCTGGTGGCGCAGTGGTTAAGAATCCACCTGCCAATGCAGGGGACACGGGTTTGAGCCCTGGTCCAGGAAGATCCCACATGCCATGGAGCAACTAAGCCCATGAGCCACAACTACTGAGCCTGCGCTCTAGAGCCTGCCAGCCACAACTACTGAAGCCCGAGCACCCAGAGCCGGTGCTCCGCAATAAGAGAAGCCACTGCAATGAGAAGCCTGTGCACCACAACCAAGAGTAGCCCCCACTTGCCACAACTAGAGAAAGCCTGTGCGCATCAACAAAGACCCAATGAAGCTAAAAAAATTAATTAATTAATTAATTAAATTTTAAAAAAAGACAGGGAAATAGTAGTGGTAACCAAGAGCAATAATTTGCTTCTCAACTTCAGGCATCAGATGCTAAAACAAAACAATTCGCAACCACCTTAAAATGACTGATGAGAATAAAAGGCAGAAAAATTCATTTTCAACACTTTCAATAAATTGACTGTTTAAAAACATTATAAATCAAGAATTGGCATTCTCTCACATGGAAAGTCAATATGTAGGGATAAGTATGTGTGAGGTAGGTGTCATGCTTTCTTGATTGTGAATTTGACCTGACTGCCAGTGTTCTTATTCTAGTTATCCAGGACCCACACAAAAATGGGATCAAGTGATGGGATTGGAGAAATGCTGGCCCAAGTTCCCTTCTCCCAAACCAGATGTAGAGGATGCCTCATCTGAGAGAACTCTTCAGGGCTTGACCTACCTTTCTCTCTTGACAGCTGAAGTAAGACTTTTCTCTTCTCCTCCAGCTCAGCATCCAGGTGATCCTGCAACTGAGAGACCTTCTGCTGTAGCTGTTCTCCTTGCTCATTGCTCCAGTGAGGCTGATTACTGCTATCCAGCATGCTGAAAATGGGAAGCAAGTAAGGAGGGAGGGGAGAGTTGTCAGATGGACACTCAAAGGTGGGTGATATGACGTCTTTATTACACAGTTTCAGCATCTCCTGGGCCTAGTTCATCATTCATTTCCCTACCTGTTTTTTCTGCCTCTGCTTTCTCTGTAACTGTCATTTACCAACTGCCTTGGAACTTTTGGGTCCTATTGAGGAGTTGCTTAATATCACTTCTGTTTAAGTCTCAAATAACCCCCTGGGCAAACAACACAAGTCTTATCTATTTCCCAAGGAACTTCTCTAGCATGATGGTTTTCTTTAGTTAGGGAACTGTGTACCAAGACATTCTCAGGCCTGCTAGATTAGAAATAAGTAACAGAATATTCTTCTTTTCCTTACTTCGTTCCTCTGTCTACTTTCACCAGTGGCTAGTTTAGAGAATACTTGCCTTTGAACTAGATTGTAAATTATTACACTGAAGGGCAGGAACTAAGCTTTTCAATAACTGCAGCCTGCACACCACTAACTATATCTAGCTGTCAGGGCAGACCCATCTTGAGTGTAAAAGACACATGGCCAGTTCTTGATTACCTACACAAGTGAAGTGACATTGACAATCAAGCAATTATTTCTGCTAATGTCTTTTTCCTAGTTATCATTTTAATAAATGTGGTCTAAAAACAACTTGTTAAGCTAGTACTAAGATTTCTTGGCACTTCCTGCCCATACATTACATGATGATCCAAGAAGATAATGTTATGAATAATGAAGGGAAGAGGCCAATAGTAATGTCTGCCACAGGGAGTCTTCAAAGTGGGTAATCCCCACACTACCTTATTTCACTGAGTTGAAGAGCATCAGTTGTTCCCAAGATGCTCCCATGCAACCTCCCCAATCTACCCCCTGCTGCCTTTAACTTATAAGAAGCGTGTTTAATTTTTTTAAACATAAAGGTATATTTAATTTCAAAACTACTACGTAAATATATGCTTGTGAAAAATTAAAATGATATAGAAGTATATAGAATAAAAGTGCCTCTTTGCCCTATTTCAGTCCTTTCATCTCATTAAAAGTTTGTGGATGCACACACACATGACATAAATTAGGTCACAATGAACGCATTCTTTGGCAATTTGATTTTTCTTTTAATAGTATATCTTAGGCATATAGATCTATCTCATTTTTTACAGCTTTATACCATTTCAATGTGGCGGTGCAACACGATTTATTTAGTCAATCCCTATCAGAAGAAATCTGGATGGTTTCCTTTTTTTTTTTACTATTACTAATTAAATTAACAATGTATTAATTAACATTCTTACTACACAGATCTCTTTGCACATACACAAGAGGATTTCTTTAGTTTTGATTCCAAAAAATTGGTTATCGGGGGCTTCCCTGGTGGTGCAGTGGTTGAGAGTCTGCCTGCCTGCTGATGCAGGGGATGCGGGTTTGTGCCCTGGTCCGGGAGGATCCCACATGCTGCGGCGCGGCTGGGCCCGTGAGCCATGGCCGCTGGGCCTGCACGTCCAGAGCCTGTGCTGCGTGGCGGGAGAGGCCACAGCAGTGGGAGGCCCGCGTACCGCAAAAAAGAAAAAAAAAAAGGGTTATCTGGCATAAAAGATATGCACGTTTAACATTTTTTTGATAGTGTCAAATTCCCTTCCAAAAATAGTCTGCCAATTTATGTTCTCACTAACAGTACTGAGTACCAGTTTCCCTGTATCCTTATCGAGACTAGGTATTTTTATTTTTAAAATTCGGAAGGCACTTTTCAGTAATTGTCTTTTATAACAAAAAAATGTTCTGAGATCCAAACTTGGTACTCACTTTTCTAAGAGTTTGTCATAATTGTCATTCAGCAATTTTCGTTCTTTTTCCAAATCTTCAACTCTCTCCTGAAACTAAGAATGATAGTAGAGTGCCTGAGATAAGATTTTTAAATCTATTGCCTTGCACAGGGTCTCCCTTTTTTCTGTTGCAGGGTGGGACTTGGGTGGGAGATTTTCTATGTTCATCTCCTATGTCTATGAGGATCCATTCAACTATAAAGACTTGAACCAATTGAAGGTGTGATAGAAATTTTAATTGGAATTAATGAGGATTCTCTGAATTAAATTTTCATGGTATCTGGGTTTCTACTGTTAGGGAAACAGCAGAACATTATAATAGAGAAAAGACTTTGGAGAACAGACATAAATATAATTCCCAGTTTTTCCCCTAATGGTATAATCTTGAGCAAGTTATTTAACCACTTGGAATCTCATTTTTCTTATTTGAAAAAATAAAATACCCATATTTTTGCTAAGATACACTTTTTAACATCTCTGAAATTGGAATGTCACATACAACTGATGGTATCTTTTAATTATTATTGTTATTTACCTCTTTCAGTGTTATCTGCAGGATGGACACATCTTCCAGTTGGCTTTTCAAGCTCACAGCCTTCTTGCTCTCCTCCTTCAGCTCTGCCCTGAGCTCATTCACTTGGCTGAGGAGGGCATCATGGGCTGTACCCAGGATTCCCTGATTCTGGGGCAAAAGGAAAGTTGCTCTGGGAATGTTTATATCACTCAGCAGGAGGGGTCTCAAGATACAAACAACTGGAGCATTCCCTAGTGGATGTCTCCAAGAAGGGCTTTGATTTATAGTATAAATCAAATTTTGATAAATCAAAATTTGCACTGTAAATTGACCTTGTTTTCCACCCTAGCATTTCTCAGGAAATACCATTTCCCTGTTAGTGAGGATTTTCCACTCTGGGAAACTGTAATTTGTCACTGGAGCCTTAATTTTCCCAAGGTTCAAATTCAACCCTGATTCTAAATTAAGTGCCACCTTTCTCAGCTGCCTTTACCTTCTAAGCTATGTGAATGCTTTTTATGAGGAAATATTTCTCCTTTTGCCCCTAGCAAAGTAACATGTTAACTCTAGAAGTTAAGTGCATTTTTCTGGCAGAGTTCCCAGCATGACCATGTTCCTTCTTGTGAGGAACAGTTGTGGCTGGTCGTGTTGGGAACTCTGCCTTAGTGACTCTTAATCATGGACACTTACCTAGCTTCACCTGTACCCCACTCACAGGGGTGCAAATATTTAGTAACACCAGAGAAGGTTTGCAACAACTTTGCTATATCTTACCACCTCCCACATGCTAGAGGACTACTCTTAGGAATTTTTGAACAAATGCTATAATTCTCTGTAGCAATAGGCTGAAAAATACTATTCCAAATATTTCTCAACTCAGATCTCATATTTCAATTTTTGTGAAAACAATGCAGTATCTTCCAATAATAGTGATAGTACCATTTGTCTCAATAAAAATTATATAACATAATAACTTTGATATAGTTAGCTAAATTCTGGTGTTATGTTACTTGAAGATGAAGATTCATTTGGGTTTCATTCCTCTGATTACTAAGAAACAGAGAGTTAAGGAATCTTTATTAAGTACCTTCTGGAGCAGAGTTTCATATGCCTGAAAGAAAGAAAAAAGTATTATTCTATTGATATATCAACTTGATGTTTATAATACAAATGTTTAAATATTTATTTTAAAAGACATTATAAAAAATTCCCATAAATCAAGTCAATTTGTGTGCCTGTTTACTAATTGCTGCTCCTTTTCTCCTGCCCTAGCTTGCCAGGCAGTCCTGAATGTAATAGATGACACCATTTCTTTAAAAAGGATGAAGGGTAATTTATTCACATTTGCATTGCACTTGGTGGATTTTCTAAGAAGTATTTTATTTTCAAACTAGGTGCCATCTCTTACTCATCAGGCTTCAGAAAGGTCTCTTTCCAGTTTTAGAAATAGAAAAAACAACAATAGCCAAACTCACAACAACAGCTACTATTATTGGTTGAGTAATTACTATGTTATATGTTACTGTTTCATTATCTCTTACATTATGATCATCATAATTGTTTCACATATATTATCTCATTTAATCCTTACAACAAATCTGAGAGGTATTGTTATCTAAACTTTAAAAATGAGAAACCCAAAGCTCATAGAGCTAACTTTCCCAGAATTGCACAGCTTTCAAGGGGCTGAGGCAGAACTTTACTGCAGCCTGTGTGACTCCAGAGTCTGCACTACTGACCACATTTTACTGCTAAGGGATTAAGAGGATGCAAACTTATCTTAGTATATGTGTAAGTAAGCATGACTAGAAAGGTAAATTGCTTTAAAAAACCAAATTGTAAAACCTACATTTTAGAAAATTATTCACCATTTTAGGTCATCTTTACCACTACCACTAATATGGGCAAGGACATTCAATTCAGAATGGCTTTCTCCCTTTCTTCCTTTAATGCAATGGAAGAATAGATGGATTTAAAAAAAAATCTAATTCCACAAATATAGCTATTTACCCATACAACTTTAAAATACCTTCCTTCCCAGATTTCCCATCCTTTCAGTGCTACCAAAATTAACCGAATCAAAAGAATATGAGCATATGCACAGTTCTCTACAAAACATAGGTTTGGAGTTTGGCCTTGTACAGATGCCTTTAGTCCCAATCAAAACAGACATACCAAGGGCAGCACCAGCTGTAGCTAATCTCAGTGAATGGCACCATCATTTAATCACCCAAGCTAGAGACCCAGGAGTCATCTCTCCTTTCTCCTTTTCCCTCACCCACTCTACTTTGGTGATTAAGTCCGTTCTTCCACTTCCTGGACCTCTCCCAACACAGTCCTTTCTCTGTGAGCCTCTCTCACTGCCTTGGTTGGGACCCTCATCCTGCCTCCCTTGGATCACTGTACTCATCTGTTACCTCCAGTCTTGTACCAGCCAACCTATCATTCACTCTGCTGCCAGATGATATTTCCTGGTAGTTTTGTCATTTTTGAGAAGTTGAAAATTTCAGAAAAGTATAAGTACTATAATAGCAGTCATCTATAATTCTACTACTACCTAGAATTAATCATTATTAGTGCTTTATAATAGTTTCTTGAAAGTATTATTTTTTTTATTAAAATGTATTTCAAAATATTTTGGACATTAAAAAAAGGCAAAGTGATCTCTTTGGGGAAAAAGAAATTGATCATGTTATGAACTTGCTTAAAACCTTTCCGCAGCTCTGTCTTTAGGATGAAGTCTAAATTCCTGATAAGACCTCCATGACCTGATCCCTGATGTTTCTCATCTCTGTGCCGTGGCCTACACCACTCTTCCCCGGAAAGCCCTTCCCTCTCTTGCACGCTCTTTAACACCTGCCAAACTGCCAGTATTTGGCTCACGAATAGAATCTCTTATGGATCCTTTTCAGATCCTGTGCCCCATCCTCTGGTGGATCTGACTATTCTCTCTTTTGTGTCTGACCCATACCCTGTTTGTGGATATTTGTACTTGTTTACATCTTGTCCTCTCACTCTTGTAAGTTCCTTGAAGGCAGGAGCTGTCTTAATTATCTTTTTAATCTTTGTATCCAAGTGCTTTGCACAGTTCGTGGTAGTCAATAAACGTTTATTCAATAAAAGAATGGTGCCAATCTATTATTTAGAACCTCTATGCCCTATTTCTACCGTTCAGATATGAGTTTCCATTGTCTGGTAGTGAGAAGAGTGTGAGCCTTGATGCCAGATAAAACTGGACTCAAATCCTGCTCTGCCTCTTGCTATTTTTATAACTTGAGCAAGTTACTTAACTTCTTTGGGGCTCAGTTCCCTCATCCGTTAAACGTACTTACCTTTATGGCTGTTGTCAGGCTTAAATGAGATCATGATTCTAAGTATCTAGGACAAAGTCCATCACATAGAAAGTGCCCAGTAATCTGGTTTCCTTCCCCTCCCCTGTGACTGCTCTTGGCTCCCCAAGTTTAATTAAACTCTGGTTGTGGTTTTTGGCTTGGAACTTAACCTGACACAAGGTAACCTCACTTAATTCCACCTTAGCAGGCAGGGCTTGAGCCTTCTTCCCAGCAGAGGGATAATGGCAAGTACTGGAAAAAGAATGGATTCTGAGTTGTAAGGCTTGGATTTGAACATCACCTATCTATTGTGTGACTTTCTTTTTTTTTAAATTAAATTTTTTTATACAACAGGTTCTTATTAGTCATCCATTTTATACACAACAGTGTATACATGTCAATCCCAATCTCCCAATTCATCACAATTGTGTGACTTTCGACAAGCAACTTAGTTTCTCTCCATTGTGGTCTCCCGTGTGTAAAGTGGAGAAAATAATACAAATCTCTTAACTAATTGATTTTCTTCCCCCCAAAAGGCACAGCTGATGATGGCAACTCACAGCTTGAACTTCTGTTAATTGTGCTTTTGTCACTGCCAAAGAAGTATTCTTTTCATGTAAGAGCTTCTTAAGTTGAATCAGCTGTATATTCTCCTTAATGGAAGCTCTGGAGAAAGAAGACAGTGCTAAAATATCCTCTGTGAATGGACAGTTAAGTACTTTTCCCCCTGTGGATATGGACAGGGACACAAAGGAAGATCGTTATTTCTGAACCTAAGAGATCATGTTTTCTTTATCATTTGAAAGGTATTGGGGGAGGATGTGGGTTCGCTAGACTCTGTCTCAGAGATTCCCAATTCTAGCTGCTGTGGGATGTGGACAGTGAAGGAGGCAGTGTGGGGAGAAGTGGCAGGGAGGTATACGGGAAATCTCTGTATCTTATGCTCAATTTTGTTGTGAACCTAAAACTGCTCTAAAAAATAAAGTCTATTTTTAAAAAAGTTTTCCAGGGACTAAAACAGACCAGCCACGTAAAAAAAAAAAAAAAAAGTTTTCCAGGGACTGATGCACAGTGGGGGCTGAGAGCCCCCATCTGGTGATGAGGATGAAATAGTTTTCCTTCTATGAAGTGAAGCAGCAGACCTTTTATTATATATAAGCATCCCTTTTATGTTAATCCATTCCTTAACCACTTGGGCCTCCAGGTCTACTTCTCAGATTGAATTAATCCCAAGCATTCTCTTTTCCTCTGAGATGGAAGAAAGGTACAAACAAGAACCTCTTTTTCAGTTCATTATGGCTTGAGGCATGGAATGCCACAACCTTACCGAAGCTCTGTGGCCTTCTGAGCACACTCCAAAGAGCTTCTCTGTGCAAAATTCTTATCTTTGGACCACATTTTCTCAGAAGACTTGGGTGGTTCTTCCACTTGCATAGTATCGCTGGTCATAATGTGGGCACTGTTAGGCATGCATAGACCAGTGAGTTTAATCATAATTATGACTTTGTTAAAAGAGATTATACTGTTAAAATTAGGAATATTAAATACAAAAAGAAGAATTAGAAACTGCTGTTATAGGGGTTTAGAACTGGGCTCTCACATATATAAAAAGAACTTAGAGGAGTTAGTAATCTTGGCATATGTGGAGGATAAGCTTACCAAATATAGCTTTCCAGTGTCAAACAGAAATATAAGTGAATTACGACCTAAGGGGGAAAATATAAAGGGAAAGAGAGGGAATACCTTCAATTAAGGAAAGGGCCTTTATTTTCCTTTCCTTGGAAGACAAAGAGATGTTTATTTTCCATTTTTAAGCAATGAAGTTGGAATTTGACAACTTCCAAATTGGGCTGACTTTCATCTTCTCTGATTATTCTGGAAAGACTCAAAAATGGCAACATTCACTTGTTCCCTAAATGAGGTTTTTTCAATTAAAGTTGAAGGAGTAACAGCGCAGGATAAAGGAAAAGAACTCACTGTTCGCTGGGTTCACTGGATACTTCACCTCTGGCTTTTTCATTTGTCACATGTTCCTTGAATGTGGGAGGAGCTGTGTAGCTCAGCCTGTCCCTTGACTCTGAAAGTTTAGACAGAAGATGCAGACTCTGGCAACAGATTTTTCCAGAACCCCAAGTGCTAGAAATGGAACACCAAGTGCTGGAAGTAGGGAGCCTTGAGATCTGGAGGAAATCCTTATATGACCAATGATCTCAGAGGGGAGCTTCTCAGTTTTTACTCTTGCATAGATATGCAACTACTGATTTAATAAGTCAGCGAGACTACAGACTCTCAAGTAGGTCAGTATAAAGGGGAAGAAGAGCAGGGACTGTGTCTAACTCTAATGCATCATTGTCTCTAGTGCCTAGTATATAACTGGTATTCAATAATGCTGAAGTCAAACTGAATTGAAATTTAGACTTATTTAGTTTTTCTACTTCTAGCTGTTTTCACAAAGATTTTGTTGGCTCAAGGAGGGAGCTTGAATATATAGGACTGTGCTGAACAAAACCTAACATTGAGTCCCCAGGGTTAAGACAGCCCATTCCCATGGACCTAAAACAGGGATGAGTAGGCCAGGTGAAGGAAATTTACACACAGCACTATATTTAATTCAGTGTTGGGTTCCATAGCAGCCAGAGACGCTTAGCCACTTGGGATACAGAAAGATGAAAACCTGCAGCTCCTCACTTAACAGCCTGATTTCCAGGCCTGGACTTCAGGAATAGGCTTTGACAATCTCTGAACCCATGGAATTGTATGCAAAGTTTTGTCTATGTGTATGTGCATTTTTCTTGGGAGAACGCCTAGCTTTTGATCATGGTTGCAAAGTAGTCCATTTCCCCCAAAAGGTGAAGAACCCCAGTTTTAGAGGCACAGGCCACTTAGCCCAGAGTCCCAGAGTCCCAGGAGAGGGACCTGTCTTAAGATCACTGCCGCTCACACCTAAGCAGGTCATCAAAGTTATCTCTGTTTTCTAGAGCCCGGCAGAACTTGACCAGCAAAGTTCCCATTTCCATTGTCTGATTCTCCCCTCAGCAGTACTGCATGGTGAACTGAGAACTTTGAACTGGACATCCTACTCAGGAAAAAAAGATTTTAGGGAGGTAGAAAGGAAAGAGAACAAAAGAACAAAATGGGGGCCTCCCTGGTGGCGCAGTGGTTGAGAGTCCGCCTGCCGATGCAGGGGATACAGGTTCGTGCCCCGGTCCGGGAGGATCCCATATGCCGCGGAGCGGCTGGGCCCGTGAGCCATGGCCGCTGAGCCTGCGCATCCGGAGCCTGTGCTCCGCAACGGGAGAGGCCACGGCAGTGAGAGGCCCGCGTACCGCAAAAAAAAAAAAAAAAAAAAAAAAAAAAAGAACAAAATGGGCGTGGTGGGTGGAATAAAGCAGTAGGAGGAAAATGTGGCTGGCAAATCAATCCTTCCCAGTGTTTTGGCCCTGTCGGGGACTTGGCCCTGAGCCTCACCCCTCTTGGGTTTCTCGGTCCCCGCCGCCCCGGCGGTGTGGAGCTGTCTGTGTCCCGCGTGGACGCGAGGCTGGGTGCAACGGGGAGCAGGGGGGCTGACGCGCTGGAACTGCAGTTGCAGCCCGTGCAGCGGGGGGCGCAGGTGCTTGGGGGGCCGCTGCCGCCACCCCGCGTTTCGCCGCCGCCTCGCAGACCCCGAGAGCTGCTCCACCGCTGCCACCTCGGCCCTCCGGTCCCGGCCTGCTGCGGCTGACCGGAGCAAGGCTGTCCTCATCCTGTGGGCAAAAAGAGAGCTGGTGGCTCGTGCCCTCTCCTTCTATGACAGTTACTATCTCTACAGTTTATCTGGTGGTTAATAATCTGAATTGATCTCTGATATAAACTTATGTGCTGTAGTCCACTATTTACACTTAAAAATTAATTTTCTGCCCCCAATACACTGTAACTCTTTCACAGCAAGGACATCTTGGTGTCTGTCTTTGTTCATTCTGTTGCAGTGCTCACACACTCTCTTAGTAAAAAATGAGGCAGTCTTCAGTATATTCGTGTGTATATTTATTTTTAAATTGTATACAGTTTCTTTTGTACTAGTCAATTATGGTCATTATAAAACAGAAACAAAAATACTAATTTTTAAAAGGGAGATAATTAAATATATGTAGAAATTTTAATATTTACTTCTCCAGTCCCAACTGTCCACACATTCCTGTATATGTGCCCACTCTAAGGATTATTCCTCTATACCCACCCTGCTTACACTGAGCCTTACCTACAATGGATAGTCAATTACTATTTATTATCTTGACCTAAAATCATACTTTTAACCATTACCATCAGATTCTGTGTTCCCACTGCCTGCCAGTTCTGACATTTACTGACTATGTGGCCTGGGGCATGTCATTAACCTTTTGTGCTCAGTTTCCTCATCTATAAATAAAGATAAAAATAGTACCTGCTCATTGGATTGTTATGAGGATAAAATAAGTTAATATATATAAAGGGCTTTGAACAGTGATGGTGTGTTGTAAGCACTGTAGGAGTTAGCTATTATTATTACATATCATTATATCCAGATAAAGAGATCAAGGCATTAAACAGCTAGGTAACTTGCCCCAAGTCTGAGGGGATAGAATCCAATTTAGCCACTTACTATCTATAACCTCAAGTATTTTTTGGTTACTGACCAACAGACAAGGTTTTTTGGCCCATGTAACCATCTGACTTCACTGGATTCTCGAGTTCTCCACAATATAAAAGAATCTCCAATTCAGGGCTTCCCTGGTGGCGCAGTGGTTAAGAGTCCGCCTGCCGATGCAGGGGACACGGGTTCGTGCCCCGGGCCGGGAAGATACCACATGCCACGGCGGAGCGGCTAGGCCCGTGAGCCACGCCCGCTGGGCCTGCGCGTACAGAGCCTGTGCTCTGCAACGGGAGAGGCCACAACAGTGAGAGGCCCACGTAACGCAAAAAAAACAAAAAACAAAAAAAGAATCTCCAATTCTGAAGAGTGTTGGCATACAGTGGAAGCTTACAATACTGTAGATTCTAAATGAAGCTCTGAACCACTCCTGGGGATTACCAATGAGAAAGCAAAGCAATGCTCTTGACATAGGGGAATTGGTCTGACATAGCTAGTCCTCAGTGTTGTTTGGTGGCCTGGCATTCATAACTAGGCCATGTTACTGCGCTGTTGGACATAATCTCACAGAACAACAACATCACAGAAGGCCACTCTGAGACCATGATAGAGTGATACCAAACAAGGCTGCTGCATACTTTTGTCTCAGCCCAGACAAAAACAAGTTCACTCTGCCACCTGCAGAATACCAAACGTGCTCCTCTCCTGGCTAATATGAGTGACTGCTGCTTCTTTCCCGATTACAGCTTTAGCCTCACTCTAGTCTAACCTCCCCGTAGATAAGACATTGAGATATCCAAACATAGAACTGCCCCTGCTTTCTGACAGTACCGAATCTAGAGCAAACTTCTGTTACCTTGGACCCTCCCCAAAATCACCCAACTGAAGCCAAAATCACCCAACTGAAGCCAAAATACTGTAATAGGCTCTTTCTAACAGTCTTACTGAGATGCCCATGGTGTGCACTTTTTCAAGCTACAGCAGTAATTAACCCAACTTGCCCAGCTATAGGTGTGTTCCTGGTGGTCTTTGGCTGGGAGGCATTGACACAAATATCTTCAAAATATGTCCTAGATATTAACCCCCCAGTTTCAGAACTCTCATTCTGCCCGTCTATTTATCTACCCACACCCCATCTCAGATTCTTTTCCAGGTCTGCACCCAAAAGATACACTTTGTCACTGTGTATGGTATATTTTGGAGTTAAGAGCTTTCAGCTCTGCCACCCACTGGCTATGACCTTGGGCAAGTTACTTAACCTCTTTGCACTCCCTTTCATTCTTGTTTTTTTTTTTTTTTTTGCAGTACACGGGCCTCTCACTGTTGTGGCCTCTCCCGTTGCAGACCACAGGCTCCGGACGCGCAGGCCCAGCGGCCATGGCTCACGGGCCCAGCCGCTCTGCGGCATGTGGGATCTTCCCGGACCGGGGCACAAACCCGTGTCCCCTGCATCGGCAGGCAGACTCTCAACCACTGTGGCCCCAGGGAAGCCCCTCCCTTTCATTCTTAATCATGATTCTTTCATAGTATTAAATAGTATTAAATGAGTTAACACATATAAAGCACGTATAACATGCCTGCATACAGTAAATGATCAATATGATTTTTGGTAAATAAAAACCCCTTCCCTTGCCCCTGCAGCATTTGGTCCCCTGAGATTTTGGCCATTTCCCCCATCCCCGTTCTCTCTTTTGTGACCAGGGCAGAAGCCTGCCCAGTCTCTTGCTCTTTAGGTTGGAATAACTCTGATGATGCTTTATGAACTATGGCCACAGTCTATTGATGTGTCTGGCAAGAAAACAGAATAAAGCAATATTGCTTCAAAAATTATTTTTGGAGTTAACCATCCTTGACATTTGAATTGTTTTCTGGTGTAGACATCTCAGGAAAATGTATTCTTTTTGGTTTATTGTGGTGTAGGCCTGGTGTAGATACAGCTTCTAAAGACTTAAGGAGAACTCTGGGTACCTTTTGATCTCTTCCTGTTGCTTCCAAAAAAGCTCCTTCACCAACATGTGCTCTTCACGAAGACGAAACAAACTGTCCTCCAATTCTTCCCGGGTCATCCTGCTCAAGGGTAGTTGAGTCTTTATATTCTTACCTAAAGTCCCAGGAGAGGGTAAATGGAGATTATTTTTACATGTAATTTTTTAACCCATCATATCTCTCACCACATCTTGCCCAGAGGGCTTGAATCTTTTTTTTTTTTTTTTTTTTTTTTTTGCGGTACGCGGGCCTCTCACTGTTGTGGCCTCTCCCGTTGCGGAGCACAGGCTCCGGACGCGCAGGCATGGCTCACGGGCCCAGCCACTCCGCGGCATGTGGGATCTTCCCAGACCAGGGCACGAACCCGTGTCCCCTGCATCGGCAGGTGGACTCTCAACCACTGCGCCACCAGGGAAGCCCTTGAATCTATTTTGAGTCATGTGTTTAAGAGGAAATTCAGGAAGTATAAGAAATGTGTACCAATGGACCTCTTTATCATTCCATGTCACTCCTGGAAGTGGAAAATCATTCCAGCATATGACTCAACCTCCTGTCTGGAAAGTATATTCTCTTTCTAAAAGTATCAAATAGGGCTTTTAGTCTACTTAATTTTTATTTTTAATCCACTGTTTTATTTTTCCTCCTCATTAGATAATTTGGACCTAGATAAGGATTGTGCCCACAACTGTCTTCAAATCCCCAGTAAGGAAAAGGATAGAAACTTTTCTTGAGTACCAAGAGTCATCGCCTTGGAGAAATTGTCCCCAAAGCTGCCTCCTTGGAATAGAGCCTCTGCTTGATCTAAGCAGAGGAAACTACAGTACACCTTTGAGTGTGTGAGTGTTCACTAGTCTAGAGTCAGCTCTGATCTTGTAGCAGCCATTCTAAAACCCAGAGCTCAAAATACAGCTCCTTCCCTGGAAGAAAGAGAGCTCAGAACCTTAGTCTCAGAACCACCTAAGCTACCACTGCCACCTCTCCAATCTATCCTTTGGAAATGATGAAATGTAAGTTTTAAAAATAATAACTTTATTGAAGTATAATTGACATGTATCACCCTGAACATACTTAAAGTGTAAAATCTGATTAATTTTGACATAGGTATGTATCTGTGAAACCATCACTACAATTAAGATAATGAACATATAAAAGAAGAAAAAAAAGATAATGAACATATCCATCACTGCCAAGTTTCCTTGTGCCCCTTAGCAATCCATTCCTCTCCACCCCATCCTAGCCCCAGCCCACACCTTTGTTCCCAGGCAACCACTGATACATATGTTTTATGTCACTTCAAATTAGTTTCCATTTTCTAGAATTTTATATAGTTCGAATCATCCATTATATACCCAGTGGTTTTTTTTTTTTTGGAGCGGGGGACGCCCCAAACCAGGGATTGAACCCGCGTTCCCTGCCTTGTAAGTGTGGGGTCTTAACTGCCGGACCTCCAGGAAAGTCCCTTTTTTTTTTTTGTCTGACTGCTTTCACTCAGGAGTATTATTTTGGGATTCATATGTGGTGTTTCATTTATCAATAGTTCCTTTTGATTGCTGGTAGTATTCTGTATAAACCATAATTTATTTATCCATTTACTGTTGATGGACATTTGGATTATTTCCAGTTTTTGGTTATTACAAACAGAGCTACTATAAATATCTGTGTATAAATCTTTGTGTAACATATGTTTTCATTTCTCTGGGTATATACACAGGAGTGAAATAGTTGGGTCATAAGGTAGGTACATGTTTAACTTTTAAAAAAAATTGCCAAACTGTTTTCCAAAGGGATTATACCATATTATATTCCCACCAGCAGGGTATGAGAGTTCCAGTTCCTCTACATCTCATCAACACTTGGTCTTTTTAATTTTAGCCATCCTAGTGGGTATATAGTGGTTTTAAGTGTATTAATTTGCATTATTAATTTACATTTCCTTAATGACAAATGATGTTGAACATTTCTTGTGTGCTATATGCTATCTGCATTTCTTCTTAAATAAAGCGTGTTCAAATCTTTTGCTCATTTTTTTATTGTTGGATTTTTTTTTTTTTTTTTTTTTTTGCGGTATGCGGGCCTCTCACTGTTGTGGCCTCTCCCGTTGCGGAGCACAGGCTCCGGACGCGCAGGCCCAGCGGCCATGGCTCACGGGCCCAGCCACTCCGCGGCATATGGGATCCTCCCGGACCGGGGCACGAACCCGTATCCCCTGCATCGGCAGGCGGACTCTCAACCACTGCGCCACCAGGGAGGCCCTATTGTTGGATTTTTAAAAATATTTTTATTGTTGAGTTGTAAGAGTTCTTTGTAAATTCTGAATATAAGTTCTTTGTTGTATATATGTTTTGCAGACTTTTTTTCTCTCAGTCTGTGTCTTGAGTTGGTCCCTCTAGGCAAGAAGCCATCCTACTGCCTAATTTTGAAGGACCTCTTTGTGCTAGGATAGGAATGAGAGAAGATGAAAACAGAGTGGGTAATATCATGTGTAATCATTGCAGATGAAAATCATGCATATGAAGGAGAAATCTTTAGGTGAGATGAATTCATGGAAGTCAGGGATCTGGCTAGTCTCTGATTCTATTCCTTCCTCCAGCGAATCGTTAACCCTCCTGATCCAGATTAAGTCAGCTGTGTCTCAGATATCTTCCTATGAGGCTAAGACTTCCCACACAATGACTTTCTATGAATAGTCTTGTCTGATTAAATGATACTGAAAGACTGTTTGTTCAGTTAATGACACAGTCTTCCCAAGTAGAGAATATTATCTAAAGGAGTTTGGATCTCTATCTATGCAATCTATTTGGTCTCAAGAAGACCAGCATGACGCCAGCAATTCCTGATTCAGGCAAGTCATCCCCCTCCTCCTTTTTTCCAGTAACTGATCTCTCCCCTCCCACAATACAATCCCTGCATACGAATGATTTAACCTTTTGGAAATCAAGTAAAACTCTCAGGCCTTGGGCCAGGTGCTTGGCTTCCCTTCTGGAGACTTCTTTTCCCCATCTATCTCACATGAATCAACTAGCTTTGGCTCAGCTAGACAGGTTAGCCATAATTGCCACTAGGGTTTATTCATCCTCATATGTTATAACATCTTCGAATTATTTTGTTCCTAAAAGAAAAGCAATAAATAATGTCTCTTTCCTTTCTTTTTTTTTAACTTGAAATATAGTTGATATACAATATTATATAAGTTATAGGTGTACAATATATAGTGATTCACATTTTTTTTCACAATTTTTAAAGTTCATTTATTTTCTTACGATTCTTTTAATAAGTTTTTATTTTGAAATAATTTCAAAATTACAGAAAATTTGCAAGAATAATACACAGAACTCCAATATCCCCTTCACTTAGATTCCACAATTGTTACCTTTTACTTCATTTGCCTTATCCTATTCTTTCTCTCTCTTTCTACATATATATATGTTACATAATATATAATATTACATATATTTTCTACATATTACTTTTTGGAACCACTTACAAGGAAATTATAGACACGATGTCCCATTACTTCTAAAGAATTCACTGTATATTTCCTAAAAAGAAGAACATATGTACATAGGCACAGTATATCCATCAAAATCAGGAAATTAACATTAATATCATTTTACCATCTAACCCATAGATCATTCAAATTTCAACAATTCAGGACCATGTGTTGCATTCGATTGCCATGTCTCTTTAGTCTGCTTCACTTTAGAATAGTTTTTTTAGTTTCTCCTTGTCTTTCATGACTTTGACATTTTAAGAGCACAGAGTAAAGGCCAATTCCTTTGTAGAATGTCCCTCAGTTAGGGTTTGTCTGATGTTTCTTCATAATGGGTTCAGGTTATGCATTTGGGGCAGGAATCCCACAGAACTGAAGCTATACTCTTCTCAGTGCATTATATCAGGAGGCACATAATGTTGGTATCTCCACCAGTCTCATTACCATTAATGTTAACTTCAGTTATTGGTTAAGAGGGTGTCTGATAGTTTTGTCTACCATAAAGTTAATTGACAAGTCTTTTTAAAACCTATTAACTAATAATTATTTTGTGAGGAAATAATTTTACATTGTATATTATGACAACATTGTATGACATTAAACTTTTAAATTATGACATTATAAAATTTTCACCTATTAGCTTTAGCATTATTTAATAATTCTTGCCTGAATTAATTATCACTATCATGGTCACCAAATGGCGAGTTTCTAATTCCATTATTCCTTCTACGTTTATTAGTTGGCATTCTACTATAAGAGATTTCCCTTCACTGTTTATTAATTCATCTGTTTATTTATATCTGTATGATCTCATGGATTTCTGTTTTATTCAATGGGCTATAATCCATCAATATCATTACTCCTTTTGATGCTCAAATTGTCCCAGATTTGGCCAGTGTGAGCCCTTCCAGCTAGTTCTGGTGTCCTTTAAAAATATCTCCATGATTTTTTGAGAACTTTCATATTTTCTGGCACAATAAGATATTCTAGGCTCACCTTGTGCTTTCCCTACCTGAGCCTCTGGTACCTGTTGGTGGAGAATGGTATGTAAAAGCCAAGATCTGGGTATTATGCATTCTTATGCCTATGTCCTCTCAGTTGACAGAGTCAGGAAGTGTACGTGTATGTACACAGGTGTGTGCATGGGCATACACACACACACCACACACCTATATCTATTTCTATATGCTAGAAACTATGAGTGCACTCTGATACCTTCATATAAAATCCAAAATCACATGGTTTATTCTAGCCTTGTCTCTTCCCATGTTTGCATCTTTCTTCTCAGTGACAAACAAGCTCCCACTATCCTCAATATATTTGAATGAAATTAGTCTCCCAATTATGTGGTCAATCTTTTTATCCATGGCACTGCTGAAACATACTGGCTTGTGCCAGCTGAGTGGCGCACTGATTCATACCTGTTTGCAATGGCAGAGAAGTACCCCATCAGTTCTGGTAGTGTACTGGCCAAGAATTTTTTACATTATATTGTGTCCTGTTCTTTTTCTTTCTCTTCTAAATTTTATAATGTCAACATTTTTAGTTATACAGTTTAACCGTACCACAAATACTTTTATTATTTTCTTTTGGAATTTTAAATATGTACTATAAAATATTCCCTTAATGTGGTTTTATCTGTATATGATCAAACATTTTTCTTCTTCCAGAGCAGAGTTTCTAAGATAAATTCAAGATTGCTTAGAATGAAAAAAAAAAGATACAACTTCCAAACCAATGAACTTAAAAATGATGCAGCTGATTTCCTTAACTTAACAGGAAAGTATGGTCACTAGAAAGAAAATTTGTAACATGACCAGAAATCTTTATGAAAATCTTCATTTACAGTAAGCACTTTACTTGGTTTACTTTTAGCTATTTCATAAATAACAGAAGGGGAATTGGACACAGTTTGTAATGACACCTAGAAAAGTTTCTTTTCCCACAAATCAAATGTGTAAAACCTTTGCTTTGGCACGTTCTTCCATACTTCCTTTGCTGTGCTGAAGAAATATTGAGTTCTTTTAAATTTTTGGTTGTGTGGATGGTCTCCAAACGGACTGAATTCTCTAGATGATTATTTCCTGCACAGGGTTTTCCTGTCAGTAGTTCTATGACTTTTCCAACTTTGACAATGATCTCAGCCAGTTCATGTTTCATATGCTTTGTTCATGGTATTAACAGTTTAAACTTTGAGAAGCACAAAATCCCCAGTTATGCACTGTTAAAAGACATCAGGAACATAGTACATTTTTCACTTATTAAAATATTATGATCTAGCTTTCTCCTCTCTTCAAACCTGCAGGTACCTGCTTCTGAACCTAATGGTTTAGAAATTCTTCATATCTTCATCTTCAGGATCAATGGAAAGCTAAGCAGGACGTGTATACTGATCCAGTCCTCAGGAAGTCAACATCAAGTCCAACACCTTTAAAAATTTTGCTGAACTTCTGCTCCAGTTCTGAAGTCTCAATTCTTCTTCAAACTGCTGACATTTAAAAATACCTCCCAGAGATCAGCCAAGATGGCCAAGTAGAAAGACCCTGACCTCACCTCCCCTTACAGTCACACCAAAATCACAACTATCCGCAGAACAAGTATCAATTAAAAAGACCAGAACCTACAAGGAAAGATGTTCTACAGCGAAAGAAAACCAGAAAAGAACTTCTACAAAGACATAAAGAACCATGACGACAAGATGGGTAGGGGCATGGTATAGTCAAGTCTCATACCCTCAGGTGGGTGACCCACAAACTGGAGAATAATTACTGCAGAGGTTCTCCCAAAGGAGTGAGAGGTCTGAGCCCCACACTGGGATCCCCAACCTGAGGGTCCTGCATATAAAGGCCATATGTGACAAACCTACAGCTAACATCATACTCAACAGTGAAAAGCTGAAAGCATTTCCTCTAAGATGAGGAACAAGACAAGGATGTCCACTCTCACCACTTTTATTCAACATAGTTTTGGAAGTCCTAGCCATGGTAATCAGAGAAGAAAAAGAAATAAAGGGAATCCAAATTGGAAAAGAAGAAGTAAAACTGTCAGTGTTTGCAGATGACATGATACTATACATAGAAAATCCTAAAAACACCACCAGAAAACTACTAGAGCTCATCAATGAATTCAGTAAAGTTGCAATATATAAAATTAATATACAGATATTTGTTGCATTTCTATACACTAAACATAAACTATCAGAAAGAGAAATTAAGAAAACAATCCCATTTACTATCTCATCAAAAGAATAAAATATCTAGGAATAAACATGCCTAAGGAGGTAAAAAACCTGTATGGAAAACTATTTATAAGACACTGATGAAAGAAACTGATGACAACACAAACAGATGGAAAGATATACTATGTTCATGAATTGAAAGCACTAATATTGTTAAAGTGACCATACTACCCAAGGCAATCTACAGGTTCAATGCAATCCCTGTCAAAATACCAATGGCATTTTTCACAGAACCAGAACAAAGAATTTCAAAATTTGTATGGAAACACAAAAGACCCCAAATAGCCAAAACAGAGCTGGAGGAATCATACACCCTGACTTCAGATTATACTATAAAGCTACAGTATTCAAAACAGTAGGGTACTGGCACAAAAAGAGACACATAGATCAAAAGAACAGAATAGAAAGCCCAGAAATAAACCCATGCACTTATGGTCAATTAATTTATGACAAAGGAGGCAAGACTATACAATGGAGAAAAGACTGTCTCTTTAACTAGTGGGGCTGAAAACTGGACAGTTACATGTAAAAGAATGAAATTAGAACATTCTCTAATACCATATATACCAAAAACTCAAAATGGACTAAAGACCTGAATGTAAGAACAGAAACCATAAAAATCCTAGAAGAAAACACTGGCAAAACACTCTTTGACATAAATTATAGCAATATTTTTTTGGATCTCTCTCCTAAAGCAAAGGAAATAAAAGCAAAAATAAACAAATGGGACCTAACTAAAATTAAAAGCTTTTGCACGGCAAAGGAAACCATCAACAAAATGAAAAGACAACCTATTGAATGGAAGAAAATCTGAAATATGACCAATAAGAGGTTAATATCCAAAATATATAAACAGCTCATACAACTCAACATCAAAAAAACATACAACTGATTAAAAAATGTGCAGAAGATCTGAACAGACATTTTTCCAAAGAAGACATACAGATGGTCGATAGGCACATGAAAAGATGCTCAACATCATTAACATTTAGAGAAATGCAAATTAAAACCACAATGAGATATTACCTCACACCTGTCAAAACGGTATCATCAAAAAGAACAAAAATAGGGCCTCCCTGGTGGCGCAGTGGTTGAGAGTCCACCTGCCGATGCAGGGGATACGGGTTCGTGCCCCGGTCTGGGAGGATCCCATATGCCGCGGAGCGGCTGGGCCTGTGAGCCATGGCCGCTGGGCCTGCGCATCCGGAGCCTGTGCTCCGCAACGGGAGAGGCCACAACAGTGAGAGGCCCGCATACCGCAAAAAAAAGAACAAAAATATTGCTGAGGATATGGAGAAAAGGGGACCTTCATACGCTGTTGGTGGAAATGTAAATTGGTGCCACCACTGTGGAAAACAGTATGGAGGTTTCTCAAAAAACTAAAAATATAACTACCATACAACACAGAAATTCCACTCCTGGGTATACACCCAGAAAAAACCAAGAACACTAATTTGAAAAGATACATGCACCCCAATATTCATAGCAGCATTATTTACAATTGCCATGATATAGAAGCAACCTAAGTGGCCAACAACAGATGAATGGATAGTGTGTGTGTGTGTGTGTGTATACACACACACACACACACACACACACAATGGAGTACTATTCAGCCATAAAAAAAGAATGAAATTTCGCCATTTGCAGCAACATGGATGGACTTGGCGGGTATTATGCTAAGTGAAATAAGTTAGACAGAGAAAGACATATACTGTATGATATCACTTATGTGTGTAATCTAAAAAATAAAACAAATTAATATAACAAAAAAGAAACAGACTTGCAGATATAGAGAAAAATGTAGTGGTTACCAGCCGGGGGCGGGGGCAAGATAGGGGTAGAGGATTCAGAGGTACCAACTATTATGTATAAAATAAATAAGCTGTAAGGTGTATTGTACATCACAGGGAACATAGTCAATATTTCATAATAACCAATTGGAGTATGACCTTTAAATATTGCGAATCACTATGTGGTATACCTGTAACTTATGTAATATTGTACATCAACAACATCTGAATAAAAAAAGAAACAAAAAAATATGATTCATTTAGAATCAACAATTGAACAAGCTCTAGAGACTATGAGGAATTTGTTACATCCCAGCTGGACTAGGTCCCATCATGGGTCCTCCTTTTTTTTTTTTTTTTTTTTTTCCTGTACGCGGGCCTCTCACTGTTGTGGCCTCTCCCGTTGCGGAGCACAGGCTCCGGACGCGCAGGCTCAGCGGCCATGGCTCACGGGCCTAGCCGCTCCGCGGCATGTGGGATCCTCCCGGACCGGGGCAGGAACCCGTGTCCCCTGCATCGGCAGGCGGACTCTCAACCACTGCGCCACCAGGGAAGCCCCAATCCCCCTTTTTTTTAAAAACATTTTTTATATTAAATATGCAAATGAAAACACAACATACCAAAACATAGGATGCAGCTAAAGCAGGGTTGACAGGGAAATTTAAAGATGTAAATGCCTGCATTAAGAAGAAAAAAAGGGGCTTCCCTGGTGGCGCAGTGGTTGAGAGTCCACCTGCCGATGCAGGGGACACGGGTTCGTGCCCCGGTCCGGGAGGATCCCACATGCCGCGGAGCGGCTAGGCCTGTGAGCCATGGCCGCTGAGTCTGTGTGTCCGGAGCCCGTGCTCCGCAACGGGAGAGGCCACAGCAGTGAGAGGCCCGCGTACCGCAAAAAAAAAAAAAAGATTTCAAATCCATTACTTAACTTTCACCTTAAGAAATTAGAAAAAAGAAGAGGAAACTAAACCCAAAGCATGCAGAGAAAGAAAATAATAAAGATTACAGCAGAAATATATGAAATAGAGGATAGGAAAACAATAGGGAAGTCAATAAAACCAAAGTTGGTTCTTTAAAAGATCAACAAAATCAACAAAGAAAAAAAAGGCTCAAATTACTAAAGTCAAGAATGAATGAGGGATGTCACTACCAACCTTAAAGGAATAAAAAGAATTATGAGGGCATCCTACAAACAATTGTGTGTCAACAAATTAGATAACCTAGGTGAAGTAGATAAATTCCTGGAAAGACACAAGCTACTATAACTGACTTAAGAGGAAACAGAAAATCTGAATAAACTGAGTAGAAGAATTGAATTTGTAATGAAAAACTTCCCACAAAGAAAACCCCAAGCCCACATGACTTCACTGATGACTTCTACCAAATTTATAAAGAAGAATTAATATCAATCCTACACAAACTCTTCCAAAAATTAAAAGAGGGAACATGTCCCAACTTATCACATAAGGCCAAAACCAAAGTCATCACAAGAAAGGAAACTACAGATCCCTTATTACTACGGACAAAAAAATCCTCAAAAAAATAATAGCAAACTGAATCCAGCAACATATGAAAAGAATTATGCACCATAACCAAATGTAACTTATCCCAGGAATGCAATCTTTGTTTAACAGATGAAAATCAATCAATTTAATGTATCATATTAATATAACAAAGGACAAAACCCACATGATCATATTATAGACACAGAAAAAAAAATTGACAAATCCAACATCTTTTCATGATAAAAAACACTCAACTAATTACTAACAGAAGAAAACTTCTCAAACCTGATAAGTGTCATCTACAAAAAACAGACAGCTAAAATCATGCTTAATAGTAAAAGACTGAAAGCTTCCCCATAAGATCAGGAAAAAGACAAGGTTGTCCACCCTTGCCACTTCTATTCAACATTTTACTGGAGATTCCATCTATGGAAATTAGGCATGAAAAAGAAATTAAAGGCATCTAAATTAGAAAGAAAGAAGTAAAACTATCTCTATTCACAGACAATGAATATTGTCTATTTCTTTTATCTAGAAAGTCCTAAGGAACCTACTAAAAACATCTATTAGAACTAGTAAATGAGTTCAGTAAAGTTTCAGGGTATAGGATCAATATGTAAGAATCAATGGTATTCCTAAATACTAGCAACGAACAATCTGAAAATAAAATTAAGAAATCAATTCCATTTACAATAGCATCAAAAAATACATAAGAATAAACTTAACAAAGAAGTATAAAACTTGTACAGCAAAAGTTATAGAACATCATTGAAAGGAATTAAAGACTGTTTAAGTAAATAGAAAGATAACCCAAGTTTATGGATTTGAAGACTTAATATTGATAACATGGCAAAACTTCCAAAATTCATGTATAGATTCAATGTAATCTCTATCAAAATTCCAGCTGGCTTTTTTCTGGGGGGACAGATATTGACAATCTGATCCTAAAGTTCAGACAGAAATACAGGGGATCCAGAATAGCTAAAATAATCTTGAAAAATAACAAAGTTATTTTTCACATCCTGATTTCAACTTACTACAAAGCTATAATAATCCATGGTATTGGCATAGGATAGGCATGTAGATGAGTGGAATATAATTGAGAGTCCAGAAATAAACCCATACATGTATGGTTAATTGATTTTTGACAAGTGTGCCAAGAAAATTCAGTAGGGAAAGGATAACTTCTTCAACAAATGGTGCTGGGACAACTGGATAGACACATGCAAAAGAATGAAGTTGGATACTTACCTCAAACCATATTAAAAATAAACTTAAAATGTTTCACAGACCTAAATGTAAGAGCTAGAAGTATAAAATTCTTAGAAGAAAATATGGAAATAAACCTTTGTGACCTTGGGCCATGCAGTATTAGACATGACATTATGAAGTTAGACATGGAACCAAAAGCACAAGTATCAAAAAATAAATAAATAAATTGGACTTCATCAAAATTAAAAACTTTTGTGCTTCAAAGGCCACTATCAGGAAAGTGAAAAGACAACCAACAGGATGGCGAAAATATTTGCAAATCATGTATCTGTTAAGAGACGTGTATCCAAAATTCATAAAGAACTCTTAACAACCAACAATATAAAGGCAAATAACCCAATTAAAAAATAGGCAAGGGATCTGAGGAGACATTTTTCCAATGAAGATATACAAATGGCTGATAAACTCACGAAAGATGTTCAACGTGATGATTCATTAGGGAAGTGCAAATCAAAACCACAAAAAGAAAGAATAAATTTAAAAAACAACACGAGATACCACCTCAATAACAATAACAACTATTGGTGAGGATATGAGGAAATCAGAACTTTCATGAATTGTTAGTAGGGATGTAAAAATGTGCAACTGCTTTCAAAAATAGTTTGGCAGTTCCTCGAACTAACATAGAGTTACCATATGACCCAGCAATTCCACTTCTAGGTATATACCTAAGAGAAATGAAAACATATGTCCACACGAAAACTTGTACACAAATGTTCATACCAGCATTACTTACAATAGCCAAAAAGTGAAAATAACTCAAATGTCCATCCACTGATGAGTGTATAAACAAAATGTGGTATTATTATTCAGTAATAAAAAGGACTGGAGTATTGATAAATGTTACAACTTGGATGGACTTTGAAAATATTATGCTAAGTGAAAGAAGCCAGACACAAAAAATCATATATTATATGATTCCATTTATATAAAATGTCCAGAATAGGCAAATCCATAGAGACTTAAAGCAGATTAGTGATTACCAGGGGCAGAGAGTGGGGACATGGGGAATGTCTGCTGTAATGTTTTCTGGGGGAGGCAATGATATGTTCTAAAATTAGGTACTGGGGATGAATGCACAACTCTGTGAATATAGTAAAAATTAAGAAATTGTACCCTTTAAAAGAGTGAATTTTATGTTATGTAATTTATATCCCAATAAAATTATTATGTATAATATATATGTATTATATACAACATACATTATACATGTATTATTATATAAATATTACTATATATGTTATTTTTTCTATCTCACACATATAAATGAGGAAATAAAACATATACGGACAGTTTAAAGAATAATAATAAAGTGTACACATACATACATACCAGCTTATGAAACAGGAGGTTACTAATACCCTCTGTAAGTTCCTCACCCATACTATTCCCTTCTTTTCCCAGAGGGACCACTATCTTGAATATTGTATTGATAACTGCCTTGTATTTCTTTATAATTTTATAAAGAAAATTAAATTATTTATTATAAAGAAAACAAATTTATTCCAGTGTATAATTATATGTCAGTGTGTATTCATTTTCTGATCAATGGACATTTATGTTGTTTCCATTTTTTATTCTTATGAACAATGCTACTATGAACATTCTGATAAATGTCTCTTGGTACATATATGCAAAAATCCCTGCAAATTTTATACCTAGAAGTAAAGCTGCATGTTCAATTTTACTAGATAATGCCAAGATTTTTTCCAAAGTAATGGCACCATTTATACACCCATGGGCAGTGCATAAAGTGCCCTATCTTTGAAATAAAACTTACAGAAGTGAAATCAAGTGAAAGTAGAATAGTAGCTATGAATAGGACTGAGGGGTGGGAGAGTATGAACAAAGTTACAAAAGCATATTAAGGTGAGTGGGGAAGAAGCGCTAGTGGGGCCATGCCCCATTCTTTTATTTTTTTTAATTAAAAAATATATATTTATTTATTTGGTTGTGTCAGGTCTTATTTGCAACAGGCAGGCTCCTTAGTTGCAGCTCATGGGCTCCTTAGTTGTGGTGTGCAAACTCTTAGTTGCAACATGCGTGTGGGATCCAGTTCCCAGACCAGGGATCAAACCTGGGCCCCCTGCATTGGGAGCATGGAGTCTTAACCACTGCACCACCGGGGAAGTCCTTGCCCTTTCCTTTTAAATTGCCTACCTCTGTTTAGTGAGAGTGAAGGGCTGATCACATGGATAGAAGAATGAGACCCACTTATTTGCTCTTGGCTTTTGTTGTGGTATTTGTGGTGGTGGTATTTATCTTCACCTCCTAAACCCACACAGTAAAAATTTTATTATAAGAATATATGAATAGGGGCTTCCTTGGTGGCGCAGTGGTTGAGAGTCCGCCTGCCGATGCAGGGCACACGGGTTTGTGCCCCGGTCCAGGAGGATACCACATGCCGTGGAGCGGCTGGGCCCGTGAGCCATGGCCGCTGAGCATGGCCACTGAGCCTGTGCATCCGGAGCCTGTGCTCCGCAACGGGAGAGGCCACAACAGTGAGAGGCCCGCATACCGCAAAAAAAAAAAAAAAAAAAAGAATATATGAATAAAACGTTGAGAAGATTGAAGAAAAGACCTGAGAGCAAAGCAGTCACTGTGAAGGCTAGCAAGACGCCCCACAATAACAGACTGAGGGTTGTTTTCATTCTAAAAGACATCCATCCTCAGGCACCGAATTTACCTTTAGACGCTGGTATCATCAGAGGTATCGAGTCTATGGCTCTAACAGGGCCTTGGCTGTATTGTCCACCAGAAGATGAGATGTCGTATCATCTCCCAAGCTGTGAGAGATCCCACAGGACACTAAAATAAAGGAAAAGTTCAGCCAATTACATGCAACTTTGGGATGACTTCTGCAGGCTATACTTAAGTTGTAGCAGGAATTCCTCAGCACTTTCAGGATGGTATATAACATGTCATAGTCTTTTTTGTAGTGATGTGGATCACTCTACACTGAAGGGTAAGACCAAGCATTTAGTAATAATGACATTATTTATTCAAAATGAAATCAATTTTTCTGATTATAGAATTGATACATACCATTTTGAATCATTTTTAAAGTGTCTGCTCAGCCTGGAAGCCAATGACCACATCCTTTCTCCAGGAAATGAGCCTCTGAACCCCTCTCCACTCCATTCATACGGACTGACTCACCAGTAACCAGTTTATGGTCTATGATCCAGTTCCCACAGTCATTGTTCATTAGATCAGGGGTAGACAACTGACCTAAGCTGGGCCAATCAGATTCCTTTCCCCACGCATTTGGAAATGGGACTAAGAGAGTTAAATTAGCCTCTGTGAATGGCTAGGACTATTATGTAAACTTGGGAGTTCTGGGATGACCATATTCTGCTTTGTAGCCTAAATAACTGGAAATCCTACCTGCAGAATCACTTCAAACCTTGGTCAACACTCTTTTTCTGAATTATAATTTCCAATCTCCTGGCTTTAAATACTGTGTGTGTGTGTGTGTGTGTGTGTGTACATGCTGTTGTTTCCAAATTTTTTGTCTCCAGCCCCGACCTTCAGATTTGTACATCTTCCTGAATTTTAATCATTTCCACTTGCATGACTGCTAGGTATCTCAAATTCACCTGTCTCACACAGGAATTTTAATTTCTCTCTCAAACCTGATCTCCCAGGCTTTCTCTATCTCCATAAATGGCATTACCATCCCACCAGTTCCTAAAGCCTCAATTTCTCCCTTTCTGTCATCCACTAGCAAATCTACCAGGTACCTCCTAAAAATATATATCACCCTGTCTCCACAGTTACTACTCTAATTCTTGTCACCAGTGTCCCTTACCTCAACTACCATAATGGTTTCCTAATGCTCTACCCATTTTCCTCTCTCCATCCCCCTCCCACCAATTCTCCCTGAAACATCCAGAGTGCTCTTTAAAAAACAACCCAGGTCATCGTATTTCCTGCTTAAAATTGTCCAGTGGTTTTCCTTTACATTTAAAATAAAATCTAAACTCCTTACTGTAGTCAGCATGGCCTCTATGATCTGACCTTCTTCCTATTTCTCAGATCACGCTTCGTATTTCTCCTCCTCTAGCAAATAACATTCCTTGCCACTGGCCTCCTCTCTGCTCCTGGAACCAGCAAGCTCCCTCTTGCCTCAGGACTTTTTTACTTGGCTGGAATGTTCTTTCCCTTGCTCTTCACATGGCTAGTTCCTTCTTATCCTTCAGTCTCTCAGCATCTTTTCATCTGCCAAGAGGACTTTCTCTGACTTCATAACTAAAGTAAGGACTTCTTCAGTTATACTCTGTCATGTCGCCCTGTTTATTTCACTGGTAACACTTACCATATCCAGAAACTACCTTCATTTATTTACACTTATTTATTACCTCCTCTCACTAAAATATAAGGACTTTGAAAGCAGAAAATTGGTTTATCTTATTTACCTTTATTTCCCAGCACTTGAACAACTCCTAGTATGTAGTAGGCACCTAATAAATATATATTGAATAAGTGAATAGGTGAATGAATAACAAGTCAAGAGAGAGAATGACACTGAGTGGCTGAGTTAAAAGGTCCTAAAAGCTTCCTATCCTTGATTTTAGTCTTTTCCAAGGCCTGTCTCTGTTCCTGCCCTTAGGTTCTGTAGGAGAGTATTATGTCTTTACAACAAATTCCCCTTTTTGCTGAAGCTAGCTTGACTTGTCAACTTACAAAGTTTGTTCACAAGCTTATTTTGAACAAGCAGAGAAATACAAAGAAGGTAAAAAAGCATGATGGAGAAATTCTATTACTGGGAGAAAACATTAACATTTTGTTGATCTATTTTCCAGACAATTTAACTTGAATTGAGTCATTCATATTCTGTTCTGTGATGTTTCACTTTTTTAAACCACAATAAGTGGGGAATATCTTTCAAGTGACATAATTTTAAATGGAGCTTTACAGATTTCTATATTAAGGAAGCTGACTATCACCCAAAAGTTGATACGCTTTCATATGTTAGACAATAGTCCTAGGATAAGAACAGAATGGAAGCAACCAAGGAAACCATTTTGTTTTAACGTCAATCCTCACACTGTAAGTAGCTTTCATAGGTCTGCTATATTACCCCATATTCTCAGCCTCCTATCGTAGAGAAGTAAGACGAAGGGAAAGGAGGGGTGACTGCATCACAGACCTCGTCCTCTGGACCTGAAGCCATTTGCAAAAATGAAGCTGTAGTGGAGGAAGAGATGCTGTGGTTCTTTAATACCTGGACCCAGAAAAGATTGTTCTGGTTTATGACCCTTCCAAAATACATCACCAAAGCTGTATAGCACTATGGAGCCACTGGAAAGCACCACTAAAAATGGTCAGAGAAGCTCTAAGAATGAAATGGAGCCTATCAGAATGCCAGAAAAGAAAAGAGAATGTCACTGAAGGTGTGATGAAGGGACATCCAAATCCAATGAACTGACCAGATTTAATCTCTCAGGAAAAAAGGAGTGGAGAGTAGATATAAGGAAGAAGAATTTATCACTTGTTTTGCACCCAATGAAATGAAAGACAAAAAGGAATCTGTTGCAGTGGTATTGAGTTGCAGTGCCCTGGGGCAATGGTAGGTGAGTGACGGCAAAGAATTAGTCTTTAGTAGTGATTGCTGAATAAAGCCAGTATGATGACATCAAAAATTAAAATCATACAGCCAACTCCCCTTACTCTGATTTTATACTCATCTCTGATTAAAGTTGGAGAGAATGAACTGTAAATAGTGACTGTGGTCAAGAGCCTAGGAATAAGAAAGACACGGATCCACATCTTTCTTTTGCTGTGTGACCATGGACAAGTTACTTAACCACTCTGCTTATTTTCCTTACCTATAAAATAGGGATGAAATACTAATCTCATATGGTTATGATGAGGGTCAATTGAGACAATGCCTATAAAAAATTTGCATAATACTTGGCACTTAGTACAGGCTCTGTATTAGCTAAATGCTGTTTTCTGTTGTTTTCACTGAACTAGTCTCTGGCCAATTGATAATTCTATTGTATTTATCAGTATAAGTTAATGATTTATATTATATATGTAATTATCTTGTATGTTGGTTAGTATAAGTCAGTTCTCTATAGTGTTTATATATCATGTGTCTCTTCACTAGTCTATCAGCTCTTTTGAGGATATCTTTGTACCTAACAGAGTGCCTGGTATCTGCAGATACATAATAATTTTTCAACTGATGTATTATTATGATATTGGATTGTGGCAGAAATTGTTTTCCTTTTTAGAGTTGCTTTTAATAATTTTACAAAGTTTTGCATTAATTCTCCCTCACGTCCAAGAACACAGTGAAGTGAGAGCCATAATGGTGTCACTGATTTGAATAGGAGAGAGAAAAAAGAAGAAAAATGTAAAACTAAGGTGAAAATATCTGCTCAAAGGAATGTCAGTAGCATTTCAGTGGAGCATAGGAAATGCTGCAAAAATACTCCCATCCTCTAAAAATTCATGGATTAAGTGGGCCTATGAGTCAAAATATAGAAGTAGGGTTTTAACTATTTTAAATTTAATATGGATTGGGAATTCAGGTCTTCCCATTACTAACTTTAACAGGCCCAATAAACAGTCAAGTCTCTGTAAGGGGGGCTGAAATTGGGCTCCTTCAAATCTGGGGGAAGGAAGGGACAATTTGTGAATAGACTCTTAAAGAAAATAATTTTAAAATGAGTGAAGGAACTCAGGAGGAGCTGATCTTATGTAAGAGGATAGAAGCAAAGGAGATGTAAGCATTGAGGAAGAAACTTGGAACAGAGATAAAGAGAAGCTATGGGGAAAAGTGTAGTCTCTGTAATTTTAGTGTCGGTTGTATGAATGCTCAGAAAAGATGACAGGAACTCCTGGAATTTGGACTGAACTTAATTTGACAAATATTACCGAGTACCCATTTTGTGCAGCTGCTATAAGGAGAAGAAAAATAAAGCCCTCAGATTTGTGGTTACCAGAGTTGGGGGTAGGGGGGAACGGGAATTGGATGAAGACAGTCGAAAGGTACAAACTTCCAGTTATAATTTCCAGGGTTGTAATATACTATGTGAGAAATATAATTAACACTGCTGTATGTTAGAAATGAAAGTTGCTAAGAGAGTAAATTTTAAGAGTTCTCATCACAAGGAAAAATGTATTTATATTTCTTTAATTCTGTATCTATATGAGATGATGGATGTTTACTAAATGTATTGTGGTCATCATTTCACAATATATGTAAGGCAAATCATTAGGCTGTACACTTTAAACTTATACACTGCTGTATGTCAACCATAACAATAAAAAACATAGTTTCCCACAAAAAAAAGAAAGAAAAATAAGTGAACAATTAATGAGGAGAGGAGAAATGAGAAAAGCACATTCTTAACTGTAAGGTAAAGTATAAAAAGTCACTCCGAGGGCTTCCCTGGTGGCGCAGTGGTTGGGAGTACGCGTGCCAATGCAGGGGACACAGGTTCGTGCCCTGGTCCGGGAGGATACCACATGCCGCGGAGCGGCTGGGCCCGTGAGCCATGGCCGCTGGGCCTGCGCGTCCGGAGCCTATGCTCCATGACGGGAGAGGCCACAACGGTGAGAGGCCCGCGTACCACAAAAAAAAAAAAAAAGTCAATCCGAAAAGAGCAAAGCAAAATGAAAGTGTAAAGGAAGACTGAAATTCACATTTACTTGAAGGACCAGATTAAGCTTTATGGAGGGAGGGTTGTTGGAGTCTGGGAGGGATTTTGGCAGGTGGAGATACAGAGTGTTCTATACAGAGAGGAGAGTTTCAATAGAATCAGGGATGGGCAAAGAGCAGGGAGGTCTTCGACAGTAGCAGGTAGGCATGACAACTTTGAGAAAGAAGAGTTGTGGGAATTTAAGTGAAAGAAAGCATATTTTGGAAGATCTTGCATATAAATTAGAGGCGTTGTATTCATTCTGCCAATGGGTGGGAATTACACATTTTGAGCACAAGAGCAATAGAGTTAGAGCTGTGGAAGGGCTTTAGGAAGATTCATCTGGCATAAGTGAGTTAGAGAGACTGGCAGAGAAGAACATTAGGATATTGCTGTGGTTCAGGCAAGTGGCCTTGAACTAGGAAGGATGGTGGCAGGGGGATGGAAGAGTGGGATAGATCACGAAGACACTGAGGAAGGAGAATCAAAATACTACCAACTAGTTGGATGTGGTATGAAGTTAAGAAGGTGACAGGATTAAAGATGACCTAGTGATACTGTGTCTGGATGCCTGGGAGACAGGCACAATACAAAATGAATAAACTTATTTCACTCTTCTCAAAAACACCCTAAGGAAAGAAATGAAAGACTATAAATATGTATTAGATATAAACTTACAGTTCTTGCTTCCTCCAGAGAGCTCTCTCCAATTCTTTTCTCTGTTTTGGTGTCCTTCAGTCCTATAGAATCCTCTTCTCCTCCTGGCTTGTTAAGAGAGGAGTTAATACAGTTCTGTTTAGCTCTTAAGATGTTAACTCTTTGCACATCAGAGCTTGAAGGCTGTGCTTTTTCCTCTATGTGTGTTGTGGTTGGAGCTAAAACATTCTTTAACATACCAACTTCTCAACTAAAATTAAAGCTGAAAATGTATTTATTTGATTTGAGATTAACAGAAATTTACTGGTGTTGGAGAATGATCTTTAAATCTCTTCCTGAAGGGCAACAACAGTGGGAGATTTTCTGGAGCCCTGAGGACCTCTTTGAAGGGAACAAACTCTGCTCCATTGGTGGGATCACTGTGCCTGCTCAATCCATGTGTGCCAGGACCCTCTCAAGTAAAAGAATGTATATAATCCATTTCACTGTGACCATAGTTTCCAAACCAAATATTGGGATATAATTATGCAACAACAGAAATTGACATTTGAAAATTAGATGTTCTTAAAAATTCTGCATGCTGGTCACTGCATTCATACTATATATTAAATGAAATATGGTCTAAATCGTTATATGATATTCTCTTTGTTATGCACACTCAGTGTTACATTGAAAAGGGATTTCCAGGAGGGTGAGCACATGTCTAACGGGCCCTGTGTGACTTCCCTATGTTCTATAAATAAAATAAAATAAAACGAGAGAGACAATTAGGATGTATACAAATTATCCAGAACACATAAATCTCCCAGTGAAAACAGGAAAATCCAACAAAATATGTTCCCAGGTCTAAATGACAGAATTATAAAAACTGGCCTTTTCTGTACCCAAGATTGCTTCTTGCCCAAGCAATTTCTTTCAAGAAGATCTTGGGTCTTCTCTCCTTTTTCGTATGATCTAACCAGAATTAGTGCTGGGCAAAATTTTGAAGTAGGCCAAGTTTGTGTTGGTAATTTTGCTGTCTTTTTTCTTAATCTCTAATTTTTTAAACATTTCCTCCTACCCCTTTCAGGCAACCAGTTACCTCCTGTTTTTTCCCCTGACAGCCTCATTATATTTTAGAGTGAATTTATACCATTTGATTTTTTTTCACTAGGCTTAATGTACTTCTAAATGTAGACTATAGGCTTTGTTCCATGTGGAAGGAATTTCAGTAATCAAGGAGTTGGAGGACTTCCCTGGTGGCACAGTGGTTAAGAATCCGTCTGTCAATTCAGGGGACATGGGTTCGATCCCTGGTCTGGGAAGATCCCACATGCCGCAGAGCAACTAAGCCCATGTGCCACAACTACTGAACCTGCGCTCTAGAGCCTGCGAGCCTCAACTACTGAGCCCGAGTGCCGCAACTACTGAAGCCCGCGCGCCTAGAGCTCATGCTCCACAACAAGAGAAGCCACCGCAATGAGAAGCCTGCACACCACAATGAAGAGTAGCCCCCGCTCGCTGCAACTAGAGAAAGCCCGCGTGCAGCAATGAAGACTCAATGCAGCCAAAAATAAATAAATAAAATAAATAAATTGAAAAAAAAGGAGTCGGAGATATAATAACATTCTTTTGATTACAAAAGTAACACACATTCATGGTAGACATGAACAGAAAAAGAAAAAGAAAATTAAATGTATTAGTAATCCTAACACCCAGAGATAACTATGATTACCATTTTGATTTACATATGCATAAAGGCATACATAACACTTAAAATAAAAAACAGAATCATTTATTTTCTTTTTTAAATTTATTTTTAAAAATTTAAAAATTTAGTAAAATACTCATAAAATTTACTATCTTAACCATTTTTAAGTGTATTTTCAATAGTGTTAAGTATTGTTAAAAAACAAAATTCAGGGCTTCCCTGGTGGCACAGTGGTTGAGAGTCCACCTGCCGATGCAGGAGACACAGGTTCGTGCCCTGGTCCGGGAAGATCCCACGTGCCACAGAGCGGCTGGGCTCGTGAGACATGGCCGCTGAGCCTGCACGTCCGGAGCCTGTGGTCTGCAACGGGAGAGGCCACAACAGTGAGAGGTCCGCGTACAGAAAAAAAAAAAAAAAAAAAAAAAATCAAGTTGAGTAAATTTTATACATCTTATTGGTTTTAATTCAACAATACATGAATCAGGCAGAATTCTATCTAGCTGACAGAAAGGAGCTCTAAGGAGCTGTACAAAAAGAAAGACTTATAGGCAGAAGGGAGTGGGAGCAAGGGAGTTGTACTGGACAAAAGAGTGGTTGGTTATTGCATCCTTTAGGGGACGGCAGGGGTCTATCAGGCAGATTACATAACGAGTGTGGATTAGGCAATTCTGACTGGCTGGTTTAAGATTCCATTTTTGGGAGAGCTGAAACTGTAATTAAGTCAAGTCTTGGTTTGGTAACATGGGACTTAGGATAAGCAACTCCATTTTGGGCCTGTTGTCTTGTTTTTAACAGTATATTCACATTGTTGTACAATCAATCTCCAGAACCTTTTTGTTTTACAAAACTGAAACTCTATGCCCATTAAACAACTCCCCATTTCCCCCTCCCCCCAGCCCTTGGCAACCACCATTCTACTTTGCTGTTTCTATGGGTTTGACTACTCTAGGTCATTTATTTTTAAAAAGTTTTTATTTTTCATTAACCAATATATAATTCACAATGAACATTTAAAAATATTATTAAATATTCTATTATATAATTTTAAATGGCTGTTTAATAGTCTATTCTATAAATGTATCATAATCAATTTAATCAATGCCCTATTGATGGGCATTTAGACGGTTTTTTATTTTTTGCCATTCTAACCATATCACATTAAAAACCCTCATAGATAAATCCTTGCTTCCATCCACATTTATTTTTCTAAGATGAATTACTAAAAGTAGAATTGCTGACTCAAAGAGAATGCCTACTTTTAAGGTCTTTGATACTTATTTCCAAATTGTCCAACCAACTTTCAGAAAAGTGTACTAGTTTATACTTTTGTCAGCAGTATAGTATCCATTTCTTCTCATCTTAACATTAGGAGCATCTTTTTTATTTTAATACCTATTTCATAGACAAAAATACTAATTCACTGTCCTTTTAATATGCATTTCTTTGCTTGCTAGCTGCATTGAACTTTTAAAATATTTACTATCATTGTATATTTCTTTTAAGAGTCACTGATGTGTTAAGGATACTCGATGTTTTCATGTTTTCTATTTTGGTTATATGTCTGTTGTAAGTGTAAGTATTTTACACTCACACTTAAGAAATCTTAAAACAGATTTAAGAAAGTATTTTTTAACATCATGGAAAAGTTTTATATACTAGACCTATGCTGTCCAAAATGGTAGCCACATGAGGTTATTAGGTATTTGAAATGTAGTTAGTGTGACTAAGGGATTGAGTTTTTAGTGTTATTTCATTTTTTTTCCCTTGTAGCTTTAAAAATACAACTTTACTAAGGTATATATTACACATGCCCATTTCAGGTGTAAAACACAATGAATTTTTAAAGTAACTTCACTGACTAATGCAACCATCACCATAAATCACTTTTAGTACACTTTCATTCTCCAATTTTATTTACTTTAAATTGAAAATTGAAAAATGATACTTGATTTAGTTACTAGAAACCATACTCACACAAGCTTAATAAAGCTTTTGTTTACTTTTCAGGACTCAGATAAAAGGGAAGGGACTTTAATGATCTCTTCTCCATTGATCAAATCTGCCATTTCAAATGCATGCCACCTTTCTTTGTGCTAAATTATCCCTAATTCAGCATTTCTTCACATTCCCCAAATTTACCATTTTTTGACTCCTACCATTCTGTTTTTACCACTCCCCAGAAGGGAATGGTAGTCAGGGTTCTTTGAACAATGAGAAAGTGAGCAAGGGAGTATGTTCTAGGTTTTAGGTATCTGAATATAAATTGAGATGACAAAAAGGCAGTATTCTGAGGGTGGAGTTGTGGAATAGGTAGTAATAAAAGATAAGAATCATTTATTGTAAGAGTTGCCATATGATCCAGCAATCCCACTCCTGGGCATATATCTGGACAAAACTATAATTCAAAAAGAAACATGCACCCCTATGTTCATAGCAGCACTATTTACAACAGCCAAGACATAGAAGCAACCTAAATGTCCACCAACAGATGAATGGATAAAGAAGATGTGGTACATATATACAATGGAATATTACTCAGCCATAAAAAAGAATGAAATAACGCCATCTGCTGCAACATTGATGGACCTAGAGATTATCATACAAAGTGAAGTAAGTCAGAAAGAGAAACACAAATACCATATGATATCACTTACATGTGGAATCTAAAATATGACACAAATGAATTTACCTACAAAACAGAAACAGACTCACGGACATAGAGAACAGACTTGTGGTTGCCAAGGGGGAGGGGGTGAGGGAGGGATGAACTAGGAGTTTGGGATTAGCAGATGCGAACTATTATATATAAAATGTATAAACAATAAGGTCCTAGTGCACAGCCCAGGGAGCTATATTTAATATCCTGTCATAAACCATAATGGAAAAGAGTATGAAAAAGAATATATATGTATGTATAACTGAATCACTTTGCTGTACAGCAGAAATTAACATATTATAAATCAACTATACTTCAATAAAATAAAGTATAGAAAAAAGAAAATCACTCTATTGTAATGTTCCTCAGACATTAAGAAAGTTCTCCAAAATTATGTTTAAAAACTCCCTGAGTATATTTTATCATCGTCGGTCATATGAAAGATAATTACTATGTGAAATAAAATTTCATATTTGAAAGGATTTGGGCCAGTTCACATAGTATTTTTATAACATTTAGATGTTTGCTCAAAAGGTCAATTTCTACCATCATAGTATAATAAAATAAGCACTGATTATGAAATGTAAGTCTTGTCAACTGAAAAGCACTTCGTAAGCTGTACAAAGATTAGCTTAATGAAAAATTACCAGAGGATAAAATCTTGTGCTTCAGAGCCAGAAGGAGAACAGATGGCAAGAGTGTTAAAGAAGGCTTAACCTGCAAGAAACCAGATTTAGGTCATTGCTGGGATGAAAATTAGAAGAGACGCAAAGAAGACAAAGGAAAAAAAATGGAGAAAAACATTTAGTAGGAAGGGGAAAAAAGAAACTGAGGAAATAAGAAAGAAATAGAAAGTCTTCTTCAGTCATTTATTTTCACATTTCCTTGAAGGGGCTGGGGCCTATATTATATAGATTCCATAGTACCCTGTACTTATATTTAGTAGCACTTGATACAATTTATTATAAGCAATTGACCAATTATTCATTTAATACTTGACTCTGTTCTGAAGATCAGGGACTATCTCTATTTTGTTTACTTCTATGTTCTTGTGACCTGGCATAGTACTTGGCACAATGCTTATTAAAGAGCATGTACTTTATAAATATTTGTTCAATAAATGCGTAAAATTTTTTCACCTTGGCAAATCTTACATTATTAATAACTATGTAATGGTTATATGCACACATTCTAGAATCAGACTTCCTAGAGTCAGAATCTTAGCTCCATCAAAAACTAGCTGTGCCAAAGACCTAAATGTAAGGCCAGACACTATCAAACTCTTAGAGGAAAACATAAGCAGAACACTCTATGACATAAATCACAGCAAGATCCTTTTTGACCCACCTCCTAGAGAAATGGAAATAAAAACAAAAATAAACAAATGGGACCTAATGAAGCTTAAAAGCTTTTGCACAGCAAAGGAAACCATAAACAAGACCAAAAGACAACGCTTAGAATGGGAGAAAATATTTGCAAATCAAGCAACTGACAAAGGATTAATCTCCAAAACTTACAAGCAGCTCATGCAGTTCAATAACAAAAAAAACACAAACAACCCGGGCTTCCCTGGTGGCGCAGTGGTTGAGGGTCCGCCCGCCGATTCAGGGGACACGGGTTCATGCCCCGGTCCGGGAAGATCCCACATGCCGTGGAGCGGCTACGCTCGTGAGCCATGGCCGCTGAGCCTGCGCGTCCGGAGCCTGTGCTCCGCAACGGGAGAGGCCGCAACGGTGAGAGGCCCGCGTACCGCAAAAAAAAAAAAACCCAAAACCAAAAAACAAACAACCCAATCCAAAAATGCGCAGAAGACCTAAGTAGACATTTCTCCAAAGAAGATATACAGATTGCCAACAAACACATGAAAGAATGCTCAACATCGTTAATCATTAGAGAAATGCAAATCAAAACTATGATGAGATACCATTTCACACCGGTCAGAATGGCCATCATCAAAAAATCTAGAAACAATAAATGCTGGAGAGGGTGTGGAGAAAAGGGAACACTCTTGCACTGTTGGTGGGAATGTAAATTGATACAGCCACTACAGAGAACAGTATGGAGGTTCCTTAAAAAACTAAAAATAGAATTACCATATGACCCAGCAATCCCACTACTGGGCATATACCCTGAGAAAACCATAATTCAAGAAGAGTCATGTACCAAAATGTGCATTGCAGCTCTATTTACAATAGCCAGGACACAGAAGCAACCTAAGTGTCCATCAACAGATGAATGGATAAAGAAGATGTGGCACATATATACAATGGACTATTACTCAGCCATAAAAAGAAATGAAATTGAGTTATCTGTAGTGAGGTGGATGGACCTAGAGTCTGTCATACAGAATGAAGTAAGTCAGAAAGAGAAAAACAAATACCGTATGCTAACACATATATGTGGAATCTAAGAAAAAAAAAGGGGTAAGATGGGAATAAAGACACAGACCTACTAGAGAATGGACTTGAGGATATGGGGAGGGGGAAGGGTAAGCTGGGACAAAGTGAGAGAGTGGCATGGACATATATACACTACCAAAGTCATTTGCCTAAGGTGGCACAGCTAGTTTTTTTTAACATCTTTATTGGAGTATAATTGCTTTACAATGGTGTGTTAGTTTCTGCTTTGTAACAAAGTGAATCAGTTATACATATACATATACACTACCAAACATAAAATAGATAGCTAGTGGGAAGCAGCCGCATAGCACAGGGGGATCAGCTCCGTGCTTTGTGACCACCTAGAGGGGTGGGATAAGGGAGGGTGGGAGGGAGGGAGACGCAAGAGGGAAGAGATATGGGAACATATGTATATGTATAACTGATTCACTTTGTTATAAAGCAGAAACTAACACACCATTGTAAAGCAATTATACTCCAATAAAGATGTTAAAAAAAAAAGGCAGAAAAAAAAAAAACTAGCTGTGCCACCTTAGGCAAATGACTTAACTTCTCTGTGATTTAGTTTCCTCATCTTTAAAATGGGGATAATAAAATGCCAGATGAGGGCTTCCCTGGTGGCGCAGTGGTTGAGAGTCCACCTGCCGATGCAGGGGACACGGGTTCATGCCCCGGTCCGGGAAGATCCCACATGCCGCGGAGCGGCTAGGCCTGTGAGCCATGGCCGTTGAGCCTGCGTGTCCGGAGCCTGTGCTCCGCAACGGGAGAGGCCACAACAGTGAAAGGCCCACGTAACGCAAAAAAAAAAAAAAAAAAAAAAATGCCAGATGAAAAGTGCTTCACACAGTTACATAAAAGTTATCTATTTTTTTATTATTAACATAATGATGGCCAATAATACTTAAAATCAAATACTACCCAACCTCAAAACCACTAGATGTCACGATTCTGAATTGCTTTAATCTTTCTAATTTTTCCAAACTTTGTAGATAAAGATTTTTTGCTTACTTATTTTTTAATTTTTTAAGCTCAGGGTTTTGGTTATTAAGAAAAAGAGATGAAAGAAGTCCCTGTTTACAGATTAATGATGATAATATTCTGGTAAAAATAAGTCCATGTATACATTTTTTAAAAATCTGTAAAAATCTACACCAAATAGTTAAGAATGTATATTTTTGGAGGACAGATCACATAGAAGCTTTCACTCTTTCTGTATTTCAGTTTTTTACAATAACCACAAATTATCAGAAAAAAGCAAATGCGGGACTTCCCTGGTGGTCCAGTGGGTAAGACTCTGGGCTCCCAATGCAGGGAGCCCAGGGTTTGATCCCTGGTTGGGGAACTAGATCCCACATGTGTGCTGCAACTAAGAAAGTCCACATTCTGCAACTAAGGAGTCCGCATGCTGCAACTAAAAGATCCCGCAGGCTGCAATGAAGATCCCACGTGCCACAACTAAGACCCAGTGCAGCCAAAATAAATAAATAAATATTTTTTAAAAAAGAAAGAAAAAAAAGCACATAGGATATTTCCATTTGGAAAGCTTTAAAATAAAGAGAAAAAACAAAACACTAGAAGACTTGAGAAGGTGTATATCCAAAGTGACCAATAATTTTATTATCAGTGTTTAAACCTTTTTTGCAGAATCTATGTCTGTTGGAGGACAGCAAGGGCTGCCTAGGCATAGGGTCTTGTGGAAGGGATAACACTGATAGGTAATGAGGGGCCAGTCAGGGAAGAGCTGTGAATGAAACAGTGAAAATGGAGGACTGGAATACAGTGCTATTATAGGATTTTAGTGTGGGAGTCACACAATAAAACTGAACGCTTTCAAATGATTACCATGACAGCAGTTTGCAGGATCAGCTTGGGGGACAGACTCAGTGTGGGAGAAACAGGATGCAGTCAAAGAGTAAGGCTCTTGAAAGGGGTGTGTAATATATTTATCATGTCATTTTTCAGGTAGAATATGGTTGCCTATAGCAGATAGGTTGCCAACAGTCAGAAAGGTCTCCAAGTTAGTGTAAAGAAGGATAAAGTAGCGTTGGGTATTAGAAAGCTCTGTGAAGTTTAAATTAAGTGCTTTGTCTGGATCCATCAGAGACCACCCCTCACTCTCCAGTGAAGTTGCTTATGATATCCTTGGATGATAAAGGATGTAGAGGAAGAGAAGCAATGATGATTGTACTAGTAAAGTCCATTTGACTTGTTGAATGGAATAGGTAGATAATTAGGTATGCTGAGGGTGTGTAGGATGATAAATATTGAGGAAAATATTCAGCTAATAAGTTAGGTAAAAAGCAAATTAGGCATTTATAGCTGTTGCTGCTTTTCCTTTCGTCTCCTTCCTCTTGACAGGTGGCTTAGAACTTTGAGGAGGGAAAGTTGCAGGGGCTACATTATTCTGGCAATACCTCTAAGCCACATAAAGCCTTGTTCAAAGAGAATTACTTCTTGAATTAGAGACAAAAGTACAGTTTTGTTTTTTCTCTTTAGCCCAAGGTAAGGAGTTACTGTTTCTGTTTCCTTATCTCTTCCCCTACTTCCCCTCCATTACTGGAGTCTGGCTCAAGGCTTTCTTTCTACATACACAGCCACCTAATAAAAGCATTCAGCTTTAGAAGTTTAAGGGTGTTTAGAGTAAGCAGAAGAGATAAAGGGAACTTCCTCCACTCCATTTCACCCACCTAAGTTTACAGAGCCTTAAAACCAGAAAGTCCTGAATGTTTATTGTCAACATGGTGCTTTGCATTTTGCCTTGTATTATGCTACTTTTGCACTTGTTTTCTCATCCTTAGTAAATTCAAGCTACCTGAGGGAGGGACTAGATGTTAATTCTTCTGGTATCCTCCACTTCCACCCCATCTAGCATAGGGGTGAACTCCTTGAAAACATAAATGCTGTCTCTGAAGTACTTCCCTTGCACCAAATACAGTGTTGGTTAATAAGTAGGTCATGATAAAGATCATGCAGTAAAACTGATTTCCGGTAAAATGAATTGAAGTACTTTTCATTAACATTTTATAGACGTTTTTATTCTATGAGAACAGTGAGTAATAAAACATGCTAGTGTTTATTTATGTTTACTTAAGTCAGGAATTACATGTCAATCAAGCCTCACAGTATCTGGGTCCTTCTGAGTAAGTGCTATATAAAATATTTAATAAAGAAAGGACAGACTACCTGTTTGTCCTGGGAAAAGAACAATTTCCCCTGATAAATAAAAGCTAATGATTAATTACTTTAACATGAATTTCAGACACTCTGTTTAAGGTCCTAGGACATGTAGTAGGAGAGAAAATAAGAATGTACATGTACAGAGAGAAATAAGAATTAAACTCTGCAATCGAAAGACACACTGGGACTTCCCTGGTGGTCCAGTGGTTAAGAATCCGCCTTTCAATGCAGGGGATGTTGGTTCGATCCCTGGTCAGGGAACTAAGATTCCACATGTCACGGGGCAACTAAGCCCATGTGCCACAGCTACTGAGCCCACGTGCCACAACTAGAGAGCTCACACGGCACAATGAAGAGCCCTCATGCCACAAGGAAGGCCTGATGAAGCCAAATAAATAAATAAATATTAAAAATAAAAATAAAAAAAGACGTACTATCCAGAAGGGGAGAAGAGACAAGTGTAAAATTAACCACAGTGCTATGAGGTCGTTTTAAATAAACTGCAATGTGGCAATTGAGCTGAGGCTTTAAGTACTTGGAGATGTTTTCCCTCTTACTTGTTCAAAGTCGACAATTTGAAAAATATAGAAAAGCACAAGGAAGTGAAAAAAAAAAAAGCACACGTAGTTCTCCCACCAAGAGAGAACCACTATTAACATTTTAGTATATTTTTTCTTACATGCTTTTTGGTTTTGCTTTTTAAATCTGCTTAAAGCAATATATGCATATGGCAAATAACTCAAAACAGTACAGAAAGGCATACCAACGAAAAAGGCATAAGGTTTGCTCTCCAAATGTATGTCAAAATAAATTTCTAGGCCCAAGATGGAGTCGCTCCTGCTGGGGGTGTCACATCAGCAAACCGAAACTTCATGTTCCTGTAAAGGCTCAGCTTGACCAGAGACGCGGTACATCCAGTCAGCCAATCCTCAAACGCCATATTTCTGGGCTCTATACTTATTTCCTTGTTCCTTAATCTTTCTAAATAAGGTCATATTCACAACCCCAGCCAATCCCGCCCTGATAGCCTTTGCCGCTTCTAATGCTGCATAAAACTCACTCTTGCTCAAACTCCCTGGGGGAGTGCTCCATGGCTTGTGAGTCACTGTACTCTTCCAACCATGGATTGTTTTCCTTTGAGTAAAGGACATTAAACTCGTTACTAAATTGTCTTAATTTTCTCCTTTGACAGGTAAGTTTCCTTGTGAACCTCTCTGAAATTCAGAATTAATTCAAAACTAATGCATACAACTGTATTCACATATGCATATATTCCTTAAAATGTATACAGATGGTATCACATTCTCTAGTGTTCTGCATCTTGCGTGCCCTAACTACAAAGAGAAATATCTTTCATTCCTAGCACAGCTGGTCCTATTCCATTGCGTACATGGCTGCTATAATACAACCAGAGGGACTGCAGTGCAGACGACGCCAGTAGGTGGGGGACGGGCCATTTCAGGGTGAGGGGAATTAAGGGACCAGATTTCGGGGACGGGCAGGGGAGAGCTAGCCGGATAAGCCAATTTGGTTGACATGTAGGGTATTAGTGAGATGATTTGGGGCCAGAGGATGGGTGCTGTAGTATATTCCAGGCCAGCATTTTGGACTTTCTTTACCTTTTGTGGTGGAGAGGTAAGGAAGTCAGTTGTTTTGGCCGAGACATGGGTTGTCTGAAGAAGGGCTTGACAGGCTGAGAAGTGTCCAGGAAGGAGCTCTAGGGTTGGAAAAACTGCAGGGCTGGTTAGTTTTCTGGTCTTTAGTTCCCTCCCTACTCTAAGAAAAGTGTTTTCTTTATCCACACCGCAGGACAGAGAACTAACTTAGAGAGCTTTTCCTTTTACCTATGCCCAGGGAAAGGGCGGATCCTCCCAGCCGCTAGCAAACAAAACCCAGCAATCTTTCCCCGCCCTTCCCCCCCTCCGCCG